>NC_057423.1:18314236-19040069 GCF_019457755.1 Venturia canescens | reverse complement strand
AGCCACACTCTCCTTCCCCAATCGCTACCAAACTTATTTTTCCCTATCCCCCATACCTTCCCCATTATCTTCACCGCCTTCATCACCCTCTCCTCCACCTGCTCCTCCTGACTTCCATTCGCTCTCACCACATAACATAAGTACGTATACCTATTCACCTCCTCTATCCTTACTCCTCCCCATTGCCATACCACCTTTCTTTTTCTTCCCCCTCCCACCCTACACCTCATCACCTTCGTCTTTCCCGTATTCACCTCCAGCCCTTTCCCCTCTATGTACCTCTCCAACGTCCTCATCATCCTCTTCATCTCGTCCTCATTCTTCGCCAACAACACCACATCATCCGCATACACCAGCGAATATACCTTCCCCCACCCCCCAGCTTCACCCCTCCCCACCGCCCTTTTTCCAGCTCTTCATCCATGTCCGCCAGCAACAGCGTGAATAGCTGCGGGCTCAGCGGACACCCCTGCCTAACCCCTTTCTCTGTCCAAAACTTCTCCCCTTTCTCCCCACCCACCTTCACCCTCGCACACGTCTCCTTCATCACCTCCTCGCACCTCTCAATTAGCCCCTCCCTTACCCCTCTCTTCCTCATACTCTCCACCAGCTTCGCCCTATCCACCGAGTCGAAGGCCGCCTTCAAATCTACAAACAACAGCACCACCTTTCCCCTCCTTTCCGTTATTTCCCTATTTATCAAATAGTTCAGTACGTATACGTTATCCATTGTTCCCATACCTTCCCTGAATTCCGCCTGACTCCTTGGCATCATCCCCTTCCCCTCCACCTCCATCCTCAATCTTTCCGCCAGTATCCCTACGTACACCTTATACGCCGTTTGCGTTAGAGTCACCCCCCTATATTCCTCTACCCTTTTCCCCTCGCCCTTCTTCACTACTGGCACCACTATCCCTTCCTTCCAACCTTCCGGCCACCCTTCCCCCTTCCACACCTTCTCGCACATCCTCTTCAGGCTATTCACCACCCTCTCCCCTCCGTACTTCCACACTTCGTTCGGAATTCCATCTTCCCCCATCGCTTTTCTGTCCTTTAACTTCCTTATAGCCTTCTTCACCTCTTCCGTTGTTATCACCGTTTCTTCTTCGTCCTCTCCTTCCCTCCGCCTTTCCCCTAGTCTTACCCTTCTTTCTGTTACCTCTCCCAGCCCCTCTCTAAAGTACCTATCCCATTCTTCTCTTCTTATCTTTTTATTCACCCCCTTTCTCCTCCTCCTCCCCCTATTGACTACCTCCCATACCTGACCCTCCGTCCTTATCTCCTCTATCTCTCTTTCCCACCATTCCCTCTCCTTCATTTTCTTTTCTTCACATATTCTCCTGAACTTCCTCTTCTCTCGCCTGTACCTTTCCTCTTCTTTTCCCTCTCTCTTCCACCTCTCCAGCTCCCTTCTCGCCTCTTCCTTTGCCCTCCTACATTCCTCATCCCACCATCCCCCCCTCTGCCCCTCCGTCCGCTCTTCCTCAGCCTTTCTCATCGCCCTCTTTATTCTCCCCCTCATTTCCTCCCATCCTTCTTCTACCCCCTCTGTATCCCATTTCCATCTCCCAAATTCCTCTTGAAACTTCTCCACTCCCTTCTCTGTCCACACTCCTCTTCCCTCCTTTCTCTTCCCCACTCCCTTCTTACTCGCCCCTCTTCTTCCCCCCCTCCCCTTGAGCCACACTACCACCGACATGTGGTCGAAGTCCACCCTACTCACCACTTCCAATTTCCTCACTCTTTCCCACACTTTCTCCCCCACTACCACGTAATCAATTACCGACTTATCCCTTCCCCTCACAAACGTCCACTCCCCCTCTCTATCCCCCTCCACACTTCCATTCACTATCCTCCATCCTCTCTCATTCACGAACTTGCACCATTCTTTTCCTGCCTTCGTCACTATCTCGTCCCTTGAACTCCTCACCGCTTCCCTCTCCCCTACCCGCCATCCGTCCCAACCTCGATCTCGGGATTTAGTCACACACACCGTAAGTCTAATCTTTCATTGTTCGTGTCGGTCAGTGGACTCTAGATCGAATAGTATTTCCCGTGGATTAATGTTTATTGATTTTATGGTGTTGTGGAATTTTGCTCGGTCTAGTCATTTAAAACATCGAGAAAACGTGTCACGGCGGCGGCTCTGCCCCGTAAAAAGTCGGCTTTCGTTTCCCTTATTGCCCGCATTCCGTGAGTTCGGGATAGAAAAGTAAAGTCGAATAAATTCTTAATTGCATGGCCAACCCTAGCGGATTGTACGACCAGGAAACGATCGTTTTTGTACTTTTTTCGACCGTTTCCTGGTCATACAATCCGCTAGGGAACACAAAAATCTCAAATTTGGTTTAGTTATTGTTTGTTTAGTCAAAGTTTAACTCACCTCGTATAATGAATGCACACTTCAAAGCATTTCTTGAAGCTCAAATAATTTGGACTACACTAGACTCAAATAGCTCACTCACAAAAATCGTTTATCAATAATATAGCTATAATACTCATAGCGTGTACGAAGACTGTGGGCCAACTGAATAAATATGGTCGAAAAATTCGTTGGCTTCGCTTTGCCCTCTCCCGCTAGTGTAGAAATTTTTTGAAAATTCTATTATGCTAACCAGTGACAGATCGGGAAAAAAGAGAGAACACAAAACAGCGCCTACTTTTAAACAAAAACTCATTGGGAAAGTCATCGCGTCTTTTGGCGAAATGCCTTTACCTGATCACAAGTCGCAAAGGAACAGACTTATAATATTATTAGTTACAATGTAATTGATTAATTTTGTCGATCTAACATTATTAATTGTTGCATTATAGTTCGATGTACGAAATAGAAAACATATACAATATTAAAAGGTCTGAATTGCATTATAATATTATAATGATGTTAGGACATGCAGCTAGAAAAATCTAGAAAAAAGTTTTCCGCTGATTTTTTATCAGATTAGCGTGGAGAATCAGTTTCCGCGGGTCCAGTTACCCCAAAATAAAAAAAAAAAATAGGTTTAGATAGCCCAACTAGTGCTGAGATAATCGAATTTGAAAATTCATAACTCACGTGCAGCGCGCTTATATTCCTATACAGGGTGTCCCATTTTAATCTTACACCTGACTTTTCTCGGAAAATATTGTTCGAATCAAATATTGTATGGAACAAAACTTTTAGGTGTTGAAGGGGGACTTTGCGAAAAATTGGTTTGTGGATCTGTAATTCAAAATGGCGGCGTTAAAATGGCTGACATGTTTTTTTCGAATGGAAACATAACTTTTTTTTCATTACCAAAAAATTTTTCAGCGCAAAACCAAAAACTTTTGTTGAAAAAATTTTTTGGTCAAGTTTGTAATTTTTAAGTGAGAACATCATTTTCAACTATTTCAGAGGTGTCTCGGATATACAACGGAGAGATCTTTAACGTACCAAGTGCAAGTGCGGTTGCATGCATGAAGGTGCATGTGTTTCTGTTTTTTATTTTCATTTTATTTTTTAACTTCTTTTAAAATGCGAGGCGAGCAATGCCTTTGTGCCCATAGGAAGAACGCCGCGTCCGTTTGCGTGTATAGAACTAGGGCTCTTAATACCTACTAAAATTACACCTCCTTTTCTTCTTACCTTAGATCTTCCCGCGGAACTGCCGTCAGGCATTACCTGGCGGCGGAAGAGTCAGCGACTAGCTGTTCATGCAGTGCAGGTGAACACCCTATCACTGGTGATGTTCGGTTTTTACCGCTGTCGTCTCTGTTTTTTTTTCGTCGTGTCAAAGCTCTCCAAAAAATACATCTCTCACAAAGTAATCTCTCATGTCTCAAAAATACAAAAGTGAACTTACCTTTAAGCGTAAGTCTCGCTTACGCAACGTACCTTTAAACGTAAGTCTCGCTTACGCTTAAAGGTAAGTTCACGTTGTGAGAGATTAAAGAAAACATCATTGGTAGTACTGACATAGTCTGACTGCTCGTAGTTTTCCTACTTTTGAGTTGTAAATCAGAGAAGAATTTTTTATTTTAGAAAACTAATTGAAACATTTATCTTCTGACTTCTCAGCCATTAGCAAAAGACAAAATCGAAAATTTGTAAAGGTTCTTAAATCAGAGAAAAATTCTTGATTCTTGAAATTTTTAAAAGTTCTTAAATTAGAGGAAAATTCTGAAAATTAGCAACAATGGCTGATTTTAGTCCCAACGAAATCGTTGATATGCTCCTTATTTTAGAGAGATGTCGGGGCAATTACTTCCGAATGAATGAATCCACTTTTAACAACCGTGGTCGAGTGAACCGATGGAACTTTTGGTATTGATCTGATCAGAATCCACCCACATTGGTTGAGACAGATCGATCATCAGCATCGATGAAGTTTGAACGTATGGTGTGGTATTGTGAACAGGCAATTAATAAGTTCTCATTTTTTCCAGGGAAATGTAAACAGGGGCTCAAAAGTCCGACAATCTCGCTAATGCGATATATCTATATATTTCGAGTCCCAGCTAGATTTTCGGACTTATGAGCCTTCTGATTTCTCACCGTTCGGAATTTCAACTCCGCCCCTGTAAACACTGTTTGTTACCTCGATTGTTTACAAAATGAACTGCTTCTTTTGCTAGAAGATCTGAATTTGGAAAGACGTCGACAGATGTGGTTTCAGCAAGACGGTGAACCCGCTCACTGGGCTCGAGTTGTTCGAAATCATCTGAATACAACATTTGGTCAACGGTGGATTGGTCGAGACGGTCCTGTAAATTGGCCTCCAAGGTCATCGGATCCTGATTTCTTTTTGTGAGAGTACTTAAAAGAGGCTGTATACCATCAAGCTCCATCAATACGAGAGAACATGAAGGAGCGGATAAGAGCTGCCTGCCGTACGATCCCGAGAGGTGTTCTCCTACGCACAGTTGATGGTTTCGAGAAAAGAGTTCAGGCATGTTTAACCATGAATGGAGGGATCTTTGAACATCTCTAGGGAGGGATTAGAGTACACTCACAAGGAGGGTTTGGAGTCCAAAAATACTGCGGTAGTGATGAACCGCAGTATTTAATAATAAATAGTGGCTGTCACCTGAACATACAGGAATATTAAAAATTGAAGGATTTCACCTGATTTGAATTTTCCAAAATGTTTCATAGCTCAATAATTCTTCAATTTTTAATATTTTTGTATGATTTTAGTTTACCCCGAATTATCTCAAGATATAAGAGTTGAAAAATTATATCATAGAGTTGAAATACCTATGAATAAACCTTTTAAATTTTAAAAGTCTATGTTTTTTCCTCGCCACAAAAAGATTACCAAAAAAACCCCAAACAATCCGGTTGCCAGACGGGGTGACCCCCTTAAGCAGAATCGATTTTTTTTCAAATAAAAATCGCTTCATTATACATCAAAATTGTTTTAGGCACACACACACACACGCATGTACACGCATACGCACGCACACACGCACACTTTTTCAATTAAAATTGCAAATTTTCATTATTGCAAACATTGTTTTCAGCAGCGATCTCAGTACATTTAGTTGATGCCAATCATGAAGGATCGACACTATCGCACATGGAAGCGACGCGATCCATGTTGAGATTATCAAAAAAAATAACTAATGTACAGAGATTCGTTGCCTTAAGTCTATGATCAATGAATTATTCCCTGTCGTTAAACGTTCCTTCCTTTTATGCAAAGGTGGAATGAACTCGAGTCCGAACACTCCCTATATCATCATATCACTCACTCTTGGAGTGCTCCTCGCATCCGAAAAGTTTCAGATTCGGTACCGATAAAAAAAATCACTTTTCAAATGGCTATAATGCCTGTTATATACACTACTGGACACAACTAAAGGAACAAGAAATTTCCGTCGATTTGTTCCGAATTTTTGAAAAGCTGTATCTCAGTCAAAAATAGTAATATGACGATAAATAAAAAAGCATTTTGAAGCTTTGTTCTTTGAATTTGAAGATATCCAGTTATTTTTTACTCTTACTGATAATGAATACTGAGAAATTTCATGAAATACCTCGAGAGGAAAAATTTGCAAGTTTTTGTTTTTTTTCACCAGTGTGCACATTCTTGAAAAAAATTTTCAACCCGAATAAATACAAGCATCGGGTAGCTTGTTCATTTACCTTCAATTTTGTTCTTTAGAATTCGCCGTACGATTTTTTTTCCCCGAGATATTGGTGGTTGAATAAAAAAAGACATTTCGCGTATTGAATCATCGACATCTCAACTTTAAGAGTAAAAAATGACTGGATATCTTCAAAGTCAAAGAACAAAGCTTCAAAATGCTTTTTTATTTTTCGTCATATTACTATTTTTGACTAAGATACAGCTTTTCAAAAATTGAGAAAAAAATGACGGAAATTTCTTGTTCCTTTAGTTGCTTCCAGTTATGTAGTTGATAAGTATGTTCTATTGTAGGGTTTTGGAAATCGTAAAGAATCAGATTCAAGATACTACTATGCGTAAATTGCAAAAGCGTTTAGTAGCTTACGAGTGTTTTCACTTTAGCCGAAAAGTAAAAGTTCCCCATGTTAATTAAATGGGAAAAGTGAGATAGAAACCTCTAAGAAATTAGTTAGAGGGCTGATTTTTTGACGTGACATTTTTTTCATCGAATACTAAAATCTGAAAGGGTAAGAGCGAGGAAATTTTTTTTGTTTTTTTTTTACGCATCCTAGAATCATCAGTATTCGGTATAGCAGGATAAATTTGGTGTGTGTTGGGTATAGATTTAGCACTCATAAAACAATTCAACAATTTTTTCTCAATTAATTAATATTCAGTTTTAAACGAAAATTTAACTTCAATTTTCGATCATTTATTCGGTTGAGAAGCCTATTCATAAACCTCTTCTGTCGTTGTGATTTGCTGATCAAAAGGTAACTGAAGACTTGCTCTAGCAGACATCCTTTTCATGATCCCACCTACACTTTCACAAGGCTCCTTACCGTATATTGAAGTTAAATTTTCGTCTAAAACTGATTATTAATAAATTGAGAAAAAATTGTTGTATTGCTTCATGAGTGCTCAATCCACGCCCAATACACAACAGATTCATTCTGGCACACTGAATACTTATAATACAATTAGTAGAAGAAGACTTTCTAATTCAATGGGAATAAAAATGCATAGTATTCAAAATAATAAGGAATAAAAGAAAAATCTGTATTGATAGTAAATCAACTAAGATGTGAAATGTAAAAGAAAAGTTATGTATTTAGGGACTGATTATAGGAATTACGTGATTTTAGAAGAAAAACAAATCAAAATGACAGAAAAAAATGAGATTTTTTATTTTTTTTTTACTAAAAGTGATTTGAAGCCCATCTTACAATACAGCTCAAAAATTTTATTTTTCAATGTAGAATTTCGTTAATTTTTTTGAAAAAAATTTAAAGTGTCTCACTGAACGAAAAACCAATTTTTTGACTAAAAATAGTTGGAAAAGCTTAAAAAAAAATTATTTTTCAGTTTTTGAATTTTTATTTAGAAAGCGCGTTGAAAATTGAAAAAAATCAGCCGTATTAAATGACATTATCATATTTATAATCAGAGATATACATTTTTTTAGCAAAAATTGATAACTCCGGAATGCATAGAGATAGCGAGCTAAAAATTTAGCTGAAGACTTCTTTCTTCATGTATAAAAACATGTTAAAAAATCATAAAAATCGAAGCAGGTCACCGTTGCAACGACGTTTATTGTACGCCACTCTGTGACTATACAACCTTTTTTTTTGTCGAACATTTTTATAATCTGAAACAAATAACATTTATTAGTATTAATAAGCATCAATTCTAAGTTTAAATAAACTGAATAAATCTATAATAATTAGAAATAGGGATAAGAAGTATAACGCTTACCGCTGGTAGTCCCTGCTGGTGGGAAAGAGTCTCCTCCGCAGACTCCGCTGGTAGAGAAAAGGCCTCTCCGCAGTCTCCGCTGGCTGAAATATTCTCTGCGCTGGCTTTGCTGACCTGAAATACAAGCAATTCCTTTAATATTGTTTTTTCTTCATTAAAACTACTCTACTTTTAATTACTATCTAGTTCTACAAATCAAAGTAGAGAAACTAGTCTTTTAAATGTTTACCCTCACTGCACCTGCCTGAAAAGTTGAATTCACTGTCTCCGATGACTTCGCTGTCTTCTACGACTCCGTTGTCTCCACTGGCTTCGCTGACCTGCAAATACAAAACCTCTTATCATTATTTAATGTATTCCTTAAAACTAATCAACATCTAATTATTACTATACCTACAAAATAAGGTTACTAAACTGAATCACGCACTTACCGCTGGTGGAAAAAGGGCTCCTCTACAGTCTCTGCTGGTTGAAATATTCCCTATGCTGGTCCTGCAAACCTGAAAATAAAATAAAAAAATATATTGATATGAATGAGTACATTAATTTTACCCCAAGTATTCATTGCCTTGTAGTAAAAATAATTTTGGTAATAATTCGGAGTTGTTTATTTGCTAAATAAATAAATAAAGATGATGCGTATTTCTCGTCGTCGCGTAAAGATGACCGTGACTTCGCGTCTCCACCCCAATATTCTCGTATCAATCCCCAAAACTCTGCTCGTCTCCTCGCTACGACACTGTTACTTCGACTGACCCGTTCTCCGGCGACTCGTGCCTCTTTCACCCGCCCCTTTCTTTCCTTATTAGGCAAACCTGCACAAAAACATCACGCGGGCCTGACACGTTCGAACACGTCGCTCGCGGCTCTCGCAATGGCTCAATTCGCTGGCTAATCGTCCCTGTTTTGCTTAGGTCGCCCTGAAAACAAAACATTTACTTCATTCGGCCGTCCTGAATACCCTGGGCCGTCTTCGGCCCGATTTCGTATAACATTTGGTTCCTGAAATGGCGTTAACTGGACCCCCATGTACACCCCATACGGGGGTTCAGTCCCCTCAGAGTTGCGCACCTGTGAACAGCCACTACCGAGAACTGGTTAGTTTAGGAGGGTTCTGGGATAGGAGTATGTTACGTCCAGAAGGGACGAACATAATCGGGAAATTTATTTAATTTTCGCTGCCACCAACCTACACAAAGTGTAGGATTTTTGAAATGTAAAATATTTAGTAGATATTTTGTTTGGTCTAAATGAAATTAAAATAATTGGATAATTAAGGGAATAACCAAAATATTGCAATATTGAAATGATTAAGTAATCGAAATAATTTAAGAAATAAAATGAAGGAGTGCCTATATGGTCCCGTACGGGCCCTGAATCAAGAGACTCGGTCGCTCAAATAATTATTAACCGGAATTTAGATTTATTGATAAGATATGGAAAACAGAAGGTTCGACGAGAACAGAAATATATGCGAAAAGAAAAGACACAAAAGGTTCACAGTTTGAATGAAACAAGGTTCAATTTCGAAGATGAAAACAACAGTGAATTAGCGTTTACGCCAACTTAGTTTCGGTCAATAGTTTCGCCGGAAAAGTGAAAAAATGTCGAAATTTTCTTCAAAGCCAATTTTGACATTCAATAACTTTTGTAGGTGTAAGTTTAGCGTAAAACGCCAAGAGACTTTTTTTATAGAGCGTTTAAATCCCTACAAAAAACCACCTTGGGCGTTGTCGTACCCTCATCCGTTGCCGAGGAATAAAATTCAAAAGCAGCTAGTAACGTCTTCCCCGTGTTATTTAAATGGACAATAGAAAATCGCGATGAGTGACCTCTAAAAAATTTTTTTAAGGGCTCAAATTTTGTCAGGCATCTTTTTTCACCTCACTGCAATAATTGAAACCCGGGCTTTGAAAAAATAAAAACAGTCGATTTTTTTGAACCACCCTAATACCTATGATGTGTTTTTTTTCGGATTTAAACGCTTCTTTAAACAATTTTATAATGTTAAAACTCGAAATTACCAATAAATCGCTTGTTCTCCGATTACTATCATAAATTTTAGTGCTGCACGTAACTCAAATGGTAACTTCTTTGATTCATAAGAACTTTCTCAAGTTCCTGATGGTATCCGTAAGAATAAATATTCTGAATGATCATTAAATACTTGGTCTCAAATTGATATCATAAGTTTTAATACTGGACGTAACTTAAATGGAAATTATTTTCAACTGATTTTTAAAAATTTTTTATTTTACATTTTTTTATATTTTAATAGAACTTTTTCCGATTGTTTTTTATTTTTGGTTTTTTATTTATATCAATTTTTTTCCTGGTTTTGAATTTTTTTCTATTCCATTCAGAAACAAGGGACCATCAATGTACTTGTCCCAACTTTTTTTTTCTCTAGGGGAATTTTGGGGTTTTTCATATCGTCTTGCTTGAATAGCACAACAAAATTTGCATCATCTCTCACAAGATGTTTCGGGATACGGGTATACATTTGACATAGATAAAAACTCTCCACAATGTCATGTCTCCCCATGGAAAAAAATGCCCTCACATTATCCTGCTTTTCGCATGCTATATCGTGAAAGATAAATATTGAGTTTGGTCGAGCTCCACTGGGAGCCACAACTTGTTCATGCTCGTTAACCCTTGCAGCCACGAATTAATTGTGTCTACTGATTTTTATAAAAATTGGTATACTACGGTTTTTGGGGTCACTGATTACGAATCCGGCATTAGAATTTCAAAATTCAAAATGGCGGATCCAATATGGCGGACGTCAATTCCTAAATACTTATCAATTGTCTTAAAACTTTGTATCTAGGGATTTTTGGGGTCGCTGATTACGAATCCGGCAATGGATTTTCAAAATTCAAAATGGCGGATCCAATATGGTGGACGTCAATTCATAAATATTGTGACAATTTTTATTTTTCACGGTTGTCACAAATAAAGAATGTGAGAAAATAGGACTCGAGGAGACAATTTCCCGTCTCGCTAGCTCGTTACTTCGGCCACGCATCGACTACGCAGATCTTTTGTAGAATAAAAATTATGGAAAACATCTAATTTACGCCACGCGATTTATTTTATTTTATTTTCATGCGAGTCGTCCCGTAAAATTAGAAAGAAGGATCAGAGTTTGGTCAGGAGTTCACGAATTGAAGGACAGAACATTTGAAACATCGGCGTACTTCGAGCAGGGCTCGTACGCAAAATACAATCACGTCACACCAACACACACAATTACAGATCACTCGCCACGGAGTATTCTCGAAAGTTCGAGAAGATCGAGAATTTGAAATTTGGAAGAAGTCATCAACACCGCTACATCGAAAACTCAGGGGAGTCCTGTCAAGAGGGGCGTCTGACCCTTAGAAAATATAAAAATCATCGGCAGTATCGTAATTCGTAATGTGAAAAATCTCTTCTCCTCCCGTCATAAAAATATTCATCGTCGTTATAATCGGGCCAGGGGTTAAGTCACATCATAAAGAACCAATTAATTCTTCCCGCGAAAATTCGGGACCCCGTCTAACGCCCCACGAGCATAATTCATGCCACACACCTGTCATAGGGCGAGCATAGATCGAGAAAAGGGGAGAGAGAAGAGCGGTAACGTACTGCGTAACGAGGATCGATATCCTCAGATTTTCGTGAAGTATCGAGCGGGTGAGACGTGTGATCTCGAGAGCGCGTAATACCGTGAGTCTTACTCTATTCATTGTCCGTTTTGTTCAGTGAACTCTCGGGGAATGATTATCCCGGAAATTATTGTTCTTTTTGACAAATTTCGTGATCTTTTGGAAACGGGAGAAGTTATTCACGATCGATCCCGGTATGAAATTGAAACTTGAGAAAAACGCGGTCACGGTGGCGATTCCGACATGTGCGATTCAGCCAGTAGTATTTTTGCTCGTGTTTCGATCTCGTGGAATCTCCCGAGGACGATTAATGTTCGGGCTAATTGCGTGGCCGACTCGAAAATCTCAAATTTGGTTAATAATTGTTTTGTTCGAGAAAAATCGTGAGAAAGAGTCGGGAAACAGTATGGAAGTCTGAGTGAGAAAGAATGAGTGGATCGGGATTGCGAACGCGTGTAACGGGGAATAGCTCGGCTGAGTAACCGAATATCGGGGGCTCAGTAATTTTATCCATCCCGTAATTATTTGTTATCGAATTTTCCATCTTAAATAATTATCTGACCACGAGTAGACCCGTGACAGAAAGAACGAGCTCGGTATGATTTATAGTGAGTGTAGGATCCCGATCGATTGTGTGTGAAGATTGTAGTGTGAGTTCGTGACTTTTTCTCCCGTCTTTATTTTGCGGTTCTCCCGGAAAAATTGAATGATTAAACGAACTTACTTGTAAGTGAAGTTCTATCATAATTGTATGGAGCGCCTCTTCCGATAGATCACCCGGTAGTACCCCTGCCTTCCACCGATGTCACCACAATTTTTAAAGACCAAAAAATTTGAATGTCGTTGTCATAATACTCGGTCTCGTCATTACTTCAAAGTTGTGTCGTAACCTATAGGGATTCTTCATGTGCAATACATGCAAGATAAAGGAATAAATCTTGATTATATAGAGGTGGGAGTTGATAGATCGGAAGAGGCGCTCCATACAATTATGATAGAACTTCACTTACAAGTAAGTTCGTTTAATCATTCAATTGTATTTCGCGCCTCTTCCTCAAGATCACCCGGTAGACGTTTAACGTTGGTTACGACCTCATAATAAGAAGCGATAGATTTTCATAAGCTTCTTTATTGTGTACAAACGAGAGTGCACTTATGTTTATACGAAGTATTATTTCTTCGTCAAATTACTTTTATAATTTTATTTCGAATTTAATATAGTTTGAGCAAATTCTTTTCGATCCGTCAAAATCTCTCTCTTCTAAAATTTCGCAAAGACTAAAGATTTTTTCGTCCATCCTGCCGTCTTTCGAATACAATCAAGACTAACCCCGCCTCTCTCTGCAGATGAGGTCGCTGCATGTCTCGTACTGTATGCTTTAAAATAATTTACATCAATACCACTGTCCTGTAGTGTCTTTTTAATCCATTGACTTATAGTTTCTGCTGATACCGCCTTATGTGGTTTCTTTATAGAAACTAAAAGACGATATTCCATGCCTCTCAACTCCTTTGTTTTGCTAACATAATCTGATACGGTATTGGCTGGACAGATTGATAAATCTTCTTTGAAAAAGGGTAAGATCAGGAGTGGCTGAGCTCTATTTACCGCTGATGTCTTCACTCTTTCCGTAATTTTTATCTCCAACCGGTCCGCTCTTACTATAATATTCCGAATGTCAATGAACGTTAAGGTTTGCATACGATGTCCAGTCGTCAACGCTAACAAAGTCGCTACTTTTCGTGTCAGTTTTTCCAAAGGGAGATTGTCATTCGGTCCCCATTTCTTGAATTCATCTAAGACCACACTAGGGTCCCACGTATACTCATATCTTGCCCTTGGAGGCCTCAGTTTTGAAACGCCCTTGAAAAAACGTTTCACCTGCGGATCCACGCCCAACTCTGGACCGTAAAGAAGTGCAATAGCCGAGCGGAAACTGTTTAGTGACCCATACGAGGTTCCATTCTCAAATTCCTTAGTAAGGAACTTCAGTACTTGTTCGACCGAACTCATGAGAGGATCCGTCCCTTCTTGTTGATTGAATACCTACCATCTTTTTAATGCAGTTTCGTACTGATTCAATGATGACTCGCACAAAGACGCCATCAAAATATTTAAACTATTCTCAGGTACTGCTCTGTTCCTTAATGCTTGTTTGATAAGAGTCCTGCCACCAGGGTAAGATTTCTCCACAATGGATGAGGTTCCCTGTTCAAAGATGTTAATAAGTTCAAATCCGGTTTGAAAATAATTGATTTTGTTTCCAACATTGACTCGAAGATTGGGAACCACGGTTGAGTAGGCCAATAAGGGACCACTATTATTCCTTTACTTTTTTCTATTTTAATTTTTTGCAGAGTACGTAAAATCATGGAAAAAGGCGGAAACGCATAGAAGAAAAAGTCCCATTTCACAGTAAAAGCATCAATTGCCGAAGCCCCAGGCTCTTTTTTCCAAGATATATAATTCGAACATTTACAATTGGTTCTAGACGCGAATATATCTATTTCCGGACTTCCAAACTTGACAACAATCTCTTCAAAAGCTTCATCTGCTAAGGCGTATTCAGTCTCAGGTTCAAGTTTACGAGATTCTGAATCTGCCTCTTTGTTATCTTCTGACCGAATGTAAGATGCAAATACCCACAAATTCCGATATTCGCACCATTCCCAAATTTTTCTGGCTACAGCGTTTAATTTTGGGAACTGAATCCCGCCCTTTTTATTAATATAAGCCATAGTTGTAGTATTGTCTGTTCTCAAAAGTATATCGCAATTTCTCAATTGGTATGCGAAGCATTCTAATGCAAACAGGGCGGCCTTTAATTCAAGGTGGTTGATATGCAATAAATGTTCTTCTCTGCTCCAAAAACCGTGTGTTTTCTTGCCTGCACAAGCAGCACCCCAACCTGAGAGAGAAGCATCCGAAAAAATCTCAATTTGTGGATTAAAAACCGAAATCTGGTTTTTCGCTTTTTTAATGTTGTGGTCCCACCAATCAAAGTCCACTGACAAGTTTGTCGGGAGTTCCATTACTTTATCAAAATTTTCATTATGCTGTTGAAGCGCTAACATTTTCGCTCTTTCAAATCTTTTCATATATACTCTCCCATATTTTAAGGTCGGGCAACATGACTCTAACGTTCCAATAAACGAAGCAAATTTTCGTATTCTGCACTTTTTCTTTTTTCTAAAATTTTTTATCAACCCACTCGTCTTTTCTATTTTGGTTTCTGGGAGTTCTACAGACATGTGCACTGAATCATATAACAGACCCAAAAACATGCACCTAGTTGACGGTATCAAGATACTTTTCTTTATGTTGATCAAAAAACCTAACTTTTCCAGTAGTGTTTTTGTGTGACGAACATTCTCCAGACAGTCCTCAAAATTATTCCCAAACATTAAAACCCTAGGGAAAAAAGGTTGGGACAAGTACATTGATGGTCTCTTGTTTCTGGATGACATAGAAAAAAGATTTAGAACCAGGAAAAAAATTCTATAAAAATAATAAACGAAAAATTGAAAAGTTCAAAAAAATTCAACAAAAATAAAAAACAATCGAAAAAATTCTGTAAAGAAAAATAAAAAATTTTCAAAAAAAAATCATAAATATTGAACAAATTGAAAAATGTACTATCCAAGTTACATGCAGTATAAAAATGTATGATATCAATTGGAGGCCAAGTTTTTATTGATAATTTGGAATATTTATCGAAAAAATTGGAAACTGTAATGAAATTCATGATAATTATTTTCACGAAAAACTTAATGAAAAAAAAGACATAACGGAAGTTACGTGCAGTACTAAAATGTATTATATCAATTCGAGGTCAAGTATTTATCAGTTATTCGAAATATAATCTCCGGCGACAAATGAGCGTTGAGAATCCTTGTCGGGCTCACAACGTTTTATCAAAATTACTAAAAAATTAATGGAAATAAAATCATTAAAAATTCACATGAAAGTCATTCGTTACTTCAACAAGGTACACACTTTAAAGAATCGATTCCCCTCCGACTTTCAGGATCCCCTGGTATTATTCACAACATTCAACTTCGATTGGATCGGTACAAATTATGTTCAAAAACGTCTTAAACGTACTTGTCCGGCCCATCACTTCGTATTCTATCTCGATCGTCACGTCGTACTTCTATCTCGATCGACGGCAGGTGCGAAGTCCCAGAAGGAGCTGATAACACAACTGACGTTGGTTAATCGGTTACCTGCTCATTTACATTTTCTGCACCATCCTCCTCTGCCTCGACTTCTTGATTTTCTACGTCAAATGATTGCGGAGTCGAAGAATTCGAAAAACGGCTAGCCGGTGTATCTGAACCATCGCGACGTCGTCGCTTTCGACTATTATCTCGATGCTTTCGATGTTTGTCTGTCAAGAAAAAATGAATTTTTCCTTCAAATCTCCTTGCAAGGAGTATCACTAAAACTTGTGAGATTTCGCGATCATTCCGACAGAACATATTTCCATGGATAATAAACCTCAGATATCGAGGAGGAAATTGATTCATTACGTTTTCCGATCATGAGTATGCAATGGCCACACGTCTTGCAGAGACGGCGTTCCTTGCAGAACTGGGAGACTTTAACCTTTCAAAGATTAAAGCCTCGGCCACTCATGTACTTTTTCCACCATAATCCATCGTTGACGGACTATGTTTTGACCCAGAGTCCTTCCTTAAAACGGGGAAAGAATGATCGTACTCACTGCGATGTTTCCTTTTTCGACCGACTTGTTGCTCCAAAATTCTTTCCAACCTCTTCAATCTTTCCTCCAAACGTTTATTTTCTGAACCGTTTTTAGACTCATCTTCACTGTGACTATCCATATTTTTTATTGATTTTCACTCTAGTTGTAACTTGTGTGACGTTTTCGGCACAAGGAAAAAGAATGACGAGACCGAGTATTATGACAACGACATTCAAATTTTTTGGTCTTTAAAAATTGTGGTGACATCGGTGGAAGGCAGGGGTACTACCGGGTGATCTTGAGGAAGAGGCGCGAAATACAATTCTCATCGAGATTGGATTATTGTAAAGTTGAAAAGTGATTATTAAAATAATAAATAAGATATCATCCATTTAATAGTTTTTGGTTTTGCCAGTTATTCTCCAGCTCACCCCGCCCATACCGCTGCAAGCCAAGCCGGCAAATCATCATTTTCCTCCGATCATACTGTGTCACCCCGGTGACTGGCACCCATGAGAATAAGACCTTTTTCTCAAAAATATAAAGCAGTATGAACGGTAGAATTTGATTTTGTGACAAGTCGGGAAAATTTCGGTCACAATACTTATCAATTTTTCCAAGACTTTGTATGTAGGGGTTTTTCGGGTCGCTGATTACGAATCCGGCAATGGATTTTCAAAATTCAAAATGGCGAATCTAATATGGCGGACGTCGATTCCTAAAAACTTATAAATTTTCCGAAAACTTTGTATCTAGGGGTTTTTGGGGTTGCTGATTATGAATCAGACAATGGATTTTCAAAATTCAAAATGACGGATGAAATATGGCGCACGTCGATTTCTAAAAACTTATAAATTTTCTCGAAACCTTGTTCCCAGAGGTTTTTCGGGGCGCTGATTACGAATCCAAAATAACAATTTCGAAATTCAATATAATGGATGTAATATGGTGCACCTGGTAATAAACGTCATGTCAACGAATGTCCTGAAATTTGTCAAAATTCTGCACAGGGGTTTTTCGGGTACAATAATTGCGAATTTGGCATAAGATTTCCTATATTCAATTATGACGTCAACTTTAAATTTCCGAAATAAAAAATGGAAGATCCGATACTAGAGGTCATTATTACACAGTAGACGTAGGAAAGATGAAATGAATTGCAGTCGAAAGAAGAAGTCAAATGCAGGAAAAATACCATGACATCTGTGTAGTTGAAAATCCTCATAACCGAAACAGTCGTCCCACGCTTCGTATTATCCCGAACTGACGACGAGGACGTGGCGACAATCCAGTTCCATTTTTTTTATCGTTTTTATTTTTTTTCACTCTTTTATTTTTTTATATTTTTTTTATTCTGTTTTTCAAATTTTTCATAACTTTTTCATTGTTAACCTTTTGCGTTCAAACATTTTTCTGAAGTTGTTCATCTTTTTTAAAAATTTTCATTCTAAAGATGGAGTTACGAATAACGTAATAAATGTAATGAAGTTTACAAAATCACGATTCATAATGACATTTTTGTATCAGGCTGCTATTATTATTGATAGTGTAATCTTTTGAAACAATTCGAATCACCAGCAATACAGAATAGAACTTACATTCTGTACAACTCTAGAACGATTTCCTTTTATTTGATTTAGTACTACATATAGCACAGCGCCGACGCTTTCCATATTCCGGTAAATGTGCTTCCTCTGATAATCTCTTTTCTGCACAAACTTGAGGTTTCTGACCACTTACAATAAATAGTTAATTTTTTCTGCCCAATTCCCGAGTCATTTTCCCTCCTTATAACGAGTCCATAATTTTTAATATAAATTGTTTCAATGTCAATTTATTTTTGTTCTCTTTTTCGCAGTGGATAATGTAAGCATTAGTGATAATAGTATCAATCAAATGCCAAAACATTCTAGGCCACTATTTACGTGATTTCCGATTTATTTGATAGGTCGATTTGAGCATATCAGCTTTGTCTACGTAACCCAATATGTTTGTTATAGTCTGCAACAATGGTTGGACACTTTATTTCCAGAGAAGAACGATCTTTTTGTTACCGATTTACTGTGGTAAATTCACATAGATTATAGTAGTTGGATAAAAATCTCACTGGTTTATTACCCATCCATTTGATCCAGGTCATCCCTGACGAAGATGTACGATACTCATGATCACCTCTCTTCATCTGTTTATCAGCCTTTTCGTCTTTCAGTAATCCAACTCGATCTTTATGGCCAGTCCCACAACTACAGATACCGTCGGCTTTCAGAGACGTGACAAAATCAATACTCGTGAAAAAGTTATCAAAAAAAACACGATGAGATTTGCCGACGAGCTCTGGTGTAAGGTCCCTAATGACTCGAGCATCTAAACCTTTCTCAGCTCTATCTTTCTCTTTTCCTGAGTATATCTGAAATTCGCAGATATATCCAGTTTGATCAGCACGTAGCCATACTTTGTAACCTCTTTTTATTGGCGTAGCAGCATTATACTGCTTTAGTGAACTCCTACCCTTGAATTTCATCATAGATTCATCGATGGATTGATACTGAGATGGCTTGAAACAGCTTTTGAACGTCATATTTAATTGATCAACCATTGGTCTTAGTTTCAAGAGTTTATCATATCCTGGTTCTCCTTATTTTATCTCTTGTCGCACGTCGTTAACGTGAAAGTTATTCAAGACAAATCCAAAACGATTGACAGTCATCGCTTTGCTTATGTAAGGATCACGGAGCTAAGGATTCATCGACAAATAGTCTTTATACGGAGGCGATCTCTTTATACCCATCAGTATATTGATTCCTAAGAATATTAAAAACTCACTTCTTGATACAGGATTTCTTGAATGGTTTGCTTTATTTATGTAAAGATTCGTTTGTACTACGAGGTAGTCAATAAAATCAATTGAAAGAAGACAATGGAAAATATCGATTGGCGTTGAAACAGAATCTGGAACATTCGGCCCGCAGTCTTCGGTAAAAGGCACATCATGTTGCAGTTTATCCTTTTTTGTCCATATAATACCTGAGCTTTCTGATCGATTACATGAAATATCCCTTTCGGATTCATCGTCAATATCTAAATAATCAATGTGTTTTGGAGTAAGTTTGGTGTAAGTCTTAGTCATCGTCGTCAGAAACTTCACAATAACATGATTGATTGTCACTTGGGATGTCCACAATTTCCTCTGCCATTTTCACTAACCAAAATTATTCAGGTGGTTGGAGATGTTATTCCCAAATATTTTTAGAACGATAAGAAAAATATCCCATGAACGGTTGAATATAACAGTAAACTGACATAGAATTTGGTAAGTATATATAGTCTCAAGAGTACTCAAGAAACAAAAATCGAAAATTATACCTGCAATCAAACGTTGTAGATAAGCACAAAATTTCAACCCTCGGTACAAAGTTTCAGGAAAATTGATAAGTTTTGAGACATTGATATCCGCCATAGTGCATCCGCCCTTTTGAATTTTGAAAATCCAACGATGGATTCGTAATCAGCGACCCCAACAACCCCTATGTACAACGTTTTAGGAAAATGAATAAGTTTTTAGGAATTGACGTCCGCCATATTGGATCCGCCATTTTGAATTTTGAAAATCCATTGCCGGATTCGTAATCAGCGACTCCAAAAACTCCTGCGGACAAAGTTTTAGAAAAATTGATAAGTTTTTAGGAATTGACGTCCGCCATATTGGATTCGCCATTTCGAATTTTGAAAATCCAATGACAGATTCGTAATCAGCAACCCCAAAAACCAAGGTATACAAATTTTTAAAAAATTAAGTAACGTTTCCAATGTAAAAATGAATTTTTACCAGAAAACCAGCATTTTTTGAGTGATTGTTTATTATTAAGATATCAAATAATACATTTTTCGAGCGGAAAAAAAATTTTAATCAAAGGTGGAGATATATTAAACTCAATGACAGCAAAAAACCCGATTAAAAATAGTTGGAAAAACGTTTTAAAAATGAAAAACTGATTAAATCAAGGTAGGTCACTCGTGACCCACCGTGAAGGAAAGGGTTAAGACCCGACCGACCGCATTAACGAATTGTTAATGCGTTATATGCATCCATATACGGGATTTCGGATATGCATGAATATTGGATATGACGATGATTAATGTAATTCAGAAGGAATAACATTTTATGATATGGTGCGTGAAAATTTGTCGTACCTCACAACCTTTATCCGCTCTCAATGTCTTTTTCTACTTTATGTTTCAGGTGAGTGAGCATCTAAGAAGAGAATACGGTACATGAATGGAAATAATGAACATGCGTTAACGAATGGCAAAAACAGATGTACGGCGTTCGTTATATTTTTTTTTTCTTTCGTATCACTATGATTATCGAAAGCCATCAGATACGCCGTTTGTATAGAGTTTAATGTCAAATGGATTAATCTGACCGATACAGCTGTTCGCAGATATGGTGAAGTTTATTTTCCTTATATAAAAAAATCAGTTTTTTGCATCTGTAATGATTACTATTAAATGCTTACGTCAAATTTTTTAGTGAAGCTTCTAAGCTTGAAAAAAGTAGAATATATTAGTAGAACTATTTTTTTCAGGAATAGATTCTACGGCTTGGTCTGAGATCTCTCTTGTATTTTCATATTGAAAACTTCGTTTTGTATTTTAAATAACGTGACGAAACATTCCGCAACTACAATTAGTCTGAAGATAGCCTCGAATATGCTGGGGCCTGACTTGAGATTCTTACTTCGCGAGTAACGAATAACTGAGCGCGTAGTTGCTGACAGGCGGCGGCCATATCAAAGAACGATACGAAGGCCCGAAACATGCTGTGGCGAGCGATATGAACGTCGCCAATCATCAAATAATGTAACTATGCGACGAAAATTATTTTTTTTTGTTTCCAATAATATTAAATCATCTTGCGATGATTAAACTCAAATAATCGTAGAAAATCCGGAAAATCAAACGAAAACACTTCCATAACCGAATTTTTCTGCTAAATACGTGAAATTGATTACATAAAAGTGCACTCCACAGCGCATATGTATAAAAACAGTTCTAGGAAAGAACGCCAAGGTGAGGGCAGTATTTCGATGGATCTAAATTTTTTATTTCTATATCTATATTTATATTTTATTTCTATATATATTAGGGTGGCCCTTAGTATGGGTAATAAAAAATTGATCGCGCCGCCCCCCAAAACGGTTCCAAATGATAAAAAAAAAATCTACGCAAAGCCGTAGGTATGTCCGGTAAGAGGAAGACGTGCCTGTAAGCATGAACTTGGTTTTAAATATCAATTTTTCTGCATGATTTAGTAATTTTTGAAAATATTGTATTTCAGTGAAAAATGGTCGTATCGAGGTCTAAAAAAACGCATTTTGAAGCTTCAAGTTTCTGATTTCAAGATCTTATGACGAAAAAAATGCAGAGCTACATGTTCTGCGCAATTTTGAGAAAAAGTGCGAGAAAAAAACAGCAAATTTTTATGCTTTTTTATCAATCCCATAAGCGTAGATTTATTTTTTTCAACTAAGCCATGGTATGAACCGGATAGCTGGTTTATTAAGCTTCAATTTGCTTTTTTTAAAACTTGGGTAGAACCATTTTTTGCTGAGATGTTGAACTTTGAATGAAGAACTCTTTTATCTTTGATCGACGATATCTCAGCAACCAATGGTCGCACAGGAAATTCAAGGGCAGTTCTGAAAACCGGAATGAATGTCCTACAACGTTCCGTTGCAATCTTGAAGATAAATTTTTTATTCCATCCTTGTCGTGAATTTAAAAAAATAGGAAAAAAAAGATAATTTATGGTTTTTCAGAAGCTCTCGATGTTGGAAGGAAGCCTTAAGAAAAAAATCAATTTTCATCGAAAACTTTCGGAATTTTTTTTTGTATATTTCAGCCTTATTTGTGAGAAAAATGTAGAAAAAACTTAGAAATTTTTTTTTTTTAATTTTTGTCATGATCATGACTCGTTTAACGTAAAAAACGTGACCCTTAAATTTGATTAATGTTTGATCGGTTGCAACGAAGAAACGATTGGTTAGATCGAAAAGTAACTTCGCAGGGTTTTTGGGTGTATATTGAGCTGTAAATGGCATACTCAACATCAGTCATTTCATGATTATTTGAAATTTGGCTATTGACTTTCTGAAAAACCATAAATTACTTTTTTATCCTATTTTTTTTAATTCACGACAAGGATGAAAGAAAAATTTCATCTTCAAGATCGCAACGGAATCTTGTAGGACATTCATTCCAGTTTTCAGAACTGCCCTTGAATTTCCTGTGCGACCATTGGTTGCCGAGATATCGTCGATCAAAGACAAAGGAGTTCTTCTTAATTCAAAGTTCAACATCTCAGCAAAAAATCGTCCTACCCAAGTTTTTAAAAAAGCAAATTGAAGCTTAATAAATCAGCTATCCGGCCATACTATGGCTTAGTTGAAAAAAATAAATCTACGCTTGTGGGATTGATAAAAAAGCATAAAAATTTGCTGTTTTTTTCTCGTACTTTTTCTCAGAATTGCGCAGAACATGTAGCTCTGCATTTTTTTCGTCATAAGATCTTGAAAATAGAAACTTGAAGCTTCAAAATGCGTTTTTTTAGACCTCGATACGACCATTTTTCACTGAAATACAACATTTTAAAAAACTACTAAATCATGCAGAAAAATTGATATTTAAATCCAAGTTCATGCTTACAGGCACGTCTTCCTCTTACCGGACATACCTACGGCTTTGCGTAGATTTTTTTTTTTATCATTTGGAACCGTTTTGGGGGGCCGCGCGATCAATTTTTTTTTTTACCCATATTAAGGGCCACCCTAATATATATTGTAGCATAACGTCCTCCCGAGAACAACCCGAATCAACACGAATCCGAACCTAACCCCATAAACATCGCGATCCAACGCGATGTTTTTACCAAGCGCGTACAAACGACTGATGGAGCTACGTCACTGTTAGTCGGCGGCGGCCGTACTGGTGGGCAAATTGCCCAGAGCAACACAAAGGTCCAATACAAAGCGGTGGAGCACGATACTAACGGCGCCCCGTATTAAAAACTCGAACTACAATATTTTTTTCTTTTGTTAATTAAAATTCAACGCGATCTCGGCAAATATTGTAACTAGGCTAAAAAGACGCGGAAAATTATAACGAATCGAGGAAAAATAATTGCGACATAAAATTTCAAAAATAAATTCCTGAAAACAAATAAATAAAAATGTGCTTTCCTGCGCATGCGTAGATCGAATATTCTCGAACAAGCCGTGACCCAAACAACAATTTTCCAACCAAATTAAATCTTTTTAAATTGAACTTTGTTATAAGAAAAAACTTCTGTAAAAATTGTTAAATAATTAATCCAGTCAACTTGTGATTTTTTCGTTGTAACATAATGCTGTAAATTATAAAAACGAACTTTCGCGCATCATATGATAATTCTTGGAACCAATGATAGAGCACGAATCATGGCAACGAGCGAATCCAATACAGCGTTACAAAAAAATGCGCAGAACCAAACTAAACTTAAAATTTTCGGCGTTTGATAATTTTATGGTGGGGAAATGGGTATAAAAAGCGCTGCGCGACTCATTCGCCAGGCAGTCTTTCCTCAAACTTCTGACTTGGAACAAAAAGGCTAACCTCAAATATTCTTCCTGTTCTAAGCAAGCAAACTAACCATCCTAATTTTCATGGATACCTGAATTCTCGGAGCGAATCGGCGACATCTCGATCCCATAACACGTGGACGGCAGGTTACCTTTAACCTTGCAAATGCTCAGACTCTCGGACAGATTTGGTGACGTTTCGATCCCATAGCCTGGGGTTTTGTTCTTTAACCTAATGTATTTTTTTTTTTATTCTTCTTTTGCTTGCTAGAATCAGGGAAGATTTTTCTTGTAATTAATTTGTGATTTTTGTACATTCTTTCTGTAAATGATTCTTTTTATTCGAACTTGATGCAACTGAGTCCGAGTCAGACTTCATTTTTTATTTTTGTAAATTTTGTAAATACTATAACATCATCGATAGTTCAAGAAGTCGCGGTGCGAATTTGAGGTTATATCACTTCAGATTAATAATAATTTTTTTTTGTATAATATCTCAAAAACACTTTTGAATTATCGAAACCTTTTTATTTTTATTTTGAAAACGAAGCATAGTTAAAAATTGTTCAATACGAAAACGGCGAGCGCAATAAAAATGTCCTACAATTGACGAACGCGATCACAATAATAAATAAATAAAAAACCAATAATCCTGTAAAATCAATCAAAATTGAATAAATCGGAATTGTGAAATCCTTCAAAATGAAAATTCCGCGTTCTCACGTTTCTTTCATACCTGCTCCTTTTCTATAAATGTAGCTCGAACCGACGCGTGGCGGCATTCAGGCCGGGTCGGCGAAAGCGTTACCTCACAATATCTATCTATATTCTATCTATATCTATATTATATCTATATAAATTTTTTATTATAAATCTATATTTATTTTGATTTGGATGAGCAATTTAAATAAAAAGTGATGATGAAAAAAATGTTATTTTAAAGAGGATAAATTACGCTTCACTTTGCTGCTTCTTAAATTTGTTTACATTTTTTTATGCACGGTTATCCTAATTTTAGCTAAAAACGAAGAGTCAGAAATTGTGGCGTATTTCGAAAACTTTGGGGGTTCCGAAAAAATTTCATGAGGGTAAAAAGTTGTTTCGGTTTTTAATAAACGTGTTCTAACTATTTTAGATTTCTTTTTTGAAAATCTTTCTTTCGATCTTTTTGGTCAGGTCTCGACTGATAGTAACTCGAGAATTATAGGGTTTGGGATAAAATTTCATGAGGGACAAAATGATGGATTTATCATCCCGATAGAAAAAAATATTCATTTGATTTCTTACCTTATTTATAGCTGTTTCACATTGAAAAAGCCACCTTTGACTATGAGGACTGCGTTGATGAGTCGTGGCATTCGCTCGATTAATTCGTTAATTATGGCTCATCCAAACTTGCCCAAGGGTCATAAAATTTTTGCCATAAATCGCTGGCAGAAGAAGAACATGTTGTTCTAACTTTTCGATCAAGCTTCTCCCACAACAGCTGGATCGCATTCAACAGCGGACGTACTTTCTGCTTTTTTTTTCACGTTCTAAAATTATTTTTAGCAATGTTTAACGTAGTTCCGTATATAACATGTATGGACTAAATTTTGAAACGCAGCGTACAGTGAAATCCAATGCTTATACGTTGCTCATGGCTACACTTTTGTCAAAGCTTGTACACTCGGTCTGCCCTATATAATCACACCTCATGCATGAATAGATCCTCTACATATATAAAAAGGAACGCTGTAATCGAGGCAACAATCGCATTCTCCAGTACTACTGTCATCGAGCGTCAAAGTGTCAGTGTTTCCTGAAATTTTATTTATTTGTTACGAAAAAAAGTCAAAAATTGTTCCAGTGCCAACTTAATTAAGATGGTGGTTGAATATTAGAGAACAAAACTACAGTATTCTCTTGTATTGCGACTATCGATTCGTTCCACCGTACACTGCTGCCTTCTCGTCACAGCTGGTTATGTTTCCGTTCCGCATCAAATAAAATAAAGATTGTACATCTATTGATATCACTGAAACTAAACAGTCAAAAATTTTAATTTTTTTAAAATAATTTCCACATAAGTACTGAATACACGATTGGTTTTATGCTAAAGTTGTAAAATCTGTTTAGCGTCCGTGATAAAAATTGTGAACCAAGTGCTATCTAGTCACGTATTAGGTCTAGCCATCGCATACAAAATGACCCATTTTAAATAGCAAATATTCAAAAAACTATACGGCGAATAGATTTGAAAGTTTGGCAGTCGGTCAATGAAGGCTATGTTTATACTATCCTTAAATTTCAGCCGACTCATAAGATTTTAACAAAACTACAAAACTACCTGAAGTTTTTTTTTACGATTTTCGTAATATTATGCAGGAGCGAGCAATCATCAATGTGCCAGTCCGAATTTTTTTCCCCGAGAGGAAATTTTTATTTGATATTTTTTATTTGAGAAATTTCTTTCCATGGTCGCTGTGGTTCTGTTGACATTAGAATTTGCACGAGGTGTATGCGACTGATTCAACTATCCTTATTCCATTTCCTTAATAACTCAATAAATTTTCGTCCCAGTACTTTTTATTCTCGCGATACTTACTTTTTCAATTATATTAACATATATTACAAAACTTTGTTGTTGTTGAATACATGATTGAAAAGTGCTCTGACCAAGTTTTTCCGTGATCGGTCAGATCGTATCAATCAATTTCATATTCGAAATTCACTCATCATTTTCTATATAAATTTACACATGTTCATTAGTGTATTTGCGTTTGAAGTAATTCCCCTAGTTTTCCCTTGGAATAAATACGAATCAATTGTAATTATTCTGTACGAGAATGTTGAGGGACCTTTTTGTACTCCCCAGCAGTTACGTTTTTCCGAAAACCACCTAAACAAATAAACATTGCTCCGAGGAATGTTTCGGAATAGATTATTCCGGAAATACCATAGTATGAAATGCAGGCTTTACATCGACGAAGTAGTCGGAAAAAAGACTACTTAAGTTGTAATTTATAGGAATATACTTAAGTTGAATAGGAAGTCTACTACTATACACATATACATTGGAGAGTATTGACGAGAATGTATGTAGCAGAAGTAAGCTGAGAAACAACAAATGTCGTGTAGAACCACTAGAGCGTGTAGAAACGACAAGAGAAGCGAATAAGAAGCACGTCACGGTGGATTGCCCTTCCTGAAAAGGGCCTCTCATTACAGTGGAGTATTCCGAAAGCTTTAGGAGTTTCGCGTTTTATGCCTACCGTGGATCCCTTTCTTCGATCCCCTTGAAAATATAAAGTGCACCGCAATTGTTACTATTTATGAACTCGACGATGTAAAAAAGGGACATTGTCTTTTTTTTTGTGTACAATACTTTTCTATTGCGTACAGGCTTTATGACATCTTCTGCTCAACTCTTAGGAATACTATCGTATGCTAGATCATCAGGTGATGCCGCACTCCGAATCAGCGTACTCGCTTTACATGTAACATACAAATGTGAGTGCCTCCAGGGTATTCAGATAGAGTGTTTACGGAAATTCTAAAGCACAAACAGATGAACTTGATGAATTCGCGACCATGAGTGATAAGTACATTACAATGATTAAGTAGGGGCTCGCCAAATACTACATCGGAATATTTTTCTCGTACAACATTATTCTTTGCATTGCGATTTTCATTTGTTGTAATTCTTATCTCGAGTCGCGGTAACAATTTGAAACAACTATTTACTGTATTTTTTTACTGTTCGAAGTAATCATACGAAATATTTTTTGAGGATTGCATTATCATAATTTTTGGCTTTAACTATATGTCTCAACTTCATAAAAGACTGTTTTTTATACCGTTTTAAAATGAATTACTTATTCGAGGTAATTATAGTGTGAAAGAATTTTCACTAGAATAATTTTTTGTATGATATCAGGAATCTTTTTTTTACAGATATACTTGTATTGTAGGACTGACCGTCTATTCTTAGTCTTTCCTCTATCATAAAATTAGAGAGAAAATTGGAAAAAATGCTAAACTACAATCTGACCAAGAGATCCGAAGAAATGATCTCGTGTGCGATAAAAAAATCTATCATATCCAATAATTAAATTATCTGAGGGCAGATCAAGACGAGTAACGGAAACGCGGTAAAACTTAGAATTTAAAAAAAATTCAATTCAATTAATCGTATATTAATTATATTTAGCCATGAATGAGTATTTAAAAAAAAATACAGAACAAGTCGAAAAAAACTTCACCAATCTTTAAAAAAACATTATCTTTAAAAAAAAACTAATCTGTATCTATTTTTTAAAGTGTCAAAAGTATCAAATAACAAGTAAAAAAAAAACCGAAAAATCGCGCTTGAAATCATTTTTGAAACCGATGCCTCATTCTTCTTATTTGATTCGAACAGCTGAATCAATTGAAAAAAATTCCATCTAATTTACGTGCAGCATTAAAATTTATTATATCAATTCGAGGCCAAGTATTTTCTAATAAATTGAAAAAAGTTACCATTTGAGTGACGTGCAGCACTAAAATTTATGATATCAATCGAAGGACAAGTAATTTATGAGTAACTCCAAATTTTGACATTATTAAATTGTTCTAAGAAGCTTTTAAATCCAAAAAAAAATCACATCAAAGGTATAGTAATTTGTTACACTATGTTGGCAGAGACTTTGAAGAAAATCGATTCTTTTCAGACTTTCAGGAGCTTCTGATATTATTCACAAAATTCGACGTCGATTGGATCGATACAAATTATGTTTAAATATGAGTTAAAAGTACTTGTCCGGCCCATCACTATCCACTCAAATAAAAATCAATCATAAAAAAACGAAATTGTACGGCAGCATCAGGTTAAAAATTTATTGAAATGCGATTTATTATTAGTTTAATGTTCTTAATAATAGTATAGGTTAGTTATGTCGAATGAAATTCGTTCGATGGAAGAAGTGAGAAGTCAAAATTGCCGTCATTCCAATACAAACTGGGGAATTATTTTGGAAGTTTGAACATATTTAATAGGCAAAATGTTTTTCATTTATCGATGCACAATAACATCCCTTGTATATTACAGGATAATTGGTTTCCGTTCTTATTAAATTAAGGGAAAATTAATTGAAGATAACTATCTAAATTCCTTCCGCATGAATATTTGTGCTGCATCAGTTCAAGAAAAGCCCTGATTTTTATTTGAATAAACAATTTTCATGGAAAGTGATGAGCTGGACAAGTACTTTTAACTCATATTTAAACATAATTTGTATCGATCCAATCGACATCGAATATTGTGAATAATATCAGAAGCTCCTGAAAGTCTGAAAAAAATCGATTTTCTTATAAGTCTCTGCTACCATAGAGTAAGAAAAGACTAGCTTGCATGTGATTTTTTTGGATTTAAAAGCTTCTTAGAACAATTCCATAATGTTGAAATTTGCAGTTACTCATAAATTACCTGTCCTTCGATTGATATCATAAATTTTAGTGCTGCCCGTAATTCAAGTGGTAACTTTTTTCAATTTATTGGAAAATACTTGGCCTCGAATTGATATAATAAATTTTAATGCTGCACGTAAATTAGATCGAATTTTTTTCAATTGATTTAGCTGTTCGAATCAAATAATAAGAATGAGGCATCGATTTCCAAAATGATTTCAAGCACGATTTTTCGGTTTTTGATTTTTTTACTTGTTATTTGATACTTTTGACACTTTAAAAAATAGATACCGATTAGTTTTTTTTAAAGATAATGTTTTTTAAAGATTTGTGAATTTTTTTCGATTTGTTCTGTATTCTTTTTAAAGATTTTTTTATAGATGGAATTATCAGCAAACGAGGGACCACCAATGTACTTGTCCCAACCTTTTTTTTCCTAGAGGAAGTTTATGGTTTGATATCACGTATTTTTTCTCAAAAGTTCCTTATTTATGTTTAGTTGACTATAGGATTTTAGTTTAAATTTCTAGGAATAATTTATGAATTTCGGCTTATAACGTTGGTTTTCACGAAAAAAAAACCTATTTTTCGTCAAAATAGTACTGAAAATATTTCGTCACAGGTCTGTCCTTGGACTTTGGCAATTTTTTTCTTTGTACTCTAATATGTTTTGTCAATTAGGAACTCAAGAGCACGGTCGCAAGCGGATTGGAGGCCGGGATATGATTTTCGGCTTATAACATAGGTTTCCACGAAAAAAGACCTATTTTTCGTAAAAATTGAACTGGAAATATTTCGTCACAGGTTTGTTCTTGGAATATGGCGATTTTTTCCCTTGTACCCTAATATGTGTTGTCAATTAGGAACCAAAGAGCACAGTGGAAAGCGGGTTGGATGCCGAGATATGATTTTCGGCTTATAATGTTGGTTTCTACGAAAAAATACCTATTTTTCGTTCAAACTTTTCTGAAAATATTTCGTCACAGGTTAGTCCTTGGACTTTGCCAATTTTTTTTTTCGTACTGTAATATGTTTTGTCAATTAGGAACCAAAGAGCACGGTCGAAAGCGGGTTGGAGGCCGGGATATGATTTTCGGCTTATAACGTTGGTTTCCACGAAAAAAGACCTAAATTCCCTCAAAATTGTACTGAAAATATTTCGTCACACATCTGTTCTTCGACTTTGGCGATTTTTCCCCTTGTCTTCTAATATGTTTTGTCCATTGGGAACTCAAGAGTATGTAGCAATGCGTGTTGCGGGCTGAGATATGATTGCGGGTTTAAAACGTTAGAAAAAAGATAGGAAAAGAGGAAAGATAGATCAAATTAAAAACACAACAAATCCAACAGAATTGCCCATTGTTAAACACCCGGAAACATTTTTTATATCAGAACTCAAAGAAGCAAAAAAAACTGAGCGTACTTAATTCAACAGAGCAACGGAAATCAAAGACGTTTAAGGTACCTGCATTGGTTGTGGAGGAAAACAATTTCATTTCAAGATAATTTAGAAATAAATTTAGAAATTCAGAAATCTAGCATGGAATTTAGAAAAAGGAAAATTAAGTTAAATAGTAAAGCTGAAAACTTTTGTGATGAAATTTTGAAATTACATGTTACGGTTGGAGTAAAAAATTAAAATGATTGGCACACATGCTGCGACACAAAAATATCAAAGTTTGAAGGTATTCGCTCCATACCGCAGTAATACAAACTTCAATACTATTTGAGAAGAAACACTTCAAAACTTGCTGAATCAAGTTCCATTACATATTACCATAATCAAAGATAGGAGGTGATACTTAGCACATATATTTATCCACAGAAATTTCAAAGTTCGCAAGTATCTGCTGCGATTCAATGTATCTGCGCAATCAGTTTGGAAGACAGCAATTTCAAATCCATCCATAAATGAGCAACTGAAGACTTTTGTAATGAATTTTTCACTTCATATTTATGTTACAGTGAGAGTCAAAAAGTAAAATGAATGGCAAAGTATATAAATTTTATAGTTTGCAGAATTGTGCTGTATTTCAATGATCCAAATCTATAGTATTACAGTGAAAAGTTGTTAAAAGTCATGATGTTACATTAAAATGACATAGCGCACATAACATTCAGAAATTCGGTAGGTTTCCTTAATGTTGGCGCAGGCATTATACTTAATCACATCCAAAACTGTGCAACTGTAGACTTATCGTAATGAATATTTTCACCAATAATTCCACATTTGCAGTTTGCAGAATAGGAATACTCAACATACACGTTATGTCATAAGTATTATTGTAAAATCTTGTGTTTGCCTACCGCATTCCGAAGATTCAACTTTTCATAGTATCAGCAAAAAAAGCATCCGAAGACTTTTTGGAAGAAGTTTCAAAATTTATTACTCGACAGACCAGGTGGAAAAAGTATAACTACACTTATATCAACACCAGAAACTGTTTTGAGAATCTGATATACAAAATGTGCGATTGATGATCATAGTCGGAAATCACTTGAATCACGTTACCAGAATCAGCATGAAGAAATAGTAGAAAATTAAAGGACACATATTAGGCAACCAATTAATAATAAGTATCGATCCGCTGCAAATCGATGGAGTCAAAACAAGGATCGGAAAGTGCAGAGCCAAACTCAATAGGAAGCAAAATATGGGAATATTCAAAAATAATGATGACACAAGAAATAAATTAGAAAACATTTATTCGATTGGAGTTTCTCACATTATATATACTAACAGTTCCGTGTGTTCTTTTTTTATTAATTATCAACCATAATATTTTAGATCGCAAAAAGAAAATTTGACGTTATAGGTTGACGAACATTTTTTCTTACAACTTCCAGACTTATTTTTGATAAACTGATTTGCCTTATTTATATTATTCACTAACTATGCAAACGTTTGTTACATTTGTCCCGCACTTCGTAACGTCAAACCCCGGCCGGTTCGTTACCACACAGCTATCAAAGAGACCTCGTATATATAACCTACATTATTACACATGATATACAGGGTGTCACATTTTAATCTTACACCTGACTTTTCTCGGAAAATATTGCTCGGATCAAATATTGTGTGGAACAAAACTTTTAGGGGTTGAAGGGGGACGTATGATAAAAATTGGTTTGTGGATCCAAAATTCAAAATGGCGGCGTTAGAATGACCGACATGTTTTTTTCGAATAGAAACATAACTTTTTTTCATCACCAAAAAATTTTTCAGCGCAAAACCAACAACTTTTGTTGGAAAAATTTTTTGATTAAGTCCATATTTTTTAAGTAAGAACATCATTTTCAACTATTTTAGAGGTATCCAGGATGCACCGCGAAGAGATCTTTAACGTACCAAGTGCAAGTGCGTTTGCGTGTAAGGAGCATATCAACGATTTCGTTGGGACTGAAATCAGCCATTGTTGCTAATTTTCAGAATTTTCCTCTAATTTAAGAACTTTTAAAAATTTCGAGAATCAAGAATTTTTCTCTGATTTCAGAACCTTTACAAATTTTCTATTTCGTCTCTTGCTAATGGCTGCGGAGTCAGAAGATGAACGTTTCAATCAATTTTTCATCCGTGGGCGATCACAATGACTTCTAAAATAAAAAATTCTTCTCTGATTTAAAACTCTAAAGTAAGAGAACTACGCAAAGTCAGACTACGTCAGTACTACCAATGATGTTTTCTTTAATCTCTTACAAAGTGAACTTACCTTTAATCGTAAGCGAGGCTTACGCTTAAAGATAAGTTCACGTAAGCGAGACTTACGCCTTCTTTTAAGTTGTAAATCAGAGAAGAATTTTTTATTTTAGAAGTCATTGTGATCGCCCACGGATGAAAAATTAATTGAAACGTTTATCTTCTGACTCCGCATCCATTAGCAAGAGACGAAATCGAAAATTTGTAAAGGTTCTGAAATCAGAGAAAAATTCTTGATTCTCGAAATTTTTAAAAGTTCTTAAATTAGAGGAAAATTCTGAAAATTAGCAACAATGGCTGATTTCAGTCCCAACGAAATCGTTGATATGCTCCTTATTTTAGGGAGATGTCGGGACAATTACCTCCGATCTGAAAATTTGTATCGACGTGAATATCCTGATCGTCGTCACCCATCACGACAGACAGTCCGAACCCTTGAGCAGCGAGCGAGGGCAGGTCGGATGATCCGCCACCGTCGACATTTCCCAAACGTCAATAATTTTGGTGGATTGCATGAAGCCTGAAACATGGCTCTTTTAGCCATGATAGCAATTGATCCTCATTTGAGTGCCAAAGTGATCTCGGAACGACTGGGGTTTCCCAAATCGACAGTGCACCGTGTATTGAGAGGTGCGAAACTTCACCCGTACCGACTACAATTCTACCAAGACACTCCTAATCCACATCCGTTGCGAAGGGTGGCGTTTTGTCGGTGGGCGTTGAGACAAATCGAACTATCCAGGGACTTTTTTCGATACGTTATGTTCAGTGATGAATCCACTTTCAACAACCGTGGTCAAGTGAACCGATGTAACTTTCGGTATTGGTCTGATCAGAATCCACATTGGTTGAGGTGTTGTATTGTGAACGGGCAATTAATAGGTCCCCATTTTTTCGAGGGAATGTGAACTCTGTCCGTTACCTTGATTTTCTACAAAATGAACTGCCTCTTTTGCTAAAAGATCTGGATTTGGAAACACGTCAACAGATGTGGTTTCAGCAAGACGGTGCACCCGCTCACTGGGCTCATGTTGTTCGAAATCATCTGGACCCCTAGGGGAAAAAAAGGTTGGGACAAGTACATTGATGGTCCCTCGTTTGCTGATAATTCCACCCATAAAAGAAACTTTAAACAAAATTTTTTTTTAATTGTAAAAAAATTATTTCATAAAAAAAATACAGAACAATTCGAAAAAAATTTTACAAATCTTGAAAAAACGTTATATTAAAAAAAAACTAATCTGCATCTATTTTTTAAAGTGTCAAAAGAATCAAATAACAAGTAAAAAATAATAAACCGACAAATCGCCCTTGAAATCATTTTGGAAACCGATGCCTCATTCTTCTTATTTGATTCGAACAGCTAAATCAATTGAAAAAAATTCCATCTAATTTACGTGCAACATTAAAATTTATTATATCAATTCGAGGCCAAGTATTTTCTAATGAATTGAAAAAAGTTACCATTTGAATTACGTGCAGCACTAAAATTTATGATATCAATCGGTGGACAAGTATTTTATTAGTGACTCCAAATTTTGACATTATTGAATTGTTCTAAGAAGTTTTCAAATCCAAAAGAATCACATGCAAGCTAGTCATTTCTTACTCTATGGTGGCAGAGATTTATAAGAAAATCGATTCTTCTCAGACTTTCAGGATCCTCTGGTATTATTCACAAAATTCGACGTCGATTGGATCGATACAAATTATGTTTAAATATATGTTAAAAGTACTTGTCCAGCCCATCACTTTCCGTTTAAATTGTTTATCCAAATAAAAGACAAGGCTTGTCTAGAACTGATGGATCACAAGTATTCATGCAGAGGGAATTGAGAGAATTATCTTCAAGTAATTTTTACTTAATTGCACTAATTTAATAAAAAACGGAAACAAATTGTTCCGCAATGTAGAAGGGATATTGTTGTGCATCGATAAATGAAAAAAATTGTACATAATGTATATGTTCAAGCTTCCAAAATAACTCTGCAGTTTACATTCGATGACGGCAATTTTTACTTCCCACTTATTCTTCCAGCGAACGAGTTCCATTCGGAATAAGAACTAACCTATACTATTATTAAGAACATTAAATTAATAATGAATCGCATTTCAACAAACTTTTAACGAGATTTTGCCGTGCCATTTCGTTTTTTTATGATTGATTCTTTATTGAATGAATAGTGATGGGCCGGACAAGTACTTTTAACACATATTTAAACATAATTTGTATCGATCCAATCGACGTCGAATTTTGTGAATAATACCAGAGGATCCTGAAAGTCTGAGAAGAATCGATTTTCTTATAAATCTCTGCCACCATAGAGTAAGAAATGACTAGCTTGCATGTGATTCTTTTGGATTTGAAAGCTTCTTAGAACAATTCAATAATGTCAAAATTTGCAGTCACTAATAAAATACTTGTCCACCAATTGATATCATAAATTTTAGTGCTGCACGTAATTCAAATGGTAATTTTTTTCAATTCATTAGAAAATACTTGGCCTCGAATTGATATAATAAATTTTAATGTTGCACATAAATTAGATGGAATTTTTTTCAATTGATTTAGCTGTTCGAATCAAATAAGAAGAATGAGGCATCGGTTTCCAAAATGATTTCAAGGGCGATTTTTCGGTTTATTATTTTTTTACTTGTTATTTGATTCTTTTGACACTTCTCAGCAATTACGCTACTGATCGTGTTGGTTTCGGGCTCATTCGAAAGAGATTTTGAAATTTAGTCTCCAAACTAATTTTCGCTTAACAAAACATCTCTTGAGCTCCGCAATTCTAGAAAATGACATGCCAGTTTTACTCCCACCACCGCGAATCGTTTTATTCAGATAAAAGATAGTCTCGGCGAGAGCCTCAGGCCAGCAGACGACAGGGCTGTCAATGTACTTGTCCCGAGACTCTACCGAGTCTCTTGATATCGATCGAATTTATGACTGCTGTTACCAGCTGTGTTGCGCCGTGTGCTACGTTCTGAAGTTGACGTCAGATTCCAATCATCAACAACTAATTTCAACAACCAATCACAACGTCTAAAAATGGATGTCGTCTGATCCAACCAATCAGAAACTCGAGAACATCAAAGTGCCTTTGATTGTGTTGTAAATACAGACGCATAAATTCTAGAATGTGTTGGTAACTTTTGCATAATCTTGAGCCTGTGCAAAGTTTTTTCTCAGCAATTACGCCACCGATCATGCTGATTGTGGGTGGAATCGGAAGAGAATTTATTAATTAATCTCCAGTTCAATTGTCAAAGCCTCAGATGACTTAGGAGTTTCGTAATTGAACAAAATGACATGCCAATTTTACCCCCACCACCGCGAATCGTTTTATTCAGAGAAAAGTTAGTCTCGGCGAGGTCGGGCCAGCAGACGACAGGGCTGTCAATGTACTTGTCCCGAGACTCTACCGAGTCTCTTGATATTAGTGGATAAATCTTCACTAATACTGCCGGGTTTTAAAGTATTTGAATATTTTTCACGGTTTAAAATAATTTTCATTGCGAAATTTGATAATTTTTGTTTACATTTTTCGTGGTATAATGCGAAAACGGGTGATCATCAATGTACTCCCTAACGGATGTAACGATTGGTCAAAAAAAGTACAATCCGCTAGGGCTTGTCCAAATTTTTTTTCTCCGAGGGAGGATTTTTGCGCCTTGATATCCAATCTTGTTTCTGTGGTAGTTCTAAATTTTCAAATAAGGTTTTCGAAAGTTTTCCACTGTTTCTATTATGATAATCGAAAATAATTTATCCAATGATTTTCGTTAAGTTTTCTGCAACTTATAACAGTTTGATATTCTTCGAATGTTTGATGTTTCCTCATGTTTCCCTCATGATGATGGTGATGATGATGATGAAACACGATGATCCTCTCATGTTTCATCGAATCCGAATGTGTCCACAATTTTGTGGTATTAAAACTATGTTCCGTAGCATTTATGAATATTTTGTATTATTGAGGAATTTCCCCCCCCCCCCCCCTCATTTATGAATTTTATTTTCAATTTTTTTAATCAAATCGTTGTGAATAAAAAAGATATGAAAATTTTTCAATGAAACGAATTTTTTTATTGATTTTCCGTAAAATTTGACAGAAAGAGAGAGAGAAAAAATATATATAATGCTCACCAAGTCCACCAGGAAACTTCCAATGACTTTTTGAAGCAATCTTTTCTATTCACAGTATCATACCCAGAGATATCAAGTTGATGTACACATGTCGATGTATAAAATTTTTAAACTCTGCATGTAGCGACTGACTGAGTTCCAATCAGAGAAATGAAAAGTATTGAGTGTGTCAGTACCAACAGATTTGCTTATTTTTAAATATAGATCTATTTTGAAAACATAAATTCTTATGCCAATCATAAATGGGTCACTGCTAACTTTTTGTACCATTTTGAATTATTTATTATTTATGTATTACCATATTCTATAATTTTTTAATAATTTTCATAATTTATATATACCCATATTCCATAATCAAAAATAGGAAGTGCTAATACTTGGCGCACAAGTGTAAATACAGAATTTTCAAAGTTTGCCAGTATCTGCTGCAATTTCTTCATCTACGTTATGATACAGACAGACAAAAGTACCACAGATTCATGAAATTAATTATGCCATAGTTAAAAAGAAAAAAGACAGCGCAATTGAAAGAGAACAGAAATCAAAATTGTTTCATGTATCTGTGCATTAGTTTCTGAAGACAGTAATTTCAGACCTATTCAGAAATAAGTAGGTGAAGACTTTAGTAATGAATATCTTCGTTAATATATTCCAGTCGGAACCAAAAAGTTAAAAGATTGGCATACCTACTACTTCACAGAAATATCAAAGTTCATAGGTACTTGCTACGTACCAGTTATACAGACTTTGGTGCTATAGGGAAAAACACTTCAAAATTACCTGAACCACATTTTTGAAACTTATTATGACACATTCAAGAAAAAAGTGACAGATACGATGCATGTTGAAGCAAGCAAAATGCTGTAATTTTGTATGTCTCCATGGTTATCCGCAGACAAAATATTTGATCACATCCAAAAATGATCAGGTGTAGACTTACAGACATGAATTTTTCAACCCACAATGCCAATCGCAAACATGGTCTGGAAATATTCAATAAACATGTCGCTTCATCACTTTGTCGAACTTTAGAGGTGTTCATTGCATTTCGAAGATACAAATTTTGATATCATGAAAATTAAGCACCCAATGACTTATTGAAATAAATTTCCAAATTTATCATGTAACAACTCAAATGAATATATCTATGCATTTACATGGCCCCAAATTTTTTCAAAACTTGGGTGTATGAACAAGCAATCGTGAAGGCTTTTTGTTATAAATATTTCAAATTATCTTGTTGAAATCAATATAAAGAAATAGAAATACGAATATCTCTCGTATTGTCTGGAGAACGAATAGAAATTGGTATGACAATACACTGTAAGCTAAGGAGGTGGAAAAAACGGACCGGTGAACACAGCCAAACTAAATGAAAGAAATTATGACAACAATACATTGAATTACTTGACCAAAGTTTTTTAAAATTTATTTGAATTCGTTTACACACAACCATCCACCTCTTTCTTTAATGTAATTACACAACATAGAATTTCTGTTTGGAAAGAACGTTTTAGAGGTTATAATGAACGAACGTTTTTTTTCTCATTGTTATTATTATTATTATTCAACACTAATGAGTCACGTCATTAATAATATCGATTCCTTCCACTTTTCAATAACCACTTTTATTTTTCTACACTCTGCACGCAACAGCACTCCGGCGGTCATAACCTCAAACGTCACCATGACGCGAAATCTCGCAAATTTGTTATCTATGTATATATTACGATATCGAAGTAGAACAGATAATTCTTAATTTTCACGACACATTATTCACGTTTTCACTTCTCAACATTTTACTCACTCTCAGTACACTGTATGAGATCAATTAATCCTCTTTTGAGGTTTTATTTATTATAGACATTATTGTCGTGAATTGGGCTCGAAACCTATTGAAACTTCTTTTATGAAAAAAATAAAATTGATTATATCCACTGCTATTTCCAATAATGTTTTATTTATTTAAACGAAATTTGCAAATCTTGCACCGTTGATCCACGGGGCTACGATCGCAATCACTTTATAATAACGTAACAGACGATAACAGACGGTATACAAGAAAACATTGAGGACTATCAGAAACTTTCTCTTTGGCGATTGGTCGAGACGGATAGATTCTCACCGGTGATTGGTTATGATGGGCATCAAGAAGCCCTTGTATGTATCGGTCTGAACCCATATACGGATACGTCAGCTGCGTAAATGTGTTGGTACTTTTTGCATAATCTTGAGCCCGTGCAAAGTTTTTTCTCAGCAATTACGCCACCGATCATGCTGATTTTGGGCCAATCGAAAGAGAATTTCTTAATTAGCTGAAAGTTCAATTTTCAAATTGCGACATAACTCCTGAGCTTCGCAATTCAAGAAAATGACATGTCGATTTTACCCCCACCACCGCGAATCGTTTTATTCAGAGATAATATAGTCTCGGCGAGAGCCTCGGGCCAGCAGACGACAGGGCTGTCAATGTACTTGTCCCGAGACTCTACCGAGTCTCTTAATGAAAGAAAAGAGTCTATTTTCATAAGGCCTTCGCGCCGAGCCACGGAGAGTCGCGTCGAGCGGCTAAGTGCGAGCTCGCGCGGCGCGGGGTTCAAATGAGATTTTGTGTGCAATGAGAAGGAAGTTCCGTTTCAGGATATGTTTCTCCATGGTTTTCGTGGTCTAGGTACGTTCCTCCATGGTTTTCGTGGTCCTAGTATGTTTCTTCATGGTGTTCGCAGTCGAGGTCGACGGCTCCACAGTTTTCTATGTCCAGGTATGTTTCTCGGGTTTTCGTGGTCTAGGATAATTCCTCCATGGGTTTCGATGTCTAGGTATATTCCTCCATGGTTTTCAATGTCTAGGCATGCTTCTTCATGGTTTTCGCGATCAAGGTCGACGGCTCTATAGTTTTCAATGATCAAGTATGTTTCTACATGAGGGTCGGCTTGAAATTCCGAACTGTGAAAAATCAGGAGGCTCAAAATTCCGAAAATCTAGCTGGGACTAAATATATATAGATATATCGCACTAGGGAGATTTCCGGAATTTTGAGTCTTCTGATTTCTCACAGTTCGGACCTTCAACCCGGCCCCGTCTAGGCATATTCCTTCATGGTTTTCGTGGTCCAGATATATTCCTCCATGGTTTTCAATGTCTAGGCATGTTCCATCATGGTTTTCGTGGTTCAGGTATATTCCTCCATGGTTTTCGATGTCTACGTGGACAGCTTCATACTTTTCATTTGCTAGGTATACTTCTCCTTGGCTTTTGTCGTCTAGGAATATTTCTACATAGTTTTCTATGTCCAGGTGTATTATTCCATGATTTTCGCGGGCGAGGTCGACGGCTCCATAGTTATCGATGTCTGGGTATGCTTCTCCATGGTTTTCGTAGTCTAAGTTGATGGTTCCACAGTTTTCGATGGCTAGGTCTGAGTTTACATAGTTTTTGTTCTCTAGGTATGTTTTTCCATTTCCGTGATCTAGGTCGATGACTCCATACTTTTCGATTTCTAGGTATGTGTCTACATCGTTTTAAATGCCTAGGTATATTCCTCCATGGTTTCGGATGTCCGGGTATATTTCTCCATAGTTTTCAATGTCTAGGTATGTTCTTTCATGGTTTTCGTGGTCTAGGTATATTCCGTCATGGTTTTTGATGTTAGGTCAACAATTCCATAGTTTTCGATGTCTGGATATGGTTCTTCATGCTTTTCATGGTATAAGTCGACGGCTTCATTGTTTTCGATGTCTACGTCGACAGCTCCATGGTTTTCGATGGCTTTCTCCATCGCTTTCGTCGTCCTGGTATGTTTTTTCCATGCTTTTCGAGGTCTAGATCAACGGCTTCGTAGTTTTCAATGTCCAGGTATGTTTTCCCATTGTTTTCGTGGACTAGCTTCATAAATTTTACTATCCCGGTCGATAGCTTCCTAGTTTCTGACGTTGAGGTGAATTTGTCCATGGTTTCCGATAGAAAGTCAACGGCTCCATAGTATCCGATAGTGTGGTGAGTTTTTCTTAGGTTTTCGATGTTTAGGTTGACGACCGCATGGTTTTCGATATCTCGGTCGACGGCTCTATAGTTTTCGATGTCTAGGTTGGCGACTATAGGGTTTTCGACGTCTAATTGTATGCCTTCGTATTTTTCAATATATATTCGACAATTTTATATTTCCCGATATTTAGGTAAACGGTACAATGGTTTACGATATATTTCCTTATAGTTATCGATATCTATATCTGCGATTCAATAGTTTACATTGACGAGGCATGTTCAGACGTTACAGAAGACCATGAAAAAATATCACTGGACACCAATAACCATAAAGCTGTGGTCTTAGACATGGAATACCATGGAAATATCTCCTTGGACATTGCAAACCATTAACAGTATCCATGTCAACATGGAATCCATTGAAAGAGAAGAAGAAGATAGTTTCAAAAATCATTTTTCCAAGTAAACAAATGGAGCTTTTCAAAAAAAGGAATAGAAAATTAAAATATCATCCCGTTGCATAGGAATTTCCCACACTTTCATTGGAAAATTTGATTTGCTGAATAGATAATCAAAATCGTCGCCATTATTGCTTGTAAAAGATTTCAAGTCCCACGAACATAACCGCACAGTTTTCGTGCGTCTACTTAGAAAAATTGGCTGTAAAATAGTGTTGATTGCTTTTGTCACATAGAGAAAAGCTCTCAACTTGAAACAAATCATTTTAAAAATTTTCGTTGAAAACGAGGAATGTATTTTTTTTTCCTAAATAGATATTGTCCCGCCCCTTAAAAATAAGGGAATTCAGAAAAAAAAAAATTGAAATAGTAAAAAAGGAACGCCAAGTATTAAAAGGTCGCGACCGTAGTTTCCCATGATTTTCTATATTTGTATTATCAATAAAAAACTTGAAAATATAAAAAAAAATGAGATCGTTTTCTGAAGTTGCCAAATATAGTGAATGACATATAGTTCCTATATAGTTGTCACGTCTCTCAAAAAGCAGTGAATTCAGTAAATATTAAAACTTCTTTTTTTTTTAAGATATAAATTTTTGAATTTTTATGAACAAAAATTCCAACTTTTAATAAAAGTTAAGTGAATATATAGTATTTTAATTTTGAATAATAATAACAGTGTTCTACGACAAATAAATGTAAAAATAATAACATAACTTGCTCCTTTTATTTACGTAGTATTATTTCAAATACAATCTCATTACATAAGTCGTTTTTTTTTCACTTCTTTTCCCGTTGTCGATGCCTCAATTCTTTTTCTTAATCTGGAAGAAGTTACAGATGCATTCATTCTTCAATAACAATTTTATAAAAATTAATTACTGAAAATCATAATGTCAGTTTTCTCACCTTGTTTTTATAGCTGGTTCATCCACAAATTTGCAGACGTCAATATTTTTCAATCGAAAATCCTCTCCTTCTGTAGATGACGAAATTTTAAAAAATGTTTAACTGTGAAAAAATATGAGATCTATTGTAACATATACAGTGAATGAATTACGTTTCCTGTAGGAATTCTGAATTTTGGAAATAAAAAAAAATGAGATCATTTTCTAACGTAGCCAAGTACAGTGAATGAATTAAGGTTCTTGTGGAATTCATTCGTGTACACTTTTAGCCTTAATCCCTCACTTATTCAGAAAAATTGTCCAGCAAACGTCACAGAGCAACAAAGGTTTCTCGAATGATTCTGCAATTATTAAGAGATTATCATCTGTTTTTATGCTAGCTCGGGTTATAAACTTAAAACAGTTTACGCGTACAAGTGCGGGTGAAATTTGTGGATAAAATTGAACAATTAAACGAACGGATAAAGAAATGAAATCAATCAATCCCTTTATATGCCTTTATCTTGTACGGATAGATACGGCCATTCTTTCATGCCCATACGCATTTTAATTTATCCACGCGTCACTTTCACTCGTTTGTCCGTACACTCTTTTTTTTACCAAATGGGCAGATGATTGGATGAATTACACAAGTATTGAAATGGATGAACAAAGAAGTGAGCTGTGTAAACATTGATTTGAGAAAAGAAAACGCGTTGAATACGAAACATTTGGAGTAATGAATTTATCAGTCAAACTAGTCAAGAATAGATATTTTTCATTGTGTACACAGCGCGGGATCTCACGTCGAACTACTCAATAAAATAGTTGGATGAAAAAGGCATGGCAAATTAAAAAACAATTACATGAGAGGATCATAAAGTTTTCTTCAAATATATGGACGGATGAGGCATTCCTTCGCCGAGCTTCCGATTGAAAACCATGCACGCCAAGCTTGTGTGTAATGTTGAAAATGAATTTGTGCAGTTCATCGTATAGATACAATGCATGCACTTGTACGCGTAAACTGTTTTAAGTTTATAACCCGAGCTAGCATAAAAACAGATGATAATCTCTTAATAATTGCAGAATCATTCGAGAAACCTTTGTTGCTCTGTGACGTTTGCTGGACAATTTTTCTGAATAAGTGAGGGATTAAGGCTAAAAGTGTACACGAATGAATTCCACAAGAACCTTAATTCATTCACTGTACTTGGCTACGTTAGAAAATGATCTCATTTTTTTTTATTTCCAAAATTCAGAATTCCTACAGGAAACGTAATTCATTCACTGTATATGTTACAATAGATCTCATATTTTTTCACAGTAAAACATTTTTTAAAATTTATTTATTGACAATGCGAATATAGAAAATCATTTAAAACGACGGTCACGACCTTTTAATACTTGGCGTGCCTATTTTACTTTTTGAAGTTTTAATATTTACTGATTTCACTTCTTTTTGCGAGACGTGACAACTATATAGGAATCGTATTTCATTCACTATATTTGTCAACTTCAGAAAACGATCTCATTTTTTTTATATTTTGAAGTTTTTTATTGATAATGCAAATATAGAAAATTATTGGAAACTACGGTCGCGACCTTTTAATAATTGGCGTTCTTTTTTTACTTTGTCAATTATTTTTTTTTCCAATTTAGCTTATTTTTTAGAGGCGTGACAATATTTACTTAAGAAAAAAAATACATTCCTCGTCTTCGACGAAAATTTTTAAAACGATTTGTTTCAAGTTGAGTGCTTTTCTCTATGTGCCAAAAGCAATCGACACAGCCAATTATTCTATGTAGACGGACGAAAACTGTGCGGTTATGTTCATGTGAGTTGAAACCTTTTACAAGCAATAATGGTGACGATTTTGATTATCCATTCAGCAAATCGAATTTTCCAATGAAAGATTGGGAAATTCCTATGCAATGGGATGATATTTTCATTTTCTATTCCTTTTTTTGAAAAGCTCCACTTGTTTACTTGGAAAAATGATTTTTGAAACTATCTTCTTTTCATTCATGGATTCCATGTTGACATGGATACTGTCAATGGTTTGCAATGTCCAAGGAGATGTTTCCATGGTATTCAATGTCTAAGACCACAGCTTTATGGTTATTGGTGTCCAGTGATATTTTTTCTGTAACGTCTGAACCTGCCTCGTCAATGCAAACTATTAAAGCGCAGATCTAGATATCGATAACTATGAGGAAATATATCGTAAACCATTGCACCGTTTACCTAAATATCGGGAAATATAAAATTGTCGAATATATATTGAAAAATACGAAGTCATCCACCTAGGCATCGAAAACCGTATAGTCGCCAAACTAGACATCGTAAACTATAGAGCCGACGACCTAGATATCGAAAAGCTTAGAAAAACTCACCACACTATCGGAAACTATGGAGCCATTGACTTTCATATCGGGAACCATGGACAAATTCACCTTAACATCGGAAACTATGGAGCTATCGACCGGGATAGTGAAAACTATGAAGTCGTCAACCTAGTCCACGAAAACAATGGGAAAACATACCTGGACATTGAAAACTACGGAGCCGTTGATCTAGACCTCGAAAAGCATGAAAAAAAAACATACCAGGACGACGAAAGCCATGGAGAAATATACCTAGCCATCGAAAACCATGGAGCTGTCGACGTAGACATCGAAAACAATGGAACCGTCGACCTAGACCATGAAAACCATGGAGAACCATAACCAAACATCGAAAACTATGGAATTGTTGACCTAGCGTCAAAGGCCATGACGGAATATACCTGGACCACGAAAACCATGAAAAAACATACGTAGACATTTAAAACTATGAAGAAATATACCTGGACATCCAAAACCATGGAGGAATATACCTAGTCATTGAAAAATATGTAAACACATATCTAGACATCGAAAAGTATGGAGTCATCGACCTAGATCACGGAAATGATGAAGAAATATACCTAGAGAACAAAAACTATGGAAACTCAGACCTAGCCATCGAAAACTGTGGAACCATCAACTTAGACCACGAAAACCATGGAGAAACATACCCAGACATCGAAAAACATGGAGGAATATACCTGAACCACGAAAACCATGATGAAACATGCCTAGACATTGAAAACCATGGAGGAATATACCTGGACAACGAAAAACATGGAGGAATATACCTGGACCACGAAAACCATGAAGGAACATGGTTTTCGTGGTCCTTCATACTTGGTCATTGAAAACTGTGGAGCCATCGGCCTCGACTGCGAAAACCATGAAGACACATACCTAGACCACGAAAACCATGGAAGAATCTACGTAGACCACGAAAACCATAGAAAAACATATCCATACATCGAAAACCATGGAGGAATATACCTGGACCACGAAAACCATGTAGGAACATATCCAGACATCGAAAACCATGAAGGAATATACCTAGACATCAAAACCCATGGAGGAATTATCCTAGACCACGAAAACCATGAAGAAACATGCCTAGACATTGAAAACCATAGAGGAATATACCTAGGCATCGAAACCCATGGAGGAATTATCCTAGACCACGAAAACCCGAGAGAAACATACCTGGACATCGAAAACTGTGGAGCCGTCGACTTCGACTGCGAAAGCCATGAAGAATCATACCTAGACCACGAAAACCATGGAGGAATCTACCTAGACCACGAAAACCATGGAGGAATCTACCTAGTCCACGAAAACCATGGAGAAACATATCCAGACATCGAAAACTCTGGAGGAATATACCTGAACCACGAAAACCATGGAGGAATCTACCTAGACCACGAAAACCATGGAGCAATGTACCTAGACCACGAAAACCATGGAGAAACATATCCATACATCGAAAACCATGGAGGAATATACCTAGACTACGAAAACCATGAAGGAACACGTCTAGACATTGAAAACCATGAAGGAATATACCTAGACATCAAAACCCATGGAGAAATTATCCTAGACCACGAAAATCATGGAGAAACATACCTAGACATCGAAAACTGTGGAACCATCGACCTCGACCGCAAAAACCATGAAGAGACAAACTTAGACCACGAAAACCATGGAGAAATATACCTTAGACATCAAGAACTATGGAGAAATACACCTGCACATCAAAAACCATACAGGAATATACCTAGACATCGAAACCCATAGAGGAATTATCCGAGACCACGAAAACCATGGAGAAACATACCTGGACATCGAAACCTGTGGAGCCGTTAACCTCGATCGCGAAAACCATGGAGGAATATATCTGGACATAAAAAACTATGGGGTCGTCCACCTAGAAATCGAAATTCGCGATAGAATGTACCTAAACCTAGTCCTCCAAAACCCATGATCTATCGCCCTAGACATCTTCGAAATATCCAGCGGCGTCGACCAGAATTTTATATTTTTTTATTTTTATTATTTATTATTTAATGTTATTCGTATTATTCAATTTTTTTGTTTTCTTATATTATTATCATTTTATATTATATATTGTATAATATAATATATATATATTATATTATATATTAATTATAATAAAATATTTATTATAATAATATTTTATTATTAATTAATATTAATAAATAAAATATATATTATATAATTATATACATATTTTATGCGCAAACCAGGAGCTGGTATTGCCCCCGCTGTGCGCCCATTCTCTGTCTCTGTTGCTCGGTGACGCAGAAGGAGAGGGGGTAGCCGCGTTCAGCGTAGTGCGTGACGTAGAGTGTGACAAAAGTAAAAAATCGTGCAAAGGACGTAAGTCCAAATGTAAACAAGCGTAACTTACGCCCCTCTGTCTCTAAGAAAATGAAAATCCCGAAATGATGGATTTTAAATCACTAACGTTACATATCTCAGGATCTACTGGACGGATTTACTTGCAACAAAGACCAATGGAAAGAGAAAAATCGAAAAAAAATCGTCACAAATTTTCAAGTTCTTTTATGAAATGGTTTATTTGTGAGAGCCATTTGAAAATTCTGTGACGTCATAAAACCGGCATATTCGCGTATATAAGAGTAGCGGCAGGGCTCGCGCTGGCTTTTCTTTTGCGCTGCAGTTTTTCCTTTTAATACTTGGCGTCGAGCCGCTACCGCGTCTCTTAATAAAGATTTATTCTTATAACATCAGTCGAAATAGGAACGGCGGCATGACAACTGCGTATCCCTTGGACTGGTAAAGCATTTTTGAATCTTTTGTTTAGTTTTTTTTCAGTACGTCGTATTTCATCATCTGAGACGAAGTGACAATTTATTCCTGGAACATGTTCTTTTGCCCATTTACACAGTTCATCAGGTGTCCGGATTTGCTGATCAGTTGTTAGTTGAAGGTTCGCTTGGCTAGCTAATCGCTTTATTGTTCCACCCAAACCATCACTTGGACCTTTTCCATGGGAGGTTGCAAAAAATGCCATTCTGCTTGGATTTTTAATTCTTCTTCACTAAATTATAGCGATTTTTATATTGAGCTACCGCACCATCCGAGAAATAAATTATTTTAGCAATATTCGGAACTTTATTTTTAAGAAACGAGGTCAACCATCCATAAAAAAAAACTTGGAAATCGATGCCTCATTCTTCTTATTTGATTCGAACAGCTAAATCAATTGAAAAAAATTCCATCTAATTTACGTGCAGCATTAAAATTTATTATATCAATTCGAGGCCAAGTATTTTCTAATGAATTGAAAAAAGTTACCACTTGAGTTACGTGCAGCACTAAAATTTATGATATCAATCAGTGGACAAGTATTTTATTAGTAACTCCAAATTTTGACATTATTAAATTGTTCTAAGAAGCTTTTAAATTCAAAAAAAATCACATGAAAGCTAGTCATTCGTTACTCTATGGTAGCAAAGACTTATAAGAAAATCGATTTTTCTCAGACTTTCAGGATCCTTGGTATTATTCACAAAATTCAACGTCGATTGGATCGATACAAATTATGTTTAAATAAGTGTTAAAAGTACTTGTCCGGCCCATCACTTTCCGTTTAATTTGTTTATTCAAATAAAAATCAGGGCTTGTCTAGAACTGATGGTTCACAAGTCACAAGTATTCATGCAGAGGGAATTGAGAGAATTATCTTCAAGTAATTTTTACTTAGTTGCACTAATTCAATAAAAAACGGAAACAAATTATTCCGCAATATACGAAAGATTTTATTCTGCATCGATAAATGAAACAAATTGTACATAATATATATGTTCAAGCTTCCAAAATAACTCTCCAGTTTATATTCAATGATGTCAATTTTTACTTCCTACTTATTCTTCCAGCGAACGAATTCCATACGGAATATGAACTAACCTATACTATTATTAAAAGCATTAAACTAATAATGAATCGCATTTCAACAAATTTTTAACCAGATTCTGCCATACAATTTCATTTTTTTATGATTGATTTTTTATTGAAATGAATAGTGATGGGCCGGACAAGTACTTTTAACACTTATTTAAACATAATTTGTATCGATCCAATCGACGTTGAATTTTGTGAATAATACTAAGGATCCTGAAAGTCTGAGAAAAATCGATTTTCTTATAAGTATTTGCTACCATAGAGTAACGAATGACTAGCTTTCATGTGATTTTTTTTGGATGTAAAAGCTTCTTAGAACAATTTAATAATGTCAAAATTTGGAGTTACTAATAAAATACTTGTCCACTGATTGATATCATAAATTTTAGTGCTGCACGTAACTCAAGTGGTAACTTTTTTCAATTCATTAGAAAATACTTGGCCTCGAATTGATATAATAAATTTTAATGCTGCACGTAAATTAGATGGAATTTTTTTCAATTGATTTAGCTGTTCGAATCAAATAAGAAGAATGAGGCATCGATTTCCAAGTTTTTTTTTATGGATGGAATTATCAGCAAACACGATACCATCAATGTACTTGTCCCAACCTTTTTTTCCCTAGGGGAAGTTTATGGTTTGATATCACGTCTTTTTTCTCGAAAGTTCCTTATTTATGTTTTAATGAATATATAATTTTAATTTAAATTGCTATGAATTATTTACGATTTACTGCTTATAACGTTGGTTTCCACGAAAAACGACCTATTTTTCGTCAAAATTGTGCTACTTTGGCGATTTTTTTCCTTGTATTCTAATATGTTTTGTCAATTAAGAACCAAAGAGCATGGTGGAAAGCGGGTTGGAGGCCGAGATATAATTTTCGGCTTATAACGTTGGTTTTCACGAAAAAAGACCTATTTTTCGTCAAAATTGTACTGGAAATATTTCGTCACAGGTCTGTTGTTGGACTTCAGCGATTTTTTTCCTTGTACTCTAATATGTTTTGTCAATTAGGAACCCAAGAGCACGGTGGAAAGCGGGGTGGAGGCCGAGATATGATTTTGGCTTGTAACATCTGATTCGTTGAAAAAAGACTGATACCGCACAATCAGTATACTAGTGAAGAACATTATACACTAATGCTGTAGGATTGTAATATATTTGATATTTTCTTACGGTTCGAAATCATTTTTGTTGTGTGATTTAAGAAGTTTTGTTTACATTTTTTGTGGTATAATGCGAAAACGAGCGATCATCAATGTAATTGTCCAAATTTTTTTTTCTCCGAGAAAGGATTTTTACGGCTTGATATCAAATCTTTTTTCTGTGGTAGTTCTAAACCACAAAAAATATTCTTAAATAAGATTTTCTCAAGTTCTCCAATGTTTCTATTGTGATATTTAAAAATAATTCTCCTTTCTCCAATGATTTTCTTTAAGTTTTGTACAATTTATAACAGTTTGATATTCTTCGAATGTTTGAAGTGATATCCTCAATTTTTCAACCATTTCGAACGTGTCTATAATTTTGTGGGATTAAAATCATATTCCGTAAGGTTTTTCAATATTTTGTATCATTGTGGAATTTTCCCCCTTCATTTATAAATTTTGTTTTCATCTGTTTTGATGAAATCATTGTGAATAAAGAAAACATGAAGATTTTTCAATGAAACGAATTTTTGGATTGATTTTCCTTCAAATTTGACAGAAGGAGAAAGAAAAAAATATATATAATGTTCACCAAGTCCACCAGAATTCGCAATTTTCACATATGTTTAATGAATTCTAATGCTAGTTATTTTTATTTCATTAAAAAACGTGCTTCCAAGGACTTTTTGACGCAATCTTTTCCATTCGTATTATCATTCCCAGAGATAGAAAGTTGACGCACCTACGTCGATGCACAAAATTTTCAAACTCTGCATGTAGCCACCAAGGTTCAACCGGACAAAAGAAAAAGTATGAAGTGCGTCAAGACCAACAGAATTGCTTACTTTTTAATATGAGCATTGCATTTTGAAAACATAACTTCTTATGCCATTCATAAACAGGCCATCGCTGACTTTTTGTATCATTCATCATTATTTTTTATTATTGATTATTATTTATAATCCATTTCCAAATCCTATAATTCATGTATAATTTTTATTATTTGTAGATATCCATATTCCATAATCAAAAAAAGGAAGTACTAATACCTGGCATGCATGTCAATACACAGAATTTTCCAAATTTGCAAGTATTTGCTGCGATTTATTCATCTAAATTTTGGTACAGACAGAAAAAATTACCACCGATTCATAAAATTTATTATGCCAAATCTAAAAGGAAAAAAGACAGCGCACTTGAAAGTGAACAGAACGCATAATTGTTTCATGTATCTCATTCATATATTACAGTTGGAACCAAAAAGTGAAAAGATTGGCACACCTACCGCTTCGCAGGAATATCAAAGTTCATAGGTATTCGCTGCGTACCAGTAATACAAACTTTGGTGCTATGGGGCAAAAAACTTTAAAATTACCCGAACCACATTTTTGAAACTTATTATGGCATATTCAATAAATAAAGTGACAGATACGCTGCATGTTGAAGTAAATCAAATAGTGTAAAAAGTGACAGACAGATACGCTGCATGTTGAAGTAAATCAAATAGTGTAATTTAGTATGTCTCCATGGTTATACACAGACAAAATATTTGATCACATCCAGAAATGATCAGGCATAGACTCACACACATGAATTTTTTAATCCATAATGTCAATCGTAAACATGGTCTGGAAATACTCAATATACGTGTCGCTTCATCATGTTGTCAAACTTAAGATGTGTTCATTGCATTTGGAAGATACAAATTTTGATATCACGAAAAATAAGTAACCAATGACTTATTGAAATGAATTTCCAAATTCATCATGCAACAATTCAAGTGAATATCTATGTATTTACATGGCCCAAAGATTTTTTAAAACTCGTGTTTGTAAACAAGCAATCATGAAAACTTATTGTTATGAATTTTCCAATTTATTGACATCAATATGAGGAAATAGAAATACGAATGTCACTCGAATTGTCTAGAAAATGAATAGAAATTGGTATGGATACACTGTAAGCTAAGGAGGTGGGAAAAAGGGCCTGGTGAACACGGCCAAACGAAATGAAAGAAAATATGACAACAATACATTGAATTAGACACTTTTACTTGACCGAAGTTTTTCAACATTTATTTGCTTTCATTTACATACAATCACGCATATTTTTTCTATAATGTAATTACACAACATGAAATTTCTGTTTGGAAAGAACGTTTGAGAGGTTATATAATGAGCGAAAGTTTTTTTTTCTCACATAACTCCCGTTGAAAATTTTTGAAGAACCAGAACCAGGATTGCAACAAAATTATATCATAAATAAACGTAAAATCAAAGAATTTGCACAAGGAGAAATTTCCCAATACTAATATATGTTCGATATAACAAACACTCGCGAACCGATTGCGATGAGCGTAAACTAACCCACATGGTTTTCACAAAACTTACATAACATTTTTTTTTTATAGTCATATAAGAATTTTGAATCGAATTCATACAGCTCGCACTATTTCTCCGAAATTTTATCATTCAGATCGCTGTTGCTATTAATTTGCTCATGCCATCAAAAACTGACAGATGGCGATGTACTATATATCACGTCAAAGTCACTATATGTCTGGTTTTCGTAATACTGTATGACACCACATACCACTATTTTTAATAAAATAAATACATATTTAACACATTATTAGATGAAAAATATTTTTTTGTCACCCCGCACTTCGTAATGTCGAAAATCCGTTTGTTATAACATCAATAACTGACGGCTGACTGATGGTCTTGTATATATATTCATAAACTGTATTCCGCTGGAACGGTACAACAAGTGTCCTGACCAATCACAACTCATTATTTCTGTAGCCGGGATCCCGGGACCCGAGCTTCCATTGAAATGGGTTATAGCTGGCATCAAGAGGCCTTTGATGGTGTTCTGTACAGACACAGTAAATCCATAGATATGTTAGTAACTTTTGCATAATCTTGAGCCCGTGCAAAGTTTTTTCTCAGCAATTACACCACCGATCGTATTGATTTTGGACGCAATCGAAAGAGAATTTCTTAATTAGCTGAAAGTTCAATTTTCAAATTGCGACATAACTCCTGAGCTTCGCAATTCAAGAAAATGACATGTCAATTTTACCCCCACCACTGAAATTCATTTCATTCAGAGATAATATAGTCTCGGCGAGAGCCTCGGGCCAGCAGACGACAGGGCTGTCAATGTACTTGTCCCGAGACTCTACCGAGTCTCTTGATACCTCTTGGAAACTGTAAACCGCAGTGGTGTTATGCGTTAAGTTATCCGAAATTATTACCAAGCTCAGAGTTTCTATATTTCTCTCATTCTCATTGATCGATCTATAATAACAAGCGAATGGATGGATTGTTGCTTGTCTATTATTCCAATATGCTCCTTGAACACTGTTTTGAAGTAAAAACGAATAATTTTCAGAGAAGTCGGCTACAACAAGTGCTTGTCCAATTTCGAGGTTATTTTTTACAGTGCGGAAATATTCGGCCTGTTGTTGAGCTACGAAGTCGTGCTGAAGTAATTTTGGAATAGATTCTACTAAAGAATCAATAAAATCATCGGTTGATTTGACAATCGTCTCCAAGGAACATCGATCTACTTGAGTCCATTGTTTGCATGTAACTTCATCCAAAAAGTTGTCATTGAAAAGATTCTCTATTATACTCCTCAATTTTTTTGAGCTGGGACAATTCCTGCATAGTCCAAAGTAGCAGTCAGTCGTTGGTGCACGAAGAGATTATTATACGAATTTTTGAATTCGTTTTTTCGTAATTTTTACTATAGTTTGTGGTAACGCGGTACCATGTAGTCATTACGCTAATTTTTGTAATTTCACATAGTAATTTATAGAAAAGCCTCAGTTTTAGAGGAAAGTAATCTGTCGTTCACGAAACATCGTTATTCGAACACAGTAAAATACTTGACGTGTCACCGTGTGGAAATTTTACTATGTTTTTATATTAATAAAATATATTAAAAAATTCACCAGTACCAAATTTTACTATGGTCCTTCACCAATATTCGATCCTGTGGCTGTAGTGCAAATTTATATAGATCTATACGAATTTCGGCTGTGATTAAATTATTTTTAATTGGTACACGCCCTTCCATATGCTCTGCCCCCCTTTCGCCTTTCGTTTTCTCTCCTATCGTTGCAAATATAGTTAGCGTTAGCAAAAAATGTATTAATGGTCATGGCATTTGGATGATTCATAAGTAGGGTGTAAAGGAAACAACACTAAATAATTTTAATCGCAGTATATTTTATTTATAAAAAAATGTACAAAAAAATTCTTAGACTAACCAAATTATACTGACAATTATTTTTCATTTTATCTTAGATCCACGTCTTAGAAATGTAAATGTTACCGTCGAGATCGAAGTGGTGATCGATACGATGAAAACTTCTGAAAAACTTTGGCTGCGTACATTGTTCCGGCTCCACGCACGGTCATTTTCGTTGCTCGATGAACGCCGAATGGAATACTTGCTCATGAACGAGCAAAGTACTATAAACGAGTGGGGAGGGAGAAGAATAGTAAATGATACTATGGGCCATCGTAATTTGTCCCACAGTATCATTGAAAATGTACAAGGAACAAAATGATGTTGAAAATTTTACTATGTTCCCATGTAATCTCTTCCAACGTATCGGAGTACATCTACAAGGTCTTGACAAGCTCTACTATTTTTACTATGTTCCATTCTATTTTTTTCATGGAATCGTAATAACTTCTAAGTGTGTGGTCACGTACTGTTAATTCTGCGATGTTACATTACAATATTTCCTCCTAAATCGCACCAATTATAAAACGCGTTAACGATTATTCAAAATTTTCTTATGTGAACTCTGATTTTTCTAGCGTTGCACATAGCATTATTCTGTGCAAATTTATATTACATATCTGGATTTGTTTGAAGCATAACAAAACGTCCAACAATACATTGTAAAATGTGACTCGTTCCGCAGTTAAATAACTTTCTGTTCGAGCTAGGTATAGATTTTACCATGGTTGGGAGTAAAAATTTCTGTTTAAAAGCTGTTCATTTGGAAACCTTCAATCGCAAATTTCGCGTATTGATAACTTCTAATATAGTGCAGTGATAAAATTACGATATATTGCTGCAAAAATTGCGAAGGTTTCAGTATATTTCAATATTTTCAACATCATTTCTGCTGATAATGACGACCTGGTTCCACGCTGCAATGACTACATAGTAATTTTTCGTATAAAAATCTCTCCGTGTGATTGGCAAATGAATATTTTCATGCAATCCCTATATGACGATAGCGGTTGACTTCCATTTTCAAGTTTTAGGTTTCCAAGTCTTGCACCATGAAATAAAAGCTTGAAATTTTCGTGTATAAGACAAACACACACCACGTGAGTACCAGATGCACCGGCGAGAACACATTCAGCCGGTCTTAAACTTGCAAATTTTGAGAAGCCTACTTTTTCGAGTGGGTGTTTTTCTTTAAACAAATGATAAATTTCGGTTAGGTTTCCTAATACTAACCGTTTTTGTTTTTGTACTCTTTGACTCGCTTTTTCCAATTCGCTTGTTTCCAATTCCATTGCTTCATGTTGTTCAGTTCATTATGTATTTTTTTCAAACACGAAATACACAATTTACTCCCCCGTACAATAGAAGGCACAATAACCTTCGATGGCTTGTACAACTCAAAACTGATTGCTTTCAATGATTTCCGTATTTTAAGAACATGAACTTTATATGGATCAGCACAAACTTCTTGGTAAAGAATGTAGTTCACACGAAATAGCTTGTCATGCTTTTTGCAAATGAAACTAACAATGGTACCACTTCTGGAATTCAGAGAAAAGCGAACGTCATCAGGAAAATCTTTACAATCAATTAGTTTTCCCGCGGAGCATTGTTCATTTTTAAATATTCCAATTGAACACTTATTTTTTTCCATGTCTAATTTTCTATCGCGACACAAAATTCGAAAAAGTGTTGGAAGGAGGAGAATATTATTCACGACGATATTCAGCTATTATCACCACTGTTTACTCGCACATTAAGACCCTAACCTCTACAAGTGTAAATATCATGGGAAGAGTGACCTCTCTAGAGGTCTTGTCAACCATGGTAACTGTCTAGTAGAAAAGCTTCAGCAGTGGATACATAGAGGGCAGAATGTGTCATTTTTTAACCGGATTGGTGTGACGTTGAAACCATATTAATAAAAATGGGAACTTCAATTGTGTTATTATTTTTACATGTTTTTGTCGTAGAACACTTTTTTTATTACTCAAAATTAAAACACTATATATTCACTTAACTTTGATTAAAAGTTGGGATTTTTTTATTCATAAAAATTCAAAAACTTATATCTTAAAAAAAAAGAACACCGTCTTGAAAATTTCACGATATTTTTGAACCAATAAAAGATAGTATAAAAAAAAAAATTAGCAAAAAATTTAATACGGAACTTCAATTTTTACGATTTTTCAAATTTCAAAATTTTGCCAATTTATCAATTTTTGAAATTTTTTTGTAAATTGTATTTTTCTTCATAGCCCCAAATATCCCCTTTCAAACAAACCCAAATCCGTTTTTGTCACTAGAATAATTTTCGAGATATTTGAAAAACAGTCGTGAAAAATTCATAAAATTGTGAAATTCTAAATTTTGCATAACTTCCGGAAAAAAATTTTCCCATTTTTTTCCTTTGGCAGGACTTTGTTATATAACAAAAGAAAATTTCTGACAAAAAATTATCCAATTCGAAAGGGGTCGATTCCAACCATTGGTCGATTTGACATGGAATTACCCATATACGTACTCGGTGCCAGCAGATATAGTACACAAATATCAATTGCTTTCGTAAAATTTATTCTAAAAGTATTTTTGATCTAACATCGCGAGTAAATTTTTTGACGGAACTATCCGGGCTACGCTTCAACACACATGAAAGGTTGCCTATACAGACGACATTCGCTTGTCGCTTGCAAAATATATCGTATGCAGCCTAAACCTTCGTACTTCTCGTGACTATATCTGTCAAACTAGATGGTCAATCACCTTGATTTTTTTTCACAATATCTATGATATCCTGCTCTAGCTCCTCCTCGTTTTTTATAAACTTCCTAATTTTAGTACTAGCGGTAGAATTGATAATGTACTATTTGCCTATGCATGGTCCATATATTACGTGTTAATTGAGTCAACTCCAATTACATATATCTCGGGTTCGAGATGATGAAACTTGTCAAAATTTTATATAGTTGTTCATATATTAAACAATACGTATGCCAAATTTAAATAATTTCCTAATGTAACTGTCTCATGGAGGAACCACCTTAATTCCTGTTATATTCCTTAATCTTGTACGGATAGATACGGCCATTCTTTCATGCGCATACGCATTCTAATTTATCCACGCGTCACTTTCACTCGTTTGTCCGTACACTCATTTTTTTACCAAATGGGCAGATGATTGGATGAATTACACAAGTTCTGAAATGGATGAACAAAGGAGTAAGCTGTGTAAAAATTGATTTGAGAAAAGAAAACACGTTGAATAGGAAGCATTTGGAGTAATGAATTTATCAGTCGAACTAGTCCAGAATGGATATTTTTCTTTATGTACGCAGCGCGGGATCTCACGTCGAACTACTCAATAAAATAGTTGGATGGAAAAGGGATGGCAAATTAAAAAACGATTATATTAATGGATATTTAAGTTTTCTTCAAATATATGGTCGGATGCGGCATTCCTTCGCCGAGCTTCCGATTGAAAACCATGCACGCTAAGTTTGTGTATAATATTGACAATGAATTTGTGCAGTACATCGCATAGATACAACGCATGCACTTGTACACGTATTTGCGCTTTTCTTTATAAAAGGTTCTTGTATCATATTGTGTAAAATGTTTTAAGTTTATAACCTGAGCTAGCATAAAAGCAGATGATAATTTCTTAAAAATTGCAGAATCATTCTGGAATCCTTTGTTGCTCTGTGACGCTTGCTGGAAAATTTTCCTGAATAGTATTGTACTAGCGCTCACTTCATTATTTATGAACTTCAAGATAATGCCTAAGTTTTTATATATCAAATCGTTTGAAAACCGTATTTTTTCCAAAACTTGGTTCAATTAATCTGCAATAACGTTCTGCTGGCGAACTTTAAAATTATGATTTTCATTTCTTTAATCATCTGAACCGACTTGTAAAGACCGCCATACTTGTAACAAATGATTTGAAATTTTTGTCTCCATCTCCCGGTCTATGTACCAAGTAATTGCGTTATGATTTTCATGACGTGAAAGCTACCGTTGTTTATCAAAAGTAGCTTTCCTCAATGTTATTAAATTAATTGAATAAGTAGTATTATAGAACACTCGAGGCAGAATTAATTCTGACAATGAGTGATGGTTACAATTACCTATATACGATACAATAGACAAGGTATATCCTGACTCTATCGTAATTGCAAACCGTTATTTATTCTCCTTTGCTTAGCAAAGACTCACAACATTGAGCACCAATGAATATCCGATCAATTCCAAACACTTATATCATTGTCGTGATGTTTAATCACTGTTTATTATTTAGTCCTGTAATGTTTTGTCCGTAAAATATTTCTCTGTGATATTTTAACCGTACTATTAAATTTAGACGTACTACCATAATTTGATAGATATCGAAGAAGTTCCATTGGGTACAAAGAATCATAAACCAGCAATGATAACAGTATGGCTCCGTTTTCATAGATTCTGTCAGAGAAACAAAGATGACCGAACGCTGCAGGCCACATAAAGTATACGGTGGAACATGGGAGTTAATTTGCAACATAGTGTATAGTGAACATAACGAGACAAACGTTTGGTTCTACACAGCACGAGGCCTATATATATACACTCAACAATAGGTAGTGCAGGCGAGCTAGTTACGTCCTCTTTTTCTTCAGTGAGAAGCAGCTGAGAGTCAAGTGGACCCAGCGGCACTACACCCGACTAATGACTAAACTTGCTAATTCACACCAATTACCGGCACCCAACCACCCTCCCTTCGTATCCAGAGTTCCAAGCTCTTCAGCTTGCAGCATTTTGCTATTCCGGCAGAAGCGACCGAACCACCTTGGTATGAAAGGATTTGGTGAAAGGGTGGAAATTCCAATGCACCCCTGCATTTATCTTGACCAATAGACTAGCATCTAACTGAGCTCATAGCTTTCCGCTCGCTTGCAGGAAAATTTCCTTGACCACAATTGCCCCGTTATCAGTTGCCATCCATATCGAGCATAGAATTTCGCACAGCGGATTCCATAATTGTTCCCTTCCCTATCCTCTTCTTATTCTCCTCGTTTCTAGCTGGTGGTCTCATCTGCGTGACTTACTGCTGAGCTAGACTGAGTACGTCAAAGTACCTAAGAAAATAAAACATTCAGCCGTGATAGAGAATCGGAATTTTCATGTACAGGTCAAAGGGTTTTTTTTTTGACTATGTGGAAAATAAGCCATTTGGTGAATAGCGACATAAATTTATTCATCCATATATATAGTAGAACCCGGCACTTCCCCTCTTCCTGCTCCAATAGCATTTCCAGTTGATCAACAACCGGCTGTATCGGCAGTGTTCTGCAGTTTCCTTTCACATTCAGCAAATGCGAGACAGTGGGAATAAGTCGGCTGCAGCCGCACACAGGGGGGATAAAAGGAATTGGTAAAATACCGCTAGGTGCAAAGGTACTGGTAGAATGAATAAAAGAATAAAACAAAACAGTTTCAGCAAGAGCCTAGGGCCATCAGACAGGGCTGTCAATGACCCATCCTATTATACGGTAAAAGGTAAATGTACTTGTCTTCAGTGCAGCTACTGCAACTATAGATTTAAAAAAAAGTAAAGTGTCATAGGTAGTTGAACGAATTTCCTGGATAGATCAACATGCTCCTATGGAGAGACAAAAAAGTTTTCGATCATGAAATCGAAGCGCCTAATTATTACAACGGCAAATTAAGGGGGTCACCCTGTGTAGCAGCCGGATTTTTTGGGGTTTTTTTGCGATTTTTTTGTGGCGAGGAAAAAGAACACAGAAGTTTGAAATTTGAAGGGTTCATTTATTGGTATTCCAACTCCATGATAGAATTTTTTATCTCTGATATCTCGGGTACATTCGGTGTAAAACAAAACTACTTCACGGGAACCTATATGTTTCTCCATGGTTTCCACGATTCCGGAGGATTGGTTTATCTGACAAGGAAACATAGGGAGGTCGACCCCTCCGATTTTAATCCAATTTATATATGTTGTAGTACATCGAAAACTAAGAGACACGTATTTTTTCTTATCGGCCCATAAACGGTTTAACGGGGTGAAAACAACCCCCGAAGATGGGCACCTCACGGGGTGGTTTCTCAGTTTTGCATATAAGCGCTGTATGTATTCGAATGAAACCAACGCTAAAATATTTATATTGATAAATCATCGAAAACGCGCCCAAGACTTTTTAGGGGAAAGAGTTTTTAAGGGGTGAAGAACCTCTAATTCGAAAATTTTATTCTGTACCATAAAAACTGTTCTTCCGATTCGAACGGTACCAACTGCATTTTGTAGAGGTCGAAAAATTAGTCGATACGTGTTTCGGGGTTTTTTGGAAAAATTCGCTTTTAAGGAGGTAAATCACCCCTTTCGTCGTAATACCTTATATCATTATAAAAACATTTTTATTCTCAATTATATTGTTGTACGGTAGCACAACCACTTATATATATTATTGGAATGTCTTCAAACTCGAAAATAAGTTTACCTTTGACCATATTTCTACGCGAGATCATCCCCGTATCGATAATTTCCACATCGCCCCTTTGTGAGTTACGATTTAATTCTTATGAAGGAAATAAAGCATAGATTTAAATGTGATAAACTATAGACCATAGAATGTTGTACATTCGAAAGGAATTCCTGCCGCAGAGCCCCGTTCAGAAAAATATAGAAAATTAGATTTAATTATAAAGTATAGTATGTATATTAGGGTGATTCGTTTTGAGCGAACATTTTTTTTTCTTTACTCCCGCAGCCTAATATCATTCTTTATGCTGAAAAAAAGACCCTGTCCAAAGGGGAGCTCTGAATTTTAATTCTAAGTACTTTTTTTTCAATTTTGAAGATTTCCTATTTAACATACACGTAAATTTTTATTTTTTTTTCTTTAATTTTCATAACTCTGCGGCATTTGATGGTATCATCACACCCACAAATAGGATTTCTTCAGAATTGAACGCTCTAAAAAAGTCCCCATTGCAGCGAAAGCGTAACTCACACTGGTGAGTAATTGCGCTTTGCTAAACCTGATTTTTTCCTGATATTATCATGAGATTAGCCATTATCTCGTTAAGAACGAGAGCTACAGAAAAAATGTGAATAATGAACTTTTAGGAAATTTAATTTCCTACAAAAAAGGTCTTATAAATGTAAGCCATACAATTGATAGTTTGAGAGATATTCAACATTTAGAAAAATAATTTGCTGAAAATCGATAAAATTGCTAGGTTTATGGCTTCACAAATTCGTCATGAGAAATTATACAATTTTCAATGATCACAATGATCAATTTTAACCTTTTTATATTAATTTGAAATTCAACTAGACAATGACTAATTGGTGATCTATTACTTGTTCAATCGGTAAAAATCCTGTTGCACGGTTTATTGCAAGTAGCTTGATATTTCAAAGAAAATATGAGTTACATGCTATTCTCATTTTATCAGAGGTGTAACGTTTATTTTTCTCGAAAAATCAAGAGTGTCCGAGTGAACCGTGTAACCATTTTGCAGCAATTTCTCTCGCACTTACGCAAGTGATAAATCACCTTAACACTTAGTGAACTGATAACGACACAAATTGACAAAATTTTCGTTTTTTATAGTAATTAAAATTGGGTTTCAGAAAATAAAATTATTTTGGATAGCAATGCTAGGTTATTTACTCTGTAACTCAACTGAATTTAAAATTGAAAACGAAGGTGTATTGAAATGATTAAATCATTCTTCATATAAAAAGCTTGGTAATAAATAAACAATTATTAAATGAAAAAATTCTTATTAATGTCATATTACGTTTTCCAATAATTATAAAAATATTATTTATGAAAAAATAAATAACTTTTTTTGAGTGTTTTGATGATTTAAAAGACATAAAACTAGCAATTTTATCGATTCTCAGCAAATTATTTTTCTAAATGTTGAATATCTCTCAAACTATCAATTGTATCGCTTACATTTATAAGACCTTTTTTGTAGGAAATTAAATTTCCTAAAAGTTCATTATTCACATTTTTTCTGTAGCTCTCGTTCTTAACGAGATAATGGCTAATCTCATGATAATATCAGGAAAAAATCAGGTTTAGCAAAGCGCAATTACTCACCAGTGTGAGTTACGCTTTCGCTGCAATGGGGACTTTTTTAGAGCGTTCAATTCTGAAGAAAACCTATTTGTGGGTGTGATGATACCATCAAATGCCGTAAAGTTATAAAAATTAAAGAAAAAAAAATAAAAATTTACGTGTATTTTAAATAGGAAATCTTTAAAATTGAAAAAAAAGTACTTAGAATTAAAATTCAGAGATCCCCTTTGGACAGGGTCTTTTTTTCAGCGTAAAGAATGATATTTGGCTGTGGGAGTAAAGAAAAAAAAATGTTCGCTCAAAACGAATCACCCTAATGTATATCCATATTAAATGATGTGAACACTCCATGCTACGCTCTGTAAATTTATATAAAGAGGATGGATCAGTCGGTATATCGCAACCGTGAGTGCGAGAGAGATAGCTGCAAATTTCGAAATCGAAATTCTTTGACACAGTTTGACCGATTAAAAAAAGGCTCTGTCAGTCGATTTTTGCCATCGTTCTGCGTAGGCTGACAGAGCCTTTTTTTAATCGATCAAACCGTGTCAGAGAATTTCAATTTCAAAAATTCCAAGTGAGGTTAGCCGACTGATCCATACTCTTAAATGATACATCAGAGTACAACGGAATAAAAATATCATGGCCTTGATATCCAGCGCCGATTACCAAACTCCAAAGTGTCTTGATCGTGATTTTATTGTGATATGACTATTATTCGGAAGATAGATATGTGCGTAGTTATAGTTGTGCGTAGGTTGTAGCCTTGTGCCATCTGTCTCCTTGTTTATCGTTCTGCCAAGCGTGCTTATCTGGCTTGGGTGTTGCGTATATTTTCATATTCCTCAAAGCAATTTTTGGAGACAAATATCAGTTCGTCACGGGATATTCAAGTGAAATATACACCGCTATTGCACGCGTAATACAAAATGATTGTAAATCCATTAAATGTTATACGACTTTTAATGATCACGTTTGAAGCGATGAACATTGCTGAAAGCCCAATCAATAATGAAGAGCGAGAATTGAAAGAAAATAGCGAAAAATTTTTACTGCAAAGTATGCAAGATTTTACCGGAATGGAATATATTGAAGAAAATACTTTAGATTTTCAAGAGCCTAATAAAGAGTGTGAGGCGAATCCTATAGAAGAAAACTTCAAAAAGTAAAAAAGGCACGCCAAGTGTTAAAAGGTCGTGACCGTCGTTTTAAATGATTTTCTATATTCGCATTGTCAATAAATAAATTTTAAAAAATGTTTAACTGTGAAAAAATATGAGATCTATTGTAACATATACAGTGAATGAATTACGTTTCCTGTAGGAATTCTGAATTTTGGAAATAAAAAAAAATGAGATCATTTTCTAACGTAGCCAAGTACAGTGAATGAATTAAGGTTCTTGTGGAATTCATTCGTGTACACTTTTAGCCCTAATCCCTCACTTATTCATAAAAATTTTCCAGCAAACGTCACAGAGCAACAAAGGTTTCTCGAATGATTCTGCAATTATTAAGAGATTATCATCTGTTTTTATGCTAGCACGGGTTATAAACTTAAAACAGTTTACGCGTACAAGTGCATGCATTGTATCTATACGATGAACTGCACAAATTCATTTTCAACATTACACACAAGCTTGGCGTGCATGGTTTTCAATCGGAAGCTCGGGAAGAGACAATTGTTTAAATTTACTATGAAAACAATAATTAATTAGAATTGTATGAACGAGTGTGAAAAAAACCGATCCCCCAATAAAATAAGAGGGGCCCTGTTATATAATGATTTGGTAAACAATACAGATGGGTGAAATTTGTGGATAAAATTGAACAATTAAACGAACGGATAAAGAAATGAAATCAATCAATCCCTTTATATGCCTTTATCTTGTACGGATAGATACGGCCATTCTTTCATGCCCATACGCATTTTAATTTATCGACGCGTCACTTTCACTCGTTTGTCCGTACACTCTTTTTTTTACCAAATGGGCAAATGATTGGATGAATTACACAAGTATTGAAATGGATGAACAAAGAAGTAAGCTGTGTAAACATTGATTTGAGAAAAGAAAACGCGTTGAATACGAAACTTTTGGAGTAATGAATTTATCAGTCAAACTGGTCAAGAATAGATATTTTTCTTTGTGTACACAGCGCGAGATCTTACGTCGAACTACTCAATAAAATAGTTGGATGGAAAAGGGATGGCAAATTAAAAAACAATTACATGAGAGGATCTTCAAGTTTTCTTCAAATATATGAACGGATGAGGCATTCCTTCGCCGAGCTTCCGATTGAAAACCATGCACGCCAAGCTTGTGTGTAATGTTGAAAATGAATTTGTGCAGTTCATCGTATAGATACAATGCATGCACTTGTACGCGTAAACTGTTTTAAGTTTATAACCCGTGCTAGCATAAAAACAGATGATAATCTCTTAATAATTGCAGAATCATTCGAGAAACCTTTGTTGCTCTGTGACGTTTGCTGGAAAATCTTTATGAATAAGTGAGGGATTAGGGCTAAAAGTGTACACGAATGAATTCCACAAGAACCTTAATTCATTCACTGTACTTGGCTACGTTAGAAAATGATCTCATTTTTTTTTATTTCCAAAATTCAGAATTCCTACAGGAAACGTAATTCATTCACTGTATATGTTACAATAGATCTCATATTTTTTCACAGTTAAACATTTTTTAAAATTTATTTATTGACAATGCGAATATAGAAAATCATTTAAAACGACGGTCACGACCTTTTAACACTTGGCGTGCCTTTTTTACTTTTTGAAGTTTTAATATTTACTGATTTCACTTCTTTTTGCGAGACGTGACAACTATATAGGAATCGTCTTTCATTCACTATATTTGTCAACTTCAGAAAACGATCTCATTTTTTTTTCTATTTTGAAGTTTTTTATTGATAATACAAATATAGAAAATTATTGGAAACTACGGTCGCGCCCTTTTAATAATTGGCGTTCTTTTTTTACTTTGTCAATTATTTTTTTTTCTAATTTAGCTTATTTTTTAGAGGCGTGACAATATTTACTTAAGAAAAAAAATACATTCATCGTCTTCGACGAAAATTTTTAAAACGATTTGTTTCAAGTTGAGTGCTTTTCTCTATGTGCCAAAAGCAATCGACACAGCCAATTTTTCTATATAGACGGACGAAAACTGTGCGGTTATGTTCATGTGAGTTGAAACCTTTTACAAGCAATAATGGTGACGATTTTGATTATCCATTCAGCAAATCGAATTTTCCAATGAAAGATTGGGAAATTCCTATGCAATGGGATGATATTTTCATTTCCTATTCCTTTTTTTGAAAAGTTCCACTTGTTTACTTGGAAAAATGATTTTTGAAACTATCTTCTTTTCATTCATGGATTCCATGTTGACATGGATACTGTCAATGGTTTGCAATGTCCAAGGAGATGTTTCCATGGTATTCAATGTCTAAGACCACAGCTTTATGGTTATTGGTGTCCAGTGATATTTTTTTAGTGGTCTTCTGTAACGTCTGAACCTACCTCGTCAATGCAAACTATTAAATCGCAGATCTAGATATCGATAACTATGAGGAAATGTATCGTAAACCATTGCACCGTTTACCTAAATATCGGGAAATATAAAATTGGCGAATATATATTGAAAAATACGAAGGCATCCACCTAGACATCGAAAACCCTATAGTCGCCAAACTAGACATCGTAAACTATAGAGCCGACGACCTAGATATCGAAAAGCTTAGAAAAACTCACCACACTATCGGAAACTATGGAGCCATTGACTTTCATATCGGGAACCATTGACAAATTCACCTTAACATCGGAAACTATGGAGCTATCGACCGGGATAGTGAAAACTATGAAGTCGTCAACCTAGTCCACGAAAACAATGGGAAAACATACCTGGACATTGAAAACTACGGAGCCGTTGATCTAGACCTCGAAAAGCATGAAGAAACATACCAAGGCGACGAAAGCCATGGAGAAATATACCTAGCCATCGAAAACCATGGAGCTGTCGATGTAGACATCGAAAACAATGGAACCGTCGACCTAGACCATGAAAACCATGGAGAACCATAACCAAACATCGAAAACTATGGAATTGTTGACCTAGCATCAAAAGCCATGACGGAATATACCTGGACCACGAAAACCATGAAGGAACATACGTAGACATTTAAAACTATGAAGAAATATACCTGGACATCCAAAACCATGGAGGAATATACCTAGACATTGAAAAATATATAGACACATACCTAGATATCGAAAAGTATGGAGTCATCGACCTAGATCACGGAAATGATGAAGAAATATACCTAGAAAACAAAAACTATGGAAACTCAGACCTAGCCATCGAAAACTGTGGAACCATCAATTTAGACCACGAAAACCAGACATCGAAAAACATGGAGGAATATACCTAAACCACGAAAACCATGATGAAACATGCCTAGACATTGAAAACCATGGAGGAATATACCTGGACGACGAAAAACATGGAGGACTATACCTGGACCACGAAAACCATGGAAGAATCTACGTAGACCACGAAAACCATAGAAAAACATATCCATACATCGAAAACCATGGAGGAATATACCTGGACCACGAAAACCACGTAGGAACATATCCAGACATCGAAAACCATGAAGGCATATACTTAGACATCAAAACCCATGGAAGAATTATCCTAGACCACGAAAACCATGAAGAAACATGCCTAGACATTGAAAACCATGGAGGAATATACCTAGACATCGAAACCCATGGAGGAATTATCCTCGACCACGAAAACCCGAGAGAAACATACCTGAACATCGAAAACTGTGGAGCCGTCGACCTCAACTGCGAAAACCATGAAGAAACATACCCAGACCACGAAAACCATGAAGAAACATATCCATACATTGAAAACCATGGAGAAATATACCTGGACCACGAAAACCATGTAGGAACATATCCAGACATCGAAAACCATGAAGGAATATACCTAGACATCAAAACCCATGGAGGAATTATCCTAGACCACGAAAACCATGGAGAATCATACTTGGGCATCGAAAACTGTGGAGCCGTCGACCTCGACCCCGAAAACCATGATAAAACATGCCTAGACATTGAAAACCATGGAGGAATATACCTAGACATCAAAACCCATGGAGGAATTATCCTCGACCACGAAAACCCGAGAGAAACATACCTGAACATCGAAAACTGTGGAGCCGTCGACCTCGACTACGAAAATCATGAAGAAACATACCCAGACCACGAAAACCATGAAGAAACATATCCATACATTGAAAACCATGGAGAAATATACCTGGACCACGAAAACCATGTAGGAACATATCCAGACATCGAAAACCATGAAGGAATATACCTAGACATCAAAACCCATGGAGGAATTATCCTAGACCACGAAAACCATGGAGAAGCATACTTGGGCATCGAAAACTGTGGAGCCGTCGACCTCGACCCCGAAAACCATGATAAAACATGCCTAGACATTGAAAACCATGGAGGAATATACCTAGACATCAACACCCATGGAGGAATTATCCTCGACCACGAAAACCCGAGAGAAACATACCTGAACATCGAAAACTGTGAAGCCGTCGACCTCGACTGCGAAAATCATGAAGAAACATACCCAGACCACGAAAACCATGGAGAAACAAATCCAGCCATCGAAAACCATGATGAAACATGCCTAAACATTGAAAACCATGGAGGAATATACCTGGACGACGAAAAACATGGAGGAATATGCCTGGACCACGAAAACCATGTAGGAACATATCCAGACATCGAAAACCATGAAGGAATATACCTAGACATCAAAACCCATGGAGGAATTATCCTAGACCACGAAAACCATGAAGAAACATGCCTAGACATTGAAAACCATGGAGGAATTATTCGAGACCACGAAAACCATGGAGAAACATACCTGGACATCGAAACCTGTGGAGCCGTCAACCTCGATCGCGAAAACCATGGAGGAATATATCTGGACATAAAAAACTATGGGGTCGTCCACCTAGAAATCGAAATTCGCGATAGAATGTACCTAAACCTAGTCCTCCAAAACCCATGATCTATCGCCCTAGACATCCTCGAAAAATCCAGCGGCGTCGACCAGAATTTTATATTTTTTTATTTTTATTATTTATTATTTAATGTTATTCGTATTATTCAATTTTTTTGTTTTCTTATATTATTATCATTTTATATTATATATTGTATAATGTAATATATATATTATATTATATATTAATTATAATAAAATATTTATTATAATAATATTTTATTATTAATTAATATTAATAAATAAAATATATATTATATAATTATATACATATTTTATGCGCAAACCAGGAGCTGGTATTGCCCCCGCTGTGCGCCCATTCTCTGTCTCTCTCGCTCGGCGACGCAGAAGGAGAGGGGGTAGCCGCGTTCAGCGCAGTGCGTGACGTAGAGTGTGACAAAAGTAAGAAATCGTGCAAAGGACGTAAGTCCAAATGTAAACAAGCGTAACTTACGCCCCTCTGTCTCTAAGAAAATGAAAATCCCGAAATGATGGATTTTAAATAACTAACGTTACATATCTCAGGATCTACTGGACGGATTTACTTGCAACAAAGACCAATGGAAAGAGAAAAATCGAAAAAAAATCGTCACAAATTTTCAAGTTCTTTTATGAAATGGTTTATTTGTGAAAACCATTTGAAAATTCTGTGACGTCATAAAACCGGCATATTCGCATATATAAGAGTAGCGGCAGGGCTCGCGCTGGCTTTTCTTTTGCGCTGCAGTTTTTCCTTTTAATACTTGGCGTCGAGCCGCTACCGCGTCTCTTGATAATGCGATGGAATGGAGTCGTGGAATACCATACGATACATGTTCGGCCGATGAAGAAGATTTGAGCTATGATTATAAAAGAAGAGCAGTTGAATTTTGGAGGAGCGGAAAGAAAAAGAACTTGAGCGTAGACACTGTTAAACACCGATTCAAAAAAGTGACATCTAAAAGTTAATTAAAACGTTGGGCTCATCAATTCAACAAAGGTGGAACATACATGGAAAAACTAGCTTGTATTTCTCAATATACATTGGAAAATATGAAGAGTGCTGTTGATGCCGGCTTAATTGTTCATGATGTGGATCTTCGGAGGTGGGCCCTACAACCACAAAAAGAGATGGGATTTGAAGACGTTCGGTTCAAGGCTTCCGATTGGTGGTTGTTGAAATTTGAGAAAGCTCACTGTATAACATGTCGAAAAATTAACAAATTTGTAACCCAAAAAACTGTAGAGGAAGGAGCAGATTTGCAATCGAATGCCTTGCCAGCATTCGTCATAGCTGTGAGTTGTCTTCAACAACTCACAGCTACACTATACAGCCCACAATATCTGCAGAGGGAAAATTACTATCGCCACTTTTCATTGTTTTGAAAGAACCTTCCGGAACATTTGGACCAATTATAGAGACGACCTTATTCAAACCAAGTAATATCTTTTTGACTGCTTCCAAGTCAGGAAAATTCACTTCAGGTATTTGTATACCCTACCTTCTTTTGTATTTTCAGCTATAAGAAAAAAAAATCGTTTAAAAATCTGTCAATCCTACATATGCAAAGAAAAATTAAAACAAACGTTATCTTGAATTTTGCAGATCACTTTAAGATGTGGCTGGAAAAGGTCTTTTTCCCTAACATCGGTTCAAAAAGCGTACTTTTGATAGATTCATGGAGTGGACATTGCACACAAGTAGTCAGGCAGGTTAAACCGATTGGAAAAAGCATCAAAACAATGATCATACCAAAAGGTACAACCGGAAGGAGTCAACCACTCGATGTATATGGATTCAGAATATGGAAGAATTTTGTTCGACATTTTTCAGACGCTGTCTTGTTACTCGATTATTATCTCAAACTAACTTTAAGAAATAATATAATCAAATTGCAATCTTTATCTCATAATCAGTTATCTTCTCCAAGGTATCAAAATTTGTTTCGATATGCTTGGTACAAAAGGGGTTTACAAGCGATAAAACTGAAGAATTTGTCAACCCTGTCAAATTTTCTTTCGGACAATCATCGAGACCTCAATGTGATGTTCAAGGTTGTGAGAAATTGGCAATAACAAGATGTTCGTGGTGTAAGAAATTACTTTGCTTACAACACTTTTTTGATGAATACCACTACTGCACGGACTATAAAAACTAATAATAATCTGAAAACTATATTAACGTATTATGATGGTAGTTGAATATGTATTTTTGAGTTTGAACACATTCCAATAATATATATAAGTGGTTGTGCTACCGTACAACAATATAATTAAGAATAAAAATGTTTTTATAATGATATAAGGTATTACGACGAAAGGGGTGATTTACCTCCTTAAAAGCGAATTTTTCCAAAAAACCCCGAAACACGTATCGACTAATTTTTCGACCTCTACAAAATGCAGTTGGTACCGTTCGAATCGGAAGAACAGTTTTTATGGTACAGAATAAAATTTTCGAATTAGAGGTTCTTCACCCCTTAAAAACTCTTTCCCCTAAAAAGTCTTGGGCGCGTTTTCGATGATTTATCAATATAAATATTTTAGCGTTGGTTTCATTCGAATACATACAGCGCTTATATGCAAAACTGAGAAACCACCCCGTGAGGTGCCCATCTTCGGGGGTTGTTTTCACCCCGTTAAACCGTTTATGGGCCGATAAGGAAAAATACGTGTTTCTTAGTTTTCGATGTACTACAACATATATAAATTAGATCAAAATCGGAGGGGTCGACCTCCCTATGTTTCCTTGTAAGTACGCTCAGTTTTTATTGCTTCTTTGAGTTCTATCATAATAAATGTTTCCAGGTGCCTTTTTTCGGCAGCTATTAAACTGTAGATAATTGGATCTCAGCGGCCACTTGCGAACTTTGGAAATATATTTCGTCGGGGGCACGTTTTGCATGACACAAAAATGTCTAGATTCAGAATGCTAAAGCGACATTTAAAAATGCCCAATTCTGTTGGATTTGTTGTGTCTTGAATTTGATCTGTCTTTCCTCTTTTCCTTTCTTTTTTCTAAGGTTATAAGCCGAAAATCATATCTCAGCCCGCAACACGCATTGCTCTATGCTCTTGAGTTCCCAATGGACAAAACATAATAGAAGACAAGGGGAAAAATCACCAAAGTCCAAGAACAAACCTCTATCGAAATATTTATAGTACAATTTTTACGAAAAATAGGTCTTTTTTCGTGAAAACCAATGTTATAAGCCGAAAATCATAAATAATTCATAGAAATTTATTCTAAAATCCTATAGTCAACTGAACATAAATAAGGAACTTTTGAGAAAAAAGACGTGATATCAAACCATAAACTTCCCCTACGAAAAAAAAAGGGTGGGACAAGTACATTGATGGTCCCTCGCTTGCTAATAATTCTATCAACAAAAAAAATTATTTTTAAAAATTGTAAAAAATATTATTTTATAAAAAAAAAACCGAACAATTCGAAAAAAATTTCACAAATCTTGATAAAACATTATGTTTAAAAAAAAAACCATTCTGTATCTATTTTTTAAAGTGTCAAAAGAATCAAAGAACAAGTAAAAAATTAAAAACCGAAAAATCGCGCTTGAAATCATTTTGGAAACCGATGCCTCATTCTTCTTATTTGATTCGAACAGCCAAATCAATTGAAAAAAATTCGGTCTAATTTACGTGCAGCATTAAATTTTATTATATCAATTCGAGGCCATGTATTTTCTAATCAATTGAAAAAAGTTACCATTTGAGTTACGTACTTCACTAAAATTTATGATATCAATCGAAGGACAAGTAATTTATGAGTAACTCCAAATTTGGACATTATTAAATTGGTCTAAGAAGCTTATAAATCCAAAAAAATCACATGCAAGCTAGTCATTTCTTACTCTATGGTGGCAAAGACTTATAAGAAAATCGATTCTTTTCAGACTTTCAGGAGCTGCTGATATTATTCACAATATTCGACGTCGATTGGATCGATAGAAATTATGTTAAAATATGAGTTAAAAGTACTTGTCCAGCCCATCACTTTCCATTTAAATTGTTTATTCAAATAAAAATCAGGGCTTTACTAGAATTGATGGAGCACAAATATTCATGCAGAGGGAATTTAGAGAGTTATCTTTAAGTAATTTTCCCTTAATTGCATTAATTTTTATAAGAATGGAAATGAATTGTCCTGTAATATACAAGGGATGTTATTGTTCATCGATAAATAAAAAACATTTTGCACATTAAATATGTTCAAACTTCCATAATAACTCCCTAGTTTGTATTGCAATGGCGGCAATTTTTACTTCTTACTTCTTCCAGCGAACGAATTTCATTCGGCATAACGAACCTATACTATTATTAAGAACATTAAACTAATAATAAATCGCATTTCTATAAATTTTTAATCGGATGCTGCCGTAGAATTTCGTTCGTTTAAGATTGATTTTTATTTGAATGAAAAGTGATCGCCCGGACAAGTTTGTTTGTCTCATTATGTTTAACTCATATTTAAATATAATTTGTATCGATCCAATCGACGTCGAATATTGTGAATAATATCAGCAGCTCCTGAAAGTCTGAAAAGAATCGATTTTCTTATAAGTCTCTGCCACCATAGAGTAAGAAATGACTAGCTTGCATGTGATTTTTTTGGATTTAAAAGCTTCTTAGACCAATTTAATAATGTCAAAATTTGGAGTTACTCATAAAATTTTTTTTTTTTTACCAAGGAGTTGCGGAAATCCTTTTTACGGATTCCGTGTAGTTTTACGGACTACATGGGTATGTGGGACTCCCAAAAAAACAGGCCTACCTACTAAAACCGCCACCTCCTTGTTGTCCTTCCCCCCAGCCAGGGACTATGTTGATATTACTTCTGTCTGTGTTCGTTCGTCCGTTCTGTCCCACCGTTCTCGTAACGTCGCGTCACTCCGTCTGCTCAGTCATCTGTCAAGCAGCCGTCCGCGTTCTTCCATCTCAGTATCGTTTCCGTGAAGGTGGCGACTAAGCGCCACCATTCCGGTTCGTGCAGCATCACCTCGACGATGTTATCGAGGGAGATGCTGCGAACCGTTGTCTCCAGTTCTCGTCTGAGTCCTGTCCAGCGGACACATACGAAAAAAGTGTGTTCCGCGTCGTCTCGTTCGTGTCCACAGTACTTACAGTCGCGTGTCCGTACTCTGTTCATTCTATGGAGGTACCGTCAGAAGTAACCATGACTCGTCAGGAGCTGGGTAACGTAAAAATTTACGTCGCCAAACTTCCTTCGGAGCCACGGCCTCAGGTCCCGTATAAGTCGTCTCGTCTAGATACCATCGTGTCCGTTTGTCCACCGTCCTTGCCATTCGTCGATCGTCCTTTCGCGCTCGGCTACTGCCGCGTTCTTCCGTCCTATGTCTGCGCTGCTCCCGTAGATCCTCTTACGCTCAAAGGCAAGGAGGTCCACGGGAATTACGCCCGATACCACCAGAACAGCTTGTGCAGAGACTGTTCGGTAGGAGCAAGCGATTCGCAGCGCTCCCTGTCTCTGTACCATAGTCATCGTCTTACAGTACTTCTTCGTCTTCAGGGAGTCTGCCCATATTTCCGCGCCGTATAGGAGGATCGAGTGGGCTGTTGCCATAAGCAGTCGCCGTTTCCCCGGTCTCGGTCCCGTCGTGTTTGCCATCAGGCGGCTCAAGGATGCTATCCTCTCTGCCGCCCTCTGGGCCGTCTTCTGTCTGTGAGGCCAGAAGGTCATCTTCGTATCAAGGGTTACCCCAAGGTACTTGACTTCCCCCTTGGTCTCCGTCTCGTACGTCCCCACCCTCATGGTAAGTATGGTCTGTATGCGTCTTCTCGTAAGAAACGTCAGTTCCGTCTTTTCTGTTGCGAGTTGCAGTCCGTGGTCTGTCATCCAACGTCCAACTCGTCTCATGATCTGGTTCAACGTTAGCTGCGCCAGCTCGGGAGATCGCTCTGTGATCACCGCCGCTACGTCATCAGCGTAGGCGACGAGGGTCACTCCGAGCGGCCTCCCGAGCCGAAGCAGGCTATCGTATAAGCCATTCCAGAAGTCAGGTCCCAGTATCGACCCCTGAGCAACCCCAGCGGTGACCTGTCTTGTTACCTGTCCTTCGATCGTGTCGTACGTTATTCGTCTGTTTTTCAGGTAATCCTCCACAACCCGAGCCAAGTATGATGGGATCCGGAAGTTGCTTTTCAGCGCCTCCAAGATATCCACCCACCTGGCCGAGTTGAAAGCATTCCTGATGTCCAGCGTCGCCAGCAGCACGACAGGTCGGGCTGCGTGGCAGTGTCTGTCCAGTTCCAGGAAAGAGTCAACCACCTTTTAGATTGCTCCAATCGTCGATCGACCACTCCTGAAACTGAACTGCAGGTCGGAGAGGCCCCTTCCGGCCTGCATCGCGTCCGTCAGTCTCGGTCTCAGTAATTGTTCGTAGAGTTTCCCTGTCGTGTCAAGTAAACTCAACGGTCGGTAGGCCGAGGGCGTGTTAGGGTCGCCCTTACCTTTTGGGATAAGGACGAGCCTCGCCTCTTTCCACCGATCGCTGAACGTTTCTGTCGTCAAGCACGTATTGTACAGGTCGAGAAGTATCTCCGGCCGTAGGCGAACCACGAGCCGAAGGATCTCGGCCGGTACTCCGTCTGGTCCCGGCGCCTTACCAGCCTTCATAGCCTTCGTTGCTCTGGCGAGCTCCTCAGCGACAAAGACGGGGGGCGCCGGTACGTCAGCGTCGCAGTGTTGCCAACTTAGCGACTTTGTCGCTAGATTTAACGACTTTTTTTTCATATAGCGACAAAATTATCTAGCATCTTTTCTAGCGACTTTTAGATTTTAGACCATTTCCAATGAAAATTGTTTTAATCGCGGTATCAAAATTACGCTCTCGCAACTTTAGCAAAATTCGAATTTGCAACCCCAGGTAGTGTAATAATTTTTATTTGAGTTTACGCTTGAAATTTAGCAGACGGTATAATAATTGAAAATGTATTCTATTGTGTATATGAAAAAAATGTGGCAAGTGGCAAGTAGTAAGCGATATGTGGTATTGAACCGAAAATTAAACTCAATTTTAATGGAAAGAGAATCTGTTTTGATTTTTCCGCTACCCTCTGCTGCCTCGCTTGTTGCAGCCACTTCCGCCTTTCTTTTCTTTTTTTTCCATTTTCTGTTCCACTGTTCCCGCGACGCTGTATACCGATTCCCCCTTTTTCCCTCCCCTTTTGCATTATCAGACATCTTTATTTCTTCCTATTTTAATAAATTGCCGTATTGCAACTCGCGTAACGTAAAACGTTACGACTTATAAAAACGGCTTAACATTTTTGAGTTTCGCGATTCTTGTGGTGACTTTGTACTACTTTGTCTACTTTGTAGCTGTGGTTTGTGAACATTTATTGTTATTTTCTTTGTTTGCGGTGTAACGAACGAAACGGAATATGAAACACGAAATCCTCTCGAAGTGTAACGTAACAGGAACAGGCTGAACATCACGGTCACAAGAACTCGATTTTCGAAGTCGAAGTATTGCCTCATCCGTGAATAATTTAATTATTGCGATCGTATTGTGTAAAGAACGAAATGTAAACAGAAATCACCACACTTTTGCATTTTGCGATTCTAGTGTCGAGTTTGTGCTACTGTAGCTGTACTCGAGTGCTCGTGAACAGTTGTTGTTATACTTTGTTTGCGGTGTGTGTAACGAACGAAACGAAATATGAAACACGAAATCCTCTCGAACTCTCAATCTCGAAGCGTAACGTAACAGGAACAGGCTTAACATCACGATCACAAGAACTCAATTTTCGAAGTATTGCCTCGTCCGTGAATAATTTAATCATCGCGTTCGTATTGTCTAAAGAACGAAATGTAAACAGAAATAACTGCACTTTTACGTTTTGCGATTCTAGTGTCGAGTTTGTGCCACTGTAACTGTGCTCGTGGCTCGTTATTCGCTAAGACAATGAATATACCGTTGAAAAAGAAAAGCTACGGTCAAAAATATAGAAAAGAATGGGAAATCAATCCCGAGTTCAAAAAATGGTTAGCACCAGTACAAGGAAACGACTTCAGAGGTATGTGCCGCTACTATCATGTCGAATTTTGTGCTAAAATAAGCGATATAAAAAAACACGCTGAAACTATAAAACACAAAGCAAAGGTGGAAATTATATCAACACAAAGACCTTTGCCATGCGTCAAAGTTGATAAAATAAAACCTTCAAGCAGAGCCGAAGCAACGATTGCTCTTTTCATTGCGGAACATTGTTCCGTGCTTACAGTTGAGCACTTAGGAGAGATATGTAAAAAAATCTTCTCTGATTCAAAATTTGGGCAAGATATTCGAATGCATCGAACTAAATGTTCACACATAATCACAGAAATATTGGGTCCTCATTTTAAAGAGACGCTGCGACTAGATATCGGTGACAAAAAATTTAGTCTTCTGCTGGACGAATCAACGGACATTAGCGTTCTCAAATATTTAGGAATAGCCATAAGGTATTTCAGTGAATCGCAAAACAAAATGATTTCGGTATTTTTTTCACTGACACCTATTGCGAAAGCCGATGCAAGAGGTTTAGTTGACGCGATTGTCGATACATTGAAAGATTTTAACCTAGATATCAAAAATCTAGTTGGTATAGGCACAGACTACGCCTCAGTAATGACCGGTGTGAATAATGGCCTTTATTCAATTTTAAAGAACGAGTATGGGCTAACGAATCTAGTCCTCGTACGATGTGTATGTCATTCGCTACAACTAGCGGTTAGTCACGCTTCTGAAAATACCTTGCCGCGCACAATTGAGTATTTAATACGAGAGACTTACAATTGGTTCTCTCTATCTCCCAAACGTCAAGATGAATATCGCAAAATCTATGAAACGATAAATTGTGGATCAGAGCCTTTGAAAATCTTGAAGGTATGTGCTACCCGGTGGCTCTCGATACAACCAGCGGTTAATCGTATTTTACAACAATGGAACGAATTGAAATTGCATTTTTCCATTGGTAGAAACAAAGAAAACTGCTACACAGCGCAACTTCTTTATGAGATGTTCGATAATTCGATTAACATGATATATTTGACGTAAATTCAAAGCGTACTATCGAAAGTTCAAGTTTCCTTGAAAATTTTCGAGAGCGAAAATGCTGATCCGACAAAATTACTCGAGACTCTCACTTTCTTATTAGAATCAATTTGTAAACGAGTGATTTACCCACACGCAAAGGTAAACGTATTGACCACGCGAATTGAAAGTAGTCATCTCAACCCCTACGCCACAATTGGTTATACGTTTGAGACTTGCCTTGCAAAGTTGAGTTTATCCGAAGAAAATATCAAATCGGTCAAAAAAAGGTGCGTCGATTTCACAATCAAGCTGATAAACGAATTGCAGAACAGACTTCCCCCAAACATTGAGATATTGACGAAAATGAACAGTTTATCAGTCAGTGAAGTTTTGCGGACAAAAATAAAAAATGATGATATTCTGGATTTGGCGAAAACGGTGGGAATTGATGATGTCCAATAACTTGAAAAAGTCTCCACACAGTGGAAAAACATAAATTTTGTAAAGTGGCAAAATATCGAGAGCACCTTTGAGTTTTGGAATGAAGTCAGTCGTTATAAAGATGCTGGAAACAACAACCCATTCCAAGAAATATGCAATCTTGCATTCACCATTCTTTCATTACCCCATTCGAATGCCGAAATCGAGCGAGTTTTCAGTGCGATGAATATAATAAAATCGAAGCTCCGGAATCGAATGAGCCTTAAAACATTAAATTCGATCTTAATGATTAGGTACTCTTTGAAATGGGTTAAAAAAAGTTGTTCCGAGTATGAGTTTCCAGAAAACGTCATCCAAAATATCGGTACTAGCAAGACTTATGCATTCATTAACGAAGCTCTGCCTTCCACTAGTTCCACTTCAAGTTCCTCCATTTCCAAAGACGCAAACACCATCACTCTATTTGCCGATCCCGATATTCCCGATCCATGGTCCGAAGACGATGATCCAGACGCTCCGCTCAATTTATAAAGTACGTAATAGTTATTTTCTTATTTATCGAGGCAATACCAATCATAGAAAATATCAAATAAGCATTGTATTAAAAAAATAAGCAAATTTTCAGTTATTTTCGTAAAATCTAATTTTTAATTTGTTTTTTTTTCTTCTCTGGTTTTTTATTTTCAGCGACTTTTAGCAGTTCTAGCGACTTTGGGATTTTTTTCTGAACTAGCGACATCTGACGAGATTCGGAACTTCCCATAGCGACAAACGGTTTTAGCGCGTTGCTAACACTGCAGCGTCGTCCGTCACGTTCGTTCGTATCGGGTGCGTCGGAAACAATCCGTCAACAATCCGTCCTGCTGTTTCGGCGTCTTTGAGTTCTGGTGGAACTCGGGCCCCTAGTTTGCCGGTCACAATCTTGTAACCAGTTCTCCAGGGGTCCTCGTTCACCTCCTTGCAGAGGTTCCTCCAGCATCGCGTATTGCTGTCCCGTATTGCTTTCGTCAGCGTCTTCTGTGCTGTTTTGTATATGGCCTGGAGGTTTTCCCTTTCGGGTCCGCCCCCAGCCCTCGTCACTCGTCGCCGATTTGCCAGGCAAACTCTGCGCAATTCGGCGATCTCGTCCGTCCACCAGTATTGTGGTCGTCTTTTTTGTGTCTGTCGTCGCTTCGGCATTGTGCTGTTGCACAAGCCGTCTATTAGTTTGGCCGTCTCGTCTGTCAGTCTTTCCGTCCTTTGCCGGCCAGTCAGCTCGGGGGGAATTTTCGTCATCAGAGCTGGTGCTGCCATCAACTCCTCAGAAAATTTCCGTTCGTCGAGTTTGTCGAGGTTCCACCGCGGGGGTTGGTGAGAGCTAGTTCGTCTCGTTTCTATCCGTCCTGCCACTTCGAAGGTGATGTACTGATAATCGCTGGCTGTATAGTCCTCGATCACCCGCCATCCCCTCAGCCGTGACAGGATTCCGTCCGACGTCAGCATCACGTCCGGGATGGAATCTCCAAACCCTGGTCGTCTGTACGTCGGCGTCTGTCCCGTATTAACCACTGCTAGGTCCAGCCTTGCGGCCATCTCCAGCAGTAGTCGTCCGTGTCTGTTCGTTTCCGTAATTCCCCACTCGATCGCCCTCGCGTTGAAGTCCCCCGCAACGATGACATCGCCGGGCAGGTTCCTGATACTGTCTTCTAGGAGCGCCACCTTCCTCTCGAACTCCGCCGCGGCGCAGTTGGGTGTCAAGTAGACGCTGACGTAGGTGACAGTGCCGACTCTAGCCCAGACGAAATCGTCCCCTACTCCACGGTCGGAGACTCGCGATTGGGGGGCACCCCTTACCCAGATAGCGGTAGTCTCTGTCGCGTTCGTGATGTACGTCTGGGTCGTCCTTCTACTGTATGGTTCACACAGGATCAGGATGTCCGCGTCATGTTCGTCGGCTATCTGGGGTAGGAACATGTCTGCAGTCCTACTTCGATTCAGGTTTCCCTGAACTATTCTGTCCGTCTTCCGGCCTGCCTCCTGCACTCCTCCAGCGCGGCCTGAAACATGGCGCACCCTCCAGTGCCGGCGAGGTGCGCTACGTCTCTGTGCCCCGCCTCGGAGCACAGTGGATAGACTGGTTTGTTCTTACAGTCCGTTGCGTGGTGTCCGGATGCGCCGCACTTGCGGCAGCATTTCGTCCTGTCCACGTCCCTGCAGTCGGCCTTTACGTGACCGAAGCACCTGTAGCATTTCGTCACCGTCAGTCGTTTCCGAACGCGGCAATGCACCCAGCCTATTCCGATCCTGCCGCGCCGAAGCAGCGCATCGGCTTCCCGCGAATCAAGTTCGCAGACCGCCATGTACTGCTCGGCACGGTTCGGACCGAAAATGTGTACTCGAAAGTCCACGTCTCGTCCTGTCTCTCGTCTAAGAGCCTCCGTCACGTCATCCGGAGTCGCAACGCAGTCCAGGTCCATGATCTCCAATTGAACCTTGGAGGTCAGAGCCCTGACGCTGCCCGCTTCCCCTATGGCGTCCTGTATCTGTCGCTTAAATTCGTCGCGTTTGTCCGATTTGCTTGCGTCCGCCTGTAGCTTCAGCAGGCACAAACCGTTTTTGGTCTTCCTCAGAGTCGTCACCTGCACGTGACTCTTCTTCAGATCCACCGTCGACCGTATCTTCCGTACTATGTCCGAGTAGGTCATGTCCGTTCCCGGCTTGATGAGAACAGCCGTTCCCCTTTGTGGGGGGGGGGGGGGGGGGGGGCGGACCGCTCCCGTCAGCTCGGGTTGTCGCGTCTAGTTTCTTTTTTTGTTTTTTGTTTTCTGTCCTTCCGTGTAACTGTCTGCCAGTCCGCGGCCGTTTCCGTCGTTGGTGGCCTCTTTTGAGAGGACTCCGGCGTGGTCCCAGTCGGCGATCGTTTCCGTTTCGTCCGTGGCGTCTCTTTGTCGTTCGTGTTGCCCGTCGACGTCTTGTCTCTATTTACAAGACGGCCCTTTGTGGCTGCTTCGATCTGCGTATGCAGCGCGATGTCAACAGTCTCCAGGATCGTCTTGATTCCTGTCTTTACCGTCATGTTCATGTTTTTTTGTACGTTAGCTGCTTCGGCCATTTTCGTCGCAGTCTCGTGAATGAGCCGCAGCAGTTCCGTCAAGTCATGTTTGTCGCCCATTGTTGTTGCTGTTCGTTTCGTCGTCTGTATCGTGTTGTCAACGGCCGAAGCGTAGCTCGCCACGCTGGTTCCGCTGGAGACACCGTCCGCCCTGTTCCGTCTCGGTAGGTTTAGTAACGTCTTGTCCGTATTGTTAGTCCGTATCGTCCTCCTCGTCACCGTGCACAAGTTGCGGCCCTCAAAATCCGTGCCGCTGCCCGTGGCCACCGGGGCTTTCACTCGATCAGAACCCGGGGTGGATTTCCCCTGAGAAGGGATTACCACTTGAGGTATGTCACTGTTTTTATTGTGCATGTCCATTTCTGTCTGTCCCATTTTGCTACAGGTCCCTCGTGGTCGCGACTCCACGAACCGCGCTGGGACAACGCACGGCCCCTGAGGTCCCCCCCTCCCCCAACCCCTTGTGTGTTCAGTGTTCCACCCTGTAGAGTGTGCGTAGGTGTGAGTGCCCGTGATGACAAACCGGGCTTCATTCACGGGGACAGCCCGTTTATAGGGAACCCCTTCATTCGCTTTCGGGCGACTCCGTTTATAGGAGTCCCCGGACATATGCTTTTCGGTAGAACCCGTTTATAGGGTTCTCGAGCTTTCACGTCCCCGGATTGTCGAAAGGCGTGTGCGTGTGGATGTTTGTGTAGTGTGTGGGTGTGTGTGTGTGTGTGTGTGTGTGTGTGTGTGTGTGTGTGTGTGTGTGTGTGTGTGTGTGTGTGTGTGTGTGTGTGTGTGTGTGTGTGTGTGTGTGTGTGTGTGTGTGACCCGAGCCCTGTTAGCCGTATGCGAAAGCACACGTTGTCCGCCCTGCACGTGAAAAATCTCGGACGTAGGGTTGGATTTTGCAGAGCTGGAAATAAACTACTACTACTACTTGGCCTCGAATTGATATCATAAATTCTAATGCTGCACGTAACTTAGATGGAATTTTTTGTCAATTGATTTATCTTTTAGAATAAAATAAAAAGAATGGGACGTCGGTGTGAAATTTGTTTCGAATTGTTCTATTGAAATTATTTACACTTGGTTTGATCATTTTTCTTATGGAATTTTTTTACACTTTTCGTGATAGGATCAGGAAATAAGGGACCGTCAATGTACTTGTTCCAACCTTTTTTTCCCTAAGGGTAACCTTCAGTAATGAATAGCCCATTTGAAATAAGTTTCGAGAGAATAGATCGAACAGCTTCTTATAAATCATCGTGTATTTGTGTTTTGAACTACACGAGTTTAACATGGGGTGTCACTGATTGTGAGACACTGTCCAGGTGGTATAAAACATAAGGAATCATTATGTACTTGTCTCCAATTTTTCAACAGCATTCGTGCTGTTACTTATGATTTGATTTGACTACTTTTTGTGCACTGTGAACTTGAAAAACTTTTACAGAATATTGGAAAATCAAATTCTTCATGTTAGGGCACAATATAGATAATATTCTGTTATTGTTGATTCATTTTTTGTTCGTTCCAAGGAATGCACACTACATGAGTAACATATGTAGGGTTTATTCACTGAGACTACCGTTCAGATGTAATGATTATCACCCATCAGAATGTACTTGCGAAAAGACATTTATTGAATAAATTTTTAATTAAAATTATTCCCCGTCTCGTTAAAAGAGATATCGAAAAAAAGAACAAACATTTTTTAATCAAATTACGGCTAATTAATTTAAAAAGTCAAAAAATCGCAACGAATTATAAATTTCAATGTCATTAAATAAAGACAGGATTTCAACGACTAAGGCATTCGAATCTTTTTTTCAGACAATGCGATATTGATAGATTGGAATAATTAAATCCAACATAAGGTGGTCACCCCGTGTGGCAGCTGGATTTTGTGGGGTTTTTTCGCGATTTTATAGCGGCAGGAAAAAAAATATAGCCTTTTGAAATTTGAAGGGTTTATTCAATGGTATTTCAACTCTATAGTATTTTATAACTCTAATATCTCTGGTAGATTCGCTGTATAGCTACTCCACAGGAACATGTTTCTTCATAGTCTCCACGATTCTGGGGGATCGGTTTATCTGAGATCAAAAAACCAAGGAGCGTATTGATTAGTAAAGCAGTGGTTATCACCTGAATTAAAATCATACAGAAATATTAAAAATTGAAGGATTTTTCTATTTTGAAACACCTGATTTCAATTTTTCAAAATGTTGCATAGATCGATAATCCTTCAATTTTTAATTTTTCTGTATGATTTTAGTTCAGGCGATAGCCACTGCTTTACAAATCAAAACGCTCCTTGGTTTTTTGATCGCAGATAAACGGAACCCCCGGGAATCGTGGAGATCATGGAGAAACATATGGGATCCTGTACACCGAATTAATCCGAGACATCAGCGTTAAAAAACTTTGTCATAAAGTTTAAATACCAATGAACAATTTCTATAAATTTCAAGTCTATGTTTTTTCTCACCGCGAAAAAATCACGAAAAAACCCCAAAAAATGCGCTTGCCACACGGGGTGACCCTCTCAAGCCGATTCAGTTTTTTTGAAAATAAAAATCGTTTCATTATACATCCAAGTTGTTTCAGGTATCAAGAGACGCGGTAGCGGCTCGACGCCAAGTATTAAAAGGAAATACTGCAGCGCAAAAGAAAAGCCAGCGCGAGCCCTGCCGCTACTCTTATATACGCGAATATGCCGGGTTTATGACGTCACAGAATTTTCAAACGGCTCTCACGAACAAACCATTTTATGAAAAAACCTGAAAATTGGTGATGATTTTTTTTCGATTTTTCCCTCTCTATTGGTCTTTGTTGCAAGTAAATCCGTCCAGTCGATCCTGAGATATGTAACGTTAGTGATTTAAAATCCATCATTTCGGGAACTTTAATTTCTTAGAGACAGGCGGGCGTTACTTAAGCATGTTTACATTTGGACTTACGTCCTTTGCACGATTGGTTACACCTTGTCACGCACTACGTCACGCACTACGCTGAACGCGGATATCCCCTCTCTTTGTGCGTCGCCGAGCGAGAGAGACAAAGGATGAGCGCACAGCGGGGGCAATACCAGCTCCTGGTTTACGCATAACATATGTAAATATAACATATATTTTATTAATAATATTAACTAATAATAAAATATAATAATAAAAATTTTATTCAAATTAATATGTAATATAATATATATATATAATATTATAAAATATATAATATAATATTATAATAATATAATAAAATAAAATTAAATAATAAATAATAAAATAAAAAAAATATAAAAGTCTGGTCGACGCCGCAGGATATTTCGAGGATGTCTAGGGCGATAGCTCATGGGTTTTGCAGGACTAGATTTAGGTACATTCTATCACGATTTTCGATTTCTCGGTCGACGACCCCATAGTTTTTTATGTCCAGATATATTCCACCATGGCTTTCGTCGTCTAGGTATGATTTTTCATGGTTATCGAGGTCTGGGTCGATGGCTCCTTAGTTTTCGATGTCCAGGTATGTTTCTCCATGGTTTTCGTGGTCTCGAATAATTCCTCCATGGATTTCGATGTTTAGGTATATTCCTCCATGGTTTCTGATGTGCGAGTGTATTTCTCCATAGTTTTTAATGTCCACGTGTATTTCTCTATAGTTCTTTATGTCTAGGTATATTCCTCCATGGTTTTCGTGGTCTAGGTCGACGGCTCCACAGTTTTCGATATCCAAGTATGCTTTTCCATGATTTTCGTGGTCTAGGATAATTTCTCCATGGGTTTTGATGTCTATGTATATTCCTTCATGGTTTTCGTGGTCCAGGTATATTTCTCCATCGTTTTTGATGTATGGATATGTTTCTCCATAGTTTTCGTGGTCTAGGTACGGTCCTCCATGGTTTTCGATGTATGGATATGATTCTCCATGGTGTTCGTGTTCTGTGTACGGTCCTCCATGGTTTTCGTGGTCTAGGTATGTGTGAAGTATTTGAATGCTCCCGCCTTCATGCCTGCTCAGTGCCTCCTTTCAATCTCGCTGCCTCTGGGTAGAGGGTGAGCTCGTTTGTTTATACGACCGGAAACTGTTTTAGTCAGAGGCTGTGTACTAGGACGGACGTACGTTTGTTTGAATAAATAAAAGTCGTGCATGAAATAAATATTTTTCCATAATATTAGAAGCTCGGGTGTTCTTCATTCCACACGCCTGTCCTCGCATTCATAACTCAACAGGTTATGAGCCCAGCACGCTTCCACTGCGCGAGTGTTGTGTGAAAATAAATAAAATTGAGAAAAATAAATCAAAGAAGAATCCCGAACGAGTCGATATTGAAAAACCTCGACGAGATGGAAGACAAAGACGAAAATAAAGAGAGCGAAAAAGGTGCGAGCAGTCAGGAATTTGAATAAGCGGTGAGATCACCAAGTCAAGGGTCTTGGGTTGAAAATTGGGATGAATGTAAGTACATTTATCATGACAAAATTCGGTGCGGGTGCGAAGAAACCACAGTGTGATAATTAAAGTAAAGATGATTCTCTCGTAATTTTGAAAAGATCGCGATCGTAAGACTGGCGGAATTGAAAAGTTAATCGCTAGAAAAGAAATTGAAGTAAGGCATGCATGCAACAAAGACGAAACGAGAAAAGTTGTAAAAATAACGCGGGGTGTTTTGTTTCTGGTGCGCTTTCCGAGAAACAAAAGACGCGCGTTTTGAGACCTGCGCCGGCCGGCGAGCGCGGGTGCGTAGCGTGATGCATGAGTAAGATGGAGAGTAAGCTGCAGCGGTGCGAGAGAGAGAAATATATATATATATAAAAATAAAAATAAATAAATAAAAACCGATCTTATGGTGTGACTTGTGGCGCGCGCGTGCTCGTGTTTCGTCGAAAGGTCCAACAAAGAAATGAAACGAAATTCAATGCGTGCTTTATCGAATGACGTAAAATAAATGAAATTGAAAATTCGAAGTTAACATGAAAGTAATATATGAAATATTTCACAGCGAAACCATCGTTGATCAACGTATGGAAGTTTCTCGAGGGAAACTTTAAACTTACTTAGCCAGCTTCATGAAGGAGAAGCTGTGAAATTGAGTATGCCAAAGGACAACTTGAAGCTCACTTGTGAAAAAGGGCAGACATATTTTAGTGGTGAGTTTATTTAAAGGTGTGATAAATTTCTCAATTGAAGAGGATTGATTTGAATAAAAGGATACACAAGCTAGTATATAATGGAAAAAGTAAAACAAAATAAAATAAAATAAATTGAACTTATATCGTTATCATTTGTAAGGATTAAGTTCAAAATGGCTAGTGGTTGGCCGAGAACGCAAACCTGAAGTTCAGGAGGTGAACTTGACCAATCGGGGCGGACGGACAGAGATCTTGGTGTTCGGACTCTTGTCTGTTCGTTTTTCTCGGGATCAGCCATACTTGTTGTTATGGTCAACTGATCTAGAGATATCGCACCTTGACAAATGAATTGAAATCTTATTTTTACAGCTAAGAGAATGTTTCCCGAACCAGCGAACGAACACTGGAATCTCTTGGAAAAGTGGCTCGAAAGTCTCATGATTGAAGGCATCGACGGATTTATGCCAAGGTCGATAATAGCCAAAACTGAGTCCGGCATCGAGCAGGAGTGGGAAGAGATGAGTCTAGATGAGGATAAAAATAGTAATGCGAACGATGGGAATGGGGCGACAAATGGTGCGAGTACCGGTACAAAAGGCGAGAAAGAGTACGAAAAGGAAAAGGCACGAGATGATTATGGTGAGGTTGGAAATAAGCTCGATGGTGTGACCGCGTCGATTCAAATCGGTAAACCACCTCCTACCATAAATTTTAAAACAGAACAAGTCAGCGTAGGGGATATATATAAATATGTAAATTTAAAGAAACTTTCTGTAGTAAAATTCCAACTACAAGAAAGCAAAACAGATAAAGAAAATATTATTTCAGTTCAGGACAAGTTAAGTAAACAAGATGGGCAGATGAGTGAAATGATGTCACTGATTTAAAAAATGTCGGAAATCATAGACAAAAATGCTAAAGCATACAATAACACGGTTAATACATTACGGGATGAACTGAAGGACCGAAGCAAGGAGAGAGAACAGGTTAAGGCTAAATTGGGTGAAGTTGAAAGAAAACTTGAAACACAAAATGTCCTTTTAAACGAGATCTCGGATTGGTCAGACTCGTTGTATGACGAGCAAGGTGAGCTTTGGTACAAGCCAACAACAAATTGATCAGGCGAGCATAAATTCTAAGGTAAGACCAGAATCTGACAAGGGGAACAGACCTGCAAAAGGGGAAAATAAGTGTCAAAAAGTTATATTGAAAGCTTGATTAAAACAGAAGTTCAAAAAGCCACGATGAGCAACAACGCTCGGGCCATTAATGATGCGACAATAGAAGGCGTGAAAAATGCTTTGAAAGTTGAAATATCAAAGAAAAATAATAACCTCAAACGCGATTATAAGTTGAATGCCACTATGAAATATGAATTATTCTACGATTATTTTACTTCCGAATTGAGGGCAAGTAATTTACTGCATATTATTGATGAAAATACTAATTTCACTGAAATTGATCCAGTAACATTAGCTGAACAAAGATACACAGTTAGAGACATACTCATAAATCATATCGATTTAAACTATCATACAAAAATAACAAAATTAAATAATCCTTTGGAAATGATAAATAAATTGAGAGAAATCAAAAGGTGTGAAACTAATGTTACCTCTCAAACGGTGAGAAAACAGTTATCTAATATGCAATATATTATCGGTAAAATCAAAGCTACAGAATTTTGTGAGAAATTTGAGGACACTGTAAGAAGTTACGAGAACAGTCCAGGTGCGACCTCTTTGTCGGAAGAGGAAAAACGAGATGCTTTTTACAGTGCAGTAATGGTATCTGTTCCAACAATACAAAGCATTGAGTTTTTAAATAAAACAACGAAAGGGAAGAGCCTCTCCTACGAAGAATTGAAAATTCTCGTTTTGCAGGACGAAGCTGCTAGACACCACAATGAAGGTGTGAGTGGTAACACGGTACGTTCTGGTGTTACAGCAAATTTCGCTCGCAATAGTAGATCAGGTGGTGCGACGGCTCCTTATTGTTATGAATGTGGCAGCTATGAGCATATAGCTGCTGCCTGTCCCAATCCAGGCACTAACGAGTGCTATAGGTGTCATCGTCTAGGACACATCAGCAGTGAGTGTTCCAGTTTATTAAGGGGAGGCAGAGGACGAGGTAATTTCAATAACCGGGGATCTCGCGGTGCGTCAATAAGAGGGCAAATGAGAGGTTTTAAAAGAAGGTTAGACAATGAGAATGGTTACCCAGATAGTTCGAAACGAGGAAAATTTAGGGGAGGATTCAGAGGTAATTTTAGGGGAAGAGCTAGAGGTAGGGGTAGAGGTGGTTACCGTGGTTATGGTCAAAGTAACAATGCTGGAGAAGGAACAAATCAAAAATCTCAATCCAAGCCTAAGAGTGAAAATCTTGGAGGAGGAAACAGCAACAATAGAGGTGAGTCCTTGTGCGAGCAACCCCAGCTCGAGCACAAAACTTCACTTATTTATAATTGTAGCGGTTCTGAGACGGAAGGCTTTCTTACGAGCACGGATAGGTTAGGTTCAGACAGGTTTATCTCAAAATTTCTTGCTGATTCAGGAGCGACAGAGCACTTAACAAATTCTCGACTAATTTTTAAAACTTTTCATGATCAAGATCAAGGTATGATTAAATGTGCAAACAAAAACGAGGCAGCAGACTTAAAAGCGGAGGGAGCAGGAAATTTCGAAATAATTCTTGAAAATGGAGATACTTTGAAAATTGATAAAATAATCTTTGCAGAAGCTTTGAAGGAAAACTTACTTTCTTTACGTAAATTTGCTGAAATGGGTCTTGCAATATATTTGGATAATAAGAAAATTGATATTTTCGATCCTAATTCAAACAAATCGTTCATTAAAGGTGTGTATGATAGCCCGTACTGGATGATAGAACTTAATATAAATAATTGTAGTGAAAACACAAATCCTGAAGGGGTTATTAATAGACAAGTGGTTGCAAAATTAAGTGAAAGCAGTGACAAACGATATATGACTAGGAGCGAAACAGATAAAAATAAATTACTTGAAAATATAAAAGGGTCCATACCGATTGAAAAAAATGAGACTGAACCAGAAGACACTAACAAGATGGATATTGTAGAATCAAACGACGAAAATCATGGTGAAGAATTAAAATCTGAGGAGAGCAATATCTCGTCCGAAGCTAAGCCTTATGAAATGTCCAATTTTGATATAACTATATGGAACAGAAAGATCCCTAATACAGACGATATGCCTGTATTTGAAGTTGATGAAGATGTAACGCCCTTTTCAAAGGAAAATAAACTATTTTATAAAAATAATAAAGCTATGTTATGGCACGTTAGATTTGGACACGCTTCCGTTCGGTATTTGAAGGCACTGCAAGCTAAATTTCCCGATAATAAAGAACTAAATAAAGCTATTTTCGATTAATCAATCTTAGATTGCGAGGTATGTCATATTTCCAAATTCAAGACTTTACCGATCAATTCTGTGCGTGCGAGGGCCACTGCTCCGCTTCAAATAATACATTCGGACGTCATGGGGCCGATTACTCCACTCACTTATTCAAGAGATATAGATACATTTCCGTGTTCATTGATGACTATTCTAGATTAGCTATGGCCTATGCCATGAAAACAAAAAGTGAAACCGGACACTGCTTTGAGATGTTTGTAAGGAGCGCGAGAAATTTATTAAGGTGCGACGCAAAAGTGTGCTTCCTTAGGTCAGACCAGGGTACAGAGTACACAGGCGGATACACGCTAGAAGTATTGCAAAAATTAGGAGCGGAACAACAATTGGCCCCTCCAGATACTCCCTCCCTTAATGGTGTGAGCGACCGTTTTAATTTAACGCTGCAAAACAAAATAAGAGCATATATGTTCGATGCAAAGTTGCCAGAAAATCTTTGGGATTTAGCTATGAATGCAGCAGTATACGCGTATAATCGAACGCCCCACTGGGCAAATAATATGATTACGCCCTTACAGAAGTTTTCACCTACTCACCACTATAACGTCGATCAAATAAAAAGATTTGGTTGCCTGGCTTACATCAAAGTCATTAGAAAGGTGGGTCCCAAATTTCAAGCGAAGGGAAGGCGAGTAATTCTGGTTGGCTACACTCCCATGGGTTATCAATTCTTGAGACCCGAAGATGGTAAAATATATGAAAACAGGAATGTACAATTTAATGAAAAATTAGTATAGGGTGACAAGTATGAAAAAAAAAATCGCGGATCATCCACCGGTTTTAGAAGAGATAGACAAAACAAAATGGTTTGTTGAGTTCGTCAATGATGGAAAAAATGATCGAGAAGTGTCAAAAATGGAGGGAGTGAAAGAACCAGTGCGCAAACAAGGAAGACCTAGGAAAATTGCTCCGATAGAAAAGGAAAATAATAGCAACTCTGATGTAGCTGATGGTCCAGTCAATGATATTAGCTTTGGAACTTTACATGTAAACAAAGCATGGAAAGCAAGTGTTATGTTTTCAAGTTCAGACAAAAGTGAGCATGAGTTCGAAACCAAAAATCTATTAGACATAGAGCGAGAAGAGGTGTATTATGCTCTTTTATGCGATATAACCTCTGATCCGTCCAACTACAAGGAAGCTATGATCAGCAAAGACAAATTGGAATGGCAAAAAGCAATAAATGAAGAATTGGAATCTATAAATAAAAATAAGGTGTGGAAAATTATTGATAGACCAAATTCAACTCAAACGGGAGTCAAAGTCTCTCCTGTAGATACTCGTTGGATTTTCAAACGGAAAATAGGGGTGAATGGCAAAGTAAAATATAAGGCGCGTTTAGTGGTGCGAGGGTTCAAAGATAAGAATATATATTAACTCAAGGAAACGTATGCTCCAGTTTCTAAATTGTCATTGGTGCGAATTGTACTTGCCATCGCCAACAAATATGACTATGAAATATGTCAAATGGATGTCAAAACAGCCTTCCTAAATGGCGTGCTTGACGAAGAGATTTATATGGAACTTCCGGAAGGCTTAAGGTAAGAGTCGCGCGACTCTATGGTCAAATGACTATTTATTAATCGTCGAAATAAAATAGGTTATAAGAAAGGTTTTCTGTATTGAATAAATCTTGGGGCAATTTAAACTGGATTCGTCTAAATTTATACAAGATCATATTTAATAATTTATGATTAAAAATATCTTATGATTGCTTATTTGACCCGGTTTTTCAATATATACATATATATATCGGTTCTCTTCTCACCTGACAGTCGAAAGATATCCTAGCCTCCAAACTCGCCGGCTATCACGAAAAGTATATATATATGTATACATTCTTAACGTTGCCAAGTATATCGAGCCACTTCATGGCAGTCGATCTCCTTCCATTTTCTGAGTTTTCATCGAGATTATTTTAAAAATTCTCTTCGAATTAGTCGATGGCCCTATATTTTTATGGTCACATTATAATCTTTATAATATAATCTATGAGGAGCAATTTTATCATAAACTATATCTAATCGATAAGGAAATGAATTCTGCAATCATAGTGTTGGCGGGATGGGTTTCTCATACGATGCCGTGTTATATTTCTATTTTTGATCGTAAATTTCTTGATATAATTTTCGGTAACCTATTAAATCCTTTAGCCATATGAAAGTTTATCACGTAAAAATGGTATAATTTAAAAATCACGAGTTCGTCTAATATCGATTGTCGCGCGACTCCTACCTTAAACCTTCCTGATAAACATAAAAAAGGGAAGGTGTGTAAATTGGAGCGAGCCCTCTATGGATTACGTGTCAGTCCCAAGAAATGGTACAATAGATTCTCTGAGGAAGCACTCAAGATAGGTTTGAAAAACTCCGAGTTAGAACCCTGTTTATTTATCTGGCAAGATGATCTGAGTATATTATTGCTACTTCTGTATGTTGATGATATCTTAGTTATCAGTAATAGTATCAAGAAGCTAAATGAAATTGTGAAGAAATTTAGTGATGTGTTTGAAATGACAATCTTGGGAGAACCAAAAGAATTTTTAGGTATAAATTTAAGGCGAGACAGGAAAAGTAGAACCATCGAGTTAAATCAGGAAAAATATATAGATAAAATACTGGAGAGATTTGGTTTCAGTGACTCTCATCCTAAATGCACACCTATGGTTACTTCTCAAGTTGCCAACCGAGAAAGAAAACTTAGAGAGACTGAAGCCAAGAAAGACATACTTTGGAAAACTCGAAGTTCAGAAAATGTACCGTATAGAGAAGCTGTGGGAAGTTTGTTATATCTGGCAGGTGCGACAAGGCCAGATATTTCATTCACTGTTAACATTTTAAGCAGGCATCAGATAGATCCTAAGGAGAGCGATTGGGCTATGGTCAAACGAGTTTTTAGGTATCTGAAAGGAACTAAGAATTTGGGTCTAATATATAAAGGTGAGTCTGACAGATTGATAGGTTATGCTGATGCAAGCTTTGCTGATTGTAAAGATTCCATTACAACTTGTCGATTTTTGATTCAACTATTCGGCGACACTATTCAGTGGCGAACTCACAAGCAATCATATGTGGCCTTAGCTACGAGGGACGCGGAATACGTAGCCATGTGTGATGCAACTAAAAAATTGTTAGCTACTTACAACTCCTTAAGACTTATTTTGAAAGACTCTGAAACTTTACTTCCTATGAAACTTTGGTGCGACAACAAAGCTGCTATAGCAACAGCTGAAACTGAAGGCGGGAATAAAATAAGACACATGATAGAGATTGAAGAGCATTTTGTAAAGCAATGTATATCTCGTAAATTATTAGAGCTTGGGTGGGTGAGGTCCAAAGAACAATTAGCCGACGTGTTTACAAAACCTCTGGCTCGAGATTTACATAATGAGCTGATGCGCAAAATTTTAAACTGTTGACTGGTGTTCAGATTTATTTCTAAATTTTCAGAGAGTCGCTAGATACCTGGGAAGGACACAAGATGAGACAGTGTGTAATTGAGGTGAGACACAAAGACATCAGGATTAGGATGAAAGCGGTCGGGAGGGAGTGTGAAGTATTTGAATGCTCCCGCCTTTATGCCTGCTCAGTGCCTCCTTTCAATCTCGCTGCCTCTGGGTAGAGGGTGAGCTCGTTTGTTTATACGACCGGCAACTGTTTTAGTCAGAGGCTGTGTACTAGGACGGACGTACGTTTGTTTGAATAAATAAAAGTCGTGTATGAAATAAATATTTTTCCATAATATTAAAAGCTCGGGTGTTCTTCATTCCACACGCCTGTCCTCGCATTCATAACTCAACAGTATGTTTCTTCAGGGTTTTCGCAGTCGAGGTTCCAGTGTATTCCATGTCCGGGTATGTTTCTCTCGGGTTTTCGTGGTCGTGGATAAATTCTCCATGGGTTTCAATGTCTAGGTATATTCCTTCCATGGTTTTCAATGTCTAGGCATATTCCATCATAGTTTTCGTGGTTTAGGTATATTCCTCCCTCGTTTTCGATGTCTGGATATGTTTCTCCATGATTTTCATGGTCTAGGTAGATTCCTCCATGGTTTTCGTGGTCTAGGTATGTTTCTTCATGGTTTTCGCAGTCGAGGTCGACGGCTCCACAGTTTTCGATGTCCAGGTATGTTTCTCTCTGGTTTTTGTGGTCTAGGATAACTCCTCCATGGATTTCGATGTCTAGGTATATTCTTCCATGGTTTTCAATGTCTAGGCATGTTTCTTCATGGTTTTCGCGGTCGAGGTCGACGGCTCTACAGTTTTTGATGTCCAAGTATGCTTCTCCATGGTTTCGTGGTCTAGGATAATTCCTCCATGGGTTTTGATGACTAGGTACACTCTCGTCCAAAAGTTTGGGTTCACTAGTCGAAATTTTTACCCACACTAAAAGTTCGATAGTTCTGTCAAACATCAACGCAATCGAATTTAATATACGTCATTTTGAAGGGAATAAATTGAGCTTCAATTTGCGGCCTCTTAAGTTTGTTTACGTTTTTTTCAGCTGGCACGTGCTTTAGAACAGAGATGTTTTTTGAGACATTTTTGGCCATTGTAAACCGGCTGCCAATGTAGTAGACAATTTTTTGCGACTTTTCTCTATGACAGCTTTGAAGGGGATGGAAAAAGATTGAAAAACATGCACGCCAAGTTTGTGTGTAATATTGACAATGAATTTGTGCAGTACATCGCATAGATACAACGCATGCACTTGTACACGTATTTGCGCTTTTCTTTATAAAAGGTTTTTGTATCATATTGTGTAAAATGTTTTAAGTTTATAACCTGAGCTAGCATAAAAGCAGATGATAATTTCTTAAAAATTGCAGAATCATTCTGGAATCCTTTGTTGCTCTGTGGCGCTTGCTGGAAAATTTTCCTGAAGAAGTGAGTGCTTAGGGCTAAAAGTGTACACGAATGAATTCCACAGGAACCTTATTTCATTCACGGTACTTGGCTACGTTAGAAAATGATCTCATTTTTTTTTTATTTCCAAAGTTCTGAATTCCTACAAGAAACGTAATTCATTCACTTAAATGTTACAATAGATCTCATGATTTTTCATAGTTAATCATTTTTTCATATTTTTTTATTGACATTTACATACACACACGCGGATATATTTTATTTCGAACTCAAATTTTAATTTGTTGGAATTGTAATGAAAACTCTCCGTGATTATCAATTTAGACTTTTTTGTGAATAATAAAAAAAAAAAATTCTACCAAAAAACGAAAAAAATACGGATTTCCTCAGTTTCGATTTGCCAATAGAAATTTTGTAATCAAGCACTTTCGAATAGTCTGTCATGCGTTTACAGGCAATGCGATTATACTTCTTTTCTATATTGTTGCAGTCCCTCGCTCTCCTTCGTCATTGCTGTTTTGGGTTATTCTATTATATATTCTCCAGTAACAAACATCGGTAAGTTTGATGATACAATCAGAGAGAGAGAGAGAGAGAGAGAGAGAGAGAGAGTTGATGAGAAAGAGCAGAGGCATGGATTTTTTTTCTAATGTTTCAGAATTCGGATTACATCTCAAGATATATATAGAAAAAATATCTAACCTTTCTAAATATTTTATACTATCAATCCGAACGTTGTTGACAATTTTCGGTTTATTTTCCATCACATAATACTCTTGGATTCCTCGGCCATTATTTCTCTTTTATTCTTCTTCTCTTTTTTCTCACCACTTTCACTAAAATATTGTCCTGTTTTTATCTATTTTCTACAGAACCGAAAAAAATTGGAACAGTGTCGGTGAATTGTCACTTTCGCGATCTTTATAACCTTATCATCTATTGACATAAACAACACACCATACGTCATGCATCACGAAAATATATAGGTACATACTTGTATTATGGCACCAGATTTGTCACTAAATAAAAAACAAATAAACATAAAAAATGTGTGCGAAAATCCAACCCATTTTTTGATGCTACTAAAAAATAAATAAATAATATCTCTTCAATGCGTTGAGCTACAGAGTTCGAAGAGGTCGCAAACGAAAGACAAAAAAAAATAAAAAATACATCAACTTATAGTATTCACTGAAGTACTGTAATTATTTTATTATTAAAGAAAAAAATTTTGAAAATTTTCGAAAACCATTGGAAACGCTATCGCTCCTGTAAAGACTCTCTGGCAGCGACTCGTCATAACATAAATGTACTTGTCTCAGAGTCGCTGCCGCGACTCTAGATATTATATTGTTTATGTATTTAACTATATTATGTTATCAATTGCTAAATTATTTTTCACTATCCGTGATGGTCATTACAGTTTATGGTACATCTCTGAAACCATTTTAATCGAAGAAAAATTCCTATCTGCATGGGGATTCGATACCGATCTACCTACCTACCTACCTACCTACCTACCTACCTACCTACCTACCTACCTACCTACCTACCTACCTAACTACCTACCTACCTACCTACCTACCTATCTACCTACCTACCTACCTACCTACCTACCTACCTACCTACCTACCTACTTAAATCTTTCTAAGCACACACGCTATCCACTAGACTACCACGACATTGTCAGATATAAACTGAAAAAGGAATCATATAAGTTGCGAAAAGCATTATTTCGATTATTTATTTGTTGAACCATGATAATCACTGTTAATTTGAAAACATATTTTCATGGATCTATCACTTCATTATATTCAACTCTTATTTAATAGTAACAATTAGATTAATTATTTTAATAAAAATATTTTTAGAAACAAATTAATGATGAATTCATTGCAAGAAAATAATTTTTTCGAAAAAAGCAATTTTGTATTGAAGTCGTTTTGTAGATTCATATAATGTTTTTGGTGCGATAAATGTAATTAATCCAAGCACAAAAAATTTAATCAAATCTATCATGCATCTAATTGATACTATTAAATAAGAGTTTAATATAATGAAGTAAAAGATCCATGAAAATATGTTTTCAAATCAACAGTGATTCGCTTGGTTCAACAAATAAATAATAATTCAACGAATAAATAAGTAAATACAAGTTCTCAAATTCAATATTTTTTTCTCTCAGGATACTTGTGCTTCAACTTTCACCTTCGCAATATTACCATCTGAGGTAAAGCCACCTTTTACCCCGTCGAGCTTCATTCGTATGAAGTGAGTACCATCTGCAATAAAGAATGAATTCCTCAGGATCGTTTTGTGTGATCGTTTGTGGGATCGTTTGAGTTTGATTTTTCGATTTTAGGGAAGAGAGATTTTTATACTGATCGGATAAAATTATCTCTCAACGGGAATAGAAATGCGTAAAAGTCCTTATGGAATCCAAAATATCGATCTCTATTGTAGAATGATTACATCTGATGACCGTTGAGATTTAATAATTACAGAACGTAATATTAGAAATTGTTCCAAGAGGTATGTGAAATTATCATCTTTAAGTTCGATGCTTTATATTATTGCACATGAATTTTGTCCCTATTCAGTGAGTTCCGTTGATAATCAAATAATGCCTCAATTTCAATCGAAACAAAGTCTTTGAGAGTAGTGATAATGAAAGTTTTTATTTATTTATTATTTTTTCATTAATAAATATTGAACCATGAAATATCTTGACAAGGTCAGTATCAAATAACTCAAATTTCTTTCTGAGAAAACAAACCAGCACATCGGTAGTGCTTCGTTTCCTTATATCACGAAAATTAAAACCTTTCTTTCGTTTTTTCTATGTATACCAACTCTTGAAAAAACCAGCAATATTAATTATCAAATACCCGGTCAAAAATAATAAGTCACGTTGTATAGTAGATTGAATTTACTTGAGCAGAACAAAACGGAAATTAAATTTTGCAAAATTAATATAAAACCTCAAAAATTCCTCTGGAGAAAAAAAGATTGGGACAAGTACGTTGACGGCCCCTTATTTCCTGATCATATCACAAAAATTGTGAAAAAAATCTGTTCAAAAAAAATATGAAATCAACTGTGAATAATTTTGACTCAACAATTCGAAAAAAAATCACAAATCATGATAAAGCACTGTATTTAAAAAAATACAAATCTGTAATTATTTTGTAAAGTAAAAAAAAAAATTTAATAAAAGCTGAGAAATAAGAAATCGAAAAATCGTACTTGAAAACATTTTGGAAGCCGATACCCCATTCTTCTCATTTTATTCTAAAATCAATGAAAAAAAAAATTCATCTAAGTTACGTGCAGCATTAAAATTTATGACATCAATTCGAGACCAAGTATTTAATGGTGATTCGGAATATTCATCCCTACGGGAACTATCAGGAACTTGACAGAGTTAAAACGAATCAAAAATATTACCATTTAAGTTACATGTAGCACTAAATTTTTCCATTTCGATTGGAGGACAAGTATTTTATTAGTTATTCCGAATTTTGACATTATGGAATTGTTCTGACGGCAACTATCTCTTGGCAACGATCCATGGCATCGAATAAACAAAATCATGGCAATTCCTATATAGCACCGAAATTATATAAACGTATTGAGGACGTCTTTTCTTAGACCTCTCATGAAAGACTAGATGACTCTGCAGTTTTGTTCAGTCTTATTCGAGACATCCGCATAGAACCGTCTTCCAGACGTATTTGGGACGTCTTTTTCAGGACATCCTATGTAAGACTAGAGGACTCTCTGTTCTGTTTGATCTTCTTACTGATGTCTACATAGAGTCGTCTTTTATACGTATTTTAGATGTATTTTTTCAGACATCCTATGTAAGACTAGATTTCTCTATAGCCCTATTCGGTCTTATTAACGACGTCTACATGGAGTCGTCTTGAAGACGAATTCCGCATGTCTTTTTTTGAGACGTCCTACATGAGGCCATACTCCATATTCTAATTAAATGAAAATGGCCGCCGCTATATATGTTGCACAGTCGTACATATATAATTGCCGTAAATGAATTATATAGTGAAAAACAGTGATTAAGACAGTGAAAACAAGATGAAGCGTGTAAAAAACTTTTGGGAGTTATACAAACGACAAAAGAATCGGCGTATTGCAATGCAAGTAGAAAATAATTTATTAAATTGCGAAAATACTCTAATTATCCCTGCTGGATCTGAAGCGTCAACATCAATGACCATCCCTGTTATTAATGACTTAACTGTGAGAGATTCCAATATCGCAGGGGATTATTCATCGGGGCCATCAGTTGATGGAGTAAGAAATAATGAAACAGTATTGGAAGACGTTGAACATCAATTGTGTGCTTCTTCTAATTCGGATAATTCGTCGGATTCTAGTAGTACTGATGATAATGCGGCTCTCCAAAATCTTAAAAATGAATTAAGAAATTGGTCTTTAAAGTTTATTGGCGAGTCCAAAAATAGCGGGTGTGCAACAGATGGTATGGGGCCAATATGTCCATTATGGGCTGGAGAAAGCATTAAATAACCAGTTGAAATGGCTGTCGATGTCAAGAGACCACAGGAAATTGTAACTGACTTTCAGTTGGATGGAGTGAGTATATAAAAAAGTGCAAAGCTTGAAATATCGCCAATTATGGGCAAAATTAAATTAATCAAGAGACGCGGTAGCGGCTCGACGCCAAGTATTAAAAGGAAAAACTGCAGCGCAAAAGAAAAGCCAGCGCGAGCCCTGCCGCTACTCTTATATACGCGAATATGCCGGTTTTATGACGTCACAGAATTTTCAAATGGCTCTCACAAATAAACCATTTCATAAAAGAACTTGAAAATTTGTGACGATTTTTTTTCGATTTTTCTCTTTCCATTGGTCTTTGTTGCAAGTAAATCCGTCCAGTAAATCCTGAGATATGTAACGTTAGGGATTTAAAATCCATCATTTCGGGATTTTCATTTTCTTAGAGACAGAGAGGCGTAAGTTACGCTTGTTTACATTTGGACTTACGTCCTTTGCACGATTTCTTACTTTTGTCACACTCTACGTCACGCACTACGCTGAACGCGGCTACCCCCTCTCCTTCTGCGTCGTCGAGCGAGAGAGACAGAGAATGGGCGCACAGCGGGGGCAATACCAGCTCCTGGTTTGCGCATAAAATATGTATATAATTATATAATATATATTTTATTTATTAATATTAATTAATAATAAAATATTATTATAATTAATATTTTATTATAATTAATATATAATATAATATATATATTATATTATACAATATATAATATAAAATGATAATATTATAATAAAATAAAAAAATTGAATAATACGAATAACATTAAATAATAAATAATAAAAATAAAAAAATATAAAATTCTGGTCGACGCCGCTGGATTTTTCGAGGATGTCTAGGGCGATAACTCATGGGTTTTGGAGGACTAGGTTTAGGTACATTCTATCGCGATTGTCGATTTCTAGGTGGACGACTCCATAGTTTTTTATGTCCAGATATATTCCTCCATGGCTTTCGTCGTCTAGGTATGTTTTTTCATGGTTACCGAGGTCTGGGTCGACGGCTCCTTAGTTTTCGATGTCCAGGTATGTTTCTTCATGGTTTTCATGGTTTCGGATAATTCCTCCATGGATTTCGATGTCTAGGTATATTCCTCCATGGTTTCTGATGTGCGAGTGTATTTCTCCATAGTTTTTCATGTCCACGTGTATTTCTCTATAGTTCTTGATGTCTAGGTATATTCCTCCATGGTTTTCGCGATCGAGGTTGACGGCTCCACAGGTTTCGATGTCCAGGTATGTTTCTCCATAGTTTTCGTGGTCTCGGATAATTCCTCTATGGGTTTCGATGTCTAGGTATATTCCTCTATGGTTTCTGATGTGCAGGTGTATTTCTCCATAGTTCTTGATGTCTAAGGTATATTCCTCCATGGTTTTCGTGGTCTAAGTATGTCTCTTGATGGTTTTCGCGGTCGAGGTCGACGGTTCCACAGTTTTCGATGTCTAGGTATGTTTCTCCATGATTTTCGTGGTCTAGGATAATTTCTCCATGGGTTTTGATGTCTAGGTATTTTCCTTCATGGTTTTCAATGTCTAGACGTTTTCCTTCATGGTTTTCGTGGTCCAGGTATATTCCTCCATGGTTTTCGTGGTCTAGGTACAATCCTCCATGGTTTTCGTGGTCTAGGTACGTTTGTTCATGGTTTCAATGTCTAGGCATGTTCCTTCATGGTTTTCGTCATCCAGGTATATTCCTCCATGGTTATCTCGGTATAGGTAGATTCCTCCATGGTTTTCGTGGTCTAGGTATGTTTCTTCATGGTGTTCGTAGTCGAGGTCGACGGCTCCACAGTTTTCGATGTCCAGGTATGTTTCTCTCGGGTTTTCGTAGTCGAGGATAATTCCTCCATGGGTTTCGATGTCTAGGTATATTCCTCCATGATTTTCAATGTCTAGGCATGTTTAATCATGGTTTTCGCGGTCGAGGTCGACGGCTCCTCAGTTTTCGATGTCCAAGTATGCTTCTCCATGGTTTTCGTGGTCTAGGATAATTCCTCCATGGGTTTTGATGTCTAGGTATATTCTTTCATGGTTTTGAATGTCTGGACATGTTCCTTCATGGTTTTCGTGGTCCAGGTATATTCCTCCATGGTTTTCGATGTATGGATATGTTTGTCCATGGTTTTCGTGGTCTAGGTACATTGTTCCATGGTTTTCGTGGTCTAGGTAGATTCCTCCATAGTTTTCGTGGTCTAGGTAGATTCCTCCATGGTTTTCGTGGTTCAGGTATATTCCTCCAGGGTTTTCGATGTCTGGATATGTTTTTCTATGGTTTTCGTGGTCTACGTAGATTCTTCCATGGTTTTCGTGGTCTAGGTATGTTTCTTCATGGTTTTCGCAGTCGAGGTCGACGGCTCTACAGTTTTCAATGACCAAGTATGAAGGACCACGAAAACCATGTTCCTTCATGGTTTTCGTGGTCCAGGTATATTCCTCCATGGTTTTGAATGTCTAGGCATGTTTCATCATGGTTTTCGTGGTTCAGGTATATTCCTCCATGGTTTTCGATGTCTGGGTATGTTTCTCCATGGTTTTCGTGGTCTAAGTTGATGGTTCCACAGTTTTCGATGGCTAGGTCTGAGTTTCCATAGTTTTTGTTCTCTAGGTATATTTCTTCATCATTTCCGCGATCTAGGTCGATGACTCCATACTTTTCGATGTCTAGGTATGTGTCTACATATTTTTCAATGTCTAGGTATATTCCTCCATGGTTTTGGATGTCCAGGTATATTTCTTCATAGTTTTAAATGTCTACGTATGTTCCTTCATGGTTTTCGTGGTCCAGGTATATTCCGTCATGGCTTTTGATGCTAGGTCAACATTTCCATAGTTTTCGACGTTTGGTTATGGTTCTCCATGGTTTTCATGGTCTAGGTCGACGGTTCCATTGTTTTCGATGTCTACGTCGACAGCTCCATGGTTTTCGATGGCTAGGTATATTTCTCCATGGCTTTCGTCGTGCTGGTATGTTTTTTCATGCTTTTCGAGGTCTAGATCAACGGCTCCGTAGTTTTAAATGTCCAGGTATGTTTTCCCATTGTTTTCGTGGACTAGGTTGACGACTTCATAGTTTTCACTATTCCGGTCCATAGCTCCATAGTTTCCGATGTTAAGGTGAATTTGTCCATGGTTCCCGATATGAAAGTCAATGGCTCCATAGTTTCCGATAGTGTGGTGAGTTTTTCTAAGGTTTTCGATATCTAGGTCGTCGGCTCTATAGTTTTCGAAGTCTAGTTTGGCGACTATAGAGTTTTCGATGTCTAGGTGGATGCCTTCGTATTTTTCAATATATATTCGACAATTTTATATTTCCCGATATTTAGGTAAACGGTGCAATGGTTTACGATATATTTCCTCATAGTTATCGATATCTAGATCTGCGATTTAATAGTTTACATTGACGAGGCAGGTTCAGACGTTACAGAAGACCATGAAAAAATATCACTGGACACCAATAACCATAAAGCTGTGGTCTTAGACATTGAATACCATGGAAACATCTCCTTGGACATTGCAAACCATTGACAGTATCCATGTCAACATGGAATCCATGAATGAGATGAAGATAGTTTCAAAAATCATTTTTCCAAGTAAACAAGTGGAGCTTTTCAAAAAAAGGAATAGAAAATGAAAATATCATCCCATTGCATAGGAATTTCCCAATCTTTCATTGGAAAATTCGATTTGCTGAATGGATAATCAAAATCGTCACCATTATTGCTTGTAAAAGGTTTCAACTCACATGAACATAACCGCACAGTTTTCGTCCGTCTACATAGAATAATTGGCTGTGTCGATTGCTTTTGGCACATAGAGAAAAGCACTCAACTTGAAACAAATCGTTTTAAAAATTTTCGTCGAAGACGAGGAATGTATTTTTTCTCTTAAGTAAATATTGTCACGCCTCTAAAAAATCAGCCAAGTTAGAAAAAAAATAATTGACAAAGTAAAAAAAGAACGCCAATTATTAAAAGGTCGCGACCGTAGTTTCCAATAATTTTCTATATTTGCATTATCAATAAAAAACTTCAAAATATAAAAAAAAAATGAGATCGTTTTCTGAAGTTGACAAATATAGTGAATGAAATACGATTCCTATATAGTTGTCACGTCTCGCAAAAAGAAGTGAAATCAGTAAATATTAAAACTTCAAAAAGTAAAAAAGGCACGCCAAGTGTTAAAAGGTCGTGACCGTCGTTTTAAATGATTTTCTATATTCGCATTGTCAATAAATAAATTTTAAAAAATGTTCAACTGTGAAAAAATATGAGATCTATTGTAACATATACAGTGAATGAATTACGTTTCCTGTAGGAATTCTGAATTTTGGAAATAAAAAAAAATGAGATCATTTTCTAACGTAGCCAAGTACAGTGAATGAACTAAGGTTATTGTGGAATTCATTCGTGTACACTTTTAGCCCTAATCCCTCACTTATTCAGAAAAATTTTCCAGCAAACGTCACAGAGCAACAAAGGTTTCTCGAATGATTCTGCAATTATTAAGAGATTATCATCTGTTTTTATGCTAGCTCGGATTATAAACTTAAAACAGTTTACGCGTACAAGTGCATGCGTTGTATCTATACGATGAACTGCACAAATTCATTTTCAACATTACACACAAGCTTGGCGTGCATGGTTTTCAATCGGAAGCTCGGCGAAGGAATGCCTCATCCGTCCATATATTTGAAGAAAACTTGATGATCCTCTCATGTAATGGTTTTTTAATTTGCCATCCCTTTTCCATCCAACTATTTTATTGAGTAGTTCGACGTGAGATCCCGCGCTATGTACATAAAGAAAAATATCTATTCTTGACTAGTTTGACTGATAAATTCATTACTCCAAATGTTTCGTATTCAACGCGTTTTCTTTTCTCAAATCAATGTTTACACAGCTTACTTCTTTGTTCATCCATTTCAATACTTGTGTAATTCATCCAATCATCTGCCCATTTGGTAAAAAAAAAGAGTGTACGGACAAACGAGTGAAAGTGACGCGTGGATAAATTAAAATGCGTATGGGCATGAAAGAATGGCCGTATCTATCCGTACAAGATAAAGGCATATAAAGGGATTGATTGATTTCATTTCTTTATCCGTTCGTTTAATTGTTCAATTTTATCCACAAATTTCACCCATCTGTATTGTTTACCAAATCATTATATAACAGGGCCCCTCTTATTTTATTGGGGGATCGGTTTTTTTCACACTCGTTCATACAATTCTAATTAATTTTTGTTTTCATAGTAAATTTGAACAATTGTATCTTCCCGAGCTTCCGATTGAAAACCATGCACGCCAAGCTTGTGTGTATTGTTGAAAATGAATTTGTGCAGTTCATCGTATAGATACAATGCATGCACTTGTACGCGTAAACTGTTTTAAGTTTATAATCCGAGCTAGCATAAAAACAGATGATAATCTCTTAATAATTGCAGAATCATTCGAGAAACCTTTGTTGCTCTGTGACGTTTGCTGGAAAATTTTTCTGAATAAGTGAGGGATTAGGGCTAAAAGTGTACACGAATGAATTCCACAATAACCTTAGTTCATTCACTGTACTTGGCTACGTTAGAAAATGATCTCATTTTTTTTTATTTCCAAAATTCAGAATTCCTACAGGAAACGTAATTCATTCACTGTATATGTTACAATAGATCTCATATTTTTTCACAGTTGAACATTTTTTTAAATAGTCCATACATGGACACACCGTTCTTCAGTGGGGCATATGCTTCCTATGCAAAGTCCAAGTCTGCCTCTGAATACTTACAGAACTTTTATGAAGAATATTCAAGGCTTGTGATTGACGGTTTTATTCTTGACAATGACCATTTTACTGTAAAAATCAGAGCAGTCATCGCAGATTCACCAGCGCGGTCTTTTGCTACCTGGACATCACCATATAATTCATATTATGGGTGTGGGAAGTATTTAATACGCGGTATCCGTAAAGGATCCAAGATTTTGTTTCTGCAAACTGATTGCCCTCTTAGAACGGACAAAAACTTTTGTCAATGAAACCAAATAGAACTTTACCGATCACATCCCCTTTTGAAGAATTAGGTCTCGCACTACATGCAATTAGTGTATTTGGTTGTCACAAAAAAATAATATACATTTGGAAAGGGTGGGGTTCGAAATTTCGAATAACCGAATTGTAGAATGGTCGATATTTCGAAATTAATAAATTTGTCATGTAAGATTGGAGAAAAATAAGTAATTCGAAATTCTTATTCCCGATCGACTATTTAGCAGATTACGTCTTTAATCGAATATTTTTTCTTTGAATTCACATTTATTCGAAAATATATATTTCGATAGTTTTCATTTCGAATGCAATTTTTATAGACCGTACGAATGTTAAAAGTTCATATTTTCGAATTCAAAATGGAGAGTAATTGTTTTACAGACAGACCAGAATATAGAGTAGCAAAAAATCGAAAGTTAATTTTTCGAGCCTATAAAACTTAGATATGCGGAATAGCAATAGCTCGAAAAGGCGAAAGTCAAAATGGCGATGTTTAAAATTGGAGATCACCGGTCTGAGTAAGTGAGTGAGTGAGACGCGTGTATTTGGAGCTCCGCTGCATTTCTTTATTTTAATCGATCGACTTTCTAACGTTTCGCTATTTTGACCATTCGACTTTTTGGTGTTTCAGTATTTCAACCTCAGTAATATTTAGTCTTTCGTTATTATATTTTCAAAATCGTGAATTTTCACAGTATCGCTGACTATAGTAATTTATGAATCGAAAGAGTGATAGTCGAGTTTTCGAAAAATCGATATTTTAGTCATCGTTCTATGGGCGATTGTTACATTCTATTTTCGATGTAAAGGTGCTTTGAACCTTGCAGTTTCTGCTTTATTTATTTTCGGCATTCAAAGCTCTAGTCGAATCTATCCGTCTCCATATTATCATTCGAAGTTTATAAATTCGAGATTTTAGCTGTTCGAAATTTTAATCATTCCAACATTTGATCCCCACCCATTTGGAAAGACAACAAAATAATAAGTGCCCATGATTGGAAGATTTTCTCAGATAATCTTTTTGCTATAAGAGCTTACGTTCCAAGTGAATTTGCATGCAAGTGTAGATCTTTGGATAAACTCGATCGCTGGAAGGCAACAGAATTTCGCCTTTTTTTATATGTTGGTCTTGCGTTTTTGAAAGAAGTTTTACCACAAGCTGACTATAATCTATTTGCATTACTCAGTTGTACAATAATCATGCTGAGTGACCCAATTCAGTATATTTGTAATAATGATTATGCGAATAGCTTTTTACAATTCTTTGTGAAAAATATGTCTCACTTGTACAGTGAGTTGAAAAGTGTGTATAATGTTCACAACTTGATTCATCTTGCAGCGGATGTACAAAAATGTGGGCCATTAGATGATTTCAGTGCCTTTCCATATGAAAGTTTATTCATAACTCTGAAAAAGATGTTGAGGAAAGGTGAACAGCCTCTTGCTTAACTATATAAACAAATCAGCGAGCAGTTCAAGGTTGCACCATCAAAAATACACACTGTTAATAACAACAATCATCCTTTTTTCTTGCATTGCAACGAAGAGGCACTCCCAATGAACTGTCACAGTGGACACTTTTCACTCAGATTAAAAAATTGTACAATATGCATTACAAATAATGACAACTGTAGTTTGCTTTCGGATGTGACCATGTTACTTATAACACACACTGGATACAGAGGAGATGAATCAGTCGTCACGAGATTCAACAGAAAAACTCACTCAGATACCAGATTATCCATGTAATTCAATGCAGCTGAATATTTCCATGGTTTCCGACTTGTCGGAAGATCTTCAAATATTCGACATTGATTCATCGAAAGATGTTTCACATTCCGTTGAGTGACATGAGCAGTTATGTGGGACCTCTTCTTCATACCAGGTTTATGAATAACATCGAATAGTAAGCATTCACAATGTTGGACCCTAATCTTACTCCTATTTTAAAAGTTTATGTATTCATAAATGATCCAAAGTAATTTTTGATATTAAAGTTTTCTGTGAAAATATATTAAGTTTATAAAAAAATTGATTTTTCGCAATAAAATTCGTATTATATTGCTAAGAGTAATAAATTTCACAATTTTGTAGGCGTGGGAAAAAACATTAGTTTGTTGCGTTTTTCGGTTACCTTTTTCATACGTATATGGGCAGATCTATTACTTTTCGACGAAAGTGTGCGCGCTCAGGTCAGTAATTTTGATGATTTTTTTCTTGAAAGTACATCAGAAAAGAAGATGATCCTCAAAATTTGAACCGAATTCAATCAAACCCGGCCGCTGGAGAAAATAATCAGTTTTTTAATTATTTTCAAAAGTTTGCATTTCAGCGACTATATCACTTAGTTAGAGATTCCGTTCAAGCGGCCTTCTTTTCAGTGAACGTACTACTTTTAAGAAAAAAATATATATTAGTGATAAACTCAAATCCAGGTCGGCTGGAAGCCGTCAACTAAACCACTGAATCAACAAATTTCTACCTGTTTTTAAAATTCTCGCAAACCTACCAGTTACCGAAGAAAGGGTTACATAATAGGTGATTTTTTTTGTGAGGGTGTATTCTGTTGATATTTGCCCTAATTTCCCCAGATTGCTACGATTTCGTCACTATAAAGCCATCCGAAGATAATCGATTTTTCAAAAATCGCTATGTTTAGATAGCTGTCATTTTTTTCTCCGAACTTCGATCTGGTTCAAATTTACAGGAAAGTTTTTTTGTTATATCCCAAAGAAGCCCTGAAAATTTCAACTTGGAAATCGAGCTTGGAACCGGGTTAAGAATTTTCGAACATCCCGTAATAATACCATAATACCGTCATAACGTCCGAATAATACGGCAAATGAATTATTTATTTTTTTATAGTCAGAAGTCAAATATTCCACGTTTAAGAGCGCTAATACTGTTTAAATTTATATTGAAGGTGGCGCTGAAGCTATTTTATTACGTAATTAATCTGTATGGTGGCGTGACTGAGGTACCTGTGTGGCACCTCTGCCACCAGCGGACCTTACTCGGGGTGGGGGCCAAAAGTTAGAATGACAAAATAGCGAACAAGGCATTTTGTATATCTATATATGCATTAGGGTGGTCCTTATTTGAGGTTGACATTTTTTTTCAAATTCCCCCTCTGGTTCGATTCCAAATCGATTGTATACATACGCGCACAACTATCCATCTTGAGATCAACTTGAAATGAACAACTAAGGCAAAATAAAATTCGATATGCTTAATTCCAATCTTATATATTCTGATACTTTGTTTATTCAACCAGCATTTTCTAGAAGCTTCAAAGGTCATCAAAGGTTTACTTCGCATTTGTAACCGGAGCTCTATTGAAAATTCCTGTCAACAGATCTCGCAGCACGATTCTTTTATTTTCGAGCTAATTCTGTCATCTTAATCATCAACGCTCGATTATTTTTCGAGCCAATTATTCTCGGAATCCCTTTAACCTACCCCCTCATCATCACCTACTACGTCAAACTCATTCGCCTTCATGACGCCACATTTTTCAACGCCGTATCGGATTTCAATCATCGCCGCATTGGAAATATTTTTGTTGAACCAATTCTGTTATCTCAATCATCACGTCAACCTTCGGCGAATTCCCAGAATCCCTCAATCATCACCTAATTTTTCCCTCCCCCACTACCCCTCGTCAAACCTTCGATGATGATGTCCTCGTCCGAAAATGTTATCCTTCAAGAACGTGACGTTATCCTTCGAGAACATTCTGACCCGCATTACCCCCCTGGAGAACGAACGACCCTGATTACCCCGCAATATCCAGAATCCCCTTGCTTATCTGATGGCATCATCGTTCGAGAATGTGACGTCATGATGACGTCATCATCGAACCTTCGAGAACATGAAGTCATCCTCAAGGACACGCTGACCCGCATTACCCCGCAATATCCAGAATCCCCCTTGCTTATCTACTATTGTAAAATTTTTTGTTGTGCTCGCCGTTTTCGAATTGATCAAATTTATAGTTACGCGATTTTTGCTCGTTTCCAAAATAAAAAAAAAAAAAAATCTCGATAATTCAATAGTGATTTGATTTTATACAATAAAAAAAATATATCATTTTGACGCGATATAACCTCAAATTCGTGCCGCGGCCTCTTGAATTATCGAAGAAATTACAAAATTTACAAGGTTTACAAAAATAAAAAATTAAGTCAGACTCGGGCTCAGTTCCCGTGAAAAAATTGCCGATGCTTACCATATGGCCGATGCTTGGCTCGATACTGGGTAAACGACCGTTGGGACTCAGCGTTGGGCCCGAGTACGGGCCAGCATGTTTGCCCACGTTTAGTCAATGCTAAACTTGGGCATTGGGACCCGACAACCAGCCAACCCTCGGCCGGTGTCGATTTATAACTGGCAGCCAACCGTTGGGACTCGACGTTGGGCCCGAGCATGGGCCAGCATATTTGCCCACGCTTATAGGCAATGAAGAATTTGAGCATTGGGACCCGACAATCGCCCACGCTTGGGCCGGTGTCGGTTCATGACTGGCAGCCAACCGTTGGAGGCCATCATTGTCCCATACCTCGGGTTAATACTGCTCGCCTTATTTTTTAAAATCTGTACCTGCTATATTGTTAGATATATACAATCCGTATCCGCTCATCAGCCTAGGCTCAGCCAGCACTGTCTTGCAACGGCAGCAATTGATGATCAACTTCTGGTCATCCATTAGTTGTTCATCAACATATTTGTTGTTATTAATCCAAGAATATTTTGTTGCTCGCACTCACCAAATAATAATCGACTCTTTGAAGCAATTTTTTTTTCAGTATATATAATATTTAGTGGACACATGTTGTGTTATCTTCATTTTTCTGATATTGCAAATGAATTGAGATTTCTTGTATAACAATAATAATAACGATAATAATATCAATAATAATAATAATCTAGAGACGCGGCAACGTCTTGACGCCAAGTATTGAGGTAAAGTGTAGGCAGAAAGATTCAAGACGGGCCGTGTATCTTTTAATAATATACAGATTAGTCATTTAATTTTTTCGACTTTATTAATTAATCGGCTGAAGAATAAACTTTTTTGAGTTTTCTTATCAAAACTCGTACGAGCTAATAAGTTATCGAATTACATGAAAATTTGTTTCCGGGGATTTTACGGTTGTGTACCAAATTTGGTCTAAATCGGTTGAGAATTAAAAAAGTGATTTCAATATGTACACATATATGATACAATACCAGAATGGGCCCAATATTTTATTTTGAGAATGTTGATACAAAAATAGGAAGTAGTCGATAGTGTAGTGGTTAGCGTCTCGGACAAACTAGGTAGGCATTAGGTAGGAAAGTTGTAGGTAGGCAGTTCAAATCCCCTCTGAAAAATTTCAACTCTAAAGAAAATATAAGGAACTGTTTTTTTTTTTAACTAATTAAAATTTCCACAATGACGGATAATTGTATAGGGTGATAAAATAAGCATGATTAAAAATAAATATTATTTAATTAAATAATCGATAACAGGCATTCGCTGGGGAATGACGCTGGGTGAATTTGGGGCTAGCATTGGGCGTACACTGGCCCAGCGTTGGGCCGTTCTCAAGACTAACGCTGGGCCAATACTGGTCCCAAGCGCTAGCCTACCGTAGGACCGTAGCTATCACTCCAACCGTGGTGCTACGGTTGGCCGAGTTGTATTGCCAACGGTCGTCCAACCATCGCGTATAGTTGGCGCGGTACTGCACCGAGCTTGGGCCAATGGTGCCGTTTTTCACGGGTTGTATCAAGTTTGAATTTAAAAAATCATTTACAGAAAGAATTTACAAAAATACCAATTATTTACAAGAAAAATCATCCCTGATTCTATCAAGCAAAATGGCAGTATTACGATATCTGTGGCCCCAAGTTTTGACTATCAAGGAGACGTCACCACCGTGGGGTCGAGGATTTAGCTGAATTTTTTTGCGGTGAAAAAGGACCCCTAGCAGCTTCCGTGGTGAAAGTACTAGGACGCACTACTCTAAAAATCCCGAGAAAAATCGATTCAAAGTTTCCTAGATGCCTTATGAGTTTAAAATGTCAAATATTTTTCGAACCGCCGTACAGTCTAGGCGGTTAAGACTCGATCTTTTGCGACGAAGATCCCGCATTCGATTCCTCCTTCGGATCTTTTTTTTTGTTTTTTTTATTTATCCCAACAATTATTAAAAGCCTTTCTCATCACTATATTATTTATCTAACAACATTTACATTTTTTTAAATTATTTTCTTTTTTTTCTTAATGAAACAATTCATATTAGTGGGTTTTCTATTTCTCTTTGTAAAGTATATAAGGAGGATCATTGGGTTTTGAATGAGAATAACAAAGTTGATTAAAAATTCCATTTTTATTCATATAATAGTTATATACAAAAACCGCGATGGTAATTATCGTAGAAACAAACAAAGCAATAATTTTTGCGGCATCTTGCACAACATATAAAAGCGGATTTTTTACAATCGCAAGGAGTCTGCAATAAATCCGTACAAAAACATGTTTCATTAACATTCATAAAAATGTTTCTAGTAACTGACAATTTTGAGGCAAACCAGGCGTATTGAATCATGTCTCAGAATATTGGTGATGACAATTGATGGTGAATTGTCGAATAAATTTTTATACAATCTTCCCGAGAATTAATTTCACGGTTCTGCTCTAACAATTCGCTTCAATTTTGTAAACGCTTTATGAAATTTTTAACTTGTCTGTAAAAGTAAACGTCACAAGGTTGCACCAAGGGAGTGCATTTTGGAGGAATTACTTTTACAGAGCAAGCTGGCATATTTTCGTCATCTTGAAAGATTTCATCATATATCTCTGGATTTGTCTGACCCCCCCAAGAGTCAATGAGAAGTAAAAATTTATTCTCCCCGACGTAAGTTTTTAAACATTTCTGGAGAAAATCCGTGTATAAGGCTGTTGTTAGTTTTCCAGACTTCGATGATGTTGCAATGATATGTATTGGCATAGCCAATACATTGGTATATGTACTATATGTACATTGGTAATGACCGGTCGCCTCTTGCAAACATATGAAGACATGTAGGAGCAGTTTTCCGGATAACGTTATGGAATATTGTGCGGTGTACGAACGCGTCACGTTATTCAAATCTGACTTTTTGACGAAAACTGTTTTATTCCCTTTTTGAGTGAGTGTCCTGTTGAATGCAGACTGATATTGACATCCTGAAAAAGAAGGTATTTTAAATATTGAAAATTATTCGAATTTATATGTAGAAAACTTTTTATATAATTAATTTTGAATTTATACTTTTTGTATCGGTAAAAATTTTTTACACAAAAAAATTGTATTTACCTGTTTGGTGAGTATTTATAATATAATCCTCATGGTATTGAGGTATGAAGCGATACGTCTGTCGACGAAAGGTCTCTGCAGACGCCAAGATTTCCTCCATTGATGCTACCTCTTTTTTCGAAACCAGTTTCGTGACTTTCCGTTGAGAAATTTTGTGTTTCTGTTTAAATGCCTTGGCCCATCGATCAGATGCCTTGAAATTTAAATTGATGAATTGTGTAGCAGCAGCCAACGCCCATTGTTGTAAATTTCTTGTCGTAACTTGCTGATAATGCTCTCTTGCTTCCACGAAACGGTTGTAGGTCCACGAATCTATCGCCCCAAATTTGTCCAATCTCGTTCCACCACTTTTAATATCATTCTCCCATTGTGAAAGATATTCTTTTTTCTTTAAGCGGCTACATCCTTTTTTTTTGCAATGTTCCCAAAGACCACGTCCACGACTTTAATTTTGTAAGCGATGGGAATTATTTCACTTTTATTCTTTTTCGGTTCCGGTTCGTACTCGTCTGACGATAAAGAAGAATCAAGTTGGGGCACTTCGTATTGCAAATCATCGCAATACTCATGAGCGTGAATTAATTCCTCTTCAATTATGAATTTTTTTTCACTCAAAAGTTCCAATGTATTATTATAATGTTCTCCGATCAATAACATAGCATCGTGAGATATTCCTTTCGAAGGTGCCAATGTAATTAAATTATTTTCCGTCAACAACTCTTTATAATAAACTACTGCGTCCTTCAATCTTGATTTTGATTTATCACTGTGCATAGATTCTTCAGAAATTCCCTCTTCTATTCTAGAAGAGCCAGCAACTTTTTCAGCAGACATTTTTAACTTCGAATTGTAAGAGAACTTTACAATTTAAGAAATAGGCACGTCTGTTCACGACGAAAGCGAAAAATAAACTGCTGTTGAATTCTGACAGACTCACACACAGTCCTATGCGCAGATGTCCGTTATAATCCTAACGAGGGGACCCCAGGTCAAAATTCTTCATTTTTATGGGTCTGGCACACTGGGAGCGATGAGCGATTCTCGAAAAGTTTCGGAAATTTTCCGGAGGAGCAGAGCTCTCATTGGCTGTCGCTCGTCGCTCATCCCTCCCAGAGTGCCAGTGACCCGTTATTTAGACTGTTACGAGGTCATAAAACCGAATAGAATAACAAGCATGAATATTTTTCAAAGAATGAAAAACTTTACATTCTTGAGCTAAAATAAAGTTTAAAAAATAATGTAGGGATGAAATAGGCTTTTAATAATTGTTGGGATAAATAAAAAAATAAAAAAAAAATAAGTTCCGACGGAGGAATCGAACGAGGGACCTCCGGCGCAAAGGATCGAGCCGTAACCGCCTAGACTATACGGCGATTCGGATAACATTCGACATTTTAAACTCATAAGTCACCTAGAAAACTTTGAATCGATTTTTCTCAGGACTTTCCGAGTAGTGCGTCCTACTACTTTAACCACGTAACGTGCCAGGGGTCCTCTTTCACCACAAAAAAATTCGGCCAAATCCCCGACCCCACGGTGGTGCCGTCTCCTTTATGTAGTCTTTATATTTGACCCAAAATAAGACATTTTCAAGAGTGACAAAAATCGAAATTCGGCCTTTAAGGGGGTGAAACAGGGGGTTGAAAGTTGAAGCATTATAATGTTTGTGGTCCCTAATTCTGACGATACAGCGTCTATATTCCATCGAAAATCAGACTTTTTTTTAATATACTCAAGATCCAAGTTCGACCATTAAGGGAAGTGGTTCCGAAGTTGCAGCGTTTTTATAATGTATATTATTTATGGTCGCTAATTCTAACCATGCAAACTTTTTTAAAAAAAGATAATCGGAACTCGGCCTTCAAGTGGGGAAAATGAGAGACATGAAGTTTGCGTATTATATTATTTGGGGTATCTAAATTGTTTTAAAAAAATTTGGAAATTAAGTGTGTTCTCTCAGGGGCTCTGCCCCGCGGGGGGTTTCGCCCCCTCGACCCCCCCCCCCCCCCCCCCGTTGATGGTTGCGATCGCAGATATAGTTCCGAAAGGGACGCTTCGATTTGAACACCCAGCTTTTGCACACATAAAAAGGAGGTTAAAACAAGATCACACCTAAAATTTCAACCGCGGCAAATGTTTTTTAAAATTTTTATCACCATTTTTGTGTGGCAGTAGCCAACTTGCGAAGACGCGCACAGAGCACCTTCGATGTGTGTGCGAAATCATTGGGCGAGTTTTGAGTACTTTCAATGTATGTGCGGAATCGTTGGGTGGGTCTGGAGCACCTTCGATGTGTGTGTGGAATCTTTGGGTGGGTCTGCAACACCTTCGATAAGTTCCAAATAACTGCCGAACACTTTTTAAATTACTCATATTCTAGAATAGAAACGTCGAATTTCAAGGAAATCTGCCAAAAAATACTTTCTCTTAGATAAAATTAAAAATCTCTGTTTCACCCCCTTAAAAGCCGAATTTCGATTTTTTTTACTCTTGAAAAAAGTCATATTTCGGGCCAAATATGAAGACTACATGGCCAAAACTTGGGGTCACAGATATCGTAATATCCCCTACAATATATATATATATTGGTTAACATTGAATAACTATTTCGAATACGAGTTGAGGACGCGTAACTTGCTACTGAGATTTGCAATCTATTATCGATAAATACCGTATTTATACTCATAAATAACACCAGCACACAAAAAAAGTGGTGAGTACCTAGAACCGGACCCATCAATCTCTACGTATTTTGGCCCGCTGAATCCGAATTCGGGGTCAGATTGACCAATATACCTCCAAAAATGTGAATAAATTCCAAAAAAAGTAAAAATTGCGGAAAATCACTATTAAAAGCACGATAAAAGTTGTCTTCGATCTTAATCGGGGTTTTTTTTTAAATGTATTTTGATACGCAAATTCTGAATCTGGAGTCATATTGGCTGATATATCTGCAAAATTTTGAGTAAACTTCAATCGCTATAATGGGTGTGGGAATCAATTTCTTGTTCCAAATCGAATACGCTCTTTTTGTGTTTTGATGCGCTGAAACCGAAACCGGGCGTCTATTTAACTCAGACGTGTCCAAAATTTTTCTTCCATGGAAAAAACTGGCTAAAATTGTTTTTTACGAATATTGAGCAACTAAATCCGAATCCGGTGGCTAGTAGTCCCGATCACGCATACTTCCATCGAAGATCGTGAAAAATAACAAAAAATAGCAAAAAAACGTTCAACAATAGTTTTTTAAATGTTCTAAACATGAATGATTCATCTTAAATCATACACAAAAAAAAAGATCTATATATTCTGTATTCAATAAACTAGAAACTGGGGAAAATAGCATAAAAAAGTTGAATATAAAACTACCGCAGGCATGATTGTTCTTTAGTTTGAATTCTGCGTAATTGATTTTTTTTTCATTTTCTGCATATAATATGAGAAGAGAAATACTTTCTTTGATCTTAGACCGTCCTTCTCTTGCAACGGATTCTTTTCTCTTCGAACAACTGATTTCTCTTTCTCTTTCTATTTTCTCTTGTTATTTGTCTCTTTAGCGCCCAGCAAAAATCTGCCTTCATATTGATATTACACCTTCCCTGCTAGTGATTCCCCATTTCGCTGATGTCTTGATCAAATCTTTCTCCTTGATCTTCATTTAGATCTCCAAGGTTTTCAGGAAAGTAGTCGAGGTGGGAATGTAGAAAGTGCAGTTTGAGATTCCTCAAGCAAGCCAAGTTTCTAAAATTTTGCAACAACTCTTCAACTAAAATTTGGGAATTCTCACTTTTCTTATTTCTCAGAAAGTTCTGAGAAACGTTTTTGAAACTTTGTCAAGCTGAATTCTCAGTATCATTCATTTTCTTTTTTTTATAAAATTATCGTCACCAAATGAACCACGAACTTGTAGTCCATCAAATTCCTTTAATTTCGCATCACTCATCGCGGGAAAATTTTCTCCCAAATACTGTGGAAACAATCACCATCTTTATCCAAAGCTTTGACATATTGCTCGGATGGCCAACAAGAACAATCTCCGATCTAGGCCGTAGCAACATCATACAAACATCATTGATCGATCCTTCAAAATATCTGCTACTACCACACCACATTATGCTTGGTCTTGTAAAACAGTATGCTGATTCTAAATTTTAGAAGTTTGGGTTGCTTGATGAATCCCAAAATGCACTTTCTACACTCCCACCTCGACTACTTTCCTGAAAACCTTGATCTAAATGAAGAATAAGAAGAAAGATTTAAAAATATATAAGACAATATAATTTTTTTTTAGATTTTTCTACCACATAGCTCTCGAGTAATTGAACACTCAAGTTCACGTGTATAAGCATACAGTTTACATACATATATACAGTTATACATCTCGTGCATAAGAATTTCGATTTGACGCTCAATTATGCGATAACCATGTGATAAAAAAATTTGAAAAAATTGTATTTCTATACTTGATGCCAAAGAATGTTATCACGAAATTCGATCAAATTCTGGTTATTTTGATTTCGTGATCCACCCCCCTTAATAAATAATATCCTTTTGCATATTAACGCTGTTCATCATCAGTTAACTGCAAACTGCCATACATAACCTATAAACGGGTAAACCACGCGCTCATATTCATTCCAAAAAGTACTCTTTACTGAACAAACGAGTTATGCTAATTATCTTTTCAATCTCATTATAATTTTATTTTCATCTTCGCAGACAATTTCCCGTCGCGATGACATCCCAAAATCGAAGTGGAAATACTAATAAAAACATTGGTAAGTCTTTTTTCTTCACTTGATATTTTATCATAAATTTAATTCAATTTCATCTTGAAAAACTGATCAGTACCAATAAGTGGATTTTTGTTTATTTCTTGGAATATTTGCCTTTTCATTGCCTTATCCAGGTCACTCATCTTTTTATTTATTTCTTTAGCACCTAAAAGTTCCATTTATACCGATGGTCCGCAGTAATTTTATCGCACACCTCCTTTAAATAAAAACCGTTTTGACTCTTTTCACTTGCTCAAAGAACTCTAGTGCATTTATGATATGCCCGGGATTTGGAATTATTTCTTGATTTTATTCACAGACAAAAATTTTGTTTTCACAGTTGTTTGGGATAATGTTTGGGATCCTGCATTGTTGCATCCTATTGTACCGATGACTACTTCAGTTGCCGGTGGCTACGGTAAGTGTAAGGACACGTACATATTTATAGCTCTAGTTTCTCATTCTTCCATTTTGAGAAAAAATCGACTATTATTGAATTTTTTCTCTGTATAAATGTAAAAAAAATGAATATACAGAGTAAAAATCATGAATAAATAAAAAAAATAAATAAAGAATACTTAATATTTTTACTGTGTTAAAGCAGCAGGAGAACAACGGAAGCTCATTGATGCTCCTTCAGCGATTATCATAAGAAAAAATGTGGTAATTGGTTATCCAAATCCTACCAGTTCATGTCAACGATCAAAGCAGGAAAAACGAAAACATAGTACCATACCGAACAATGTTTCTGTTGACGGTACGTATGTTATTATTTTTTTTAATACACACATATTTTCGATATAAACATTCATTGAATTGTTTTAAATATGTGATCGATATAAGTAGAATAATTATTTTTTTCGACTAATGTTCTGTACTGTCAAAAAATTCGTGAAAAGGACTATGTGAAAAGTTATGGCATTAATATTTTTCCACTTACGGAAAAAGCATTTCCTCTTTATATCATGTGAAATTGTATAATTTTGTAATGTTAAAGTAAAAGAACTTGGGCCATCTTTTTAGATATTTTTGAAGTTTGGTGCAAAACAAACAGACGACAATAGTGTGTACTTCCGTTGATGTTAACCTTTCTAGCCGTTTTACAATTCTTTTACATTTTTATTGTCAAAATATTATTAGTAAAATCTATTATTTAAATCTTAACATTCATGGCTATTATTTCTTAGAAATAGTATTGTCATCCAAGACTGATGCGACTGTGATTGACATACAAGGAACCATCCGCAAATGGCTCCATCACGCGGGCGATCGAGCACGTTACCGCCAAAAGAGGAAAAACAACGAATATAAAACTTATTCCTTTAAATAAGTATTTTTTCTTTATATGAGACATGTGATATTAATAAGGTACTCACTAATTTTTTAATTAAATATACTGTTTTTACATAATTTGATGTTTTTCATCGGTTAATAGATGAATGTGCTCATAAATGAAAGTACATAAAATGGATTCATGAAAGAGTCGTTTTAAGCTTTGCTGTCAGAACGAATAGAAACTTCACATTTCGATATATCGAACATTTTTTTTTAAGAAAGGATAGTAATTCACTACGGAATCACTTTTCTTCGAATTTCAGGAAATGCTCGTGTCGTGATTGAAGCAATCTTAACAATTTTTCACATCCGAGACAAAAGTATTCGTCAAATCGATATATTTTTGTACCTCCTTACCCCTGTATTTAGCAAAATTTTTAAAAAATGTTGGCTATTAAAAGACAAGAATTTGAATATTTTTGGTGAAGTCATTAGAAAAAAAATTTCTTTCTATCTTATGTAATGTGCTACTGATGAACTCAAAAAAAAATCAACAGGATGTGGAGTACAAAATGAAACCGTAGATTGATCTATCGCGGAATACTTCCCAATATTTGTTGGAATAAATTAAATTTTCATTACAAATCATGTTTTCTTCATCTTGTTAAATAATTAAGGGGATGGATCACTCGATGAAACTCTCCGTCGCAGACCCCAAGCTCGGGTGGTAGAGCAGAACTCGCTTGGAGCTACCGTGTACTACCGCCAGATGGCGCGGTGCGCGTCTTCCATACGGTTATATGATGGGATATATGTCCAACTATTTAGTAGTAAGTCCTCGGCAGCAGGAGCATAGGTAACAGCACTAACAGCATAGGTCGAACGCTCATACACATTACTGATTGAAGTTACATGTAAGATATAACTTCAGTATTATCACCGAAAAACTTTTGAAATAATATCATGTCAGGATTGAAAATTTCACTTCATATGTAATCCCATCTCTAACCTCTCGGTGATATCATGGATTGAGGTTAGATATACAACACGAAAACATGAAACATCACTGAAATACTATCTACCTTTCGAAGTATAATGTGAAAACCATTCGAATGTGTTTAAATTTTGAACTTCTAAATTTTTTACCATTATTACTTTCTTAAAAAAAATTCGGAAAAACCAGCCAAACCTTGTATTCAACGATGGTAGTACTGCGAAGACTCATTGAATACACGGTTGTTGTCTTCATTATTGTTCATGCAATAATTCTTATGTTTACTCACCAGTCACACGTGGAAACTATTTATAATCGCAATCTGTCGTAAACCGAGCTCTTACAAAAATCGTCAGTATCGAAACTGTTAGTATAAAAATCTGTGTCCAACTCAGATGGCTAATTTTTTTTTAATTAGAATAAAAATTCAGAAAAACTGACACTTCACAAAACTGAAAGACTGTTTGTTAAATTTTTCGAATATCCTGGCACGGGAACCTATAGTCACAAAAACAAAATAATCTGTTGTTCGGAAATCGATGATCGCGCCATAAGACGGAATTTCTGGGAGTTGAAATTTCACAAGGTCGATATCTTGACGATCATTTTTTTTACCAAAATTTCACAATCGAAATCCGTTGTCAATTTTGCATCGATTCCGACGCTCAAACTGGTCATTTTGATTTTACGCTACCGGCTTCGCTACTCGGCTTCGCTTCGGCTGACAATTACATGTGATCTGAGACTTTCCTTATTTTCCTGCCCTAGGTGTGTAATATACTATTCTTATAAGTCTCTGCCACCATGGAGTAACAAATGACTAGCTTTCATGTGATTTTTTTGGATTTAAAAGTTTCTCAGAATAATTTCATAATATTGAAATTTAGAGTTACACATAAAATACTTGTCCTCCGATCGGTAATATAAATTTTAGTGCTGCACATGACTCAAATGGTAACTTTTTTGATTCATAAGAACATTCTCAAGTTCCTGATGGTACCCGTAGGAATAAGTATTCTGAATTATCATTAAATACTTGGCCTCGAATTGATATCATAAATTTTAATGCTGGACGTAACTTAGATTGAAATTTTTTACAACTGATTTTTTTAAATATTTCATTTTAATTTTATTTTTTATTTCTTACGTTTTGTTAGAATTTTTTAACTCCTTAAAAAATAATTACAGTTTGTATTTTTTTATGTTATGTTTTTTCATGATTTGTGTAATTTTTTTCGAATTTTTGTGTCGAAATTATTTACAGTTGGTTTAATAATTTTATGGAATTTTTTTCACATTTCTCGTGATATGGACTGGAAACAAGGCACCATCAATGTACTTGTCCCAACCTGTTTTTCTCTAGGGGAATTTCTGAGATTTTATATCACGTCTTTTTTCTCAAATGTTCTGCAATCGTTTCGTTCGGATTAAATTAAACCGAGCAAACCATGCACAATCACGCGAGTTAAAAAAATAAAAATAAACACTATATATTTTACGATCAGAAAATTGACAATTTGATTCAAGCAATCTTTTAACACGTGTTCACATACACCTCGTCATGTCGATATATTATTGTACCTCATTACCTATTTATTTGCAGAATTGAGTGACTCGCTATTGATGAACTCAAGAACAAAAATCAACAGAGTGTGGAAAGCGAAATTGAAACATTGGTCGATCTATGGAGGAATACTCATCAGCCGTATATGCTGGAATAAATTAAATTTTTGTAATCAATTCAATTTTTTTGTAAAGTTGAAACTTTTTGAAAAAAAAATTATTTTCCATCGCATAATAAATAGGTTCATAATTTTGTTCTCAAACAGTTTCAGCTTTAAAAAAAATGTTACATTACAAAAATTGTTTGAGAATCATCCTAAGAATGCGTGTGAATCTTTTCGGAGCTTTTAAAATTTTACAAAACATCGAAATTGAAAAATACAAAAATAGATAGAAAAATTTTGAAAAAAATCACAAGTATTCTTTAGATGATTCTCTATACTTTTTGTTCTGGAACATTTATTTGTTGTGTTGAGACTTTCGAGAAAAAAATCATGTAAATTTTCATCATGCTGTTTTGCGAAAACCGCTATTTTGCAAAAATCGAGTGAGAAAAAAGTGTTCATCACCAGTGTTCGGGAAAGGTGAGTCATTGAGAACACTTTTGCTGGCGATAGTATGATTATTTGAGTACAGCAACAGTAACAGAAATCGATTTAAAGGAAAAAAAAACGTCAAAAATTTTTGACGTTTCAATTCAAAACGCAAAAATAATGAAGATTTTGATTTAATTTGACAAAATTCTCAGAAACATGCTATGCCAGATTTTTAAGATTTTATCTTTTGTTCCTCAGTTAAAACTGATGTGTACTTGAAATTGAGTGTCCAAAATTGTTATTTTGCGCATTAATGGGTTAGTATGATGATGCTATTATTTTGAGGGTAGGAGTATTGAAAATTTTTTCCGTGTAGCAACATGCTTGTGAAGTAATTTCTGAAAATTTCAAGATTTTCCAAACGTATTGAGATGCACAGTAAAATCGTGACCACACACGCGGAAAAATTCCATGTATTATAAACGAAAAACTTCAACCCCCGTGGTCGAGGGTCGAGCATTGTTTTAAAAATATGAAAAAATCACAGCATTATTTTTTATGTATTTCGAACCGATTTAGGGGGCGGAAACGGTAAAATTTTGATCCTAAATAACGACCACCCTAGTGTGTATGAATATACCTAAACCAACTTGCATGTTCAATAAAATAATTTTTATTTTCAAAAAACTGATTTGGCTTAAGGGGGTCACCCCCCGTGGGAGCAGCATTTTTTGGGGGTTTTCCCCGATTTTTTTGCGTCAAGGATAAAAAATTCTCCTTGGGAAAAAAAGGTTGGGACAAGTACATTGATGGTCCCTTGTTTCTGGATGACATAGAAAAAAGATTCAGAACCGGGAAAAAAATTCTATAGAAATAATAAACGAAAAATTGAAAAGTTCAAAAAAATTCAACAATAAAAAACAATCGAAAAAAATTCTGTAAAGAAAAATAAAAATTTTCAAAAAAATTCATAAATATTGAACAAATTGAAAAATGTACTATCCAAGTTACATGCAGCATAAAAATGTATGATATCAATTAGAGGCCAAGTTTTTATTGATAATTTGGAATATTTATTGAATAAATCGGAAACATTAATTGAAACTCATGATAATTATTTTCAAGAAAAAAGTTAATGAAAAAAAAGTCATAACGGAAGTTACGTGCAGTACTAAAATGTATTATATCAATTCGAGGTCAAGTATTTATCGGTTATTCGAAATATAATCTCCGGCGACAAATGAGCGTTGAGAATCCTTGTCGGGCTCACAACGTTTTATCAAAATTACTAAAAAATTAATGGAAATGAAATCATTAAAAATTCACATGAAAGTCATTCGTTACTTCAACAAGGTACACACTTTAAAGAATCGATTCCCCTCCGATTTTCAGGATCCCCTGGTATTATTCACAACATCCAACTTCGATTGGATCGGTACAAATTATGTTCAAATACGTCTTAAACGTACTTGTCCGGTCCATCACTTTTTATTCAAATTGCTCATTCGAAAACAAATCAGGGCTGCTCTAAAATGACAAATATAATAAAATCGATAGAAATAAAAATAATATCTCCAAGTAATTTGAACTTGATTGTTCGCAAGTTCGTATAGCAATATCCACTTCTCATTTTCTTCAGTGAACACATACCATTCGGTAAGAACCAATGAAAATGAGAAATAATCAGGCACATTACAAGAAATTTTCGAACCTACTCAGCCATGCAATGTTTTTTTTTCTATAGTCGCGTACACATTTTGATAAATATCACTAGTCGAGTACGACACGTGGATTCCTGTTTTGTTGTGAATTCTGACTTCATATGATATAAATAGATTAATCAACTTTATCTTTCATTTTCGTTTCATTTTGACAAGAGCGATTCAAAGAAAAATTATTTTCTCGGGAATTACTGTTCCTGAATATTAACACATGCATTAACTTTGTTTTTGATTTGTTTTCGAATGAGCAATTTGAATAAAAAGTGATGGGCCGGACAAGTACGTTTAAGACGTATTTGATCATAATTTGTACCGATTCAATCGAAGTTGAATGTTGTGAATAATACCAGGGGATCCAGAAAATCGGAGGGGAATCGATTCTTTAAATTGTGTACCTTGTTGAAGTAACGAATGACTTTCATGTGAATTTTTAATGATTTCATTTCCATTAATTTTTTAGTAATTTTGATAAAACGTTGTGAGCCCGACAAGGATTCTCAACGCTCATTTGTCGCCGGAGATTATATTTCGAATAACCGATAAATACTTGACCTTGAATCGATATAATACATTTTAGTACTGCACGTAACTTCCGTTATGACATTTCTTTCATTAACTTTTTTCTTGAAAATAATTATCATGAGTTTCATTTAAAGTTTCCGATTTATTCAATAAATATTCCAAATTATCAATAAAAACTTGGCCTCTAATTGATATCATACATTTTTATACTGCATGTAACTTGGATAGTACATTTTTCAATTTGTTCAATATTTATGAATTTTTTTGAAAATTTTTATTTTTCTTTACAGAATTTTTTTCGATTGTTTTTTATTGTTGAATTTCTTTGAACTTTTCAATTTTTCGTTTATTATTTCTATAGAATTTTTTTCCTGGTTCTAAATCTTTTTTCTATGTCATCCAGAAACAAGGGACCATCAATGTACTTGTCCTAACCTTTTTTTCCCAAGGGGAAGTTTATGTTTTGATATCACGCCTTTTTTCTCAAAAGTTCCTCATTTATGTTATGACGGTTATAGGATTTTAGTTTAAATTTCTATGAATTATTTGCTTAGTACATTTTTATAGATTACATTGTAATACGAACATTTTTTTATGGGATAATCTTTTTCATGAAATTATCAACAAATAAGGGACCATCAATGTACTTTTCATAACCTTATTTTCCCTGGGTATGATGTTCGGCTTATAAAGTTGGTTTCCACCATAGAAAACCAATTTTTCGTAAAAATTGTAGTGAAAATATTTCGTCACAAGTCTGCCCTTGCATTTTGGTGATTTTTTCTCTTATACTCTAATATGTTATGCCTATTAGGAACTCAACAGCATGGAGGAATCCGGGATGAGGCCCGAGAAATTAATTTCGGTTTATAATATTGGTTTCCACGTAAAAGACCAATTTTTCTTCAAAATTGTACTGAAAATATTTAGGCACTGGTTTGGTCTTGGACTTTGGTGATTTTGCTCCTTGTCTTCTAATATGTTTTGTCTATTGGGAACCCAAGAGCATGAAGAAATGCGTGTTGTGGGCCGTAATATGATTTTCGGCCTATAACGTTGGTTTCCACGAAAAACAACAAATTTCTCGTCAACATTGTACAGAAAATATTCCGTCACAGGTCTGTCCATGGATTTGGGCGATTTTTTTTCTTCTACTCTAATATGCTATGCTTATTGGGAACACAAGAGAACGGTAGAAAGAGGGTTGAGGGCCGAGATATGATTTTCGGCTTATAACGTTGGTTTCCACGAAAAAGGACCTATTTTTCGTCAAAATTTTACTGAAAATATTTCAGCACAGGTTTGTTCTTGGACTTCGGTGATTTTTCCCCTTGTCTCCTAATATGTTTTGTCTATTAGGAATCCAAGAGCACGGTGGAAAGTGGGTTGGAGGCCGAGATATGATATTCGGCTTATAACGTTGGTTTCCCCGAAAAAAGACCGATTTTTCGTCAAAATTATACTGGAAATATTTCGGCACTGGTTTGTTCTTGCACGTCGGTGATATTCCCCCTTATTTTCTAATCTGTTTTGTGTATTAGGAACCCAAGAGTGTGAAGAAATGCGTTTCGTGGGCTGTAATATGATTTTCGGCTTATAACGTTGGTTTCCGTGAAAAAAGATCTATTTTTCGTCAAAAATGTACTGGAAATATTTCGTCACCGGTCTGTCCGTGGCCTTTGGCGATTTTTTCCAAGTCTTCATACCAAGAAAGAACTGACGTAAAGATTTCCTTAATAGAACAGATTTTATTTATCCCTTTTCTTCAAAATTCAAATGAAAGATAGATCAAATTCAAGACACGAAAAATCCAACAGATTTGCTCACTTTGAATGTCGCTTTTGCATTCTGAATCTAGAGATTTCGTCTCATGCAAAACGTGCCCCTAATGAAATATATTTCCAAAGTTTGCAAGCGGCCGCTGAGGTTCAATTATCCACAGTTTGATAGTTGCTGAAAAAAAGTACCCGTAAACTTCTAACATTTGTTATGCCAGAACTCAAAGCAGCAAAAAAAACTAAGCGAATTTTATTCAACAGAGCAACAGAATTAAAAGACGTTTAACGTACCTGCATTGGTTTTGAAGGAAAACCATTTCAGGACAATTCAGAAATGAATTAAGAAATTCGAAAACTCACAATGGAGTAGGAAGAGGAAAATTGAAGTATTTAGAAAAACTGAAGACTTTTGTAATGAATTTTCTAGATTCCATGATACGGTTGGAGTAAATGATTTGAATAATTGGCACACATGCTGCAACACAGAAATATCAAAGTTTAGAAGTATTCGCTGTATATCAGTCATACAAACTTCAATACTATTTGAAAAGAAACACTTCAAAACTTGCTGAACCAAGTTCCATTACATATTACCATAATCAAAGATAAGGGGTGATCCGTAGCATATATATTTATCCACAGAAAGTTCAGAGTTCGCAGGTATCTGCTGCGGTTCAATGTATCTGCGCAATGAGCTTCGAAGACAGCAATTTCAAATCTATCCATAAATGAGCAACTGAAGACTTTTATAATCAATTTTTTACTTTATATATATGTTACGGTTAGAGTCAAAATGTAAAATGAATGGCACAGTATATAAATTGTATAGTTTGCAGATTTTCGTTCTATTTCAATGATCCGAATCTACAGCATTATAATAAAAAGTTGTCAAAAGTCGTGATGTTGCATTAAAATGACATAGCGCACATTGCATTCAGAAATTCTGTAAGTTTCTGGGGATGTTGGTAGGCATTATATTTGATCACATCCAAAACTGAGCAACTGTAGACTTATCGGAATGAATTTTTTTTAAAATAATTCCATATCTGTAGTTTGCAAAGTGGAAATACTCAACATACATGTCATTCCATAAGTTTTGTTATCAAAATTTGTGTTCACACACCGCATTCCGAAGATACGACTTTTCATATCATCAGCAAAAAAAGCATCCAAAGGCTTTCTGGAACAAGTTTCCAAATTTATCACTCGACAGACCTAATGGGAAAAGAATAACTACCCAGTATACCAAGACCAGAAATTTTTTTGAAAATCTGATTTACAAAATGTGCAATTCAAGATTATGGTTACAAACCTCTTGAATCATGTTACCACAATCATCATGAAGAAGGAGTAGAAAATCATAGGACACATATTAGGGAACGAATTAATAATATGTATCGATCCGCTGCAAAACTGATGGGGTGAAAACAAGGATCGGAGAGGGCAGAGCCAAACTGAATATCAAGCAAAATATGGGGATGTTTAAAAATAATGACGACAAAAGAAATAAATTGGAAAACATTTATTCAATTAAAGTTTCTAATATCATTCTAACAGTTGCGTGTATTTTTGTTCTATTTATTCGTATATATAACCTATGTACACATGATATATAACCACGCCACTGACAATATATTCGCACTGGACAATATTTCTCGTACTCTGGTTTAATTGAAGGATTATTTCAGTTAACACTTATTTCCAATCGAACGAAATAATGAAATCTTGAAAAGTTTCGTTGACATATATGCATCGCGCATTTTTTATATTCTTTTTCACACACACATCACAGACTACATTTACGCGGCCGCTTTAATACCGGTTTAATATATCACAAATAACAAAATAAATAGTAATATGCACTTCTTTAGATGACGAAAATTATTTTTTTAATGATCCTGCACGCACTTCGTAATCTCGAAACTCTGTTCATACGATCAAAAACTGACACATGGTTTGTACATATATATATGTATATCGGTCGAATTTATGACTGCTGTTACCAGCTGTGCTGCGCCGTTTGCTACGTTCTGCAGTTGACGTCAGATTTCCAATCATCAACAACTAATTTCTACAACCAATCACAACGTCTAAAAATGGATGTCGTCAGATCCAACGAATCAGAAACTCGAGAGCATCAAAGTGCCTTTGATGGTGTTTATAAATACAGACGCATAAATTCTTGAATGTGTTGGTAACTTTTGCATAATCTTGAGCCCGTGCAAAGTTTTTTCTCAGCAATTACAACACTGATCATGCTGATTTAGGGCGGAATCGAAAGAGAATTACTCAATTGGCTTAAACTTCAATTTTCAAGTTGCTAAATGGCTCCTGAGCTTCGTAATTTAATAAAATCACATGCCAATTTTACCCCCACCACGGCGAATCGTTTTATATTCAGAGAAAGTATAGTCTCGGCGAGAGTCTCGGGCCAGCAGACGACAGGGCTGTCAATGTACTTGTCCCGAGACTCTACCGAGTCTCTTGATATAGATTTTTGAAATTTGAAGGGTTCATTCAATGGTATTCAACTCTATGGTAGAATTTTTTAACTCTGATATTTCGGGTTTATTCGGTGTAAATCTACTTCAAAGGAAACCATGTGCATGGTCTCCACGATTCCAGAGGTTCCGTTTATCTGCGATCAAAAAACCATGGAGCATTTTGATTTGTAAAGCACTGGCTATCGCCTGAACGTACAGAATCATACAGAAATATTACAAATTGAAGGATTATTGAGCTATGCAACATTTTGGAAAATTTAAATCAGGTGTTTCAAAACGGACAAATCCTTCAATTTTTCATATTTCTGTATGACATTGATTCAGATGATAACCACTGCTTTATAAATCAAAACACTCCTTGGTTTTTTGATCTCAGATAAACCGATCCCCCGGAATCGTGGAGACTATGAAGAAACATATGGGTTTCTGTGGAATAGCATTATACCGAATCTACCAGAGATATCAGAGTTAAGATTTCTACTATAGAGTTGAGATTCCATTGAATGAACCGTTCAAATTTCAAAAGTCTATATTTTTTTCCTTGCCGCAAAAAAATCGCGAAAAAACTCCACAAAATCCGGCTCCCACACGGGGTGACCCTCTTATATTGGATTTCATTATTCCAATCGATCAATATTGCGTTATCTGAAAAAAAGATTCGAGCGCCTTAGTCGTTGAAATCCTGTCGTTATTTAACGACTTAATCTCAACATTGAAATTTATAATTCGTTACAATTTTTTGAATTTTTAAATATATTAGCCGTAATTTGATTAAAAAATTTTTGGTCCCTTTTTTTCGATATCTCTTTCGACGAGGTAGGGAATAATTTTAATTAAAAATTTTTTCAATAAATGTCGTTTCGCAAGTACACTCTGATGGGAGATAATCGTTACCTAACATGAAGATTTCGGTTTTCCCATATCCTGTGAAAATTTTTCAAGTTCACAGTGCACAAAAAGTAATCAAATCAAATCATAAGTCACAGCACGATTGCTGTAGAAAAATTGGAGACAAGTACATTTATGTTTTATGTCACCTGGACAGTAGACAGCAATTTGAATGAAAAGTGATGGGCCGGACAAGTACTTTTAGCACATATTTAAACATAATTTGTACCGATACGAAATCGACGTCGAATATTGTGTATACCAGGGGATCCTGAAAGTCTGAGTAGAATCGATTTTCTTCTCAGACTTTCGATAGAGTAACAAATGACTTTTACCTTCGATGCGATTTTTTTTGGATTTGAACGTTTCTCAGAACAATTTCATATTGTGAAAAATTATGGATTATATACTAATAAAATACTTATCCTCCGATTGATGCCATAAATTGTAGTGCTGCCCATAACTCAGATAGTAACTTTTTTGATGCACTTGAACTTTCTCAAGTTCCGGGTGCTTCCCGTAAGAATGAATTTCTCACGTCCTATTTAAATTTTTTTTTTCCTTTACAATATAATTACAGATTTGTATTTTTTTTAATATAATATTTTTTCATGACTTGTGAAAGCTTTTCTTAATTGTTTTGTTGAAATTATTTACAGTTGGTTTCGTAATTTTTTTTACATACCATTATGTTTTGAATTTTTTTCACTCGTCATCCGATGTACTCGTCACTTTTGCATTTATTTGACCACGTTTTGTTCCTTTGAACCAAACGTTTTTCACGCATTACCATGATTTAACAGATTCATTTTTTTATTCATTGCGTTTGAAATGGTTTTTTTTAATAACCTTTAGTATTGCTCATTTGAAGCAAGTTTCGAGAGAACAGATCGAACAACTTCTTATAAATCATCATACATTTGTGTTTTGAACTACATGAGTGTCACATAGGGTTTCACTGAGACTACTGTCCAGGTGACATCAAACATAAATTCACTTGTCTCCAATTTTTTAACAGCATTCGTGCTGTTACTTATGGTTTTTCACACGGACCGTGACACCCGAATCCACGGTATTGCAGGCGGTGCAACTCTGGGTTGCTTCGGCATCGAATGTTATTCGATGCTCGTAGACGGTGTGAGAGGAATGATTCTCATGAGCGAGATTGGCTCGAACAAACAGAAAGTATTAACCAAAAAACCACTTGTTGCGAAGCCATATGCTGTGGCGGCAACACCAAATCGCTCCAATATCGAACGAGACTGTCAAAATAAACGTCATTATGACTCAAATCAGGCAAACTCTCTCTCGTCCTAGCACACGGAGGTAAAGAAGGTTACACAAGGTAAATATCGCTAGGAAGGTAATATACGCGCGTTCTAAACTAATATTCAATAATTACGTGATGCTGAGTCTGGTTCCGAACATCGCCCGATGAGTCGAGGGGCGTCAAAATGGGCCGTATATCCGGTCCACTGGTCGACATAATACGTACGAGTGACGGGGCAGAAATGTCACGTCACAATACATTTCAGTAAAGTGTGTGTGAGTTTTGAGTTCAGTAGCTTTACACGAACGATATGAAAATCAAGCACGAAACAATAAAAATAAGTGATTTTATAAAAATTTTAAAAGTACAATAATTGTAACACTTTTTTACTAGAGAAAGTAATCCTCTACGAAAAACCACAAGAATGCCATGTTTTTTATATACATATTCAAGTACACAGCTACTGAATATAATGTTATATGTCGAGATCTTTGAATTTCAACCCATAAATGACGTGACGACCGTTGCTGCAATACGGCACACACCGATAATTCATGACGTATCTTTCAACTTAATTGTTTTATACTCGATTTTTTAAGAATCTCAAAATAAAATAGCACTGTTTCTTCGTAAAAAAAAGTCTGAACTTTACGAAAAAAATATTCTAAAATATTTAAAAAATGGTACATTAGGAGAAAAAGCAATTTTAAAGTTATAATTGCTTTCCAGGATTTATCTCATCCCTGAGAATATTTAAAATATTTTTATCGAAAAGCTGAGGTTTTTTCACATAAAAATGACTACGTTTAGTGTTCCGAAAAATAATTCAGGAGTTCGATATCTCCAACACGAGAAGTTAACAATTGGAAATTTTCAAATTTTCAAACCTCTATAACTTAGTAAAGGCTACACAAAAAAATTTGAAAAAAATCACGGAAGGTCACAGTGAAACGTACTTTTTTCATTCAGGGCCGTAGATCTATGAAGCTAGAGTTGTAATTATCCAGGATCACGGTAGAAACACTTGAATTAACCCATTTTCCATTGGTGTTCGGCTGGGATTTGAACCCGGGACCCGTGGTACGAAAGCCCAAGCTCCAATCCATCGAACCACCTGCTCTTCCTCGCGTATAGCGGTGATTGCGCTATAAAACGCATCCGTCGAATCAGGTTACCGCGTCGACGCGCCATCTCAGCGTGTCACTTGCTAGAAAACTCATCGGTAAAATCACCGTTTGAAAACCTTCGTTTTTTTTGTTGTTTTTTTTTGGTTTTTTTTTTTGTTTTTTTTTTCCTATTTTTGGATTTTAGCTTATCATTTTCCGACTTTTCTCTTGAAGAAAAGAACCATTAGTGTTTTTTTTTGAAACAACAAAAAAAACGAAGGTTTTCAACGAATGCTCACCTCCACGTGGTGAAAACCGGGCAACGTTATATTCAGCAACGGCTAAGAGCATTCAAAAATTCTGAATTAGGAGAAGTATGGGCTAACTTTTCGTATTTCATAGTTGTAGAACAAAAAATCATGCGAAAAGTCAAGTTCTACGATAATAGGAATAAAATTTGCATATAAAACATTATTTGGGCCCTACAGGCCCTAATATTCATATCAGGCCCAATTTTGGGACCACCAACAGGGGAGCTCCGGGTAATGTGAAACTTACTTTTCATGAAATCTGAGTATTTTTTATGAAAAATCGTGATTTGGGCCTCACCGGACCCAAAATTTTATCGGGCCCCATTTTTGGGACCATCATTGAAAAGATCTCAACAAATAAAACAACTTTTGTACTTTTGATTTTTTTCCTGTGATGCATTCTTGATGAGTAAATACATGTAACGGGTTACGCGAATGACGTCGCATATAAACAACCGTCATATTTATTTTTTGAGACCGGAAAAAAATTTTCAACCACGTATGTCTCAAGAGCAACTATCGATGACCACGATAGGATAGTTCAAAGCATTATTTTACAGTTTTATCGGAGTGAAATTGACGTTTCGAAAAAAAATAGACCAGCAAAATTCACGTTTTTTGTTGAAAAACATTAAAAAACTATTGTTTAAACTGTTTTTCATGTCAATCTGATCGCGGATTCGGTTAGAGCGGATCTGAAAACATTAGGAAAGATGGATGCAATAATTTTTAGAATTTTTTTTCTATGCAAAATATTAGGCCACAACTAGCGAAGAATTTTGGTCAAGTCAGGCGTTGATAGGTTAACGCGGTATTGCAGCGCGTTAAAAAATTGTGAGCATTTGCTTGAATCAGCGTGTCAACACGCTATCGCAGTATGTTGACGCGCCTTGAGTATATAGTCAGCGCTTCGCCAGCACGCTACCTATAGCGATCTGAAAAAGCCCTTTCAACGCGCTAATCCAGCGCGTCGCAAATAGTCATAAGGGCAAGTGTTTTTTGATATATAAGATAGAAGTGTTGTGAAATTTCTGTTTATATAAAACTTCGAATTTACATTTATTTGTGACAAAATTTTGTTGCAATCTTTGTTCTTATTGTTAGTATTTTAAATTTTCAATGGGAGTTGCAAGAAAAAAACGATCGTCCATTATAACCTCACACGTTCTTTCCAAACAGAAATTTCATGTTGTGTAATTACACTAAAATAAAACACGCGTAATTGGTTGTATGTAATTGAATTCAAATATATTTTTAAAAACTTTGATCACGTACAAGTGTCTAATCCAATGTATTGTTGTCATATTTTCTTTCATTTAGTTTGGCTGGGCCCTTTGGTTCCTTTTCCATCTCCTTAGCTTACAGTGTATCCATACCGATTTCTATTCATTCTCTAGACAATATGTTTGTTGTGTGTATTTCTATTTTCTTCCATTGATTACAAAAACATAATTAAAAAAATCTATAACAAAAAGTTTCTATTACTTGTTTATACACCAAATTTTTAAAAAATCTGCACCAAGTCTTTTCTTTCTTTTCGTGAATGTGACACAATAACTTTCGAGAATGGGGTTCAGGAAATTTTGAAGTGTTTTTCCCCGTAGTATCAAAGTTTGTATTACTGGTATGCAGCGAGTACCTGCAATCTTTAAGATTTCCGTTAGGCGGCAGGTGTATGAATCATTTCACTTTGTGGTTCCAACTATTCCAACCGTTCCAATATGAATGGAGAAATTTATTGTTGAAATCTTCAAATGCTCATTTCTGAATAGGCCTGAAATTGCTGTCTTCGAAAGCCAAAACATAAATACATCAAACGATTTTGAGTTCTCTTCGCTTTTAAGTGTGCTATCTTTTTAAGGAAGTACCCTCGGTAAATCAATTAACAAACAGAAAATTATAAAAATTTGTAAAGATGTCAAAATCTTTCGAAAAATGAGTCAGTTAAAATTTTGTGACGTTTGGTTGACTTTCAAAAGAGATATCAATGATTTAATTTGAAGCAGTTAACACGAAGTCTTATGTGAATCTGTGATTCAGACGCACTTTTTAATTTATAACGTTGAAGTTAACAAACAGATTTTGACAAAATTTGGAGAAGATATAAACGAATGTCCAATGAACATTTTTCTTTTTGGAAAAGATGCAAAGCTTGCTTGTGTTCTAAGAAATGACTGGAAATAAGACAAGATTTTTGAGCAACACGCAAATGTGGCAACACCGCAGAATTGTAGGTTATGGCGCTTCATTCGAATATAAGTTACAGCGACACTTTCGAAACCGTCTGAACATGCGCAAATTGAGTGAACGATAGAAACACAGTATTGCAAAAAAAATATTATACATTTGTAACGAACATTTTGTGTGTTTCATGCATCAATTATTTTCGGAAACAATAAGAAATAGAAAATATGAAAAGAAGACACCGTAAATTTAATCATTTTCGAAGTTTTCTTTGAGGTTAGGGATGTTTCTTTTACGATACACACTTCGGATTTCTTTACCCACTGATGAAAAACGAAACACGCAGAAGCTGGGTTTCCTATACGCGACTATACGTAGATTCAATGCTTGTACATATGAGCACGTACACTAACCCAGGGGCTACGGTGTTGCCGAAATATATACTACGTTACCCATATTGAAGACTAAAACTCTCTGACTCACTACGTACCGAGGGTACTTCGTTAACTTCCGATTGCCCACAGGGCCAAAAGACGGGAGTTATGCGTTTCACTGCGATCAGTGGGTGGGGGATATTCTTTTGTTGCCAGTTTTCTCGAAAACGGTGATAGTTGTCTTAACCAATTTTGTGCTTGTCCTTCTGTGAGTGGCAGAGAGTGTTCTAAAGCAAATTTAATCAAAATCTATTGAATATTTTCCTTTTCAATTGATATTTACGCTATACTCAGTTTAAATATATCGTATCATATTCGACTATCAACTACTTCACGCTGTACTGGATCGCCTTTCATTCAGCTCTCAGCTATTAGCGATCCGCACTACCGATGGCGGCGCTCGTGTCCCACAGAAATATGGCGCTATTGAAGTGCAATTTTGACAAAAATTATGCATGATTTTTATTAGTTTTTTTTCCTAAATTATTTCTGGAATTAACGACACGAATGCAAAAAAAAATGCACCACTGATTTGTTACTCTTCCAATTTTTTTTTCTATTACTCAACCCATGAATCGAGACGTCTGCTGTTTGTTGTGGACACTGCATGTGAGACGGAGAATGCAAGCTGATGCGAAGCTAATAAACAAATTGGGAAACTTGACAAAAGAAAGGCTTATTGTGTGCAGGACACCGAATTGTCGGATATTCAGCTCACAGTGATGTTACAACATTGTGTCACATTTTTGGACATTTTTTCTCGAAGTACATGTTCAAAATATACAGTACTTATTAGGACAGTTAATCATTCATTTTTTTCTTACAAGGAAAGGTACTTTAGTGTCCGCCTCCGATTTTGATAATTTTTTTCTATGTTATAGTCCATCCAAAAATAAGAGACACGTATTTTTTTTTATCGGCCGAAAGTTATTTTTAAGGGGTGAAATCAACCCTCAAAGTTCGGCATGTTTTGCGTCTGGTAGAGTGTTTCATATAGAAGCACTCAACCGATCGAAACGAAACCAATTGCAAAATGTTTGGCATGTCAAATAACCCATATGACATGTCCATCTTCTTATGCACCCTTACGGCAAAGGGATGAACCACCCCCGAATGTTCAGAATTTTTTCGTATAACAAAAACTTACAATCCAATTTTAATAAAACAAACGCCATTTTGCAGAGCAAAAAAAAAATAAAACCGACGTGGTTTCGGGTTTTCCTCAGATCAAAAAAATTAAGGGGGTAAAACACCCTTAAAATATCAAATTTTGTTTTGAGCACTGGCCCCTTCCAGTTTTAGTATTCTTTTCATAGAATGTAGCTTATCAAAAAATAAGAAACACGTATTTTTTTTTATCGGCCGAAAGTTATTTTTAAGGGGTGAAATCAACCCCCAAAGTTGGGCATGTTTTGCATCTGGTAGAGTGTTTCATATGGAAGCACCCAACCGATCGAAATAAAACCCATTGCAAAATGTTCTGCATGTCAAATAACCTATATGACATGTCCAACTTCTTATGCACCCTTACTGCAAAGGGGTGAACCACCCCCGAATATTCAGAATTTTTTCGTGTAATAAAAACTTACAATCCAATTTTAATAAAACAAACGCCATTTTGCAGAGCAAAAAAAAATAAAATCGACGTGTTTTCGGGTTTTCCTCAGATCAAAAAAATTAAGGGGGTAAAACGCCCTTAAAATATCAAATTTTGTTTTGAGCACTGGCCTCTTCCAGTTTTAGTATTCTTTTCATAGAATGTAGCTTATCAAAAAATAAGAAACACGTATTTTTTTTATCGGCCGAAAGTTATTTTTAAGGGGTGAAATCAACCCCCAAAGTTGGGCATGTTTTGCATCTGGTAGAGTGTTTCATATGGAAGCACCCAACCGATCGAAACAAAACCCATTGCAAAATGTTCTGCATGTCAAATAACCTATATGACATGTCCAACTTCTTATGCACCCTTACTGCAAAGGGGTGAACCACCCCCGAATATTCAGAATTTTTTCGTGTAATAAAAACTTACAATCCAATTTTAATAAAACAAACGCCATTTTGCAGAGCAAAAAAAAATAAAATCGACGTGTTTTCGGGTTTTCCTCAGATCAAAAAAATTAAGGGGGTAAAACACCCTTAAAATATCAAATTTTGTTTTGAGCACTGGCCTCTTCCAGTTTTAGTATTCTTTTCATAGAATGTAGCTTATCAAAAAATAAGAAACACGTATTTTTTTTTATCGGCCGAAAGTTATTTTTAAGGGGTGAAATCAACCCCCAAAGTTGGGCATGTTTTGCATCTGGTAGAGTGTTTCATATGGAAGCACCCAACCGATCGAAACAAAACCCATTGCAAAATGTTCTGCATGTCAAATAACCTATATGACATGTCCAACTTCTTATGCACCCTTACTGCAAAGGGGTAAACCACTTCCGAATATTCAGAATTTTTTCGTATAATAAAAACTTACAATCCGATTTTAATAAAAGAAATGCCATTTTGCAGAACAAAAAAAATGGACGTGTTTTTTGGTTTTCCTCGGATCAAAAAAATTAAGGGGGTAATCTTGAATTTCACTTTGCGAATCGAAATGTTTACAATCCAATTCATATGGTTCCTTTATCATTGCGTATCGACCTATATGTTGAATAATATTTATTTCACATATTCATTGGCTGACATCATAATCGTATAGGGAATCGAATACTTTGACATGCTTTACGTGAGAAGTGTTAGTTTTCGTTCTATTTATATAAGTTTCTATTTTGAATGATTTACGAAAACAAAATAAAACTCAAATATCGAGAGCCGCATTGACAATTCCCCGCCCAGAAGGCAATCAAAGCTGACTCAAGCCTTGCCATATTCTTATCCATATAAAGAATCGCTATAGCGGCTCGTAGCCATGTATTCTTAAAAAAGCCAGCTCGCTCAGCCTAATGCTTGAGAGATATCCGAAAAAATAAAAAAATCTGTTTTTCTGATGATGTCAGATTAAGCCACCCACTCAAGATGAAGAAGCTAAAACTGACTTTATATTACTCCAGAAGTTTAGTTGCTGTTTGATTATTTATCTATCACTATCGTGTCCGCTATTGTGAATAACGTATTGTCATGAACATTTCTATCAACCCAATGAACGTAATAAGACTGTTGCTTCTTACATTTGAAGTAATGAACATTCCTGACAGTCCTGTTAACAATAATGAAGTGGAATTGAAAGAAAGTTTCGAGAGAATTCTGAAGGCTTCTATGGCAGAGTTTAATCGGTTAGAAATCGTGGAAGATACGACATTAGATTTTCAAGAACCGTTTAAAGATGTCATAGTAGAACCTGTAGAACGAAAACTAACACTTCTCACGTAAAACATGTCAAAGTATTCGATTCTCTATACGATTATGATGTCAGCCAATGAATATGTGAAATAAATATTATTCAACATATAAGTCGATACGCAATGATAAAGGAACCATATGAATTGAATGTCAATATTTCGATGCGCAAAGTGAAATTCAAGATTTTAGGACTGGTTTACCCCCTTAATTTTTTTGATCCGAGGAAAACCAAAAAACACGTCCATTTTTTTTTTTGCTCTGCAAAATGGCATTTCTTTTATTAAAATCGGATTGTAAGTTTTTATTATACGAAAAAATTCTGAATATTCGGGGGTGGTTCACCCCTTTGCAGTAAGGGTGCATAAGAAGTTGGACATGTCATATAGGTTATTTGACATGCAGAACATTTTGCAATGGGTTTTGTTTCGATCGGTTGAGTGCTTCCATATGAAACGCTCAACCAGATGCCAAACATGCCCAACTTTGAGGGTTGATTTCACCCCTTAAAAATAACTTTCGGCCGATAAAAAAAAATACGTGTCTCTTATTTTTGGATGGATTATAACATAGAAAAAAATTATCAAAATCAGAGGCGGACACTAAAGTACCTTTCCTTGTTAGAACAATTTAATAACGTCAAAGTTTGGAGTTACTAATAAAATACTTGTCCACTGATTGATATCATAAATTTTAGTGCTGCACGTTACTCAAGTGGTAACTTTTTTCAATTCATTAGAAAATACTTGGCCTCCAATTGATATAATAAATTTTAATGCTGCACGTAAATTAGATGGAATTTTTTTAAATTGATTTAGCTGTTCGAATCAAATAAGAAGAATGAGGCATCGATTTCCAAGTTTTTTTTTTATGGATGGAATTATCAGCAAACACGATACCATCAATATACTTGTCCCAACCTTTTTTTCCCTAGGGGATATTCTTTTTCACAAACATATCACAGACTATTAACGCCGCCGTTTTTATACCGGTTTAGTCATACTACAAGTTTTAACAAAATAACTATTAATATGCACTCCGTTAGACGACGAAAATTATTTTTAGTTATCCCGCACGCACTTCATAACATATCGTAAACACAACGTCATCATGACGTGAAACTTCGGCTGGTGACTTTCGAGCTCTCGAGCTCCTTAGCTTTCCGCCAATCTTCCTTGCTCTCTTTATTGAATGGCATTGGCCCAGAAATTTTCTCACCCTTTGTTGCAACCAAGGAGGTTACAACAAAATTTCTCTCACCGGGGATTGGTGATCATGGGGGCCAAGGGGCCTATGTCTGTAGCGGTCGGAGTACGCGTATACAGATACGTCAAATCCTGAATGTGATAGTAATTTTGCATATTCATAAGTCTATGCAAAGTTTTTTCTCAGAAATTACGACACCGATCATGCTGATTTTGGGCTCATTCGACAGAGAACTTCTTAATTAGCTGAAAGTTCAATTTTCAAAACCGTACGTAACTCATGCGCTTCGCAATTGAAGAAAATCACATGCCAATTTTACCCCCACCACCGCGAATCGTTTTATTCAGAGAAACTAAGTCTCGGCGCGAGCCTCTGGCCAGCAGACGACAGGGCTGTCAACAGATGACAGGGCTGTCAATGTACTTGTCCCGAGACTCTACCAAGTCTCTTGATATATAAATAAGTTGGCTCCTAGATAAAATCCTTCATTAAATACCTGATACGGTCGTTGAAAATGTAAAGGAACAACGTATCACGAGGAGAAGAAACAAGGAAAACAAAAAATTACTGTCGTTTTATTGAGATTTGATGTAAACATATATAAGAGTAATTCACCCTCTTAACTTAATTTGTGAGAAAAACGCAAAAACACGTATCTACTATTTTTTTGCCCTCTTCAAAATGGATTTAAGTTCATCGAAATAGGTGCACCACTTTTTTGTTTTAACGATTTTGTGAATTTCAAGCCCTATAACTTTTTTCCTATGCAACCCCCCGATATGAAACCAGTTGCATTTTTCATCGTTTATTATTAAGATAATTATCCATTTGGTTGCATTCTATTACCTCAGGTGAAAATAGGTGAAACCTGAAATGTACCCCTTGGAGGTCTCAACTTTAAAGGGTGATTTCAACCTCTAGAAACGTTTTTCCGCCGACAAAAAAAATACGTGTCTTTTAGATTTTGATGTAGAATAACATATTTAAATTTCATAAAAATCGAAGGACGTCAGCAGAGAACTTTTCCTTGTAAGTGGTATTTTACTCCTATGGTTAACTTTAATGTTTTTTTTATTTTAGTTTCTGAGTTGTTCCATAGGAATGTTTGTGCTCCATGTAACATAGATGGAAGCTTTTTCAATTCATTTAGTTATTGCTCCGTCAGAATAAAATTAGGAGGATGGGGCATCGGATTTTAAAATGTTTTCACGCAAGGTTTTCACTTCTTATCTTGGTTTATGATAAATGGAACAACAGCACTGTAAAGCTTGTCATCGAAAGCCCATTAACGAATAACTTTTCCTTAATGGGCTTCATCGTTTTTTTCCATTACTGTTTTCAAATTTTGTCATTTTGTTTTCAATGACTTTTTGCAAAGTTTTTGAAAACATCATGAATTCATGTGTCTCGACATTTCTACGTGATCTCAAATAATACCGTACGCTAATACCGGAACGCGTAGGAGTAACAGATATCAAAATTCTTGTATATAGAAAGGCTTATCCGCTACATTCAACAATATCTGACAAGAAAGCACATTAAGTGTTCAAAGGATTCCACTCTCGCGAGGGTCGATCTTAACTATCGATTGTGTGGTTGTGTGGCTCTTCTGAAGCAACAATCCACTCCCCCCCCCCTTTACACTTGCTTGTCATCTCTTCTGTGCTCTATCTTCCTTTTCTTCCTACATTCGCAGCTCGCGTAAAACCAAATAACTGTGTGTACCGTCTTGTCCATGCAAAACTTCTTCGTTATCGTTGGTGGCGTTGCTCGTTATCGTTCCGTAACGCTAACAACATTGCCACGGCATGGCACTCGCTCATATCCGCGATCTCGTTATCGCTTGTAATTGCTTTCCCATTCGTACGCTTGAACTACCTTTATACTTTTTTCTTTCGTTTCCCATCCATTTATATTCCTTATGATCATCACATTGGCTGAGCTGGATGCTACGTGATTTTGGTGTTACGTTGCGTGTATTTGCGTGGAACTATACGCGAGCTTACGTTGATTAAATCTTCATCGAGGCGTAGCTAGAGATTGCTAGAATCCCTGATCCCAAGAATTATAGGCGTTCACTGATTCGCATTCTTGCCATAATTATTCTGTCAATTATATCGTGGCATGTATTTTCACAGTATCTAGGTTTTGTTCTTTTATCTCTATCTGAACCATTCACGATTATTGTATACTTTGAATTATTTTTGTCCAGATCTCTTCATCTTTATTGATATGAAAATCCGAAGTTTTCAAATACTGAACTCCGAAGAAGATCTACAGAGTGGTAGAAAAATCAGAAACTTTGTTTCGTCATATACATTCTCAATGTAAAAGAAAATTGTGTACGTGGTATCCACGCATGACCGAAGTGAAACTTCTTGCATCAGGATGGTCCTTATTTGGGCTAATTTCAAAATTTCAATCGAACCAGGCGGAAAAATTTTGCAAATAAATGAAGAAAAAAAACACGCAAAACTTGGAGTCTGTAGGATAATGCGAAGTACTTCCACCAAAACAATGAATTTTCCTATTTAAAATTTCAATAGGAAATGGGACCTATTTTTTTTTCGCCAAGATATCTTTTTCGTTAAAAAATGTGTAATTTGGTACATGCTTTCCCCATAGTCATATTTATTTCACAGAAATTAGATCAATTCACAAGTATAAAACTTTCATTACCAACACACTATACTTCATGTCTCGCTCTTCAAGATTACAAAGATATAGCGACCTGAGGTCTACAATCTACACGTTCAAAGCAATGTGATTTTTTTAAATTGCCATCTGGGCGCTCCGAGAGCAGGGATTTTTTTGTTCTCCTAATCCCTGAGAACAGGGATTAGGCTCTCGCCGAGACTATCAAAAGACTCGGTAGAGTTCGGGACAAGTACATTGACAGCCCTGTCATCTGCTGGCCTGAGGCTCTCGCCGAGACTATACCAGAGAATATAGATTTACATGGAACAACAGGGCCCATGTTAGCTTTTGGCATGGAAACTGTAGTTCCACTCATGGGCTGTAGAGCGCGCAGCGACGTATCTATGTGTTTGACACATTCAAAGCGTCAGTTGACCGCCCCCCTCTTATATATCGCTGCTAAGGAAGCCATAGCATCCGAGAGATTACCGGTTCATATACTCATGTTGAAAGAAATTTTTTTTGCCCTAATTTTTTTTTTAATGATATTTATGAATATTTGGAAATTATATTGATAACTATAGCTCTTGCGACCACAGTTACTATTTCATAAAACTTCAACATATTAAGCGGCCCGGATAAGTCAGTAGCATTTTCTGCCGCTTAGGGATCAGAAGTTTATATGGTATAGTGGTTCGATGTCGCTCTCATAAGGTTGGAGATAGTAGTTCAAATCCAGATTGGTCGTGTTTTTTTTCCCATCAAAGACAGTTTTTTTTTAAATTATAGCCGAAACTAAACAAATTCAATTGATTTTGTTGAATGGTTGAATTATTGTTTTTGATTTTTTATGCAAAAAAATGACTGCAACATGTTAAATGTTTTAACAGCATTGAGACCCCAAGCGTGGGGTCCATAACTTATGGGTGCGAGCAAGAGGGCAATAGTACCCCAAGCATGGCTGAACGCTTGGGTACGAGAAAGCGCGCGCTATGACTCCAGCGTCAGTGTATGCGTGCTCACGTATATTGAACAGCGCCATGGTGGCCGGGGTCAGTACTAAGCGGATCCCAGCCAAATGCGCCCATATGGCCTGTTGTTCCATGTAAATCTATGTTCTCTGACTATACTTTCTCTGAATAAAACGATTCGCGGTAGTGGGGATAAAATTCGCTTGTGATTTTCTTAAATTACGAAATTCATGAGTTATGTACGGCTTTGAAAATTGAACTTTTGGCCTAATTAAGAAGTTCTCTGTCGAATGATCCCAAAATCAGCATGATCATGCAGTGTCGTAATTTCTGAGAAAAAACTTTGCACGGGCTTAAGATTATGCAAAAGTTACTAACACATTCAGGATTTGACGCATCTGTATACGCGTACTCTAGCCGCTACAAACATAGGCCCCTTGGCCTAGAGTTGCAAAAGGACGGTCATTTTCATGTCTGGTCAAATGACACTAAAATGACCGTCATTTGACGGTCTTGTGACGTCATTTTTTTTAAAGCGTTTTTTCAAAGTCAAAATGACCGTCTTTTTTTAACGTCAATTGACCGCGTCAAATGACGGAATTCGTCTACATAGTTGCAAAATGACCGTCATTTTTTGAACGGTCACGAATTGATCACAAATTTAGCTAATTGTTTTGATTATAATTTTATTTGAGAATGTTTTTATTTTAGTCGCGAGTCACAACACAAGAATAACGTAATAATTAAATTTTTATTATTCAATATCAATTTTGTCTGACATATTTTGTACATGTTTTTCGTTTTTTTTAAATTGTAATGATCTCACTCTCATATAAAGCCATCTCGACTAGTGCATATACATGTAATCAATTGTCAGTTTTCTTATATTATATTTCTGTATTTAATAGATTTTCTTATTGAAAACTTACACACGAATATATTTTATGCCAATATAATAAATATATTTAATTATATTCTTGTGTCAATTTTTCTATTTTTTTTTTCATTTACTTTAGTCAGTCTTTTTTTAAAGATAGGCATTTCCCTAACGGTGACTCGTTCTATGACTAGTTTGATTATTTAACAAACAGCATCCTCTTCTTCTTCTTCTTCTCGTAATTCCAAATTGGTTCCGGAATAAGAAGACTCGTCGTCGATGTCCGATACATTTTCTTCACGTTCGTTGTCGATTTTTTTCTCATTTTTTGGACGCAGAAGTTTTAAATTGTGAGCAATATAAGTTATCATTCCAGCGCGTTTGTTTGAAAGTCGGTTCCGTTTTGAAGAGTGGATCCACCCAAAAGTGCTGAACGATCGTTCCGTTGCAGCTGACGTTGCCGGTAAATTAAGTATAGCGACAGCAATTTTGCTGAGGTTCGTTGTGCCACACATGGCCTTCCACCATTTTTGTACGGAAGTTACACTAACAGCTCGACGTACGTGATCATGACTCCAAATTCCCGTATTCGTTGTAAATTCTGTTAATTCTTCGAAAAGTTTATCTTCATTGCATTTGAATTTATTCGCCAGTTCGAATATGAGAGCTGTCCCATTCACCGAATCCTCGTCGTTCAGATTACGCCCCTTCAAAGACGGATCGAGAATATTTGCAGCGAAATGAATGCGATTAATCGCCATACTTCGTCGTTTGTCGTATGAAGTAGACAGTTGAACTGTCTCAGAAAGTGACAATATACGTAGATCAGATTTTTCAAGCTCGTTAACAAAGTGAGTCTTCAGCTCGTGAAATGCTTCAGGAACTAGACTTAGTTTGGGATTGTCTCCCTCCAGTGTAGTGATCCATTTTCCAATGGGTTTCAGCAAAGTCAATATTTTGACCGTCAACAACTAAAAATCCTCTCCCAAAATAACATTTTTAGTGAGTGGTTTCAAGTGCCTATCTGCGTTTGGATGGATAGCCAACGCTTGAAGATTATGTTTATTATCCAATAAGCTTCGCAAACAAAAAATGAATTAACCGAATCTTGTCTTGCCCGGAAGTTTTAGAGTTGTCGAGATTTTATTGGAGTCTTGCTGTTGAATTTGAGTAAAAATCGCTGATAGCACGTGCTTGTCTTTAATTTCTTTGACAATCATCGTTGCATTTTTGGAGACTTTGTCAATTGACGGTAGAGACATCGCATCTTTAATCAATAGATTTAAAATGTGAGCAGAGCATCCGTAGAAAGTAATTTTATCTTCGTGATACTGGTCTTGAAGTATTCGCCAAGCACATTTCATTGACGCTGCATTATCCGTACAGACTCCAAGTAACTTAGTGGGACCGATGGCATCAATGACTTCGCTTATTTGCTTAGCAATGTATTCAGCAGTCTGAGAATTAGTCGTCGTTGTAATTGTTTTAAAAAAAACTGGTTCTGGAGTCGTAACAATGAAGTTGATAATCCCTTCGTTTCTGAGGTTTGACCATCCGTCACACTGTAATCCAACGAAATTGGCGGATTGAACTTTTTCATCCACTTCTCCTTTTACTTTATTGTACGATTCATCCAATAAAGAGTTCGAAATTTCATATCTCGACGGGAAATTGTACGACGGACGCAAAACTTTGAAAAAATCTTGCCAGAATACACTGTCGGTTATTCTCAGAGGGGTTCCTAAAGCATAAATTGCAGTAGCGAAGAGTTGATGAAGACGTTGTTCTTCATGTTTCGACATTTTGTCGCAGAATCTGGTCATGTTTGACCGCTTTACATTTTTTTCTTGCTGCGTTATCACTTTTATTTGAGAGACAGGTGCACTAGGCGCATGACCATCAGAAGTGTTTTGAATATCATCACCATTGGTATTCATAGTTGTCGTTATAGAATCAACATCAACATCAGACTCTGGAAAGGCATCTGTTGTCGGTTCACTATCGGAGGAACTTATTGAAGTGCGTCTTCTTTTTGATTTCTTTCTTGAACCTCCGGAGCTCTTACTTTTCAGGATGTTTTTAATCGACGTAGGGCAGTTCACACAAGAAAATTTCAGGTGCTGTGCCATACGTGTGACGTGGTATGCATAATTTTTACCACAATAATGGCATCTGTACACCTTCAGTTTTTTGTTCGGTACAAGTCCTTCGACGTTGAAAGCTTTTTGGATAATTTTTTTCAAATGCATGTTCCGGGTGTTAACCTAAACATAATAAATAAAGTACATATAATTATCTGTATCCTGTACCTATTATCTTGCAATAATGCTCTGCAAATATGTGGACAGGTAACAAATATTTGCGAAAATGTATAAAATCACTAACCTCTTTCTCTGTCCACCGGCGACCCTCAATACTATCTTGAACCTGTCGTGATTTTAAAATCGAAGTTTTTTTTCACTAGAAGCAAAATAATCTATTATTACAAAAATTAATAGTTCATAATTTATAATACGAGCAAAATTATTAACATATATACCTATTTTTGAAGCTCATTAAATTTTTTTATCAAAGTCGAAATTCGAAACTTCGCTAGTAGCCCACGCGCTTACGTCCACACTCACATCTCATCTAATAACTCATAACAGTCATAACCTAACCTTATTCATACTTCAAAAGGCGCGTTCGGCGAGTCACTATTTGCGCTAAAAATACCTGATATAGTAATACCATTCAATGATAGTTTTAGCGTTTGTAGCGCGAATAGCGACTCCCCGAACGCGCCTAAAGTCAAACAAACCGTTGTTACAACTCGAAATTCACGCGAAACAAACGGCGGTCATTTTAATGAATCGGTCACAAATCGGTCATTTTTTAGACGGTCATAAGACGATCATATGACGATCTCGTGACGGTCTAATGACGCGACTTCTGACGAACTCGCAACTCTACCTTGGCCCCCATGATCACCAATCCCTGGTGAGAAAAATTTTGCTGCAACCAATGAAGGGTGAGAGAATTTTTGGGCCAATGACATTCAATAAAAAGAGCAAGGAAGTTTGGCGGAAAGCTGAGGAGCTCGAGAGCTTGAAATCACTCGAAAGTCACCAGCCGAAGTTTCACGTCGTGTTGACGTTTGGGGTTATGATGTTAGGAAGTGCGTGCGGGAAAATAAAAATAATTTTCGCGTCATCTAACAAAGTGTATACTAATATTTATTTTGTTAAAACTTATGGTATACTAAGCCGGTATAAAAGCGGCCGCGTAAATGTAGACTGCGCGCGGTGCTTATGTCAACGAAACTTTTCAATATTTCATTATTTCGTTCGATTGGAAATAAGTGTCAACTGACAAGGAACATCACTTTGGTGTCCCCCTCCGATTTTCTTGAAACTGCTGTATGTGAAAGAGCATTCGAAAGTAAGAGACACGTATTTTTTTTTATCGGCGGAAAAACGGTTTTAAGGGGTGAAACCACCCTTGAAAGTAAGTCATGTCAGGGGGTGATTTTGCAGTTTCACCAGCAAGCACTCAACAGATTTTGATAAAACCAAAACCAAAATGTTTCTTATCTGAAGTGATGAAAAGTTCACCCTGTGCACGAAAAAAAAAAAAAAAAACAGGGGGTTAACCACCCTTACATTCTTATATTTCTCACGCCACAATGAAAAGGAACGAATATGATGGAATGAAACGGGTTCTATTTCCATGAAAACATGAAAATAAAGTTCACATGTTTTTGCATTTTTGCAAAATAGCAGTCTTAAGGGGGTAAACTACCCCTTTTTTGAATTTTCGTACTGTATGTGGCTTATTTCTGTTTTACATGTTTTTGCTGATTCGAAATATTATAATAATTTCGAATCAAGATTTTCTGAGGTATCAAAGTCAATACAAGACTCTGAAAGTGTGAATCTCCCCCACTCGATTTTCCTCTTTATTCGCTATTTCAAAATTTCTCCCTGCATTTCGTTCAATTTGGTTGCTCTGCATCGAAATTACGAATTCAATAATTTTAGGAACGTATAATGATCGTATTGACCTCAATCTTGGCGGGCAAGGGAAGGAGGAGGGGAGCCATTTGATATTTACTACGATTCAACTTTGAAGTCTGAATAAGTCTATGCTGTTGATCTTGTTTACTAACGAACATTTTTTAAATGAAACTTCAATACACATTAACAATTCATTAACCGTCTCATAGTATAGAATCGGATTTTATTAGATAAGTACATATATCGAAATAAAATATAATAAAACCTATCATTTCCAGCAATTATGGCTCATACGTTGTACAATAATGATATTCATCAAAAAAATGTTTCAAACACAAAGATTTTTTGCACCATGCACATTTTATAATCGCTATATTATTGCAACCAGGTATTTCACAGTGTGTTTTTGATTGACCGAACCCAAAATCAACAGGATTTTCGAAATATTCCGGTTTTTCCGTAATATAATTACTTTTAAACCATGAATATTTGAAAAGATTGATATAGCGTGGAGATGACAATTGATTGTGGGCCAAAGATTGCAGTTTGATTATATTATTCCTCAAATGTAAATTTATATCAGCATCCACTAATAGAACACTATCTGAAAAATGTCGTACAAAATTTTTCCATATCCTGAATCCAAATACATCAAGCGGTTGAATTTTTCCAGTTGTACCTTTTGGGATAATCATTGTGATGATTTTTTTATCATGAGGGGTGGCTTCACGTACAACTTTGGGGCAGTGTCCACTCCAGGAATCAATCAGTAATACATTGTCACTTCCAACATTCGGAAAAAAAACTTTTTCCATCCAAATTTTAAAATGATCTGTAAACATATAACAAATTATATATTTATAACTATATTTTGGAAAAAGTTGATGCACCCTTAACGATAATACGCACCGGAAGTAAGTTTCCCAGATTTCGATGCTGTTACTATGACGTTATCTGGCTTAAACAATTCGTTCGTTACTCTCGGTCCAAATTCACCTTTTGCCTCCTTTAATACTATGAAAAGTGGAGAAAGTAGTTTCCCGTTGGCATTTATTGTTGGCTGAATCGTGTAGCTATGGGTCGTTGAAGACACTGATTGTACAACGCATTCAACTTTTTTCGATCCTTCCATCGCTAAAGTTCGTGCTGAATGGATTTCCAGTTGAAAACCGCTTTGGTCCGAATTATATACATTACTTGACCCATACTTTTCTATTAGTAATTTAACATCTTGAACAAATTTGTCCGCATTTGTTTGCAGAAGCGCTTCTTCCTCCACAGTTTTTCTCGTTATAAATTTATTAATTTTTCTGGAAACAATGCGATGCGATTTCTTAAATTTCCATAGCCAGTTATGAGAAGCTTTGAATCGTATATCTTCATGGCCTATTTCTTTCTGTGCCTGTAGAGCCCACTTTCGAAGGTCAATATCATGAACAATGACACCCGCGTCTACAGCAGTTTTCATATTCCGTAATGTGTATTCAGAAATTCGAGCAAGTTTTTCTTTATATGTACCACCCTTGTTCAGTTGTTGTGCCCAGCGTCGTAACTGCCGTATGGATTTTACAGATTTGTATTTTTGTTTGACGGTTTCAACACTGTAATTCTTTTTTTTACCAGATCTCCAATATTCAACAGCTTTTTTTTTATAATCATAGCTCAGCTCATCGTCACCAGAACAAGCGTCGGAATCGACATCATCATCCTTTTGCCATATCATATCTTCAACAGCAATTGCTTCGAACTCTTTAAATGGTTCTTGAAAATCAAGAGTTTCTTCCTGTATCATCTCAATCCCGTTGTAATCTTGCATAGAATCGATTAAAATTTTTTCGAAATTCTCCTTCATCTCTATTTCTGCATTATTAACAGGAGTTTGTGCAATGTTCATAGCTTCAAATGTAGCCAGTAACAATTTGATAACGTTGATTGGGTTGACTTTCATGCTGGTAAAAGTAGTAGGCACAATACACCAAAAGCACAGAAAAAGCACGCACGATTTGGAGCTCACTCAAAAATGCACTAGTACAATGCTAATGGTTACCGCCTTCGAAAATAAGTATCGAAAGAAAAAAATATTTATTAATCTCACGATGCCTGATAACGTTTTTATCTGATGCATGACTCAAGAATATTCGGAATGACTAATGTTATTCGGTGTGTGAGAATGCCAAAAATATCAGGTGATCATAACTACTTGATAACATTTTTATCTAGCACAAACACCGGGATCATATGTCTACGCCTCTATTTTTCCGCCAAAGTTATGAAAGTGTTTTATAGAGGCATTTTTATCTGTAGCATGGTACCTATTCATTTACGTGCAGTTTACAAGCTTTCTATGATCACCGAAAAAGTAGTTGTGAGAACTTCCCCCCCCCCCCCCCCCCCCCCCCCGCCAAACCGACACCATCCAGGTCAATACGAGTTTTATATGTTCCTAAAATTATTAAATTTGTAATTTCGATGCAGAGCAACCAAATTGAACGAAATGCAGGGAGAAATTTTGAAATAGCGAATAAAGAGGAAAATCGAGTGGGGGAGATTCACCCATTCAGAGTCTTGTATTGACTTCGATACGTCAGAAAATCTTGATTCGAAACTATTATAATATTTCGAATCAGCAAAAACATGTAAAACAGAAATAAACCACCTACGGTACGAAAATTCAAAAAAGGGGTAGTTCACCCCCTTAAGACTGCTATTTTGCAAAAATGCAAAAACACGTGAACTTTATTTTCATGTTTTCATGGAAATAGAACCCGTTTCATTCCTTCATATTCGTTCCTTTTTATTGTGGCGTGAGATATATAAGAATGTAAGGGTGGTTAACCCCCTGTTTTTTTTTTTTTTTTTCGTGCACAGGGTGAACTTTTCATCACTTCAGATAAGAAACATTTTGGTTTTGGTTTTATCAAAATCAGTTGAGTGCTTGCTGGTGAAACTGCAAAATCACCCCCTGACATGCCTTACTTTCAAGGGTGGTTTCACCCCTTAAAACCGTTTTTTCCGCCGATAAAAAAAAATACGTGTCTCTTACTTTCGAATGCTCTTTCACATACAGCAGTTTCAAGAAAATCGGAGGGGGACACCAAAGTGATGTTCCTTGTGAGATAATCTTTCAATTAAACCAGAATGCGCGGAATATTGTCAAGTGTAAATATATCGTCGGTTGCGTGATTATATATCATGTGTAATAATGTAGATTATATATGCGAGTTCCCTTTGATAGCTGTGTCGTAACGAACCGGCCGGGGTTTGACGTTACGAAGTGTGCGGGACAAATGTAACAAACGTTCGCACAGCTAGTGAATAATAATATAAATAAGGCAAATCAGTTTATCAAAAATAGGCCTGGAAGTTATAAGGACAAATGTTCGTCAATCTATAATGTGTGTCAAGATTTCTTTTTGCAATCTGAAATATTATGGTTGATAATAATTAATAAAACAAGAACACACGGAACTGTTGGTATATAATGTGAGAAACTCCAATCGAATGAATGTTTTCTAATTGATTTCTTGTGTCATCATTATTTTTGAATATTCCCATATAATCCTTCCTATTGAGTTTGGCTCTACTCTTTCTGATCTTTGTTTTGACTCCATCGGTTTGCAGCGGATCGATACATATTATTAATTCATTGCCTAATATGTGTCCTGTGATTTTCTACTATTTCTTCATGCTGATTGTGGTAACGTGATTTAAGAGGTTTCCAACTATGATCATCAATCGCACATTTTGTACATCAGATTCTCAAAACAGTTTCTGGTCTTGATATAAGTGTAGTTATTCTTTTTCCACCTGGTCTGTCGAGTAATAAATTTTGAAACTTGTTCCGAAAAGTCTTTGGATGCTTTTTTTGCTGATAATATGAAAAGTTCAGTCTTTGGAATGTGGTAGACAAACAAATGTAGACAATAATACTTATGAAATGATGTGTATGATGAGTATTCCTATTCTGCAAACTACAAATGTGGAATTATTGGTGAAAACATTCATTACGATAAGTCTACAGTTGCTCAGTTTTGGATGCGATTAAGTATAATGTCTGCAAACATCATGGAAACTTACAGAATTTCTGAATGCAATGTGCGCTATGTCATTTTAATGTAACATCATGACTTTTCACAACTTTTCATTCTAATGCTGTAGATTCGAATCATTGAAATACAGCAAAGATCTGCAAATTATACAATTTATATACTGTGCCATTCATTTTACTTTTGGACTCTCACTGTAACATAAATATGAAGTGAAAAATTCATTAGAAAAGTCTTCAGTTGATCATTTATGGATGAGTTTGAAATTACTGTCTTCCAAACTAATTGCGCAGATACATTGAATCGCAGCAGATACCTGCGAACTTTGAAATTTCTGTGGATAAGTATATGTGCTAAGTATCACCCCCTATCTTTTATTATGGTAATATGTAATGAAACTTGATTCAGCCAATTTTAAAGTGTTTTTTTTTCAAATAGTATTGAAGTTTGTATTACTGTGGTATGGAGCGAATACCTTCAAACTTTCATATTTTTGTGTCGCAGCATGTGTGCCAATCATTTCAATTTTTTACTCCAACCGTAATATGTAATCTCAAAAATTCATCACAAACGTCTTCAGCTTTTCTAAATTCCTCAATTTTCCTTTTTCTATTCTATTCTGAGTTTTTAAATTTCTAAATTCATTTTTAAATTGTCCTGAAATTGTTTTTCTCCAAAACCAATGCGCAGGTACCTTAAACGTCTTTGAATTCCGTTGGTCTGTTGAATTAAGTACGCTCAGTTTTTTTGCTTCATTGAGTTCTCACATGATAAATGTTTGCGGGTGCCTTTTTTCTGCAACTATCAAACTGAAAATAATTGGATCTCAGCAGCCACTTGCAAACTTTGGAAATATATTTCATCGGGGCACGTTTTGGATAGCACGAAAATGCAATTCAGAATGCAAAAATGATTCAGAATGCGAAAACGACATTCAAAAATGGCCAATTCTGTTGGATTTGTTGTGTGTTTTGAATTTGATCTATCTTTTCTCTTTTCCTTTCTTTTTTCTAACGTTATAAGCCGAAAATCTTATCTCGGCCCGCAACACGCATTCCTCCATGCTCTTGAGTTCCCAATGTACAAAACATATTAGAAGACAAGGGGAAAAATCACCAAAGTCCAAGAACAGATCTGTGACGAAATATTTTCGGTACAATTTTGACGAAAAATAGATCTTTTTTCGTGCAAACCAAAGTTACAAGCCGAAAAGCATATCACGGCCTACAACCTGTTTCCACCGTGCTCTTGCGTTCCCAATAAGCATAACATATTAGAGTACTAGAAAAAAAATCCCCAAAGTCCAAGAACGGACGTGTGACGAAATATTTCCAGAACAATTTTGACGAAAAACAGGTCTTTTTTCGTGAAAACCAACCTTGTAATCCGAAAATCATGAATAATTCATAGAAATTTAAACTAAAATGATATAGTCATCTGAACATAAATAAGGAACTTTTAAGAAAAAAGACTTGATATCAAACCATAAACTTCCCCTAGGAAAAAAAAGGTTGGGACAAGTACATTGATGATCCCTTGTTTGCCGCTATTACATCCATGAAAAAATATGAAAATTTTTTTTTTTAAATTGTAAAAAAATTACTTTATAAAAAAAATACAAAACCATTCGAAAAAAATTTCACAAATCTTGAAAAAACATTATATTAAAAAAAACTAATCTGTATCTATTTTTTAAAGTGTCAAAAGCATTAAATAACAAGTAAAACATAAAAAACCGAAACATCACGCTTGAAATAATTTTGGAAACCGATGCCTCATTCTTCTTATTTTATTCGAACAGCTAAATCAATTAAAAAAACTTCCATCTAATTTACGTGCAGCATTAAAATTTATTATATTAATTCGAGGCCAAGTATTTTCTAATCAATTGAAAACAGTCACCATTTGAGTTACGTGCAGCATTAAAATTTATGATATCAATCGAAGGACAAGTAATTTATGAGTAACTCCAAATTTCAACATCATGGAATTGTTCTTAGAAGCTTTTAAATCCAAAAAAATCACATGCAAGCTAGCCATTTCTTACTCTATGGTGGCCAGCGTTACCAACCGTAACATAATCATAGTACACGTCACATAATTTGACTGTTTGTACGATGTACGATTGCACCCGTACTATTATACTACAATTCATGAATATGAAAATATGAACGATAATTCGTAAATGTACTATAATTTTCATATTCACTTTGTCTCATATACCAAAAAACGATATAGGTTATTGGTTGGGTGGTATTTCACGTTTCACAATGCAAATCTTTTCGATCTGCTACTGCTTGACGGCTTGACGTTGTCGACAATGTCTTATTCGACGACGCTGATTGGCTACTGGCTACGGCTACGATACTGAAGCTGCGCGACTGCATTTTGCGTTCACTTCACATCTATCGTCTTGTCTAACGGTCTAACTAACCTAACCTCTAACCATACATCGATTCATCGATATCATGCGGATCATGCCGCCAACGGTCGAATGGTCGTGAAATAAAAGCACAAGTGCGGATTCCCCTTTTGTTGAAGGTGAAGATATACGAAGAATAGTTAAAGATATAAGAGAGTAATTGAGTGGCATCGGAAAAATCGATTCATTTTTATTGTTTTATGCAAGTAAGTACTTTCGTCCAACTCTTTAACCTGTATTTCGTATCTGCCTTCCACCTTCCCTTCCACGCGGCTCGTCGTGTATATAAATAAAAACAAGGTTTCTGCAGAAAGGTGGAAGTCGCAGTTCTCAATTCTATATATTATTTTACTTCATATTTGAAAAAAATAGGTTCTTGAGTGGCAGGTGTCAGGTTATTGTTTTATTCGTTGATGGCTCTCATTTTTTTGCAGAATGAGCTGCTCGGACGATTCGAGCGTAAACACACCACCGAAAAAAAAGCTCGTACAAACATTGTAAAGCGTCGTCGACCTCAAAAGTTCCGCGATATTTGGTTGTTGGAAAGTGACTTCAAGAACTGGTTGACCCGAGATTTGGACAGTAAATACAAAGCAAAATGTACTCTGTGTAAAACTAGTTTAACCTCAGAAATCGCAGTTATCCGAAATCACGCAAAAACTCGCTCCCATATGTTGAAGATCGAGTCGATATCGAAAAATAATCAACAAACCATTGATACTTTTGTTGGTCAAAATAAAATCACAGAAAATTCGATCAGCACATCTGTGAAAAGAGCCGAAATAAAACTTTGCGGATTTATGGTGGACCACAACATACCATTCAGAGTGGTAAATCACCTGACAGATGTACTGTAAGATTGTTTCCCGGATTCGAAGATTCTCAAAGATTTACAATTAAAATCAACAAAAGCTACCGCGATTGTTAAGAACGTACTTGGAGAATCTCAGAAGGAAATTTTGACTAAAAAGTTGCAGTCCACAAAATTCAGCATTTTGATCGACGAATCTACGGACATTTCCGCCATAAAAACTTTATGCATAATCGTCAGGTATAGAACTAGTTCGGTTATCATTTTTATTTGCGAAGTTTCGTATGTTATTATTTTGAATAATTTGAATGTTCTTTAAAGAAAATTGATTTTAGAAAAATGATTTTGTAGATTTTATGATGCCGAAGAAGGGAAAGTTGTAAGCCGGTTTTGGGAGCTCTGCCAGATCTTTGAAAAGGACACAAACATTGACAAGGCCTCTGCTGAACATTTGTTCAACTTCCTCGTTGCCTCGTTCGAAAAACGCGACGTGCCTTTTGCCAATGTTATTGGATTCGCATCGGATGGATGCAGTACCATGATGGGCTGTAATAATTCCGTGGCCAGTCGATTTCAAAGTTACTGCCGTGGCATATCGATCTTTAAGTGCATATGTCATTCGATGCATTTATGTGCGAGTGAAGCTTGCAAGGCTTTTCCACGAGCATGCGAAGATCTAGCACGTAATGTGTACAACTTCTTCAAATCAAGCTCGAAAAGACAATTCGAGTTGCAACAATTTCAATCTTTCCTCGATTTGAAGATCCATAAAATGCTCCATCCGTCACAAACCCGGTGGCTTTCTCTAGAAGCTGTTGTTAAAAGACTCATTGAGCAATGGGAAGCGTTGAAACTTTTCTTTATCGAGAAACGCTTTACCGAAAGATTGGCTGCCGTTGATACGATTTTGTTTTGGTTGGATGATCCGCTCTTTCGAATGTTTTACTTGTTCTTGGAATGGGTTTTGCCAAAGTTCACTCAACTCAACAAATTATTTCAATCTGAGAAACCAGTAATTACTACAATGTACGATTCTATCAGTTCAACATACATAGAATTACTGAAGAGTTACATGGATAGTGACTATATCAATAAGACAGATATACAAAACATAGATCCATCAAAAGCTGATAAATTTTTGTCACCAGAACAAATGTATTTGGGAGTAAAAGTGGCAACCTTCCTACAAAAACCTGACATTCAGAAAAATAATAATCTGAAAACCGATTTTTGGAAGAATACCCGACAGTTTCTGGTCGTTGGTTGCCTCCAAATAAAAAAACGTTTTGATTTTAATGACGTTGTTCTACAAAAAATGTCAGCTTTGCAACCGGAAAATGCAATGATGGACAAAACCCGAAAAACTGTCCCTAGTCTATTGCCTTTGATGCAGTGTTTACCTCGGATCGTCAATGCGGAAGAATATCAGGCAATTGACGATGAGTGGCGAAAGCTCCCACGTTTCGAGCTCCCTGGAGACATCAACGTTACTGATCAATCTGATATTTTTTGGCACAAGCTTGCAAATTGTGATGAAAATGATCAAATTGGCTATTCTTTCAAGAATTTAGCGAAATTTGTTTTAAACGTAATATCGCTCCCACATTCTAACGCCGAATGTGAGCGTACGTTTAGTGCCGTAAATTTAATTAAAACAAAAACAAGGAATAAATTGGTAACACCGACAGTCAATGGGGTACTTTTGGCTAGTCAGCGAGTCAAAAAAAATTGCATCGCTTTCGAACCCGTAGCTGGAGAGTATAAGCGAATGACGAAAAAAACGCTTTACCCGAAATCGCTCACGAATTGCAATGCAAAGTCTAGCAATATCAATGATCAAAATCAAAACGTAGATGATTTGGAAAACCAGGAAGACTTCGATGAGATCTCAATACTTTATTGAATTATTCTAATAGTTAAAAACGCAAAAGTTTATTATGTTATAAACTTTTTCTGAAAAAGTTTTGCAATATAGTTTAATTTTATTGTATTACAACTTTATCCTCAACGTTGATGTGAAAAAAAGTTCTTTCAAATGTTAACTGTTCATATTATGAATTATGAATACGGTTCAAATGAATAAAATATTTACGAAAAAAATAATAAAAAGTTCTTAATCCTATGTATTAACAGCTAACATTATATTTCTGAGTGCATAAATGTTATTTTTGTTTTCAATCAGTCAATTTTAGAATTTTCAAAAAATCCTATAATTTTCTCGGGTGCACTATAATTTTACGGCCCTGGTCACATAATTTTTAGCTGCGGGGTTGGGAACACTGATGGTGGCAGAGACTTGGAAGAAAATCGATTCTCTCCAGGCTTTCAGGAGCTTCTGATATTATTCACAATATTCGACGTCGATTGGATCGATACAAATTATGTTTAAATATGAGTTAAAAGTACTTGTCCGGCCAGTCCGGCCCATCACTTTCGATTAAAATTGTTTATTCAAATAAAAATCAGGGCTTTTCTAGAACTGATGCAGGACAAATATTCATGCAGAGGGAATTTAGAGAGTTATCTTCAAGTAATTTTCCTTTAATTGCGATAATTTAATAAGAATGGAAACGAATTGTCCTGTAATATACAAGGGATGTTATTATGCATCGATAAATAAAAAACATTTTGCACATTAAATATATTGAAGGTTCCAAAATAACTCCCCAGTTTGTATTGCAATAACGGCAATTTTTACTTCTCACTTCTTCCAGCGAACGAATTTCATTCGGCATAACTAACCTATACTATTATTAACAACATTAAACTAATAATAAATCCCATTTCAATAAATTTTTTACCGGATTCTGCCGTACAGTTTCGTTTTTTTATGATTGATTTTTATTTGAATGAATAGTGATGGGCCGTACAAGTACTTTTAACTCATATTTAAACATAATTTGTATTGATCCAACCGACGTCAAATATTGTGAATAATATTAGAAGCTCCTGAAAGCCTGAAGAGAATCGATTTTCTTATAAGTCTCTGCCACCATAGAGTAAGAAATGACTAGCTTGCATGTGATTTTTTTAGATTTAAAAGCTTGTTAGAACAATTCCATAATGTTGAAATTTGGAGTTACTCATAGATTACTTGTCCTTCGATTGATATCATAAATTTTAGTGCTGCACGTAACTCAAATGGTAACTTTTTCAATTTTTTTCAATTTATTAGAAAATACTTGGCCTCGAATTGACATAATAAAATTTAATGCTGCACGTAAATTAGATGGAATTTTTTTAAATTGATTTAGCTGTTCGAATCAAATAAGAAGAATGAGGCATCGGTTTCTAAAATGATTTCAAGCACGATTTTTCGGTTTTTTTATTTTTTACTTGTTATTTGATACTTTTGACGCTTTAAAAAATAGACACAGATTAGTTTTTTTTAAGATAATATTTTTTTTAGTACTGCACGTAACTCAAATGGTAACTTTTTTGATTCATAAGAACTTTCTCAATTTCCTGATGGTACCCGTAAGAATAAATATTCTAAGCTATCATTAAATACTTGGCCTTAAATTGATATCATAAGTTTTAATGCTGGACAGAACTTAGATGGAAATCCTTTGCAATGGATTTTTAAAAATTTTTTATTTTACATTTTTCTATTTATTAATAGAATTTTTTCCTATTGTTTTTTATTTTTGGTTGTTTATTTATATAAATTTATTTCCTGGTTTTGAATTTTATTTCTTTTCCATTCAGAAACAAGGGACCATCAATGTATTTGTCCCAACCTTTTTTCCCCTAGGTATTAATGTTCTTTCATGATCTGTAAAATTTTCTCTGAATTATTATGCAGAAATTATTTACAGTCGGTATCGTAATTTTTTTTATAGAATTTTTTTTATTTATTTTTCTTTAATATAATGTTTTTTCGTGATTTGTAAAATTTTTTCTAAATTGTTATGTAGAAATCATTTACAGTCTGTTTCGTAACTTTTTTTATAGAATTTTTTTTACACTTTTTGTGATACTAGGGTTACCGCGCGCGCAAGCGCGCACTTGTCTTTAATTGTTTTAACACTTTTTAAATAAAAATATTACTTGGGACTATTGTTTCTAATAGATCATTGCAAAAATCACGGTACTTACGGTCGAATAGTAATTGCGTAAGATCACTCTTTCTAAATGACTCCATCACTTCACTCTTATGTCGCTAAATAAATTTATCTGACACGATCGCGATCGAATGTGTTGCAATTGTTTCCTTATTTTTTCTACGATCTGAAATATGCACATGAAGGAACTCCGCGAACAACATCGACTACCAATCAAAGTATGTCTATAGCAGCTTCAAAAATAACTCGAACTTCCAGATTTTGTATCAACTCTTCTTTTACGAAAGGATGATCAGGAACAAGGGACCACCAATGTACTTGTCCCAACTTTTTTTCCCTCAGGGGTATCATTTCTGATAAAATATATATCTTTTTGAGCTTTTTATTACTTAATCTTGCTCTGCAACTTTATGTATCAGTTTTCCCGTTCAATATTGGTCATAGAAACCGTCAGAACTCTGAGCAACTTTGATCAAAATAGCAATGCATGTTCGGTAATGTCAACTAATCGAGTTAAACATGGTAAGCTTCTGTCACATAGCTTCAAACGAAAATCGTGGTTTCGATTCTTTGTTGTTTGCAACTTGGACTCTCCAATATAAGGAGTAGAAATTTAATATATAAGGAATAAAAAATTTTTTCATTCGGATCCTGTTTTCCAAGTTCTATTTTTCAGTTTTGAAATTCTTTTTTTTTTTGAGAAATTGATAACTCAAAGTGTGAACTTTTAATATTTTCAGTTTTCGGAAGATTGTTTAATGATGTCTTTTGTTTAATGTCTTTTGGAAAAAAAACTTGACAGTATGTTGCTTTTGACTTAATGAAGAGAGACGAAGAACGCGATGAGTCAAATGAAAAATTATGGGTGCTTGAACTGCGTGATACACAGTGTGTGCATGTATAGCGAAAGCGAAAAAAAATGGAGAGTGACAGTGTTGATAGTAAAAAATGAGCCTACGTTAACGATGTCGTTAGCCCAGAAACAGTCAACCGTGGTCATACAACGTCGTAGTGATGGTTATTCTACACCAAATATAGATATTAAACCATTTTGTTTGGGTTTTACACTACCGGCTAAAAGTTTGGGAACGCTTGTTGAAATTTCTTGACGCACCAAAAGTTAAATTGTTTAATCGAAAACAAAGATATCGAAATTTTGCGAACGGCATTTTAACGGGGACACATGTAGCTTCAATTTGCGCTTTAATTAAACCTTTTTCAATTTTTTTTCAGTTCGGTACATATTTTTGAAGTTGGCCGTTTTTCAATCTTTTCCAGCTCCAAAAAATCGCGCGCACTGTTCGTAAAAAATTTTTCCAATGGTATTAACCATGGAAAACGTAAAGAGCGGAGTACTAGCTTTGATTTCGTTTCTTAAAAAGTAGCGTGCGTTTTTTTCACCACGTTGACCACGAAACCTAATATTTAACCATTAGCCAAAAATTACCGTTTCTCGATTTTCTTTCGCGGAGGCTTTCAACATTAATAGCTCATAAACACACAGAAAAAAATTATAATTCGACTACGGGCGATAACTCCAAATATTTGGCACAGAATCACCGATTTTTGGCAGTTCAGAAAAATCTGAAAAAAAACGTCGGATTGTATTTTAGACTAGATATAACCATATGAAAAAAAATTAACCAAATTGATGAGAGGTCAGGGAAAAAGTCCACCGATCTCACATAGAATACCTCACATATATTTAACCTAGGAATAAAGGTTGGGACAAGTACATTGATGGTCCCTCGTTTGCTGATAATTCCATCCATAAAAAAAACTTTAAAAATATTTTCTTTTTAAATTGTCAAAAAAATGATTTTATAAAAAAAAATACAGAACAATCCGAAAAAAATTGCACAAATCTTGAAAAAACATTATCTGTAAAAAAAACTAATCTGTATCTATTTTTTAAAGTGTCAAAAGAATCAAATAACAAGTAAAAAATAAAAAACCAAAAAATCGCCCTTGAAATCATTTTGGAAACCGATGCCTCATTCTTCTTATTTGATTCGAACAGCTAAATCAGTTGAAAAAAATTCCATCTATTTTACGTGCAGCATTAAAATTTATTATATCAATTCGAGACCAAGTATTTTCTAATGAATTGAAAAAAGTTACCACTTGAGTTACATGCAGCACTAAAATTTATGATATCAATCGAAGGACAAGTAATTTATGAGTAACTCCAAATTTCAACATTATGGAATTGTTCTAAGAAGCTTTAAATCCAAAAAAATCACATGCAAGCTAGTCATTTCTTACTCTATGGTGGCAAAGACTTATAAGAAAATCGATTCTTTTCAGACTTTCAGGAGCTTCTGATATTATTCACAATATTCGACGTCGATTGGATCGATACAAATTATGTTTAAATATGAGTTAAAAGTACTTGTCCGGCCCATCACTATTCATTCAAATAAAAATCAATCATAAAAAATCGAAATTGTACGGCAGAATCCGTTTAAAAATGTATTGAAATGCGATTTATTATTAGTTTAATGTTCTTAATAATAGTATAGGTTAGTTATACCGAATGAAATTCGTTCGCTGGATAAAGTGAGAAGTAAAAATTGCCGTCGTTCCAATACCAACTGGGGAGTTATTTTTGGAAGCTTGAACATATTTAATGTGCAAAATGTTTTTTATTTATCGATGCACAATAACATCCCTTGTATAGTACAGGACAATTCGTTTTCACTCTTATTCAATTAGTGCAATTAAGGGAATATTACTTGAAGATAACTCTCTAAATTCGCTCTGCATGAATATTTGTGCTCGATCAGTTCTAGAGAAGCCCTGATTTTTATTTGAATAAACAATTTTAATGGAAAGTGATGGGCCGGACAAGTACTTTTAACTCATATTTAAACATAATTTGTATCGATCCAATCGACGTCGAATATTGTGAATAATATCAGAAGCTCCTGAAAGTCTGAAAAGAATCGATTTTCTTATAAGTCTTTGCCACCATAGAGTAAGAAATGACTAGCTTGTATGTGATTTGAATTTAAAAGCTTCTTAGAACAATTCCATAATGTTGAAATTTGGAGTTACTCATAAATTACTTGTCCTTCGATTGATATCATAAATTTTAGTGCTGCATGTAACTCAAGTGGTAACTTTTTTCAATTCATTAGAAAATACTTGGTCTCGAATTGATATAATAAATTTTAATGCTGCACGTAAAATAGATGGAATTTTTTTCAACTGATTTAGCTGTTCGAATCAAATAAGAAGAATGAGGCATCGGTTTCCAAAATGATTTCAAGAGCGATTTTTTGGTTTTTTATTTTTTACTTGTTATTTGATTCTTTTGACACTTTAAAAAATAGATACAGATTAGTTTTTTTTACAGATAATGTTTTTTCAAGATTTGTGCAATTTTTTTCGGATTGTTCTGTATTTTTTTTTATAAAATCATTTTTTTGACAATTTAAAAAGAAAATATTTTTAAAGTTTTTTTTATGGATGGAATTATCAGCAAACGAGGGACCATCAATGTACTTGTCCCAACCTTTTTTTTCCTAGGGGAAGTTTATGGTTTGATATCACGTCTTTTTTCTCAAAAGTTCCTTATTCATGTTCAGTTGACTATAGGATTTTAGTTTAAATTTCTATGAATTATTTATGATTTTCGTCTTATAACGTTGGTTTCTACGAAAAAAGACCTAATTTTCGTCCAAATTGTACTGAAAATATTTCGTCACAGATCTATTCTTGGACTTTGGCGATTTTTCCCCTTGTCTTCTAATATGTTTTGTCATCCAAAACATGCCCCTGATGAAATATATTTCCAAAGTTTGCAAGTGGCCGCTGAGATCCAATTATCTACAGTTTGATAGTTGCAGATAAAAGGCACTCGGAAACATTTATTATGTCAGAACTTAAAGAAGCAAAAAAAACTGAGCGTACTTAATTCAACAGAGCAACGGAAATCAAAGACGTTTAAGGTACCTGCATTGGTTGTGGAGGAAAACAATTTCATTTCAGGATAATTTAGAAATAAATTTAGAAAATCAGAAATTTAGCATGGAATTTAGAAAAAGGAAAATTAAGTTAAATAATAAAGATGAAAACTTTTGTGATGAATTTTTGAAATTACATGTTACGTTGGAGTAAAAAATTAAAATGATTGGCACACATGCTGCGACACAAAAATATCAAAATTTGAAGGTATTCGCTCCATACCGCAGTAATACAAACTTAAATACTATTTGAAAAGGAACACTTTAAAACTTGCTGAATCAAGTTCCATTACATATTACCATAATTAAAGATAGGAAGTGATAATTAGCACATATATTTATCCACAGAAATTTTAAAGTTCGCAGCTATCTGCTGTAATTCAATGTATCTGCGCAATGAGTTTCGAAAACAGCAATTTCAAATCATTTTCATTCAATTTCAAATCAAATTTCAAAGCATTAATAAGCAACTGAAGACTTTTCTAATGAATTTTTCACTTCATATTTATGTTGCAGTGAGAGTCAAAAAGTAAAATGAATGGCAAAGTATATAAATTTTATAGTTTGCAGATTTTTGCTGTATTTCAATGATCCAAATCTATATAGAATTATAGTGAAAAGTTGTTCAAAGTCATGATGTTACATTAAAATGACATAGCGCACATAACATTAAGAAATTCTGTAGGTTTCCATGATGTTGGCAGGAATTATACTTAATCGCATCCAAAACTGAGCAACTGTAGACATATCGTAATGAATGTTTTCACCAATAATTCCACATTTGCAGTTTGCAGAATATGAATACTCAACATACACGTCATTTCATAATTATTGTTGTCAAAATTTGTGTATGCCTACCGCATTGTCAAGATTCAACTTTTCATATCAGCAGCAAAAAAAAGCATCCAAAGACTTTTTGGAACAAGTTTCAAAATTTATTACTCGACAGACCAGGTGGAAAAAGTATAACTACACTTATATCAACACCAGAAACTGTTTTGAGAATCTGATATACAAAATGTGCGAATAATGATCATAGTCGGAAACCACTTGAATCAGGTTACCACAATCAGCATGAAGAAATATTAGAAAATCATAGGACACATATTAGGAAACCAATTAATAATATGTATCCATCCGCTGCAAACCGATGGAGTCAAAACAAGGATCGGATAGAGCAGAGCCAAACTCAATAGGAAGCAAAATATGGGAATATTCAAAAATAATGATGACACAAGAAATAAATTAGAAAACATTTATTCGATTGGAGTTTCTCACATTATATATACTAACAGTTCTGTGTGTTCTTGTTTTATTAATTATCAACCACAATATTTCAGATCGCAAAAAGAAAATTTGACATTATAGGTTGAGGAACATTTTTCCTTACAACTTCCAGACCTATTTTTGATAAACTGATTTGCCTTATTTATATTATTCTCTAACTATGCGAACGTTTGTTACATTTGTCCCGCACTTCGTAACGTCAAACCCCGGCCAGTTCGTTACCACACAGCTATCAATACAAAGGGAACTCGTATATATGACCTACATTATTACATATGATATGTTATCACGCAACTGATGATATATTTACACTGGACAATATTCCGCGAACTCTGGTTTAATTGAAAGATTATCTCAGTTGACACTTATTTCCAGTCGAACGAAATAATGAAATCTTGAAAAGTTTCGTTGACATATGCATCGCGCATTTTTTTATATTTTTTAGCACACACAGATCATAGTCTACATTTACGCGGCCGCTTTTATACCGGTTTAGTATACCACAAGTTTTAACAAAATAAATATTAACCACTTTTCACTAACCATTTTCATTTGTTAATTAGAGTCTGCACAACAGCACTTTGGGGATTATAACCTCACCTGTCAAAATGACGTTCAGCATGAAAACAAGTTTCAGGTGATTTCGGATGTGCGTATCGATGTATTGATATCATATAACCTATTTACAAATGATATAAATGATAAACTTATTTTCAGTCAAACGAATTAATGAAATCTTAAAAAGTTTCTTCGACATGTATTTCATTTTTATTTTATTCTTTTTCACACACGACAGATCACAGACTACATTTACGCGACTGCTTTTATACCGGTTTAGTTTAGCATTCCACAGGTTTTAGTACTATGCACTTCGTTAGATGTCGAAAGTTTTTTTTATTTATCCCACACGCATTCCATAATGTCAAATCTCCGTTTGTTTATACGATGATCGAAAACTGGCACATGGTTTATATATATATATATAATACCTAGGGAAAAAAAGGTTGGGACAAGTACATTGATGGTATCGTGTTTGCTGATAATTCCATCCATAAAAAAAAACTTGGAAATCGATGCCTCATTCTTCTTATTTGATTCGAACAGCTAAATCAATTGAAAAAAATTCCATCTAATTTACGTGCAGCATTAAAATTTATTATATCAATTCGAGGCCAAGTATTTTCTAATGAATTGAAAAAAGTTACCACTTGAGTTACGTGCAGCACTAAAATTTATGATATCAATCAGTGGACAAGTATTTTATTAGTAACTCCAAATTTTGACATTATTAAATTGTTCTAAGAAGCTTTTAAATCCAAAAAAAATCACATGAAAGCTAGTCATTCGTTACTCTATGGTAGCAAAGACTTATAAGAAAATCGATTTTTCTCAGACTTTCAGGATCCTTGGTATTATTCACAAAATTCAACGTCGATTGGATCGATACAAATTATGTTTAAATAAGTGTTAAAAGTACTTGTCCGGCCCATCACTTTCCGTTTAATTTGTTTATCCAAATAAAAATCAGGGCTTGTCTAGAACTGATGGTTCACAAGTCACAAGTATTCATGCAGAGGGAATTGAGAGAATTATCTTCAAGTAATTTTTACTTAGTTGCACTAATTCAATAAAAAACGGAAACAAATTATTCCGCAATATACGAGGGATTTTATTCTGCATCGATAAATGAAACAAATTGTACATAATATATATGTTCAAGCTTCCAAAATAACTCTCCAGTTTATATTCAATGATGTCAATTTTTACTTCCTACTTATTCTTCCAGCGAACGAATTCCATACGGAATAAGAACTAACCTATACTATTATTAAAAGCATTAAACTAATAATGAATCGCATTTCAACAAATTTTTAACCAGATTCTGCCATACAATTTCGTTTTTTTATGATTGATTTTTTATTGAATGAATAGTGATGGGCCGGACAAGTACTTTTAACACTTATTTAAACATAATTTGTATCGATCCAATCGACGTTGAATTTTGTGAATAATACCAAGGATCCTGAAAGTCTGAGAAAAATCGATTTTCTTATAAGTCTTTGCTACCATAGAGTAACGAATGACTAGCTTTCATGTGATTTTTTTTGGATTTAAAAGCTTCTTAGAACAATTTAATAATGTCAAAATTTGGAGTTACTAATAAAATACTTGTCCACTGATTGATATCATAAATTTTAGTGCTGCACGTAACTCAAGTGGTAACTTTTTTCAATTCATTAGAAAATACTTGGCCTCGAATTGATATAATAAATTTTAATGCTGCACGTAAATTAGATGGAATTTTTTTCAATTGATTTAGCTGTTCGAATCAAATAAGAAGAATGAGGCATCGATTTCCAAGTTTTTTTTTATGGATGGAATTATCAGCAAACACGATACCATCAATGTACTTGTCCCAACCTTTTTTTCCCTAGGGGAAGTTTATGGTTTGATATCACGTCTTTTTTCTCGAAAGTTCCTTATTTATGTTTTAATGAATATATAATTTTAATTTAAATTGCTATGAATTATTTACGATTTACTGCTTATAACGTTGGTTTCCACGAAAAACGACCTATTTTTCGTCAAAATTGTGCTACTTTGGCGATTTTTTTCCTTGTATTCTAATATGTTTTGTCAATTAAGAACCAAAGAGCATGGTGGAAAGCGGGTTGGAGGCCGAGATATAATTTTCGGCTTATAACGTTGGTTTTCACGAAAAAAGACCTATTTTTCGTCAAAATTGTACTGGAAATATTTCGTCACAGGTCTGTTGTTGGACTTCAGCGATTTTTTTCCTTGTACTCTAATATGTTTTGTCAATTAGGAACCCAAGAGCACGGTGGAAAGCGGGGTGGAGGCCGAGATATGATTTTGGCTTGTAACATCTGATTCATTGAAAAAAGACTGATACCGCACAATCAGTATACTAGTGAAGAACATTATACACTAATGCTGTAGGATTGTAATATATTTGATATTTTCTTACGGTTCGAAATCATTTTTGTTGTGTGATTTAAGAAGTTTTGTTTACATTTTTTGTGGTATAATGCGAAAACGAGCGATCATCAATGTAATTGTCCAAATTTTTTTTTCTCCGAGAAAGGATTTTTACGGCTTGATATCAAATCTTTTTTCTGTGGTAGTTCTAAACCACAAAAAATATTCTTAAATAAGATTTTCTCAAGTTCTCCAATGTTTCTATTGTGATATTTAAAAATAATTCTCCTTTCTCCAATGATTTTCTTTAAGTTTTGTACAATTTATAACAGTTTGATATTCTTCGAATGTTTGAAGTGATATCCTCAATTTTTCAACCATTTCGAACGTGTCTATAATTTTGTGGGATTAAAATCATATTCCGTAAGGTTTTTCAATATTTTGTATCATTGTGGAATTTTCCCCCTTCATTTATAAATTTTGTTTTCATCTGTTTTGATGAAATCATTGTGAATAAAGAAAACATGAAGATTTTTCAATGAAACGAATTTTTGGATTGATTTTCCTTCAAATTTGACAGAAGGAGAAAGAAAAAAATATATATAATGTTCACCAAGTCCACCAGAATTCGCAATTTTCACATATGTTTAATGAATTCTAATGCTAGTTATTTTTATTTCATTAAAAAACGTGCTTCCAAGGACTTTTTGAAGCAATCTTTTCCATTCGTATTATCATTCCCAGAGATAGAAAGTTGACGCACCTACGTCGATGCACAAAATTTTCAAACTCTGCATGTAGCCACCAAGGTTCAACCGGACAAAAGAAAAAGTATGAAGTGCGTCAAGACCAACAGAATTGCTTACTTTTTAATATGAGCATTGCATTTTGAAAACATAACTTCTTATGCCATTCATAAACAGGCCATCGCTGACTTTTTGTATCATTCATCATTATTTTTTATTATTGATTATTATTTATAATCCATTTCCAAATCCTATAATTCATGTATAATTTTTATTATTTGTAGATATCCATATTCCATAATCAAAAAAAGGAAGTACTAATACCTGGCATGCATGTCAATACACAGAATTTTCCAAATTTGCAAGTATTTGCTGCGATTTATTCATCTAAATTTTGGTACAGACAGAAAAAATTACCACCGATTCATAAAATTTATTATGCCAAATCTAAAAGGAAAAAAGACAGCGCACTTGAAAGTGAACAGAACGCATAATTGTTTCATGTATCTCATTCATATATTACAGTTGGAACCAAAAAGTGAAAAGATTGGCACACCTACCGCTTCGCAGGAATATCAAAGTTCATAGGTATTCGCTGCGTACCAGTAATACAAACTTTGGTGCTATGGGGCAAAAAACTTTAAAATTACCCGAACCACATTTTTGAAACTTATTATGGCATATTCAATAAATAAAGTGACAGATACGCTGCATGTTGAAGTAAATCAAATAGTGTAAAAAGTGACAGACAGATACGCTGCATGTTGAAGTAAATCAAATAGTGTAATTTAGTATGTCTCCATGGTTATACACAGACAAAATATTTGATCACATCCAGAAATGATCAGGCGTAGACTCACACACATGAATTTTTTAATCCATAATGTCAATCGTAAACATGGTCTGGAAATACTCAATATACGTGTCGCTTCATCATGTTGTCAAACTTAAGATGTGTTCATTGCATTTGGAAGATACAAATTTTGATATCACGAAAAATAAGTAACCAATGACTTATTGAAATGAATTTCCAAATTCATCATGCAACAATTCAAGTGAATATCTATGTATTTACATGGCCCAAAGATTTTTTAAAACTCGTGTTTGTAAACAAGCAATCATGAAAACTTTTTGTTATGAATTTTCCAATTTATTGACATCAATATGAGGAAATAGAAATACGAATGTCACTCGAATTGTCTAGAAAATGAATAGAAATTGGTATGGATACACTGTAAGCTAAGGAGGTGGGAAAAAGGGCCTGGTGAACACGGCCAAACGAAATGAAAGAAAATATGACAACAATACATTGAATTAGACACTTTTACTTGACCGAAGTTTTTCAACATTTATTTGCTTTCATTTACATACAATCACGCATATTTTTTCTATAATGTAATTACACAACATGAAATTTCTGTTTGGAAAGAACGTTTGAGAGGTTATATAATGAGCGAAAGTTTATTTTTCTCACATAACTCCCGTTGAAAATTTTTGAAGAACCAGAACCAGGATTGCAACAAAATTATGTCATAAATAAACGTAAAATCAAAGAATTTGTACAAGGAGAAATTTCCCAATACTAATATATGTTCGATATAACAAACACTCGCGAACCGATTGCGATGAGCGTAAACTAACCCACATGGTTTTCACAAAACTTACATAACATTTTTTTTTTATAGTCATATAAGAATTTTGAATCGAATTCATACAGCTGCACTATTTCTCCGAAATTTTATCATTCAGATCGCTGTTGCTATTAATTTGCTCATGCCATCAAAAACTGACAGATGGCGATGTACTATATATCACGTCAAAGTCACTATATGTCTGGTTTTTGTAATACTGTATGACACCACATACCACTATTTTTAATAAAATAAATACATATTTAACACTTTATTAGATGAAAAATATTTTTTTGTCACCCCGCACTTCGTAATGTCGAAAATCCGTTTGTTATAACATCAATAACTGACGGCTGACTGATGGTCTTGTATATATATTCATAAACTGTATTCCGCTGGAACGGTACAGCAAGTGTCCTGACCAATCACAACTCATTATTTCTGTAGCCGGGATCCCGGGACCCGAGCTTCCATAGAAATGGGTTATAGCTGGCATCAAGAGGCCTTTGATGGTGTTCTGTACAGACACAGTAAATCCATAGATGTGTTAGTAACTTTTGCATAATCTTGAGCCCGTGCAAAGTTTTTTCTCAGCAATTACACCACCGATCGTATTGATTTTGGACGCAATCGAAAGAGAATTTCTTAATTAGCTGAAAGTTCAATTTTCAAAGTCGTACATAACTCATAGGCTTCGCAATTAAAGAAAATCACATGCCAATTTTACCCCCACCACCGCGAATCGTTTTATTCAGAGAAAGTATAGTCTCGGCGAGAGCCTCGGGCCAGCAGACGACAGGGCTGTCAATGTACTTGTCCCGAGACTCTACCGAGTCTCTTGATAATATTCACGGAGTCTGAGCGCGGTCGGAGTAAGACTCAAAAGTTAGAAGGCCTAAAATGGCGAACAGGCATTTCTGTATAACGCATATATAGATATACAGAATGCCTGTTCGCTATTTTAGGCCTTCTAACTCTTGACCGCACCCGGCCGCGGTCGGCCTAGCAGCTGGAGGAGCCGACATCGTTGAGCCAATCAGAATGCGTAGAGGCAACAACTCTACTACCACTAACTACGTCAAAACGCGTATACGTATACGTCGAACTCGTGATGTGTCAGTAACTTTTGCATAATCTTGAGCCCGTGCAAAGTTTTTTCTCAGCAATTACGCCACCGATCGTGTTGATTTTGTGCGCAATCTAAAGAGAATTTCTTAATTAGCTGAAAGTTCGATTTTCAAAGCCTCAGATGACTCATAACTTCGGTAATTCAAACAAATCACTTGCCAATTTTACCCCCACCACGGCGAATCGTTTTATTCAGAGAAAGTATAACTCGGCGAGAGCCTCGGGCCAGCAGACGACAGGGCTGTCAATGTACTTGTCCCGAGACTCTACCGAGTCTCTTGATTACCCCCACCACGGCGAATCGTTTTATTCAGAGAAAGTATACTCGGCGAGAGCCTCGGGCCAGCAGACGACAGGGCTGTCAATGTACTTGTCCCGAGACTCTACCGAGTCTCTTGATAGGGGAAAAAAGGTTGGGACAAGTACATTGATGGTCCCTCGTTTCCTGATCATATTACGAAAAATATATGTGAAAAAAAATTGCATAAAAAAATTATTCAACCCACTGTAAATAATTTCCACACAAATATTCGAAAAAAATTTCACAAATCATGAAACAACATCACATTTAAAAAAATCCAAATCTGTAATTATTATTTGAAGTGTCATTATAATAAAACGTAAAAAAAAAACGAAAAATCAAAATGAAAATTAAAAAAAACTTAATTGAAAAAAATTTCCATCCAAGTTACGTTCAGCATTAAAACTTATGATATCGATTCGAGGCTAACAATAAGTATTTAATGGTAATTCAGAATATTCATTCCTACGGGTACCATCAGAACTTGAAAAAATGCTTATGAATCAAAAAAGGTACCATTTGAGTTACGTGTAGCATTAAATTTATGATAGCAATCGGAGAACAAGCGTTTTATTGGTAATATCGAGTTTTAACATTATAAAATTATTTCTAGAAGCGTTTAAATCCAAAAAAAACACATCAAAGGTATAGTAATTTGTTGCTCAATGGTGGCAGAGACTTGGAAGAAAATCGATTGTTCTCAGACTTTCAGGATCCCCTGGTATTATTCACAATATTCGACCTCGATTTTAGATCGGTACAAATTATCTTTAAATATGTGTTAAAAGTACTTGTTCGGCCCATCACTTTTCATTGAAATTTTTCATTCAAATGAACATCAGCGCCCTTTTAGAAATGATGGATCGTAAATATGCATACAGAGGGAATTGAAAAAGTTATTTTCAAGTAATTTTTCTCAATTGCGTTGATTTAACACAAAACGTAAACGAAGTCTGCTGCAATTTACGAGAGATATAATTGTGCATCAATAAATTAAAAACGTTTTACATAATAAATATGTACAAGCTTCTAAAATATAGTTTATATTGCAATGACAGCAAATTTTACTTCTTATTTCTTCCAGTGAACGAATTCTATTCGGTATAAAAACTAGCCTATACCATTATTGAGAACATTGAACTTATAATAAATCGCACTTCAATAAATTTTCAACCAGATTCTGCCGTACGATTTCGTTTTTTTATGATTGATTTTTATTTGAATGAATAGTGATGGGCCGGACAAGTACTTTTAACATATATTTAAAGATAATTTGTACCGATCTAAAATCGAGGTCAAATATTGTGAATAATACCAGGGGATCCTGAAAGTCTGAGAAGAATCGATTTTCTTATAAGTTTCTGCCATCATAGAGTAAGAAATGACTAGCTTGCATGTGATTTTTTTGGATTTAAAAGCTTCTTAGAACAATTCCATAATGTTGAAATTTGGAGTTACTCATAAATTACTTGTCCTTCGATTGATACCATAAATTTTGGTTCTGCACGTAACTCAAATGGTAACTTTTTTCAATTTATTAGAAAATACTTGGCCTCAAATTGATATAATAAATTTTAATGCTGTACGTAGATTAGATGGATTTTTTTTGAATTGATTTAGCCCTTCGAATCAAATAAGAAGAATGAGGCATCGGTTTCCAAAATAATTTCAAGCACGATTTTTCGGTTTTTATTTTTTACTTGTTATTTGATTCTTTTGACACTTTGAAAAATAGATACAGGTTAGTTTTTTTTTAAAGATAATGTTTTTTCAAGATTTGTGAAATTTTTTTCGAATTGTTCTGTATTTTTTTTATAAAATAATTTTATTGGCAATTTTTTATAAAAATTTTTTCTAAAGTTTGTTTTATGGATCGAATTATTAGCAAACGAGGGACCATCAATGTACTTGTCCCAACCTTTTTTTTCCTAGGGGAAAAAACACATCAAAGGCTTATAACGTTGGTTTTCACAAAAAATACCTATTTTTCGTCAAAATCGTCCTGAAAATATTTCGTCACAGGTCTGTCCTCAGACTTCGGCGATTTTTTCCCTCATACGCTAATATTTTTTGTCAATTAGGAACCCAAGAGCACGTTCGCAAACGGGTCGGAGGCCGGGATATAATTTTCGGCTTATAACGTTGGTTTTCACGAAAAAAAGACCTATTTTTCGTAAAAATTGTACTGAAAATATTTCGTCATAGGTCTGTTCTTGGACTTTGGCGATTTTTTCCCTCGTACTCTAATATGTTTTCTCAATTAGGAACACAAGAGCACTGTCAAAAGCGGGTTGGAGGCTGGGATATGATTTTCGGCTTATAACGTTGGTTTCCACGAAAAAAGACCTATTTTTCTTCAAAATTGAACTGAAAATATTTCGTCACAGGTCTATCCTTGGACTTTGGCGATTTTTTTCCTTGTACTCTAATATGCTTTGTCAATTAGGAACCAAAGAGCACGGTGGCAAGCGCGTTGGAGGCCGAGATATGATTTTCGGCTTATACCGTTAGAGAAAAGAAAGGAAAAGAGGAAAGATAGATCAAATTCAAGTCACAACAAATCCAACAGAATTGGCCATTTTTAAATGTAGTCTTTGCATTCTGAATCTAGACATTTTCGTGTCATCCAAAATGTGCCCCCGATGAAATATATTTTCAAAGTTTGCAAGTGGTCGCTGAGATCTATTTATCTACAGTTTGATAGTTGTAGAAAAAAGTCACCCGGAAACATTTATTATGTCAGAACTCAAAGAAGCAAAAAAAACTGAGCGTACTTAATTCAACAGAGCAACGGAATTCAAATACGTTTAAGGTACCTACATTGGTTTTAGAGAAAAACAATTTCAGGAGAATTAAAAAATGCATTTAAAAATTTTTAAACTCAGAATACCATAGAAAAAGGAAAACTTATGAATTTGGAAAGGCTGAAGATGTTAGTGATGAATTTATGAGATTACATGTTACGGTTGGAGTAAAAAATTTAAATGATTGGCACACATGCTGCGACACAAAAATATGAAAGTTTGAAGGTATTCGCTCCATACCACAGTAATACAAACTTCAATACTATTTGAAAAAAAAACACTTTAAAATTGGCTGAATCAAGTTTTCAAGAGACTCGGTAGAGTCTCGGGACAAGTACATTGACAGCCCTGTCGTCTGCTGGCCCGAGGCTCTCGCCGAGACTATACTTTCTCTGAATAAAACGATTCGCGGTGGTGGGGGTAAAATTGGCATGTGATTTTCTTTAATTGCGAAGCCTATGAGTTATGTACGACTTTGAAAATTGAACTTTCAGCTAATTAAGAAATTCCCTTTCGATTGCGTCCAAAATCAATACGATCGGTGGTGTAATTGCTGAGAAAAAACTTTGCACGGGCTCAAGATTATGCAAAAGTTACTAACACATCTATGGATTTACTGTGTCTGTACAGAACACCATCAAAGGCCTCTTGATGCCAGCTATAACCCATTTCTATGGAAGCTCGGGTCCCGGGATCCCGGCTACAGAAATAATGAGTTGTGATTGGTCAGGACACTTGCTGTACCGTTCCAGCGGAATACAGTTTATGAATATATATACAAGACCATCAGTCAGCCGTCAGTTATTGATGTTATAACAAACGGATTTTCGACATTACGAAGTGCGGGGTGACAAAAAAATATTTTTCATCTAATAAAGTGTTAAATATGTATTTATTTTATTAAAAATAGTGGTATGTGGTGTCATACAGTATTACGAAAACCAGACATATAGTGACTTTGACGTGATATATAGTACATCGCCATCTGTCAGTTTTTGATGGCATGAGCAAATTAATAGCAACAGCGATCTGAATGATAAAATTTCGGAGAAATAGTGCGAGCTGTATGAATTCGATTCAAAATTCTTATATGACTATAAAAAAAAAATGTTATGTAAGTTTTGTGAAAACCATGTGGGTTAGTTTACGCTCATCGCAATCGGTTCGCGAGTGTTTGTTATATCGAACATATATTAGTATTGGGAAATTTCTCCTTGTACAAATTCTTTGATTTTACGTTTATTTATGACATAATTTTGTTGCAATCCTGGTTCTGGTTCTTCAAAAATTTTCAACGGGAGTTATGTGAGAAAAATAAACTTTCGCTCATTATATAACCTCTCAAACGTTCTTTCCAAACAGAAATTTCATGTTGTGTAATTACATTATAGAAAAAATATGCGTGATTGTATGTAAATGAAAGCAAATAAATGTTGAAAAACTTCGGTCAAGTAAAAGTGTCTAATTCAATGTATTGTTGTCATATTTTCTTTCATTTCGTTTGGCCGTGTTCACCAGGCCCTTTTTCCCACCTTCTTAGCTTACAGTGTATCCATACCAATTTCTATTCATTTTCTAGACAATTCGAGTGACATTCGTATTTCTATTTCCTCATATTGATGTCAATAAATTGGAAAATTCATAACAAAAAGTTTTCATGATTGCTTGTTTACAAACACGAGTTTTAAAAAATCTTTGGGCCATGTAAATACATAGATATTCACTTGAATTGTTGCATGATGAATTTGGAAATTCATTTCAATAAGTCATTGGTTACTTATTTTTCGTGATATCAAAATTTGTATCTTCCAAATGCAATGAACACATCTTAAGTTTGACAACATGATGAAGCGACACGTATATTGAGTATTTCCAGACCATGTTTACGATTGACATTATGGATTAAAAAATTCATGTGTGTGAGTCTACGCCTGATCATTTCTGGATGTGATCAAATATTTTGTCTGTGTATAACCATGGAGACATACTAAATTACACTATTTGATTTACTTCAACATGCAGCGTATCTGTCTGTCACTTTTTACACTATTTGATTTACTTCAACATGCAGCGTATCTGTCACTTTATTTATTGAATATGCCATAATAAGTTTCAAAAATGTGGTTCGGGTAATTTTAAAGTTTTTTGCCCCATAGCACCAAAGTTTGTATTACTGGTACGCAGCGAATACCTATGAACTTTGATATTCCTGCGAAGCGGTAGGTGTGCCAATCTTTTCACTTTTTGGTTCCAACTGTAATATATGAATGAGATACATGAAACAATTATGCGTTCTGTTCACTTTCAAGTGCGCTGTCTTTTTTCCTTTTAGATTTGGCATAATAAATTTTATGAATCGGTGGTAATTTTTTCTGTCTGTACCAAAATTTAGATGAATAAATCACAGCAAATACTTGCAAATTTGGAAAATTCTGTGTATTGACATGCAGGCCAGGTATTAGTACTTCCTTTTTTTGATTATGGAATATGGATATCTACAAATAATAAAAATTATACATGAATTATAGGATTTGGAAATGGATTATAAATAATAATCAATAATAAAAAATAATGATGAATGATACAAAAAGTCAGCGATGGCCTGTTTATGAATGGCATAAGAAGTTATGTTTTCAAAATGCAATGCTCATATTAAAAAGTAAGCAATTCTGTTGGTCTTGACGCACTTCATACTTTTTCTTTTGTCCGGTTGAACCTTGGTGGCTACATGCAGAGTTTGAAAATTTTGTGCATCGACGCAGGTGCGTCAACTTTCTATCTCTGGGAATGATAATACGAATGGAAAAGATTGCTTCAAAAAGTCCTTGGAAGCACGTTTTTTAATGAAATAAAAATAACTAGCATTAGAATTCATTAAACATATGTGAAAATTGCGAATTCTGGTGGACTTGGTGAACATTATATATATTTTTTTCGTTCTCCTTCTGTCAAATTTGAAGGAAAATCAATCCAAAAATTCGTTTCATTGAAAAATCTTCATGTTTTCTTTATTCACAATGATTTCATCAAAACAGATGAAAACAAAATTTATAAATGAAGGGGGAAAATTCCACAATGATACAAAATATTGAAAAACCTTACGGAATATGATTTTAATCCCACAAAATTATAGACACGTTCGAAATGGTTGAAAAATTGAGGATATCACTTCAAACATTCGAAGAATATCAAACTGTTATAAATTGTACAAAACTTAAAGAAAATCATTGGAGAAAGGAGAATTATTTTTAAATATCACAATAGAAACATTGGAGAACTTGAGAAAATCTTATTTAAGAATATTTTTTGTGGTTTAGAACTACCACAGAAAAAAGATTTGATATCAAGCCGTAAAAATCCTTTCTCGGAGAAAAAAAAATTTGGACAATTACATTGATGATCGCTCGTTTTCGCATTATACCACAAAAAATGTAAACAAAACTTCTTAAATCACACAACAAAAATGATTTCGAACCGTAAGAAAATATCAAATATATTACAATCCTACAGCATTAGTGTATAATGTTCTTCACTAGTATACTGATTGTGCGGTATCAGTCTTTTTTCAACGAATCAGATGTTACAAGCCAAAATCATATCTCGGCCTCCACCCCGCTTTCCACCGTGCTCTTGGGTTCCTAATTGACAAAACATATTAGAGTACAAGGAAAAAAATCGCTGAAGTCCAACAACAGACCTGTGACGAAATATTTCCAGTACAATTTTGACGAAAAATAGGTCTTTTTTCGTGAAAACCAACGTTATAAGCCGAAAATTATATCTTGGCCTCCAACCCGCTTTCCACCATGCTCTTTGGTTCTTAATTGACAAAACATATTAGAATACAAGGAAAAAAATCGCCAAAGTAGCACAATTTTGACGAAAAATAGGTCGTTTTTCGTGGAAACCAACGTTATAAGCAGTAAATCGTAAATAATTCATAGCAATTTAAATTAAAATTATATATTCATTAAAACATAAATAAGGAACTTTCGAGAAAAAAGACGTGATATCAAACCATAAACTTCCCCTAGGGAAAAAAAGGTTGGGACAAGTACATTGATGGTATCGTGTTTGCTGATAATTCCATCCATAAAAAAAAACTTGGAAATCGATGCCTCATTCTTCTTATTTGATTCGAACAGCTAAATCAATTGAAAAAAATTCCATCTAATTTACGTGCAGCATTAAAATTTATTATATCAATTCGAGGCCAAGTATTTTCTAATGAATTGAAAAAAGTTACCACTTGAGTTACGTGCAGCACTAAAATTTATGATATCAATCAGTGGACAAGTATTTTATTAGTAACTCCAAATTTTGACATTATTAAATTGTTCTAAGAAGCTTTTAAATCCAAAAAAAATCACATGAAAGCTAGTCATTCGTTACTCTATGGTAGCAAAGACTTATAAGAAAATCGATTTTTCTCAGACTTTCAGGATCCTTGGTATTATTCACAAAATTCAACGTCGATTGGATCGATACAAATTATGTTTAAATAAGTGTTAAAAGTACTTGTCCGGCCCATCACTATTCATTCAATAAAAAATCAATCATAAAAAAACGAAATTGTATGGCAGAATCTGGTTAAAAATTTGTTGAAATGCGATTCATTATTAGTTTAATGCTTTTAATAATAGTATAGGTTAGTTCTTATTCCTTATGGAATTCGTTCGCTGGAAGAATAAGTAGGAAGTAAAAATTGACATCATTGAATATAAACTGGAGAGTTATTTTGGAAGCTTGAACATATATATTATGTACAATTTGTTTCATTTATCGATGCAGAATAAAATCCCTCGTATATTGCGGAATAATTTGTTTCCGTTTTTTATTGAATTAGTGCAACTAAGTAAAAATTACTTGAAGATAATTCTCTCAATTCCCTCTGCATGAATACTTGTGACTTGTGAACCATCAGTTCTAGACAAGCCCTGATTTTTATTTGGATAAACAAATTAAACGTAAAGTGATGGGCCGGACAAGTACTTTTAACACTTATTTAAACATAATTTGTATCGATCCAATCGACGTTGAATTTTGTGAATAATACCAAGGATCCTGAAAGTCTGAGAAAAATCGATTTTCTTATAAGTCTTTGCTACCATAGAGTAACGAATGACTAGCTTTCATGTGATTTTTTTTGGATTTAAAAGCTTCTTAGAACAATTTAATAATGTCAAAATTTGGAGTTACTAATAAAATACTTGTCCACTGATTGATATCATAAATTTTAGTGCTGCACGTAACTCAAGTGGTAACTTTTTTCAATTCATTAGAAAATACTTGGCCTCGAATTGATATAATAAATTTTAATGCTGCACGTAAATTAGATGGAATTTTTTTCAATTGATTTAGCTGTTCGAATCAAATAAGAAGAATGAGGCATCGATTTCCAAGTTTTTTTTTATGGATGGAATTATCAGCAAACACGATACCATCAATGTACTTGTCCCAACCTTTTTTTCCCTAGGGGAAGTTTATGGTTTTTACATATTACCATAATAAAAGATAGGGGGTGATACTTAGCACATATACTTATCCACAGAAATTTCAAAGTTCGCAGGTATCTGCTGCGATTCAATGTATTTGCGCAATTAGTTTGTGTTCGGGAATTAGCGAGGCTTCGGTGCTGGCGAGCGCTCTCGGGATCGAGTGCTCGCCCCACCGCGGGCGTCGCTAGCTCGCGGGCTCGGGAATTCGGGAAACATGAGACAACGGGCTTTTCGTGCTCTAGTTCTCACGCTCTCGCGGGGGGTCAGCACGTACTGGACACGCAATTCGGGTGTGGTCGACGCGACGTGGGGCGCATGCCCACGGCGCGTCTTCATCGATCTCCATATTGATTGACTAGTCTAGATCCGATCGTTCAGCATGCTGACGTGCTTCTCCGTTCAAGTTTAACTTTCGGCTAAATCTCTCCGGTAATTACGGTGTTTCACCAAAAATACTTCGCTCAATATCTTCAGGACATTCACGGGAACAAATTGGGTTACTCATTCGGACTTTTCTCTCATTGATTGCGGGTATTTCTCACGATAACGATCGGGCACGCGAAAGCACGCTTCGAGCGCTCATCATAGCTTCGTCGAACAAGCCTCGTTCGTCGAACGGCTCTTCTCACTCGGGTAATCTGCATCGGTTCGGGTGTATTTTCAATAGTGGGCATACTGTCCACGTCACTCTACGAGCAATAAAACCTTTTTTACACTTTTATCCCGCCACGCATTGTGTCATTTATTTTCTCCCCACCAACACCAGATCCTTCACGCAACAGTTTGGAAGACAGTAATTTCAAACCCATCCATAAATGATCAACTGAAGACTTTTCTAATGAATTTTTCACTTCATATTTATGTTACAGTGAGAGTCAAAAAGTAAAATGAATGGCATAGAATATAAATTTTATAGTTTGCAGATTTTTGCTGTATTTCAATGATCCAAATTTATAGTATTATAATGAAAACTTGTTAGAAGTCATGATGTTACATTAAAATGACATAGCGCACATAACATTCAGAAATTCTGTAGGTTTCCATGATGTTGGCAGGCATTATACTTAATCGCATCCAATACTGAGCAACTGTAGACTTATCGTAATGAATGTTTTCACCAATAATTCCACATTTGCAGTTTGCAGAATAGGAATACTCATCATACACATCATTTCATAAGTATTGTTGTCAAAATTTGTGTTTGCCTACCGCATTCCGAAGATTCATCTTCTCATATTATCAGCAAAAAAAGCATCCAAAGACTTTTTGGAACAAGTTTCAAAATTTATTACTCGACAGACCAGATGTAAAAAGAATAACTACACTTATATCAAGACCAGAAACTGTTTCGAGAATCTGATGTACAAAATGTGCGATTGATGATCATAGTTGGAAACCTCTTGAATCACGTTACCACAATCAGCATGAAGAAATAGTAGAAAATCATAGGACACATATTAGGCAACCAATTAATAATATGTATCCATCCACTGCCAACCGATGGAGTGAAAACAAGGATCGAAAAGAGCAGAGCCAAACTCAATAGGAAGCAAAATGTGGGAATAATATTCGAAAATAATGATGACACAAGAAATAAATTAGAATACATTTATTCGATTGGAGTTTCTCACATTATACAACTAACAGTTGAGTGTGTTTTTGTTTTATTAATTATCAATCATAATATTTCAGATCGGAAAAAAAAATTTGACGTTATAGGTTAACGAACATTTTTCCTTACAACTTCCAGACCTATTTTTGATAAATTGATTTGCCTTATATATATTATTCATTAATTATGCGAACGTTTGTTACATTTGTCCCGCACTTCGTAACGTCAAACCCCGGCCGGTTCGTTACCACACAGCTATCAAAGGGAACTCGTATATATAACCTACATTATTAGGCCTGCTACACACGGTCAATAATATTGCGCAATATAGGTGATTGCACAATATTATTGAACGTGTAGATGTAGTATTGAAACATTGCGCAATCATTGAGCAGAAGTTTGAGCTATCTTAAATTTATGGCGCACTAAACACCATACAATCTTTTTGTGCAATATTACTGTGCAATATTATTGACCGTGTGCAGCGGGCCTAACAGACGATAACAGACGGTATACAAGAAAATATTGAGGACTATCAGAAATTCTTTCATCGGCGATTGGTCAAGACGGATAGATTCTCACCGGTGATTTGTTGTGATGGGCATCAAGAGGCCCTTGTATGTATCGGTCTGATTCCATATACAGATGCGTCATCTCCGTAAATGTGTTCGTACCTTTGCACAATCTTTAGCCCGTGCAAAATTTTTTCTCAGTAATTACGCCACCGATCATGCTGATTTTGGGCGTAATCGAAAGATAATTTATTAATTGGCTCAAACTTCAATTTTCAAGTTGCGAAATGACTCCTGAGTTTCATTATTCTACGAAATAACGTGTCGATTTTACCCCCACTACCACGAATCGTTTTATTTAGAGATATCTCGGCGAGAGCCTCGGGCCAGCAGACGACAGGGCTGTCAATGTACTTGTCCCGAGACTCTACCGAGTCTCTTGATCTTGTAACCCATTGCGGCCTGAAAAAACTAGTTACGCTACTAAAGATAAATAATTTTTTTTGTATATTTTTCGTGAATTCCAGTTAATTGTCACCGAAAGAAACTCAAAATATGGCCTGTTCAGCCACTGCATGGCTGAGTAGCCACACTATTGTTTAATGGAATATAATCCCGAGGTGGAGTATAGCTTTAGTGTTCGTTGGGCCTTATTTTGTGTATAATCCTTCCATCGGTAGTAAATCTTGGTTCTTTTTTGTGCGCATAAGTTGACACCTAGGGAAAAAAAGGTTGGGACAAGTACATTGATGGTGTCTTGTTTGCTGATAATTCCAATCATAAAAAATACTATGAATTTTTTTTTTAATTATAAAAAAAATATTTAATAAAAAAATATATGAACCTTCCTGAAAATTATTTTAACACAACAATTCAGAGGAAAATTTACAAATCAGGAAATAAGGTCAAAATAAAAATTTAATTCCATAAAAAAAAATCAGGAAAAAGATTGTAATATTCAAATAAAAATGTTAATAAGGAAAAAACATTATATAGGAAAAATTTTTAAATGAAACGTTAACAAAGCCAAAGACACTACTCAAAAACATTGTAAATGTAACAAATCAAAATATCTCACTTGATAACGTTTTAAACACCGATGCGACATTCTTTTCATCTTATTCTAATGAAGGAACAACTAAATGAATTGAAAAAGTTCCTATCTAAATTACGTACAGCACTAAAATTTATGATATTTATTCGAGGACAAGTATTTCATAATTTTGAATACTAACTGCTATAGGACACATCAGGAACTTGAGAAAAATTTCGTAAATCAAAAACTTTACCATCTAAATTATGTGCAAATGTAAAATTGATTATATCAATTAGTGGACAAGTATTTTATTAGTAATTCGCAATTTTAACATTATGAAATTGTGTTAATATGCGTTAAGAATACTCGTCCGTAAAACTCCATAAAACTCAGGTTGTTTTTATGGAAATTTTTAAAAAATCAGCTACTATAAAAAATCTCAAAATCTTGCTTTCTAACAATTAGAACGATGGCAATCCAATTTTTTTAATAATCAGAACACAGAAAATTGTGTTTGACTGAGAGTTGAGAATACTCTCCCGGCCCGAGCGATGGTGAAGTCAGGAGTTAGTTTCCGTCAGAAGAAACTTATAAGGAAACCGAACCCTTCCTGTCCCTGACTTTTTGGTAAATGGCTAATCCAAAAAAATCTCATCAAAGGAAAAGTCATTTGTTACTCTTCGGCGGTAAAAACTTCTAAGAAGATTGATTCTTCTCTGACTTTCAGGACCCCCTTGTATTATTGACAACATTCAACGTCGATTGGATCGGTACAAATTATGTTTAAATACGTGTTAAAAGTACTTGTCCGGCCCATCACTTTTCATTCAAGTTTCTCATTCAAATAAAAATCAGGGGTCTTCTAGAAATGATAGATCACAAACATGCATACAGAGAGAACTAAAATTGCATTAATTTAAAGAGAAATGCAAACATATTTCCTGTAATGCACTTGTACTTTAATATGTTATGTTTATTGGGAACCCAAGAGCATAGAGCAATGCGAGATGGGGTCCGAGATATGATTTTCGGCTCATAACGTTTGTTTCGATGAAAAAAGACCTATTTTTTGTCAATTTTGATGTGAAAAGTTATCGCCACAGATCTATCCTTAGACTTTGGCGATTTTTCCCAAATCTTCATAAAAAGAAAGAAGAGAAGTAGAGACTTTTTTAATAGAACAGATTTTTTAAATCTCTTTTCTCCAAAATTCAAGTGAAAAATAGATAAAATTCAATGCGCAAAAAATCCAACAGAATTTACCATTTTTAAATGTCTCTTTTGCATTCTGCATCTAGAGATTTTCGTGTCATGCAAAACGTGCCGCTGATCAAAAATAATTTCAAAGTTTGCAAGTGGCCGCTGAGGCCCGATTGTCTACAGTTTGATAGTTACCAATAAAAAGCACCAGAAAACTTCTAACATTTATTATGCCAGAATTCAACAGAGCAACAGAATTCAAAGAGGTTTAAGGTACCTGCATTGATTTTGGAGGAAAACAATTTCAGGACAATTTGGAAATGAATTTAGAAATTTAAAAACTTAGAATAGAATTTAGAAAAAGGAAAATTTAGGAATTTGAAAAAATCTGAAAACTTTTGTGACGAATTTTCCAGAATACATGTTACGGTTGGAGTAAATATTTTTAATGATTGGCACGCATGCTGCGACACAGAAATATGAAAGTTTGAAGGTATTCGCTTCATAGCAATATTATAAACTTCAATACTATTTGAAAAGAAACACTTTAAAATTTGCTGAACCAAGTTCTATTACATATTACCATAATCAAAGATAGGGGATGATACTTAGCACACATATTTATGCACAGAAATTTCAGAGTTCGCAGGTATCTGCTGCGATTCAATGTATCTACGCAATGAGTTTGGAAGACAGGAATTTCAAATCCATCCATAAATGAGCAACTGAAGACTTTTGTAATGAATTTTTCATTTTATATATATGTTACAGTCAGAGTCAAAAACTAAAATGAATGGCACAGTATATAAATTGTATAATTTGCAGATCTTTGCTGTATTTCAATGATTCGAATCTACAGCATTAGAATGAAAAGTTGTGAAAAGTCATGATGTTACATTAAAATGACATAGCGCACATTGCATTCAGAAATTCTGTATATTTCCATGGATGTTGGCCGGAATTATATTTGATCGTATCCAAAATCGAGCAACTGTAGACTATCGTAACGAATCTTTTCACTAATAATTCCACATTTGCAGATTGCAAAGTGGGAATACTCAACATACATATCATTTCATAAGTTGTATTGTCAAAATTTGTGTTTGCCCACTGCATTCCGAAGATACGACTTTTCATATCATCAGAAAAAAAGCATCCAAAGGCTTTTTAGAACAATTTTCCAAATTTATCACTCGACAGACCAAGTGAAAAAGAATAACTATACTTATACCAAGACCAGAAACTGTTTTGAGAATCTGATGTACAAAATGTGCGATTGATAATCATAGTTGGAAACCTCTTGAATCACGTTACCACAATCAGCATGAAGAAATAGTAGAAAATCCTAGGACACACATATTAGGCAACGAATTAATATGTATCGATCCACTGCAAACCGATGGGGTGAAAACGAGGATCGGAGAGGGCAGAGCCAAACTTAATATGAAGCAAAATATCAAGAGACTCGGTAGAGTCTCGGGACAAGTACATTGACAGCCCTGTCGTCTGCTGGCTGGCCCGAGGCTCTCGCCGATACTTTCTCTGAATAAAACGATTCGCGGTGGTGGGGGTAAAATTGGCATGTGATTTTCTTTAATTGCGAAGCCTATGAGTTATGTACGACTTTGAAAATTGAACTTTCAGCTAATTGAGAAATTCTCTATCGAATGAGCCCAAAATCAGCATTATTGGTGGCGTAATTGCTGAGAAAAAACTTTGCACGGGCTCAAGATTATGCAAAAGTTACCAACACATTCAAAAATTTATGTGTCTGTATCAAGAGACTCGGTAGAGTCTCGGGACAAGTACATTGACAGCCCTGTCGTCTGCTGGCCCGAGGCTCTCGCCGAGACTATATTAATCTCTGAATAAAACGATTCGCGGTGGTGGGGGTAAAACCGACATGTCATTTTCTTGAATTGCGAAGCTCAGGAGTTATATCGCAATTTGAAAATTGAACTTTCAGCTAATTAAGAAATTCTCTTTCGATTGCGCCCAAAATCAGCATGATCGGTGGCGTAATTGCTGAGAAAAAACTTTGCACGGGCTCAAGATTATGCAAAAAGTACCAACACATTTACGCAGCTGACGTATCCGTATACGGGTTCAGACCGATACATACAAGGGCTTCTTGATGCCCATCATAACCAATCACCGGTGAGAATCTATCCGTCTCGACCAATCGCCGATGAGAAAGTTTCTGATAGTCCTCAATGTTTTCTTGTATACCGTCTGTTATGTTATTATAAAGTGATTGCGATCGTAGCCCCGTGGATCAACGGTGCAAGATTTGCAAATTTCGTTTAAATAAATAAAACATTATTGGAAATAGCAGTGGATATAATCAATTTTATTTTTTTCATAAAAGAAGTTTCAATAAGTTTCGAGCCCAATTCACGACAATAATATCTATAATAAATAAAACCTCAAAAGTGGATTAATTGATCTCATACAGTGTACTGAGAGTGAGTAAAATTTAATGTTGAGAAGTGAAAAGGTGAATAATGTGTGTCGTGAAAATTAAGAATTATCTGTTCTACTTCGATATCGTAATATATACATAGATAGCAACTTTGCGAGATTTCGCGTCATGTTGACGTTTGAGGTTATGACCGCCGGAGTGCTGTTGCGTGCAGAGTGTAGAAAAATAAAAGTGGTTATTGAAAAGTGGAAGGAATCGATATTATTAATGACGTGACTAATTAGTGTTGAATAATAATAATAATAAAAATGAGAAAAAAAACGTTCGTTCATTATAACCTCTAAAACATTCTTTCCAAACAGAAATTCTATGTTGTGTAATTACATTAAAGAAAGATGTGGATGGTTGTGTGTAAACGAATTCAAATAAATTTTAAAAAACTTTGGTCAAGTAATTCAATGTATTGTTGTCATAATTTCTTTCTTTTAGTTTGGCTGTGTTCACCGGTCCCTATTTTCCACCTCCTTAGCTTACAGTGTATTGTCATACCAATTTCTGTTTGTTCTCCAGACAATACGAGAGATATTCATATTTCTATATTTTTTATATTAATTTCAACAAGATAATTTGAAATATTTATAACAAAAAGCCTTCATAATTGCTTGTTCATACACCCAAGTTTTGAAAAATCTTTGGGCCATGTAAATGCATAGATATATTCACTTGAGTTGTTACATGATAAATTTGGAAATTTATTTCAATAAGTCATTGGGTGCTTAATTTTCATGATATCAAAATTTGTATCTTCGAAATGCAATGCATGAACACCTCTAAAGTTCGACAAAGTGATGAAGCGACATGTATATTGAATATTTCCAGACCATGTTTGCGATTGGCATTGTGGGTTGAAAAATTCATGTCTGTAAGTCTACACCTGATCATTTTTGGATGTGATCAAATATTTTGTCCGCGGATAACCATGGAGACATACAAAATTACAGCATTTTGCTTGCTTCAACATGCATCGTATCTGTCACTTTTTTTTTGAATGTGTCATAATAAGTTTCAAAAATGTGGTTCATGTAATTTTGAAGTGTTTTTCCCTATAGCACCAAAGTCTGTATAACTGGTACGTAGCAAGTACCTATGAACTTTGATATTTCTGTGAAATAGCAGGTATGCCAATCTTTTAACTTTTTGGTTCCGACTGGAATATATTAACGAAAATATTCATTACTAAAGTCTTCACCTACTTATTTCTGAATAGATCTGAAATTACTGTCTTCAGAAACTAATGCACAGATACATGAAACAATTTTGATTTGTGTTCTCTTTCAATTGCGCTGTCTTTTTTCTTTTTAACTATGGCTCTGCTCTTGCCGATCCTTGTTTTGACTCCATCGGTTTGCAGCGGATCGATGCATATTATTAATTGGTTGCCTAATATGTGTGTCCTAGGATTTTCTACTATTTCTTCATGCTGATTGTGGTAACGTGATTCAAGAGGTTTCCAATTATGATCATCAATCGCACATTTTGTACAACAGATTGTCAAAACAGTTTCTGGTCTTGATATAAGTATAGTTATTCTTTTTCCACCTGGTCTGTTGAGTAATAAATTTTGAAACTTGTTCCAAAAAGTCTTTGGATGCTTTTTTTTGCTGATGATATGAAAAGTTGAATCTTCGGAATGCGGTATGCAAACACAAATATTGACAACAATACTTATGAAATAACGTGTATGTTGAGTATTCCTATTCTGCAAACTGCAAATGTGGAATTATTGGTGAAAACATTCATTACGATAAGTGTACAGTTGCTCAGTTTTCGATGCGATTAAGTATAATACCTGTCACCATCATAGAAACCTACAGAATTTCTGAATGTTATGTGCGCTATGTCATTTCAATGTAACATCATGACTTCTAACAACTTTCCACTCTAATACTATAGATTTGGATCATTGAAATACAGCAAAAATCTGCAAACTATAAAATTTATATACTGTGCCATTCATTTTATTTTTTGACTCGCACCATAACATAAATATGAAGTGAAAAATTCATTACAAAAGTCTTCAGTTGCTCATTTATGGATGGATTTGAAATTGCTGCCTTCCAAACTCATTACGCAGATACATTGAATTGCAGCAGATACCTGCGAATTTGGAAATTTCTGTAGATAAGTATATGTGCTAAGTATCACCCCCTATCTTTATGGTAATATGTAATGGAACTTTGTTCAGCAAGTTTTAAAGTATTTCTTTTCAAATAGTATTAAAGTTTGTATTACTGCGGTATGGAGCGAATACCTTCAAACTTTGATATTTTTGTGTCGCAGCATGTGTGCCAATTATTTAAATTTTTTACTCGAACCGTAACATGTAATTTCAAAAATTCATCACAAAAGTTTTCAGCTTTAATAATTATCTTAATTATCCTTTTTCTAAATTCTATGCTAAATTTCTGAATTTCCTAATTTATTTCTAAATTATCCTGAAATGAAATTGTTTTCCTCCACAAGCAATGCAGGTACCTTAGACGTCTTTGAATTCCGTTGCTCTGTTGAATCAAGTACGCTCAGTTTTTTTTACTTCTTTGAATTCTGACATAATAAATGTTTCCGGGTGCTTTTTTTCTGCAACTATCAAACTGTGGATAATTGAACCTCAGCGGCCGCTTGCAAACTTTGGAAATATATTTCATTAGGGGCACGTTTTGCATGAGACGAAATCTCTAGATTCAGAATGCAAAAGCGACATTTAAAGTGAGCAAATCTGTTGGATTTTTCGTGTCTTGAATTTGATCTATCTTTCATTTGAATTTTGAAGAAAAGGGATAAATAAAATCTGTTCTATTAAGGAAATCTTTATGTCAGTTCTTTCTTGGTATGAAGACTTGGAAAAAATCGCCAAAGGCCACGGACAGACCGGTGACGAAATATTTCCAGTACATTTTTGACGAAAAATAGATCTTTTTTCACGGAAACCAACGTTATAAGCCGAAAATCATATTACAGCCCATGAAACGCATTTCTTCACACTTTTGGGTTCCTAATACACAAAACATATTAGAAAATAAGGGGGAATATTACCGACGTGCAAGAACAAACCAGTGCCGAAATATTTCCAGTATAATTTTGACGAAAAATCGGTCTTTTTTCGGGGAAACCAACGTTATAAGCCGAAAATCATATCTCGGCCTCCAACCCACTTTCCACCGTGCTCTTGGGTTCCTAATAGACAAAACATATTAGGAGACAAGGGGAAAAATCACCGAAGTCCAAGAACAAACCTGTGCCGAAATATTTTCAGTAAAATTTTGACGAAAAATAGGTCCTTCTTCGTGGAAACCAACGTTATAAGCCGAAAATCATATCTCGGCCTTCAACCCGCTTTCTACCGTTCTCTTGGGTTCCCAATAAGCATAGCATATTAGAGTAGAAGAAAAAAAATCGCCCAAATCCATGGACAGACCTGTGACGGAATATTTTCTGTACAATGTTGACGAGAAATTTGTTGTTTTTTGTGGTAACCAACTTTATTAACCGAAAATCATATCTCGACCCGCAACACGCTTTTCTCCATGCTCTTGGGTTCCAAATAGACGAAACATATTAGAGTACAAGGGAAAAAATCACCAACGTCCAAGGACAGACCTGTGACGAAATATTTCCAGTACAATTTTGACGAAAAATAGATCTTATTTCGTGGAAACCAACGTTATAAGCCGAAAATCATATTACGGCCCACAACACGCATTTCTTCATGCTCTTAGGTTCCTAATAGACAAAACATATTAGAAGACAAGGAGAAAAATCATCAAAGTCCAAGAACAATCTAGTGCCGCAATATTTTCAGTACAATTTTGAAGAAAAATTGGTCTTCTACGTGGAAACCAACATTATAAACCGAAATTCATTTCTCGGGCCTCATCCCGGATTCCTGCATGTTGTTGGGTTCCTAATAGGCATAGGCTAATATTAGAGTATAAGGAAAAAATTGTCGAAGTTCAAGGACGGACTTGTGATTCGTTATAATTTTCCGCTTCATTTGAGCCTAATTACAATATTTTACGAAATTGCGTTGAATTTTAATTAACAAAACAAAAAAATATAATAGTTCGAGTTTTTAATGCGCGGCGCCGCTAGTGTCGCGCTCCGCCGCTTGTACCGGGCCTTTGTATTGCCCTCCAGTACGGCCGCCGCCGGCCAACAGTGACGCGTCTCACCGGTCGTTGTACGCGCTCGGTCAAAACATTGCGCCGCGTCGCGATGCCCCTTTTTGAGGTTATGTTCGGGTTCGAGTCGATTCGGTCGCTCAGGAGGAGGTTACGTTACAATACGGATACATAAATTCTTGAATGTGTTGGTAACTTTTGCATAATCTTGAGTCCGTGCAAAGTTTTTTCTCAGCAATTACGCCACCTATCATGCTGATTTTGGGTGGAATCGAAAGAGAATTTATTAATGAATTTCCAGTTCAATTTTCAAAGCCTCAGATGACTCAGAAGTTTCGTAATTCAAAAAATCACTTGCCAATTTTACCCCCACCATGGCGAATCGTTTTATTCAGAGAATGTATTCGGCGAGAGCCTCGGGCCAGCAGACAACAGGGCAGTCAATGTACTTGTCTCGAGACTCTACCGAGTCTCTTGATACTATTCGTTACTCTACATTACTATAATTATGAGTTCGATTATTTGCAACTTTTTTTTAGTAAAACCGTCGTAACGCCTTTATCTTTTTTCAGATAAAAATTTCAATGGCATCTTTATTCAGGACATAAATTCGTATGTTGCAGAAATACGGGAGTAAGAAAAGAACGGAGCTTAAGTTCACCTGTAGAAGACTCTTCGTAAGCCGCATGGCAGTTCTGCACCCCGAATCGGTTTTACATGCGAACGAAATAAAATTGGGAGCCTCAAAGGTCATAGAGAGCTGAAATAGTATTTTGGTGAGTCCCATCCTATAAAATTTCGACACAACGCAGAGACGGTGGGCTCTTGTGGCCCACCTCCAACATCATTCAAGCTGGCGAGCGCTTTGACCGCTGGTATGAACCCCCACCATCCGGGCCATCCTGCGGCATATCCTCATCATTCCTCGTTGTCAAGTAGCCCACATCATTCAGGGCCTGGTGGAGGCCATCATGGAAGTTATACAGGAGGTGGTAGTACCGGTGGTGGTAATACGACAACACCCGACTTACCAAGTCCTCACTCACCTCCTACTCACGGAGGGCAAGCGGAGCCCGGAACCCTTTACGGATCTCTATCAAGTGGTCCGGGTTTGGGAAGCAATGGGAATCATCACGGGGCAGTCGGAATGATGAGCGATCATACTCACCATTCTGGACACATACATCCACATCTACAAAGTCATCCCGCATATCCAGTGGTTAATCACAATAACAACTGCACCCTAAAGGTATACAAGGTCATTTGCATTCTTCGTTAGTATTTATTAGGGTATACGAGAAAAAACAATATTGTTTTTTCCTTTGCATCTAGCCGAGAAAGTCGAATTAAGGTGAAAAAAAACATCTCCACAAGCTGAGCTCGCTAAAAAATTATTATGAACGTTGAATCGCGTTTGAAGATTTTCCATAAAAATAACCCAGGAAACTATTGAGACCTTTGATGATCATATCATAATTCTTTAGGAAAAAATCACACAAAATCCACAAGTAAATGTTTTTATAGAAAATCGCTTCCCCTACAAAAAAAAGTCTTGGTACTATCACCGTTTAAAGTTGAATCGATAAAAAAAAATTTTTTTCATAAGACTTTATAAATTGAATTTTTCGTTTGACGAACAAACTTTTTGGTAATTGTTCGTAAAGAATTAATTTCCCTATTGAAAAACTGTTATAATAATTATTTTTTTTATAAATTCACTTATTTTTATTGTTTCATGCTTGGTTTTCATAGGATAACAATGTTTTTCACTGCCATGGAAACATTTTTTATTTTCCCCTCCAATTTTAATAATTTTTTTATATATCGAAAAATAAGAAACATGGACCCAACTTCCGTTAGAAATTGTTACTTGTTAAATACGTGTCGCACTTCTTATGTATCTCTATTACATACAGATGATTCACTCCTGATTATTTAGAATTTTTTCGTATAACAAAAACTTACGATCCAATTTTAATAAAACACTAGGTGAGTCACAGTGCGCTCCACGCGCGTCATTTTCTTGCATAGTGTAACTTTTTATTTATATTTACCAGCATTCATTTACATTTAATAATTCAACTTATTAATAATACCAACACACAAAAAAAAGTGGTCAGTACCTAAAACCAGACCCATCAATCTCAACGTATGTTAGCCCGTTGAATCCGAATCCACGGTCAGATTGGTCAATATACCTCCAAAATTTTGAGTAAATTCCAAAAAACCGAAAAAAATGGCGAATAATCGCTGTTAAAAGCACGATAAAAGTTGTCTTCGATCTTAGTCGGGGGTGTTTTTTATGTAATTTGATGCGCTGAATCTGAATCTAAAGTCAGATTAGCTGATATACCCGCAAAAAAACAAGCGTCTATTTAACTCGTACGTCTTCAAAATTTTTTTTCCATGGAAAAAAACAAATGTTTTACACATGCATGATTCATCTTAGAATGTACACAAACAAAAGATCTATATATTCTGTATTAGGGTGTGTCGAAAATAATCGATATTTTTTTTCGGGCTCCACAAGCATTTTTCTTCTTATTATGCCAAACAATGAAGCTAGCCGAAAGGACAGCTCCAAATAAAATTATTTCGGCCGGCCCATCGCATACTTCAATTTTCCATAAGAATAACACGTGAAAAAAAAACTTCGGTGAACATTGTTCCATGTAAAAAAAAATGCACAGATATTCTACTGACGTATTTTTGTAGAGAATTGAATTCCCTACACGTATTTAAATATAATTTGTATTGATCCAATCGACGTCGAATTTTGTAAATAATACCAGAAGATCCTGAAAGAATCGGTTTTCTTATAAGTCCCCGTCACCATGGAGTAACAAATGACTATAGCTTTTATGTGATTTTTTTGGATTTAAAATCTTCTCAAAACAACTTCATAATGTTGAAATTTGGAGTTACTCATAAATTACTTGTCCCCGAATGATATCATGAATTTTAGTGCTGCACGTAACTCAAGTGGTAACTTTTTTCAATTTATTAGAAAATACTTAGCCTCGAATTGACATAATAAATTTTAATGCTGCACGTAAATTAGATGGAATTTTTTTTAATTGATTTAGCTGTTCGAATCAAATAAGAAGAATGAGGCATCGGTTTCTAAAATGATTTCAAGCGCGATTTTTCGGTTTTTTTATTTTTTACTTGTTATTTGATACTTTTGACACTTTAAAAAATAGACACAGATTAGTTTTTTTTTAAGATAATGTTTTTTCAAGATTTGTGAAATTTTTTTCGAATTGTTTTGTTGAAATTATTTACAGTTGGTTTCATAATTTTTTTTATGGATTTTTTTCACATTTTTCGTGATATGGTCAGGAAACAAGGGACTTTCAATGTACTTGTCCCAACTTTTTTTTCCCTAGGGGAATTTTGGAGATTGCTATATGTATCGTGTACAACCATCTGTCAGTTTTCGATGGTATGAGCGAACGAGTAGCGACAGCGATATAATAAATAATAAAATTTCGGGGAAATAGTGCATGATGTGAGAATTTGATTAGATGTTCTAATATGATTATAAAATGAACTACGTGAGTTTTGTTAAAACAGTGCGGGTTATTTTACTCCCATGTCAATCGGCCGTGAGTGTTTGTTGATATATAAGATATGGGTGTTGGAAAATTTCTCCTCGTATTGACTTGACTCTACGTACATTTTTCGTTCATTATAACCTCAAACGTTCTTTCCAACTAGAAAATTTATGTAGTGAAATTATATCAAAGAAAAAACACGCGTAATTGGTTATGTGTAAATGAATTCAAATAAATATTTAAAAATTTTCCTCAAGTAAATGTGTAACTCAACGTATTGTTGTCACATTCTTTTTCATTTGGTTTGGTTGTGCCCTTTCGTTTCTTTTTTCCACCTCCTTAGATTACAGTACATCTTTCGATTCATTCTCTAGAGAATATGTATGTTATGTATTTTTATTTTTTTACATTGATTTCATCCAAATTATTTATAAATTTTTAACGAAAAGTCGTCATACGATTGCTTGTTTATATGTTTTAAAACATGCATAGATATTCACTTGAATTGTTACATGGAGAATTTGGGAATTTATTTCAATAAATTATTGGGTGCCCAATATTTGTGATATCAAAATTTGTATCTTCAAAATGCAATGGACACCTCTAAAGTTTGACAGTGTGATGAAGCGACATGAATATTGAATATTTCCATGGCATGTTTGTCATTGGCATTATGGGTTGAAAAATTCGTGTCTGTAAGTCTACATCTGATCATTTTTGAATGCGATCAAATGTTTGGTCTGCGTATAACCATGGAGACATACGAAATTACACCGTTTTCCTTGCTTCAACATACAGCATGTCTTTTACTTTTTTATTGAATGTAACATAATAAGTTTCAAAAATGTGGTTCAGGTATTTTTGAAGTTTTTTTTCTCCGTAGTATCAATGTTTATATTAATGGTATACAGTGAGTACCTATAAACTTTGATATTTCTGTGAAGGCGTCAGGTGTGCCAATCTTTTCACTTTTTGCTTTCGACTGTACTATATGAATGAAGAAATGTATTACTAGAGTCTTTAGCTGCTTATTTCTGAATAGGTCTAGAATTACTGTCTTTGAAAACCAATGCACAGATACATCAAACAATTTTGAGTTCTGTTTGCTTTTAATAGTGCGCTGTCTTTATTACTTTTAGCGTTGACATAATTAATTTAATGAATCTGTGGTACTTATTTTTTCTGTCTATATCAAAATGTAGTTGAATGAACCGCAGCGGGTACTTGCAAACTTTGAAACTCCTGTGTATTCACATGTGCGCCAAGTATTATAACTTCCTATTTTTGATTATAGAATATGGGTATATATAAATAATAAAAATTATAAAAGAATTATAGAATATGGTTATGGATTATAAATGATAAAAAATAAAAAGTAATGAACAATGCTACAAAAAGTCAGCGGTGGCCCATTTGTGAATGGCATAAGAATTTATGTTTTCAAAATGCATGTGTTAAACAGTGAGCAAATGTGTTAGTCTTGACGCACTTCATACTTTTCTTTTCTCTGGTTAGACCTTGTGGTGGGTACATGCAGAGTTAAAAAATTTTGTACATTTTGTGCATCAACTTTCTATCTCTGAATATAGTAAAAAGAATGCTTCAAAAAGTCATTGGAAGTCCATTGTTCAATAAAATAAAAATTTCTAGCTTTTGAATCTAATTTATGAGGGATTCAGATCTACCTCACAACCGATTATATCAAAATACTACTAAAAAAAAAAAATACTTTTTTTTTCAAATGCATATATCTAGAAAACTTGAAGTGACTGAAAAAAAAGTTTTCACATAAAAATTATAGTTTCGTGTTAGCTTTCGAGCGGACGACTCGAAATAATTTCTACGTTCTGGTAACGATGATTTTTTACCGAAAGACGAGAGAATTATTTTTTTATTCAGAAGCAGCCATTTTTTTCTGGCTGCAAAAATTACAGAGTTTTCCAGTTTGTTTGACGATATCGCAAAACAATCACCAGAGTGGCACGAATCGAAGTTCTAGAGTAAAAAAAATATTATCAGAAATAATAATTTTTTTTATTCATAAGTGATACGGATCGAGGTACCGGTAAAAAAAATGAATTTGTGTAATTTAATCTTTCTTAGAACCTGGAAATTATTTCGAGTCGTCCGCTCGAAAGCTACCCCGAAACTACAACTTCTATGTGAAAACATTTGTTTTCAATCACTGCGAGTTTCCACGATATATTCATTTGACAAAAAACGGTATTTTCTGGAATTATGAATTTAAAAATCTGAAAAAATTCACATGGAGTGCCTTTTAATAGTACTTTGATATAACCAGTTATGAGATAGATCTGAGATGGTTGAAAAAAAATTGGCTGGTTTGACAGAGAATTATTCCCCTTGAGAAAAAAAGGTTGGGACAAGTACATTGATGGTCCCTTGTTTCTGGATGACATAGAAAAAAAATTCAGAACCACGAAAAAAATTCTATAAATATAATAAACGAAAAATTGTTAAGTTCAAAAAAATTCAACAATAAAAAACAATCGAAAAAAATTCTGTAAAGAAAAATAAAATTTTTCAAAAAAAATCATAAATATTGAACAAATTGAAAAATGTACTATCCAAGTTACATGCAGTATAAAAATGTCTGATATTAATTAGAGGCCAAGTTTTTATTGATAATTTGGAATATTTATTGAAGAAATCGGAAACTTTAATTGAAACTCATGATAATTATTTTCAAGAAAAAAGTTAATGAAAAAAAAGTCATAACGGAAGTTACGTGCAGTACTAAAATGTATTATATCAATTCGAGGTCAAGTATTTATCAGTTATTCGAAATATAATCTCCGGCGACAAATGGCGTTGAGAATCCTTGTCGGGCTCACAACGTTTTATCAAAATTACTAAAAAATTAATGGAAATGAAATCATTAAAAATTCACATGAAAGTCATTCGTTACTTCAACAAGGTACATACTTTAAAGAATCGATTTCCCTCCGATTTTCAGGATCCCCTGGTATTATTCACAACATTCAACTTCGATTGGATCGGTACAAATTATGTTCAAATACGTCTTAAACGTACTTGTCCGGCCCATCACTTTTTATTCAAATTGCTCATTCGAAAACAAATCAGAGCTGCTCTAAAATGACAAATATAATAAAATCGATAGAAATAAAAATAATATCTCCAAGTAATTTGAACTTGATTGTTCGCAAGTTCGTATAGCAATATCCACTTCTTGAAAATGAGAAATAATCAGGCACATTACAAGAAATTTTCGAACGTACTCAGCCATGCATTGTTTTTTTTTTCTATAGTCACGTACACATTTTGATAAATACCACTAGTCGAGTACGACACGTGGATTCCTGGAATTTGGAGAAAAATTATTTTGTTGTGAATTCTGACTTCATATGATATAAATAGATTAATCAACTTTATCTTTCATTTTCGTTTCATTTTGACAAGAGCGATTCGAAGGAAAATTATTTCCTTGGGAATTACTGTTCCTTAATATTAACATATGCATTAACTTTGTTTTTGATTTGTTTTCGAATGAGCAATTTGAATAAAAAGTGATGGGCCGGACAAGTACGTTTAAGACGTATTTGAACATAATTTGTACCGATCCAATCGAAGTTGAATGTTGTGAATAATACCAGGGGATCCTGAAAATCGGAGGGAAATCGATTCTTTAAAGTATGTACCTTGTTGAAGTAACGAATGACTTTCATGTGAATTTTTAATGATTTCATTTCCATTAATTTTTTAGTAATTTTGATAAAACGTTGTGAGCCCGACAAGGATTCTCAACGCCATTTGTCGCCGGAGATTATATTTCGAATAACTGATAAATACTTGACCTCGAATTGATATAATACATTTTAGTACTGCACGTAACTTCCGTTATGACTTTTTTTTCATTAACTTTTTTCTTGAAAATAATTATCATGAGTTTCAATTAAAGTTTCCGATTTCTTCAATAAATATTCCAAATTATCAATAAAAACTTGGCCTCTAATTAATATCAGACATTTTTATACTGCATGTAACTTGGATAGTACATTTTTCAATTTGTTCAATATTTATGATTTTTTTTGAAAAATTTTATTTTTCTTTACAGAATTTTTTTCGATTGTTTTTTATTGTTGAATTTTTTTGAACTTAACAATTTTTCGTTTATTATATTTATAGAATTTTTTTCGTGGTTCTGAATTTTTTTTCTATGTCATCCAGAAACAAGGGACCATCAATGTACTTGTCCCAACCTTTTTTTCTCAAGGGGAAGTTTATGGTTTGATATCACGCCTTTTTTCTCAAAAGTTCCTCATTTATGTTATGACGGTTATAGTATTTTAGTTTAAATTTCTATGAATTATTTGCTTAGTACATTTTTATAGATTCCATTCTCATACGAACATTTTTTTATGGGATAATCTTTTTCATGAAATTATCAGCAAATAAGGGACCATCAATGTACTTTTCACAACCTTATTTTCCCTGGGTATGATGTCCGGCTTATAAAGTTGGTTTCCACCATAGAAAACCAATTTTTCGTAAAAATTGTAGTGAAAATATTTCGTCACAAGTCTGCCCTTGAACTTTGGCGATTTTTTCTCTTATACTCTAATATGTTATGCCTATTAGGAACTCAAAAGCATGGAGGAATCCGGGATGAGGCCCGAGAAATTAATTTCGGTTTATAATGTTGGTTTCCACGTAAAAGACCAATTTTTCTTCAAAATTGTACTGAAAATATTTAGGCACTGGTTTGGTCTTGGACTTTGGTGATTTTTCTCCTTGTCTTCTAATATGTTTTGTCTATTGGGAACCCAAGAGCTTGAAGAAATGCGTGTTGTAGGCCGTAATATGATTTTCGGCCTATAACGTTGGTTTCCACGAAAAACAACAAATTTCTCGTCAACATTGTACAGACAATATTCCGTCACAGGTCTGTCCATGGACTTGGGCTATTTTTTTTCTTCTACTCTAATATGCTATGCTTATTGGGAACCCAAGAGAATGGTAGAAAGCGGGTTGGGGGCCGAGATATGATTTTCGGCTTATAACATTGGTTTCCACAAAAAAGGACCTATGTTTCGTCAAAATTGTACTGGAAATATTTCGGCACTGGTTTTTTCTTCCACGTTGGTGATTTTCCCCCTTATCTTCTCATATGTTTTGTGCAATAGGAACCCTAAAGAGTAAAGAAATGCGTCTCGTGGGCTGTAATATGATTTTCGGCTCATAACGTTGGTTTCCGCGACAAAAGATCTATTTTTCGTCAAAATTATACTGCAAATATTTCGTCACCGGTCTGTCCTTGGCCTTTGGCAATTGTTTCCAAGTCTTTAAACGAAGAAAGAACTGACGTAAAGATTTCCTTAATAGAACAGATTTTATTTATCCCTTTTCTTCAAAATTCAAATGAAAGAACACGAAAAATCCAACAGATTTGCCCACTTTAAATGTCGCTTTTGCATTCTGAATCTAGAGATTTCATCTCATCCAAAATGTGCTCCCAATGAAATATATTTCCAAAGTTTGCAAGTGGCCGCTGAGGTCCAATTATCCACAGTTTGATAGTTGCTGAAAAAAAGTATCCAAAAACTTCTAACATTTATTATGCCAGAACTCAAAGCAGCAAAAAAAACTAAGCGAACTTAATTCAACAGAGCAACAGAATTCAAAGACGTTTAAGGTACCTGCATTGGTTTTGGAGGAAAACCATTTCAGGACAATTCAGAAATGAATTTAGAAATTCGAAAACTCACAATGGAGTAGAAAAAGGAAAATTGAAGTATTTAGAAAAGCGGAAGACTTTTGTGATGAATTTTCTAGATTACATGATACGGTTGGAGTAAATGATTTGAATGATTGGCACACATGCTGCAACACAGAAATATCAAAGTTTGGAAGTATTCGCTGTATATCAGTCATACAAACTTCAATACTATTTGAAAAGGAACACTTAAAAACTTGCATTTACCTTACATATTACCATAATCAAAGATAAGGGGTGATCCGTCGCATATATATTTATCCACAGAAATTTCAGAGTTCGCAGGTATCTGCTGCGGTTCAATGTATCTGCGCAATGAGCTTCGAAGACAGCAATTTCAAATCTATCCATAAATGAGCAACTGAAGACTTTTATAATCAATTTTTTACTTCATATAGATGTTACAGTTAGAGTCAAAATGTAAAATGTATGGCACAGTATTTAAATTGTATAGTTTGCAGATTTTTGCAGTATTTTAATGATCCGAATCTACAGCATTATAATGAAAAGTTGTCAAAAGTCATGATGTTACATTAAAATGACATAGGGCACATTGCATTCAGCAATTCTGTAAGTTTCTGGGGATGTTGGTAGGCACCATATTTGATCGCATCCAAAACTGAGCAACAGTAGACTTATCGGAATGAATTTTTTTTATAATTCCATATTTGTAGTTTGCAAAGTGGAAATACTCAACATACATGTCATTCTATAAGTTTTGTTATCAAAATTTGTGTTTGCATACCGCATTCCTAAGATACGACTTTTCATATCATTAGCAAAAAAAGCATCCAATGGCTTTCTGGAAAAGTTTTCAAATTTATCACTTGACAGACCTAATGGGAAAAGAATATATAACTGCACACTATACCAAGACCAGATTTTTTTTGAAAATCTGATTTACAAAATGTGCAATTCAAGATCACGGTTAGAAACCTCTCGAATCATGTTACCACAATCATCATGAAGGAGTAGAAAATCATAGGACACATATTAGGGAACGAATTAAAAATATGAATCGGTTCGCTGCAAACTGAGCGGGTGAAAACAAGGATCGGAGAGGGCAGAGCCAAACTGAATATCAAGCAAAATATGGGGATGTTTAAAAATAATGACCACACAAGAAATAAATTAGAAAACATTTATTCAATTAAAGTTTCTAATATCATTCTAACAGTTGCGTGTATTTTTGTTCTATTTATTCGTATATATAACCTATGTACACATGATATATAACCACGCCACTGACAATTTATTCGCACTGGACAATATTTCTCGTACTCTGGTTTAATTGAAGGATTATTTCAGTTAACACTTATTTCCAATCGAACGAAATAATGAAATCTTGAAAAGTTTCGTTGACATATATGCATCGCGCATTTTTTATATTCTTTTTCACACACACATCACAGACTACATTTACGCGGCCGCTTTGATACCGGTTTAATATATCACAAATAACAAAATAAATAGTAATATGCACTTCTTTAGATGACGAAAATTATTTTTTTATTGATCCCGCACGCACTTCGTAATGTCGAAACTCTGTTCATACGATCAAAAACTGACACATGGTTTATACATATATATATGTATATCGGTCGAATTTATGACTGCTGTTACCAGCTGTGCTGCGCCGTGTGCTACGTTCTGAAGTTGACGTCAGATTTCCAATCATCAACAACTAATTTCAACAACCAATCACAACGTCTAAAAATGGATGTCGTCAGATCCAACGAATCAGAAACTCGAGAGCATCAAAGTGCCTTTGATGGTGTTTATAAATACAGACGCATAAATTCTTGAATGTGTTGGTAACTTTTGCATAATCTTGAGCCCGTGCAAAGTTTTTTCTCAGCAATTACAACACCGATCATGCTGATTTAGGGCGGAAACGAAAGAGAATTACTCAATTGGCTTAAACTTCAATTTTCAAGTTGCTAAATGGCTCCTGAGCTTCGTAATTCAATAAAATCACATGCCAATTTTACCCCCACCACGGCGAATCGTTTTATTCAGAGAAAGTATAGTCTCGGCGAGAGTCTCGGGCCAGCAGACGACAGGGCTGTCAATGTACTTGTCCCAAGACTCTACCGAGTCTCTTGATAATTATATATAATATATAATATATAATATATAAACACTACATAATATCTGAAAATGGTCAATTCCGTTGGACTTGGTCAGTATTATGTTTTTTTTTCTCTGTCTCTTTTTCTGTCAAATTTTGAGGAAAATCAATGAAAATATTTGTTTTATTAAAAAGCTTTCATATCTTTTTTACTCGTAATGATTTCATCCAAAAAATTCAAAATATAAAGTTATTTATAAATAAGGCGGAAAAATTCTCCAATGATACGAAATATTCATAAACCTTATGGAAAATGATTTCAATCTCACAAAGTTGTAAAAACATTCGAAATCGTTAAAAAACTAAGGGAATCATTTCAAACGTTCGGAGAATATTAAACCGTTAAAAATTGCACAAAACTTGACGAAAATCATTGAAGAAATTTTTTTTCAACATTACATAAAAACATTCAAAAACTTTTTAAAATTTTATTGGGAAACATGTTGTATCGTTTAGAGCTACCACAGAAAAAAGATTTGATACCAAATCATAAAAATTCCCTTTCGGGAAAAAATTCGGACAAGTAAATTGGTGATCGCCCGTTTTCGCATTAAATTTCAAAAAATGTAAACAAAAATTCTCAAACCACGCAATGAAAATGATTTCAAACCGTAAAAAAATATGAAATATATTACAGTCCCACAGTGGATAATATCATCCACTAATGCTGTTAATTAGTGGATAATATTATCCACCAATTATGGAGAGCTTGTTGCTTGCTGCTATCTTCGCTTCCGTTAGGCAGTTCTGTTCCGCTTTGGCTCTTTGTGTCGTCCAACTGTCTATTGGTTAAGTACGGAAAGGTCGGTCATATAGGACTCACCATAAGTGGATAATATTATCCACTAATGCTATTGATTAGTGGATAATATTGTCCACTAATATACCGATTATGCAGTATTTTTATCGCTAATAGGAGTATTGAAGAGAACTTCAAAGATTCAACACACAAAACCAACATCCATGGTTTAGATTGTTGACTATAATTGTTTGTCTCCATGCAGCTTCTCATTTAATAGTTAGTAAGAAATGAAAAAAACATTATTTACAAAAATTTCATTTATTTCAGCATGTATGGCAGAGCATTCCTTGATTAATCAACCAAATTCTACATTCCACACTCTGTTGACTTTGGTTCTTGAGCCCATCAATAGCAAATTACACGAAATTAAAAAGTATTTTTTACTATTACGATTTTATTGAAAATGTCAAAATTCTTGCCTACTAATAACTATTAATTTTGCAAAAAAAAAATAGGTAAGAAGCTACAAGAATATATCGATGTGACGAGCACTTTCATCTCGTATGTAAACATTTTTTTCCAAGATTGCTTCAATCAAATTTTCAATTTTCTCATCGCAGAGTATAGAGTTGTCATTTTTATTTTTTTAACTTACAATTAGCGTTATTGTAGTTAGCTCAGCTTAATTTAATCCGAAAAACAAGATTGCTGAACTTTTGAGAAAAAAGACGCGATATAAAATCCTGTTAAACTATTAGATAAATCAGGGAAGGAGTTTAATAATAAAATACAGCCAATAACCCTCAACTGCGATAACATGAATCATTATTTTATTTTGTTGATTACATGAAAAGTAAACAGACGATAAATAACAATCTTAAGGATATGTGATCGCATTCTTTGATTTGTGTTCTAACAATAGAGATTGATATTTTCCAACATGAGATATAAGTTCCATTACAGATTGATACCGTTCATGATAACATAAATAACAGGAGTTTGAGATGATGAACAGATAGATTTCATACAGAATAGATGATGTACGATAATTAGGTTTAAAGAAACTTACGTTTATCCCCGAAAATTCAATTCACGTGAACCTCTCAAGTAGGTATCAGTTAACTAGTCAGAATCGATCGTACCATTTATTAATACTCTTCTGAAGTCCATTGAACAATATTGAATTGTATTTAATTCCGGTTCGTATTTAAAACTTTCAAAATTATAGGCTCATTGGTGCTGATCGTATTGATTGGTATGATGTTGATAGACGACTGACTATCAGCCCTATTCATAAACAACCCTTAACAACCAACCAAAACAAATCAAACACGACTTTATTAACATCCTTTTATTTCTTTTCTCTGAGCCTCCTTTAAATATTACAGTTGGCCATGGATCCTCTGCTATAGTGTTACCCGATCATATACTATATTTTTAACATTACCGCCCGCCTTCGTTCATCGTAGATGACGAATAACTTTCAGGATCAGCTGAGCCATCTAAAGGACATAACTTTTGAACTGGTCGACTAATAATCGAATGATTTGTTTTGACAGTAACCACTCGAACAACATTATCTAGTCCGGGATGAACCTTGATAATTCGTCCTATTGGCCATTTTGATGGTGGATATCTTTCATCCATAATCAAAACGAGGGTTCCAGGTTTCAAAGATTCAGCGGATCGATTCCATTTGTAAACTGACTGAAAATGTTGAAGATATCCTTTCGACCATTGTTTCCAAAATCCTTGAACCATATGAGATAAATATTGCCACCGTGATTGTTTTGAGATCTGCAGATGTTCTAAATTCGCTTCAGGAATTAAAGTAAGAGGTTGCCCGATCAGAAAATGAGCAGGAGTTAACACATTTAATGATTCAAGATCGTTGTTCAGAGGGCAGAGGGGCCGGGAATTTAATACCGCTTCTATTTGAATGAGCAGAGTCGAGAATTCTTCGAAAGTTAAAGTTGACACTCCCACTACTCTTTTAAGATGATATTTCATTGATTTAACGGCTGCTTCCCATTTACCGCCAAAATGAGGAGCAGCAGGTGGATTGAAAATCCATTTGGTTCCATCAGACGCGATAATATTAGCGAGTTGATTTAGTTCTTGAGATGACGATAAAAATAGTTGTTTTAATTCTTTGTCCGCTCCCTTAAAGTTGGTTCCACAATCGCTTGTTAAGGTAGAACGAATTCCTCTTCGACCAGTAAACCGTTTAAAAGCAGCTAAAAACGCATCTGCACTATAGTCACTGACTAATTCGAGATGTATTGCTGAGGTAGACAAACAGACGAAGACCGCAACCCAGGCCTTATAGGATTTTGCATTTATTCCCTTCCAAGTTTTGACGTTAAACGGTCAAGCATAATCTACACCTGTATGTAGAAAAGCTCAGGATGGAGTTACTCTTTTCGCAGGTAATTGACCCATTAAATGTTGGGCATGTTGCCGACGAAATCTTGTGCAGATAACACATTTTAAAATTAGCGATCTCACTGGGTTTCTTCCTCCTAAAATCCAAAAATTTTGACGAATATAAAAAAGAGTTTCTTGAGTCGATCCATGCAATGTTTTAAGGTGCGCTGCACGAATGATTAGCGTCGTGAGTGGGGATTGTTTCGGAAGGATATATGGATGTTTTTCATTTTCAGGAAGCGTTGAATTTCTGAGCCGCCCGCCAACGCGCAATAATCCTTTGTTATCTATAAATGGTAACAATTTAAGCATTGATGACGATTTTGCCAGTGGTTTGTTCGCTGCCATCGATTGAATTTCTGACTTAAAATGAATATTCTGGATCGTTTTTATCCAAAATTCACGAGCGTCTTCAATTTCATCGGGAGAAATTGAATGATTAATCGAAATGTCTTTCGTTTTCCGAAATCGTTGAATAACTCTTTTACAAATTATCGTAATCCGAAGTAATCGATCTAGGGATGAATATTTCATCATGAGATCCCATGGTTCAGTTTGATGAGCGTGTTGAATAATTACATGAGATGATTTCAGATTTTCCTCCAACATTTGAACAGAATTTTCAATAACCGAAGATTGCGATGGCCAATCGTCTGCTTCGTCACGGAGCCACGACGGTCCCGTCCACCAGCTAGAATGTTTTTTAAGTTCATTTACAGTTAAACCTCTCGTAGCACAATCAGCTGGGTTGGCTATTCCTGAAACGTGCTTCCATTGAGCTTGTGGTAACGTTTCTTGAATAAAGCATGTTCTATTATGAACAAAATCTTTCCAGCGTGAAGGGTGATGATTTAGCCACGTATGAACTATAGACGAATCCGTCCAATTATAGCACGGAACATCTATCAAATTTAATACTTTTCGACAATGAGCCATTAACTTAGTGAGAAGAACTACCGCTGATAATTCGAGTCTTGGAATTGTCATCCGCTTTAATGGTGCTACTTTAGTTTTTGAACATACTAGAGCAATTTTAGCATTATTGTTCAATTGAGTGGACTTAATGTAAATTACTGCTGCCATTGCTGATTGGGAAGCATCACAAAATCCATGCAATTCTAAACGACTGTTTGCTTGAATATTCAACCATCGGGGAATGTGAATAGTTTCTACACCTTCAAGAGATAAAAGCAGATGTTGCCATGTTTCAAGTTGAGGTGAAACTAAAAGATCATCCCAATGTAATTTAATAGTCCATAATTCTTGCATAAAAATTTTCGCTTTTATGAATACCGGAGAAAGGAACCCTAAAGGATCGAAAAATTGCGCAATTCGTGACAATACAGTTCGCTTTGATACAACTTTTTTTATAGTCGGTTTAAGATTGAAATGATATTTATCAGTAGACGGAATCCACGATAATCCTAAAGCGTGGATTGATGTCTCTTCGATTAGTTTTGCTTCCGAAACAGCTTGATGTTCTTGAGGAATCTCTTTTAATATTTTTAAATCGTTGCTGACCCATTTTCTCAAAGGTAATTGACCCGCCATACAAATATTTTGAACTTGCTGTACAATTTTTTGTACCTCTTCCACTGAATCTCCCCCTCCAAAAATGTCGTCAACGTAACGTCCTTTTGATAATGGATCTATCGCAAGAGGAAATCTGTTCCCTTCATCTTGAACTAACTGAGCGAGGACTCTAAGTGCGAGAAATGGAGCACATGATAAACCGTATGTAACGGTTGCAAGTTCGTATTTGATCAGCGATTCGTTTTCCTTCCAAAATATTCTTTGGAATTTGCGATCGTCAGGGTGGACTTGAATCTGTCGATACATTTTCTCAATGTCTGTGGAAAAGATGTACTTAAATTGCCGAGTCCAGAGGATAACATCAAATAAATCCACTTGCAATTTTGGCCCTGAATGTAAAATATTATTAATGGGTTCCCCGTCTTGTACTTTACAAGATCCATTGAATACAACTCTTAGTTTTGTAGTGAGATTTGCTTCGCGGACAACGCCATGATGAGGTAAATAAAAAATTTTTTCTCCTTCGGGGTCTGGGCTACTAATTCGATTCATGTGATGCAACTTTTCATATTCATCGAGAAAAGCTGCATATTTGTTAAAATAACTTTCATCTTTCTCGAATCGTTTGTATAAATGAGATAGCATCTGTAATGCATTCTGAGTCAAATTACCCAAATAATCAATTGGTTTTTTCAAAGGGAGCTTGACGATATATCGTCCGGTGGAATCTCTGGAATGAGTTTCTTTGAAATGATTTTCACATTCTTGATCAATTTTTGAGTACGGACATGGGTGTTTAGGGTTTATTTCCTCTTGTACCCAAAATTTTTCAAATATTGAATGAAGGTCGTTATCTACCCGGCAATGAAAACTCTGATTTATTTGAGATCCCACAAGTTCTTGAGCAGGACCTGAAATGACCCACCCGAACTTGGTACGTTGAGCGACAGGGCCAAATATTCGTCCTTTTATTATTGAATCTTCTAATAATAATTGACCGTAAATATCAGCACCAAGTAATATGTCAATTTTGTCTGGAATATTGAACGTTGGATCAGCCAATAATAAATTTGATAAATGTGACCAATTTGACACATTGATATAATGACTTGGGAGCATTGAAGTCAACTTCGATATAACGTGAGTATGTACGGTAATGCTTGTTAACGAATCATGCATTGACATAAGCTTGACGGATACGATCCCTTTTGTCACGCACGCTTTGATACCACCAATTCCAGTTATTGGAATTGAAGATGATTGTCGAGAAAGACCCAACGATTGAGTGAGCTTTTCAGTAATCAGAGATATCTCAGATCCTTCATCCAATAAAATCCGAGCTTGCGCAATTTGCCCTTGTTCCGTACAAATTGTAACTCGAGCAGTCGCCAATAAAATCGGAATTTTCAAATCATTACTTCGCTTCTGAACGTGATTAACAATTGGCAAACTGTCAGTCACCAGTGTCACATTAGATGCCGTACTGGAATGATGACGTAATGGTTGATTTTGAGAAGAATCTTGTAAATGCAAAGTCGTATGATGATGCTGACCGCATTTAAGACACCGTCTAGTTGAAAGCATTTACTTTGACGATGAAATCCAAGACAGTTAAAACATAAATTGCGCGACGAGATGATCGATTTTCGTTGTTTTGGAGTTTTTGTCTGATAATCGGGACAATACAGAATATAATGATTCTCTGAACACAACGGGCATGACAACTTTTTCGTTGCGGGTTCAATAGAGTCCGGATTTTGACTTGAGAAATGAGTCCGAATAACTGGAGGTCGACTTTGGTTACTTATTTTTCCTAATTGAGACTTTTCAAAAACTTGAAGAGACAACAGCCGAGTCATAATAAACTCTCGAAATTGATTCCATGAAGGTGGTTCTTTAGATGACCCGAGATGGTATTCCCATGCTTTAACTGTTTCACAATCCAATCGTTGAGTGGCAATAAATACAAAACATCGTCCCATTCATGTACAGGTCGGTTTAGCGATTCTAATGTTCGAAAAATTTGCATTATTGACGTATATAAGAATTCGAGTTCACTAGCAGATTCTCGTGTCATTTTTTTTTTAACGAAAACAAAGAGGACATTGCGGAATTGACGATAAGTCGTTTGTTTTCATAAAAACTGATCACCAACTCCCAAGATTTTTGGAAATTATTAGATGTAAGAGCAGTGTTTTTTAACAAATGCTCAGCTGATCCTATCAAGCTTGTTTTTAAATATTGTAACTTTTCGACTGGTGAAATGGAGGAATTCTGTATCACTAATGACGAGAAAAGATCTCGGAAAGGTAACCAATCGATGAGAGACCCATTAAATTTCGGGAGATCTATGCGAGGAAGACGCGGTGATTGACGCATGTTCATAGACGATTGACATTCTACATTTGTTGATGACGCAGCTGGTGTAAAACTCGAATCATGTTCAATCATCAATAATTTAATCCGTTCAATTGTGTCTAAATAACTTTCGTAAGTTTGCGAATAAACATTATTTTTTAAATATGTTTCCTGAGATATGAGTTCGCGATCTGTCGTATCTAACCTCGTTACAGCAAGACTGATGGCTTCATGATTAATAAGAAATTTGTCCCATTCTTCTTTCAAGGCTTGAATTCGTGGTTCAATTCGAGTCGTGGTGATATTGCCAATTCCAATTTTGATCAATTTATCGTATGCTTCCGAAATATAGTTGATATACATCTGTTGATGATTAATTCGATTCTTGACGTGTTCCAATCTCATTTTATTGCGGTAGAATTCTCCGACGTGAACTACTGATTCAATCCCAGATAGATCCGGCTCGAAGGACCAGAAAATGTTAAACTAATAGATAAATCAGGGAAGGAGTTTAATAATAAAATACAGCCAACAACCCTCAACTGCGATAACATGAATCATTATTTTATTTTGTTGATTACATGAAAAGTAAACAGACGATAAATAACAATCTTAAGGATATGTGATCGCATTCTTTGATTTGTGTTCTAACAATAGAGATTGATATTTTCCAACATGAGATATAAGTTCCATTACAGATTGATACAGTTCATGATAACATAAATAACAGGAGTTTGAGATGATGAACAGATAGATTTCATACAGAATAGATGATGTACGATAATTAGGTTTAAAGAAACTTACGTTTATCCCCGAAAATTCAATTCACGTGAACCTCTCAAGTAGGTATCAGTTAACTAGTCAGAATCGATCGTACCATTTATTAATACTCTTCTGAAGTCCATTGAACAATATTGAATTGTATTTAATTCCGGTTCGTATTTAAAACTTTCAAAATTATAGGCTCATTGGTGCTGATCGTATTGATTGGTATGATGTTGATAGACGACTGACTATCAGCCCTATTCATAAACAACCCTTAACAACCAACCAAAACAAATCAAACACGACTTTATTAACATCCTTTTATTTCTTTTCTCTGAGCCTCCTTTAAATATTACAGTTGGTCATGGATCCTCTGCTATAGTGTTACCCGATCATATACTATATTTTTAACAAATCCCAAAAGTTCCTCTTGGGGAAAAAAGGTTGGGACAAGGACATTAATTGTCCCTTGTTTCCTGATTATATCACGAAAAATGTCAAAAATATTCCATAAAAAAAATTATAAAACCAAGTGTAGTAAATAATTTCAACAGAACAATTCGAAAAAAATTTCACACCGATGCCTCATTCTTTTTATCATTCTAAAACCTCAATCAATTGACAAAAAAATTCATCTCAGTTACGTGTAGCATTAAAATTTATGATATCGATTCGAGGCCAAGTATTTAAGAGTAATTTGGAATATTCATTCTTGTGGGGGAACCATCAGGAACTTGAGAGATTTCTAATGAATCAAAAAAGTTACTGTTTGAGTTATGTACAGCCCTAAAATTTATGATATCAATCGGAGGACAAGCGTTTTATTAGCAATTCCGAGTTTTAATAATATTGTTCTATGGAGCGTTTAAATAAAATAAAAAAATCACATCACAAGTTGGCCATTACCACTGCTCTATGGTGGCAGAGATTTAGAAGATAATCTATTCTCCTCAGACTTTCAGGATCCCCTGGTATTATTGACAATATTCGACGTCGATTTTGGATCGGTACAAATAATGTTTAAATATGTGTTAAAAGTACTTGTCCGGCCCATCACTTTTCATTTAAATTTTTCATTCATGCTGATTTTGGGCTCATTCGACAGAGAATTTCTTACCTAGCTGAAAGTTCAATTTTCAAAGCCTTACATTACTCATGAGCTTCGTAATGAAAGAAAATGACATGCCAATTTTACCCCCACCACCGCGAATCGCTTTATTCAGAGAAAGTATAGTCTCGGCGAGAGACTATATTGTATCAAGAGATTCTACCGAGTCTCTTCATACAAAATCGAAAAAAACTAGATGTTTTGGGTGCAGATCAGCTGACCACGAGATTAAAACTTGCCCTAACAAAGAAAAAGGACCGAAATATTTTAAATGCAACCGATTTGGTCACATTTCCCTGAAATGCGAGTATTCTCCAAAAAATATTCGTAACCAAGAAGAAAGAATTAATTTGGTGACGACGAATGAAGGAACAATCGTGGTAAGCATTTCGGAGTCAGAAATTACAGCATTACTCGATACAGGGAGTTGTAAAACACTATTGCGAGAAGATGTGTATCGGAAAATTGGAAGCCCAGCCCTATATTCAACGGAACGAATTTTTAAAGGGTTCGGAAATTTCAAAAGTAAAGCGATTGAGGTTTTTGATACCGAACTAATGATTGATGGTGATGTTTATACAAGCACAGTATACGTTGTACCGACACGAACGATGGATTCTCAAATGTTGTTGGGAAAAGACGTACAGAGATACATGGACAATTGGACATTCATATTCAAGAAGGAATAATGACTATTCGAAAATTGGGGGACATTGAATCTAAAGGAAATGATGTTGGACAAGAATTCGAAGAGAATAAAAAGCAAGATAATAATGGAAAACAATTCGACGATGTGTTGGCTTCGATAAATTGCATAGAACTCGGAGAGGTAGATCTAGCAACACCATATCGAGAAAAAATTCAAAAACTAATAGACGACCATAAACCTTGCTAACAAGTCCAGACCGATGTTGAGACACGAATAATTTTAAGCGATCAAGAACCAGTTCGTTCGAAATCTCGAAGATTATCTCCTCAAAAAAAAACAAAAAAATCAAGTCGAAGCACGTATTCAAGTCCAGTTGTTATGGCTAAAAAAAATGGGTCTTACCGAGTCTGTATGGATTATCGCCTTCTTAATAAAAAAATTATACGTGATCGATTCCTGATGACTCTCATTGAGGATCGAATCGATGCGCTTGCCACAGCGCAAGTTTTCTCTGTTCTTGACTTGAAAAACGGATTTTTTCATGTACCAGTTGCGATTGATAGTCGTAAATATACGTCATTTGTTACACATGAAGAACAGTACGAATTTTTGAAAACACAGTTCGGCCTCTGCAACAGTCCGACTAATTTTCTACGATTCATAGACGAAGTTTTTCATGATCTGAGCAAGCGAGGAATTGTCTTACTTAGCTTATATGGATGATCTTATAATTCCAGGAAAAGATGAACAAGAAGCGTTTCTCAAAGAAACTCTTAACGTGGCAGCTGAAAAAGGTTTGATGATTAACTGGAAAAAAATGTTTTTTCTTACAGCGAGAGGTCGAATATCTCGGACATCTAATTGGAAATGGTAGCGTGCGTCCATCGTCAACGAAAATTAAAGTCGTTGAAGGATATCGGAGACCCAATTCCCGAAAGGATATCCAAAGTTTCCTTGGTCTGACCGGATATTTCAGAAAATTTATTCCGAATTATGCGAAAATTGCTTATCCTTTGTCAGACATATTAAAAGGAAATCAAAAGTTTTATTTTAAACCAGAATAAGAACGTACGTTCTGTGAATTGAAAAATATCCTCACAACTCAGCCAGTGTTACGTATTGTGACGATTTTTTTATTTTGAATAAAGAAGATGAACGAAAATTAAGAGATGACACAAATGTCCTCCCGTCCGTTTCGTTCGATGCTTCGGCCACGCAACGATTCTGTGGGACCTTGTTAAGAGAAAAAGAATATTTGATTTATTTGTCGATTTAATTATTCCATGTAAATCGGGAGAGTCAAATTCGAATTAGGAGGAAGGCCAATCGTCGTTGACAATGTATTTCGAGCAGGACTCATGCATTTGGCCGTCTTCCTGTGAGAAATGGAACAAGGGAAAGATTCGAAGAAGGACGAGAACATCTAACGTCGGCGTACTTCGAGCAGGGCTCGTACGCATCAACACAATTACACCACACCGACACACACACAAACAGGGTGGTCACTGTAGAACGTTCCCGAAGGTCCGAGAAATTCGAAATTTCCAACGATCGAGAAGTGATCTACATCGATATTGCGCAGGGGAGTCCCGCTAAAAGGGGCGTCAGACCCTATAAAGTTGAAGGATTTTTATCCCGTAATTAAAAATGTGACTCGGAACAATTACTCTTTTGTCGTTGCTCATATTGTAATCATCGATATTCTTGGGCCAGGGGTTATTTTTTTGTAACATCGAGAGATAAATAAATGTTCCCGCGAAAATTCGGGGCCCCGTCTAACGCCCGTTAGAGAGAATAGATGCGACGCACCTGTTACTGGACAGTGGAAAATTGGGGAAAGAGGGGCGATAACGCGCTGTGTAATGAGGATCGATATCCTCAGATTTTCGGGGAGTATCGAGCGGACCAGACGTGCGATCTTGGGGAATCAGTCACACACGCCGTAAGTCTAACCTTTCGTTGTTCGTTTCGGTCGGTGGACTCTTATTCGAATTGAATTTTCCCGTGGGATAATTGGTATTATTTCATCACATTTTATTTTGTGATTTTGCCCGGTCTAGTAATTTGAAGTCTCGAGAAAACGTGTCACGGCGGCGGTTCTACCCCGTATAAAGTCGGCTTTCATTTTCCCTGTAACCCGCGTTCTGATAACTCGGGATAGAAAAGTAAAGTTGGATAAATTCTTAGTTGCGTGGCCGTACTCGGAAATCTCAAAATTTAATGTAATAATAGTTCGAGAAAAGTCGTGGGAAAGAGTCGGGAAAAAGCGTAGAAGTGTGAGTGAGAAGGAATGAGTGGATCGGGACTGCGAACGCGTGTGACGGGTAATAGCTCGACTGACAAGGAAAGGTACTTTAGTGTCCGCCTCCGATTTTGATAATTTTTTTCTATGTTATAGTCCATCCAAAAATAAGAGACACGTATTTTTTTTTATCGGCCGAAAGTTATTTTTAAGGGGTGAAATCAACCCCCAAAGTTGGGCATGTTTGGCATCTGGTTGAGCGTTTCATATGGGAGCACTCAACCGATCGAAACAAAACCCATTGCAAAATGTTCTGCATGTCAAATAACCTATATGACATGTCCATCTTCTTATGCACCCTTACTGCAAAGGGGTGAACCACCTCCGAATATTCAGAATTTTTTCGTATAATAAAAACTTACAATCCGATTTTAATAAAAGAAATGCCATTTTGCAGAGCAAAAAAAAAATGGACGTGTTTTTTGGTTTTCCTCGGATCAAAAAAATTAAGGGGGTAAACCAGTCCTAAAATCTTAAATTTCACTTTGCGAATCGAAATGTTTACAATCCAATTCATATGGTTCCTTTATCATTGCGTATCGACTTATATGTTGAATAATATTTATTTCACATATTCATTGGCTGACATCATAATCGTATAGGGAATCGAATACTTTGACATGCTTTACGTGAGAAGTGTTAGTTTTCGTTCTATTTATATAAGTTTCTATTTTGAATGATTTACGAAAACAAAATAAAACTCAAATATCGAGAGCCGCATTGACAATTCCCCGCCCAGAAGGCAAACAAAGCTGACTCAAGCCTTGCCATATTCTTATCCATATAAAGAATCGCTATAGCGGCTCGTAGCCATGTATTCTTAAAAAAGCCAGCTCGGTCAGCCTAATGCTTGAGAGATATCCGAAAAAATAAAAAAATCTGTTTTTCTGATGATGTCAGATTAAGCCACCCACTCAAGATGAAGAAGCTAAAACTGACTTTATATTACTCCAGAAGTTTAGTTGCTGTTTGATTATTTATCTATCACTATCGTGTCCGCTATTGTGAATAACGTATTGTCATGAACATTTCTATCAACCCAATGAACGTCATAAGACTGTTGCTTCTTACATTTGAAGTAATGAACATTCCTGACAGTCCTGTTAACAATAATGAAGTGGAATTGAAAGAAATTGAGAGAATTCTGAAGGCTTCTATGGCAGAGTTCAATCGGTTAGAAATCGTGGAAGATACGACATTAGATTTTCAAGAACCGTTTAAAGATGTCATAGTAGAACCTGTAGAACGAAAACTAACACTTCTCACGTAAAACATGTCAAAGTATTCGATTCTCTATACGATTATGATGTCAGCCAATGAATATGTGAAATAAATATTATTCAACATATAAGTCGATACGCAATGATAAAGGAACCATATGAATTGAATGTCAACATTTCGATGCGCAAAGTGAAATTCAAGATTTTAGGACTGGTTTACCCCCTTAATTTTTTTGATCCGAGGAAAACCAAAAAACACGTCCATTTTTTTTTGCTCTGCAAAATGGCATTTCTTTTATTAAAATCGGATTGTAAGTTTTTATTATACGAAAAAATTCTGAATATTCGGGGGTGGTTCACCCTTTTGCAGTAAGGGTGCATAAGAAGATGGACATGTCATATAGGTTATTTGACATGCAGAACATTTTGCAATGGGTTTTGTTTCGATCGGTTGAGTGCTCCCATATGAAACGCTCAACCAGATGCCAAACATGCCCAACTTTGGGGGTTGATTTCACCCCTTAAAAATAACTTTCGGCCGATAAAAAAGAATACGTGTTTCTTATTTTTTGATAAGCTACATTCTATGAAAAGAATACTAAAACTGGAAGGGGCCAGTGCTCAAAACAAAATTTGATATTTTAAGGGTGTTTTACCCCCTCAATTTTTTTGATCTGAGGAAAACCCGAAAACACGTCGATTTTATTTTTCTTTGCTCTGCAAAATGGCGTTTGTTTTATTAAAATCGGATTGTAAGTTTTTGTTATACGAAAAAATTCTGAACATTCGGGGGTGGTTCACCCCTTTGCCGTAAGGGTGCATAAGAAGATGGACATGTCATATGGGTTATTTGAAATGCCAAACATTTTGCAATTGGTTTCGTTTCGATCGGTTGAGTGCTTCTATATGAAACACTCTACCAGACGCAAAACATGCCGAACTTTGAGGGTTGATTTCACCCCTTAAAAATAACTTTCGGCCGATAAAAAAAAATACGTGTCTCTTATTTTTGGATGGACTATAACATAGAAAAAAATTATCAAAATCAGAGGCGGACACTAAAGTACCTTTCCTTGTGAGTAACCGAATATCGGGGGCTCAGTAATTTTATTCATCCCGTAATTATTTGTCATCGTATTCCATCTTTAACGAATTTCTGACCACGAGTAGAACCGTGACAGAAAATACGAGCTCGTGATAGATTATAGTGAGTGTAGGCTCCCGATCGAATATGTGTGAAGATTGTAGTGTGAGTTCGCGACTTTTTCTCCCGTCTTTATTTCGCGGTTCTCCCGGAAAAATTCTCATCAAGGTTAACGTTTGTAATTTTCAAAGTAATTGTTAAATTAGTAATTAAAATATCATGCATTTAATTTTTGTTTTGCCAGTTATTCTCTAGTTCACCCCGCCCATTCCGCTGCAAGCCAAGCCGGCAAATCATCATTTCCCTCCGATCATATACTATGTCACTTCGGTGGCTGGCGCCCACGAGGATAAGAACTTTTCTCGAAAACATAAAATAGTTTGAGCGGAAGAATTTGATTTTGAGGCACTTGAAAAATCGGTCACAGTATATACCGGCCAGATGCTATGACCGAACTGAATACAGACGCAAGCAAAGAAGGTTATGGAGCGGTCCTAATGTAACGTAACTCTATTAAAGAAGACTTTCATCCAGTCCTGGTATATCAGTCGAAAAACAACTGATGCTGAGAAAAAACGACACTCATACGAGTTAGAGGTTCTCGCAGTCGTCGAAGCTCTTCGGAAGTTTCGTATTTACCTTTCAGGAGTAAAATTCAAGCTAGTCACGGACTGTGAAGCTTTCAAGAAAACAGTGAGTAAAGAGGATCTTTCTCCCAAGGCCAGAAGATGGGCCTTAATACTCGAAGATTTTGAATACGAAGTCGAGCACTGCCCAGGAACACGGGTGAAGCATGTAGATGCGCTCACTCGACACCCGATCATGACAGTCGATGACACAATATCACTCATGATCAAAAAACAACAGAACGAAGAAGAACGGTTATGAGTAATCAAACAAATTTTGGAAAAGGAACCCTACGAAGACTATATTCTTGAAAGTGGTATTCTGAAGAAAAAAGTTGGAACCAAAAACGAAAGCAGAGCGAAAGCATCAAGCAAGATTATTATATACCAAAATTGAAAGAGAAATTAGAAAAATTCGTTAGTTGCTGTGTCCCTTGCATCCTGGCTGAGAAGAAAAACGGAAAGAAAAAGGGGGAACTGAATCCAATTCCGAAGGGGGATATTCCGTTGTCGATTTACCACGTGGATCATCTAGGACCTATGACCTCCCCAACAAAAAATTACAAACATTTATTAGTGATAGTCGATGATTTTTCAAAATTCGTATGGCTTTACCCTACGAAAACTACAAATGTAAAAGAAGTAATCTCAAGTTTGCCAGTCCAACAAGCCGTATTTGGAACCCTCAATGGATAATCAGTGATCGTGGTCCTGCATTTACCTCAACGAAATTTAAAGAATATTGTGCTTCTCAAAACATTGAGCGCGTTACAATTACAACCGGAGTCCCAAGAGGAAACGGACAGGTTGAACGGATCAATCGTATTATTATACCAATCCTAACAAAGCTCTCTCTGGAAAACCCTGATAAGTGGTATCAGCACGTTAATAAAGTGTAATGTTGCCTAAATAACTCCTTCCAGCGAAGTATTGGAATGACTCCATTTGAGGTACTTATTGGCGTTAAAATGCGTCATAAGGAGGACATTAATATTTTATCCCTAATCAAACAAGAATCCGTTGACTCAATCAACAGCGAGCGAGATGAATTACAATCCTTGGCAAAGGAAAATTTATTAAAAATTCAAGGGTGGGGATCAAATGTTGGAATGACTAAAATTTCGAACAGCTGAAATCTCGAATTTATAAACTTCGAATGATAATATGGAGACGGATAGATTCGACTAGAGCTTTGAATGCCGAAAATAAATAAAGCAGAAACTGCAAGGTTCGAAGCACCTTTACATCGAAAATAGAATGTAACAATCGCCCATAGGACGATGACTAAAATATCGATTTTTCGAAAATTCGACTATCACTCTTTCGATTCATAAATTACTATAGTCAGCGATACTGTGAAAATTCACAATTTTGAAAATATAATAACGAAAGATCAAATATTACTGAGGTTGAAATACTGAAACACCAAAAAGTCGAATGGTCAAAATAGCGAAACGTTAGAAAGTCGATCGATCAAAATAAAGAAATGCAGCGGAGCTCCAAATACACGTGTCTCACTCACTCGCTTACTCAGACCGGTGATCTCCAATTTTAAACATCGTCATTTTGACTTTCGCCTTTTCGAGCTATCGCTATTCCGCATATCCAAGTTTTATAGGCTCGAAAAATTCACTTTTGATTTTTTGCTACTCTATATTCTGGTCTGTCTGTAAAACAATTACTCTCCATTTTGAATTCGAAAATATGTACTTTTGACATTCGTACGGTCTGTAAAAATTGCATTCGAAATGCAAACTATCGAAATATATATTTTCGAATACATGCGAATTCAAAGAAAAAATATTCGATTAAAAACGTAATCTGCTAAAGAGTCGATCGGGAATAAGAATTTCGAATTACTTATTTTTCTCCAATCTTACATGACGAATTTATTAATTTCGAAATATCGACCATTCTACAATTCGGTTATTCGAAATTTCGAACCTCACCCAAATTCAAGAAGAAAACCGGAAAACTTATAATCGGAGTTGTAAGAAAGCAAGTTCATATAAAAAAGATGATTTAGTCTTCATAAAGCGAACACAGTTTGGTTCGGGACTGAAGATTAAACCAAAATTCCTTGGCCCATACAAAATATCTCAAATAAAAGGTAATAATAGATACGAGGTAATAAAAATAGGAGACGGAGAAGGACCAAAAATCACCACCACAGCTGCTCATTATATGAAACATTATCAAGAAAATTTTTCGGGGACCGAAGATTGACAGGAAAGGCCAAATGTGGGAGAGGTTTGATCAGCGATCGATTTATTGATGGCGTTAGTTTTTTTTAAATAGACGATCGGATGATGAAAAATAAAAGAAGGTTGTTAATCGGTCGTGATTAAAAACGGATTTGTATCGTTTAGTTATTAATTAAATCATCTTTTCATAATTTTTCCAGTTCGAGTTGATTATTTCTCCCGTAAATCGATTTGAATCCTACATGAATGAAGAAATTCATTACTAAAGTCTTCAGCTGCTCATTTCTAAATAGGACTGGAATTACTGTCTTTGAAAATCAATGCACAGATACATCAAACAATTTTGAGTTCTGTTCGATTGTGAGTACGCTGTCTTTTTTACTTTTAGTTTTGGCATAATTAATTTTATGAATCGGTGGTACTTTTTTCTGTCTGTATCAAAATGTAGATGAATAAATCGGAGTGGATACTTGCAAACTTTGAAAATTCTGTGTATGGACATGTGCGACAAGTATTAACACTTCTTATTTTTGATTATGGAATATGGGTATATATTATATATAAATTATAAAAATTATGAAAGAATTATAGAATATGAATATTAAGGTGTGTCGAAAAAAAACGATATTTTTTTTCGGGCTTCACAAGCATTTTTCTTCTTATTATGCCAAACGATGAAGCTAGCCGAAAGGACAGCTCGAAATAAAATTATTTCGGCCGGCCCACTGCATACTTTAATTTTCCATAAGAATAACACGTGAAAAAAAATGTCGCTGATTATTGTTCCATATCATCCGTAAAAAAATTCACCGACATTCTGCGTACGTATTTTTGTAGAAAATTGAATTCGCTACATATAAAGTCCTTAGAGTCATTGGCCTAGAACTAACCGTTCAACGGTCACAGCAATTTGAAGTTTTTAACGTCACCTAGCCACCTGTTTAAATTGCGCTGAACCCTATGTTTTCTTATATTTTTTAAAGACTAAGCAACAAAGTAGCAATTTTGGACTCAAACGGTTCGGCATGACGCCAACGTCCGCGCTTACAGCGCTCAAACGGTTCGGTATTACGCCTACATATAATTATAATAAGTTAATCAATTCAATCGTAAATACGAGAAATAAATTGAAGTGCTCTCTCTATCTCTCACTGTTTCTCTCTTCATATGTATATTTGTATCTGTGCATTTGGTTTGGTTAATTGAATTACATAATTTATTCAAACAAATAGTGAAAAGATAAACAATTTATGTCGTTCGTTCAAACAAATAAGAACTAGGATGTATGGAAAAAAATCGATATTTTTTTTCCGTTGCATCCAGCCGAGAAAGGCGAATTAAAGTGTAAAAAAAAGATCCCCAAATGGAGAGCTCACTGAAAAATTATTTCGAACAGCGCCTCGCGTTTGAAGATTTTCCATAAGAATAACCCAGGAAACTATTGAGACCTCTCATCATCCTATCATAACTCTCCAGGAAAAAATCACACAAAAACCGTAATGATATGTTTTTATAGAAAATCGATTCCCCTACGAAAAAAGTCCTTAAGAATAATTAGCTCGGAGCAACCGTTTTGGTGCTATCGCCGTTTGATATTGAATCGATGAAAAAAAATTTCATAATACTGTGAAAATCAAATTTTTCTTTTTCCGAACAAACTTCTTGGTAGTTTTTTGTAGAGAATTACTTCCTCTAATAAAAAACTGTCATAATTATTTTAATTTTAAAATTGTTATATAATCATTTATTTTTATTGTTTATTGCGTGGTTTTTATAGGATAACAATGTTTTTTACTGACAAGGAAAGATTCTTTATTTTTCCCTTTGATTTTGATAATTTCCTTATATGTCGAAAATAAGAAACACGTATTTATTTATCGGCTGAAAGTTATTTTTAGCGGGTGAAGTCGACGCCCAAAGCTGGAGATGTTTTACGTTTGATAGAGTGTTTCATATAGAAACACTCAACTGATCAAAATAAAACCAATTCAAAATTTTCTGCATGTCACATAACCTATTTGACATGTCCAACTTCTTATGCACCCCTATTAATTACATAGGATTGATTCACCCCCGAATATCCAGAATTTTTTCGGAAAATAAAAACTTACGTTCTGATTTGAATAAAACAAACACCATTTTGCGGAGGAAAAAAAAATAAAATTGACATGTTTTTGGGATTTCCTCAGTTCAAAAAAATTAAGGGGATAAACACTCAGAAAACGTCAAATTTTATTTTGGAAACTGTCCCCTTTCGATTTCAATATTTATGTGTATAGAATATGGCTTATCGTAAAACAGCAGATATTTTTTTATCGGCTCAACTTATTTTTAATAAATGAAATAAACCCCCAAAGTGGAGCATGTATTCTATTTGCTAAAGTGTTGAATTTATGCAGTTAGTGAAAAACATTGTTATCCTGTGAAAACCAAGCACGATACATTATTACAATAATCTATGAAAACTAAAAAAATAAGTGATTTTATAAAAAATTTGATATCACAATAATTATAATAATTTTTTAATAGAAGAAGTAATTCTTTACGAAAAAACTACCAAGAAACGAAAAATTTGATTTTCACAGTGTTATGAAATTTTTTTTTATCGATTCAATTTCAAACCTCGATAGCACCAATACGGTTGTTCCGAGCCAATTGTTCTTAAGGACTTTTTTCGTAGGGGAATCGATTTTCTATAAAAACATATACTTGTAGTTTTTGTGTGATTTTTTCCTAGAGAGTTATGATACAATGACCAGAGGTCTCGATAGTTTCCTGGGTTATTCTTATGGAAAATCTTCAAACGCGAGGCGCCGTTCGAAATAATTTTTCGGTGAGCTCTCCTTTTGGGGATCGTTTTTTTTACACTTTAATTCGCCTTTCTCGGTTGAATGCGAAGGAAAATAAAATATCGATTTTTTTCCGCACGCCCTAATGAGAACAGTATGTACCCGATATTTTTGCCTATAGAACGATCCTAGAAGCCATTTTAGAAAAACTATACTTAAAAATAGTTTTCAGTACAATTAAAACAGCATCATTAAAAGGAGCGACCTCGAAAATAGAAAATGCGATATCTGGCTAATATAAGTGACATTAGAAACTTCAAACTGCTATAACCGTTGAACGGTTTGTTGTAGGTCAATGACTCTGTTGCGTGAAGGATCTGGTGTTGGTGGGGAGAAAATAAATGACACAATGCGTAGCGGGATAAAAGTGCAAAAAAGGTTTTATTGCTCGTAGAGTGACGTGGACAGTATGCCCACTATTGAAAATACACCCGAACCGATGCAGATTACCCGAGTGAGAAGAGCCGGTCAACGTCGAACGAGGCTCGTTCGACGAAGCTACGAGGAGCGCTCGAAGCGTGCTTTCGCGTGCCCGATAGTTATCGTGAGAAATACCCGCAATCAATGAGAGAAAAGTCCGAATGAGTAACCCAATTTGTTCCCGTGAATGTCCTGAAGATATTGAGCGAAGTATTTTTGGTGAAACACCGTAATTACCGGAGAGATTTAGCCGAAAGTGAAACTTGAACGGAGAAGCACGTCAGCACGCTGAACGACCGGATCTAGACTAGTCAATCAATATGGAGATCGATGAAGACGCGCCGTGGGCATGCGCCACACGTCGCGTCGACCACACCCGAATTGTTTGTCCAGTACGTGCTGACCCCCCGCGAGAGCGTGAGAACTAGAGCACGAAAAGCCCATTGTCTCACGTTTCCCGAATTCCCGAGCCCGCGAGCTAGCGACGCCCGCGGTGGGGCGAGCACTCGAGCCCGAGAGCGCTCGCCAGCACCGAAGCCTCGCTAATTCCCGAACAGACTCTAAGGACTTTATTTGTAGGGAATTCAATTCTCCATAAAAATACATCAGTAGAATTTCTGTGAAATTTTTTTTATAGGAACAATGTTCACCGAAGTTTTTTTTCAAGTGTTATTCTTATGGAAAATTTAAGTATGCGGTGGGCCGGCTGAAATAATTTTATTTCGAGCTGTCCTTTCGGCTAGCTTCATCGTTTGGCATAATACGAAGGAAAATGCTTGTGGAGCCCGAAAAAAAATATCAAAAAAATATCGATTTTTTTCGACACACCCTAATGAATATATACAAATAATAAATAATAAAAAATCATTTAAAATGGTACAAAAAGTCAACGGTGGCTCATTTATGATTGGCATGAGAATTTATATTTTCAAAATGCAATGCATATATATTAAAAATTAAGCAAATCTGTTGGTCTTGACACACTTCATACTTTTTCTTTTTCTGATTGGACAGCGGTGGCTACATGCAGAGTTTAAAAATTTTGTACATCGACATGTGTGCATCAACTCGATATCTCTGGATATGGTAATATGAATAGAAAGGAATGCTCCAAAAAGTCATTGGAAGTACATTTATTAATGAAATAAAAATTTCTAGCATTAAAATTCGATATACACATCTGAGAATTACGGATTCTGGTGAACTTGGTGAGCATTATATTGAAACGTTTCGATTTTCGGGAGGTGGTGGGAGGGCTGTCCCATTACAATATATATTTTTTTCTCTCTCCTTCTGTCAAATTTGAAGGAAAGTCAATCAAAAAATTTGTTTCATTGAAAAATCTTCATATCTTTTTTATTCGCAATGATTTCATCAAAAAAATTGAAAACAAAATTTAGAAATGAGGGGGAACAATTCCACAATTATATAAAATATTCATAAACCTTATGGAAAATGATTTTAATCCCACCGAATTGTGGACACATTCGGAATCGTTGAAAAATTGAGGGGGTCACTTCAAATATTCGAAGAATATCAAACTGTTATAAATTGCACAAAACTTAACGAAAATCATTGGAGAAACATCATAATAGAAACATTGATCGCCCGTTTTCGCATTATATCACAAAAAATGTAAAGAAAAATTCTCAAGCGTCGCAATGAAAATGATTTAAAACCGTGAGAAATATTTAAATTCATTACAATCCTACAGCATTCGTTCGGACAAGTACGTTGATGGTCCCTTGTTTCCTGATCGCATCACGAAAAATGTGAAAAAAAAATTCCATAAAAAAAATTATTAAACAAACTGTAAATAATTTCCACACAAAAATTCGAAAAAAAATTCACAAATCATTAAAAAACATTACATTAAAAAAAATACAAATCTGCAATTATTTTTTAAAGTGTCAAAAAAATTAAATAAAACGTAAGAAATAAAAAAACGAAAAATCAAAATGGAAAATTAAAAAAAATCAATTGAATAAAATTTCCGACTAAATTGCATTCAGGATTTAAACTTATGATATCAATTCGGGCCAAGTATTTAAGGTATAACTATCGCCTATATCACCACTAATTGTAAGAGTGGGGGCTAGCGAGGTCTGAGAAAAATTATCCCGAACAACCCAAAAAGGTATAAATTGTTTAATTCAAAATACTATGCAATCTTAAGGAAGTTGAGGCTGTACAGTCATTTTTTTTACACAAAAGTAATGACCTGTACCTTTCAAAAGTTCGGCCACTTTACAGTTTGGCAATGTTGTATACACTTTAAAGAAAATTTGGGGAAAAAAAGACGAAAAACTGGTGAAAGCTCAGTCGAAAACATGAACGGTGACGATCCTAGCCTCAAAAAACTGCACGGGAAACAGATTATTATTAATATAATCTCAGCAAATCTCCTAATAAATCTGAAAAAAATTGACATTATTCAGCTTGTTCATGTTGCCCAAAAAATTTCATATTTTTAGCATCATTTTTAACGGAGATATCACTGAATGTGTCTTGACTTCCATAAGATTACATGTTATTTGGCCCAAATTGTTATTGATTTTTCTCAGCAACGACGCTCCAAAACAGTCTGAAAATTTAACTGATTTTTTTTTACACTTCACTTTATAAGATGCAATCGGTTTAAAAGCGGTGAAATCATTTTCATTCTAATGCCTCAACTTCCTTAATAGTTCTGACTCTCAAATGAAAATATAATAGTATATAGTATGATAGAGTCGCGGCAGCGGCTCTGAGACAAGTACATTTATAAGATATGACGAGTTGCTGCCAGAGACTCTTTACCGGAGCGATAGCGTTTCCAATTGTTTTCGAAAATTTTCAAAATTTGTTTCTTCAATAATTAATTAACTATATCATTTCGGAGAATATTATACGTTGACATATTTTTTATTATTTTTTTTCTTTCGATTGGGACCTCATCGAACTCTGTAGCTTGACGCGTTGAAGAGATATTAATTATTTATTTTTTAATTGCATCAAAAAATGGGTCGGATTTTCGCACACATTTTTGATGTTTATTTGTTTTATATCTAGTGTCAAATCTGGTACCATAATACATTTTATATACCGATATATTTTTTTCCTGGTGCCATAGTTCCAATATATACCTATATATTTTCGTGTCGTATGACGTATGGTGTGTTGTTTATGCTGATAGATGATGAGGTTATAAAGATCGCGAATTTGACAGTTCACCGATATCCCGGTCGGTAGTACAAGTATATACCTATATATTTCCGTTATGATATGACGTATGGTGTGTTATTTCAATGCTAACTAAATGAGGTTATAAAGATCGCGAATGTTACAATTCACCGAAACTGTTCCAATTTTTTCCGGTTCTGTAGAAAATAAATAAAAGCAGTACAATGTTTTAGTGAAAGTGGAGAGAAAAAAGTGAAGAAGAAAGAGATAAAGACCGAGGAATCCAAGAGTGTTGTGTAACGGAAAAAAAACCGAAAATTGTCAACAACGTTCGGATTGATGGTAAAAATATTTAGAAAGGTTAGAGATTTTTTCTATATATATCTTGAGATGTAGTCCGGATTCTGAAACATTAGAAATAAAAATCCATGCCTCCGCTCTTTCTCATGAGCTCTCTCTCTGATTGTATCATCAGACTTGTCGATGTTTGTTATTGCAGAATATCTAAAGACGCGGCATCGTCTTGTAATAAAATAACCCAAAACAGGAATGACGAAAAAGAGCCAGGGACTACAAAAATATAGAAAGGCAGTATGATCGCATTGTCTGAAAACGCATAACACACTATTCGAAAGTGCTTGATTACAAAATTTCTATTGGCAAATCGAAACTGAGGCAATCAGTATTTTTTTCATTTTGCATTGGTGGAAATTTTTTCATCAAAAAGACTAAATTGATAATCACGGAGAGTTTTCACTTCAATTCCAACAAAGTAAAATTTAAGTTCGAAATAAAATATGTTCGCGTGTGTGTATATGTGTGTATTAGGGTGGTCGTTATTTGGGGTCTTTTAAAACAATGTTTAACCTTCGACCATACGGGTTGAAGTTTTCCGTTTAAAATACATGGAATTTTTCTGCGTCTGTGGTCACGATTTTACTGTGGGCCTCAATACGTTTGGAAAATCTTGAAATTTTCAGAAATTATTTTACAAGCATGTTGCTACACGGAAAAAATTTTCAAAGCTCCTATCCTTAAAATGTTGTATAGCATCATCATACTAACCCATTAATGCGCAAAACGATATTTTTGGACACACAATTTCAAGTACGCAGTTTTGACTGAAAAACAAAAGAAAAATTCTCCAAAATCTGTTATAGGGGGTTTTTGAGAGTGCTCTTTCAGAACCTGACGTTTATTTTTTAAAATTAAATCAAAATCTTCATTATTTTTACGTTTTGAATTGGAAAGTCAAAAATTTTGAACGTTTTTTCCCCTCAAATCGATTTCCGTTACTGTTGTTGCACTCAAATAACCATATTAAGGCCAGCAAAAGTGTTTTCAATGTCTGACCTTTCCGGAACATTGGTTATAACCAGTATTATAAAAGTATGTATAAATACTTTTTTCTCATTCAGTTTTTCCAAGATGGCGGTTTTTGCAAAACAGCATATGCGTGATTTTTTTTCTCGAAAGACTCAACTTAACAAAGAAATGTAACAGAACAAAAAGTGTTCAGAATCGTCTAAAGAATACGCCTGATTTTTTTCAAAAATTTTCTAGCTAGTTTTGTATTTTTCAATTTCGATTAATTTTGTAAAATTTTTGAAGTTCTGAAAAGATTCACACGCATTCTTCGGATGATTCTAAACAATTTGTGTTATATAATTTTTTTGTAAAGTTGAAACTTTTTGAAAAAAAAATTATTTTCCATCGAATAATAAATAGGTTCATAATTTTCTTCTAAAAAAGTTTCAACTTGAAAAAAAAAGGTAATTATGCAGTTTGGCTACTTTTCCGAAAATCAATGGAATTTTTTTTTCTTTTTCTCGAATTTACCGATTGGACTATAGTAAGTGATATTTCGTCTGAGGAGGCTAACATTTTCCATCAAAACCATGAGTTATGGAGTTTTGAAGTTGTTGGAAAAATGCGGGGATTTGGCGTATATCAGGCTATTTAGGAGTTCACATTAGGACAGGTGGACACACACACACACACGCACACACACACACACACACCAAAGTTGCTCTAAACCCGCCCAGCGAAACCACACCCACACATCGAAAGTGTTCTAAACCCACCCAACGATTCCACACACACATCGAAAGTGTTCTGAACCAATACGACGATTTCGCACACACATCAAAAGTTGTTCCGGATACACATATGCGATGTTTATGCGAAATCGGTGGGTGTATTCAGAGCATTTTTGATGCTTGTGTGGTATTGCTGGGCGGGTTTAGAATACCTTTGATGTGTGTGTGTGTGTGTGTGTGTGCGCCCGCGCGCTCTGTCGTGTTGTGAACTCAAAAATATTCAAATATACCATATTTCATCATATTTTTCCAATAACTTCAAAACCTCAAATACATGGTTTTTATGGAAAATGTTAGCCTCCCCCGACGAAATATCATCAATGGTAACTAATCGAAGCCGTCCATGCTAAAAAAAAATTACTTTCGTTGATTTTCGGAAAAGTAATCAAACTGCATAATTACCAAAAAAAAAATTATATAACAAAAATTGTTTAGAATCATCCAAAGAATGTGAATCTTTTCAAAGCTTTTAAATATTTTAAAAATTTATCGAAATTGAAAAATACAAAAATAGCTAGAAAATTTTTGAAAAAAATCACACGTATTCTTTAGAAGATTCTCAATACTTTTTGTTCTGGAACATTTCTTTGTTATGTCAAGACTTTTGAGAAAAAAAATCATACAGATTTTCATCATGCTGTTTTGCAAAAGCCGCCATTATGCAACAACTGAGTAAGAAAAAAGTGTTTATAACCAGTGTTCTGGACTCGTCAGACCTTAAGAACATCTTTGCTGGCGATAATATGATTATTTGAGAGCAGCAACAGTAAGGGAAATCGCTTTGAAAAAAAAAATGTTAGAAAATCTTGACTTTTCAATTAAAAACGAATAAATAATAAAGATTTTGATTTAATTTTACAAAATAAATGCAAGATTCTGAAAGAGCACTCTCAAAAACCCCCTATATCAGATTTTGTTCTTTAGTTAAAACTGCGTACTTGAAATTGTGTGTCCAAAATTGTCGTTTTGCGCATTAATGGGTTCTTATAGTGATGCTATACAACATTATAAGGGTAGGAGTTTTGAAAATTTTTTTCGTGTAGCAACATGCTTGTAAAACAATTTATGGAAATTTCAAGATTTTCCAAATGTATTGAGGCCCACAGTATAATCGTGACCACAAACGCAGAAAAATTCCATGTATTATGACCAGAAAACTTCCACCCCCCATGGTCGAGGGTTGAGCATTGTTCTACAAATCTGACAAAATTACAGCATTACTTTTTATGTATTTCGAACCAATTTAGGTCGCGAGGAGGGTAAAATAAATTTGATCCCAAATAACTACCACCCTAGTGGGTATTAAAATACCTAAAACAACTTGCATGCATGATAAAACGATTTTTATTTTCAAAAAAACTGATTCGGCTTGAGGGGGTCACCCCCCATGGCAACCGCATTTTTTGGGGTTTCCTCTATTTTTTGCGACGAGAAAAAAACACAGACTTAAAATTTAAAGAGTTTATTCATTGGTATTTCAACTTTATGATAGAATTTTTAACTGTGATGTCTCGAGTTAATTCCGTGTAAAATTAATCCACAGGATCCCATATGCTTCTCTATGGTGTCCACGATCCCCGGGGGTCCCGTTTATCTGCGATCAAAAAACCGAGGAGCGTTTTGATTTGTAAAGCAGTGGGCTATTGCCTGAACTAAAATCATACAGAAATATCGAAATTGAAGGATTATTGAGCTATGCAACATTTTGAAAAATTGAAATAAGGTTTTTCTAAACGGAAAAATCCTTCAATGTTTAATATTTCTGTATAATTTTAATTCAGGTGATAACCACTGCTTTACTAATCCAAACCCTCCTTGGTTTTTTGATTTCAGATAAACCGATCCCCTGGAATCGTGGAGACTATGAAGAAACATATAGGTTCCTGTGGAGTAGCTTTACACCGAATATACCAGAGATATCAGAGTTAAAAAATTCTACCATCGAGTTGAAATACCATTGAATAAACCCTTTAAATTTCAAAAGTCTATGTTTTTTTTCTTTGCCGCAAGAAAATTGCGAAAAAACCCTACAAAATTCGGCCGCCATGCGGGGTAACCCCCTATGTTGGATTTAATTATTCCAATCGATCAATATCGCGTTATCTTGAAAAAAGATTCGAGTGCCTTAGTCATTGAAATCCTGTCGTTATTTAACGACATTGAAATTTATTATTCGTTTTAATTTTTTGAGTTTTTAAATAAATTAGCCGTAATTTGATTAAAAAATGTTTGTTTCCTTTTTTTGTTATCTCTTTCAATGAGACAGGGAATAATTTTAATTAAAAAATTTTTCAATAAATGTCTTTTCACAAGTACACTCTGATGGGTGATAATATGATCATTACATCTGAACGGTAGTCTCAGTGAATAAACCCTACATATATGTTACTCATACATGTAGTGTGCATTTCTTGGTACGAACAAAAAATGAATTAACAATAACAGAATGTCATCGATATTGTGCCCTAACATGAAGAATTTGATTTTCCAATATCCTGTAAAATTTTTTCAAGTTCACAGTGCACAAAAAGTAGTCAAATCAAACCATAAGTAACAGCACGAATGCTGTTAAAAAATTGGAGACAAGTACATTTATGTTTGATGTCACCTGGACAGTAGTCTCAGTGAAACCCTATGTGACACTCATGTAGTTCAAAACACAAATGCACGATGATTTATAAGAAGTTGTTCGATCTGTTCTCTCGAAACTTGCTTCAAATGAGCAATTCATTACTAAAGGTTATAAAAAAAAAACCATTTCAAACGCAATTAATAAAAAAACGAATCTGTTAAATCATGGTAATGCGTGAAAAACGTTTGGTTCAAAGGAACAAAACGTGGTCAAATAAATGCAAAAGTGACGAGTACATTGGATGACGAGTGAAAAAAATTCAAAACATCAAGAGACTCGGTAGAGTCTCGGGACAAGTACATTGACAGCCCTGTCGTCTGCTGGCCCGAGCTCGCCGAGACTATCTTTTCTCTGAATAAAACGACCATAAAAAAAAAAACTTGGAAATCGATGCCTCATTCTTCTTATTTGATTCGAACAGCTAAATCAATTGAAAAAAATTCCATCTAATTTACGTGCAGCATTAAAATTTATTATATCAATTCGAGGCCAAGTATTTTCTAATGAATTGAAAAAAGTTACCACTTGAGTTACGTGCAGCACTAAAATTTATGATATCAATCAGTGGACCAGTATTTTATTAGTAACTCCAAATTTTGACATTATTAAATTGTTCTAAGAAGCTTTTAAATCCAAAAAAAATCACATGAAAGCTAGTCATTCGTTACTCTATGGTGGCAAAGACTTATAAGAAAATCGATTTTTCTCAGACTTTCAGGATCCTTGGTATTATTCACAAAATTCAACGTCGATTGGATCGATACAAATTATGTTTAAATAAGTGTTAAAAGTACTTGTCCGGCCCATCACTTTCCGTTTAAATTGTTTATTCAAATAAAAATCAGGGCTTGTCTAGAACTGATGGTTCACCACAAGTATTCATGCAGAGGGAATTGAGAGAATTATCTTCAAGTAATTTTTACTTAGTTGCACTAATTCAATAAAAAACGGAAACAAATTATTCCGCAATATACAAGGGATTTTATTCTGCATCGATAAATGAAACAAATTGTACATAATATATATGTTCAAGCTTCCAAAATAACTCTCCAGTTTATATTCAATGATGTCAATTTTTACTTCCTACTTATTCTTCCAGCGAACGAATTCCATACGGAATAAGAACTAACCTATACTATTATTAAAAGCATTAAACTAATAATGAATCGCATTTCAACAAATTTTTAACCAGATTCTGCCGTACAATTTCGTTTTTTTATGATTGATTTTTTATTGAATGAATAGTGATGGGCCGGACAAGTACTTTTAACACTTATTTAAACATAATTTGTATCGATCCAATCGACGTTGAATTTTGTGAATAATACCAAGGATCCTGAAAGTCTGAGAAAAATCGATTTTCTTATAAGTCTTTGCCACCATAGAGTAACGAATGACTAGCTTTCATGTGATTTTTTTTGGATTTAAAAGCTTCTTAGAACAATTTAATAATGTCAAAATTTGGAGTTACTAATAAAATACTGGTCCACTGATTGATATCATAAATTTTAGTGCTGCACGTAACTCAAGTGGTAACTTTTTTCAATTCATTAGAAAATACTTGGCCTCGAATTGATATAATAAATTTTAATGCTGCACGTAAATTAGATGGAATTTTTTTCAATTGATTTAGCTGTTCGAATCAAATAAGAAGAATGAGGCATCGATTTCCAAGTTTTTTTTTTTATGGATGGAATTATCAGCAAACACGATACCATCAATGTACTTGTCCCAACCTTTTTTTCCCTAGGGGAAGTTTATGGTTTGATATCACGTCTTTTTTCGCGAAAGTTCCTTATTTATGTTTTGATGAATATATAATTTTAATTTAAATTGCTATGAATTATTTACGATTTACTGCTTATAACGTTGGTTTCCACGAAAAACGACCTATTTTTCGTCAAAATTGTGCTAGAAATATTTCGTCACAAGTCTGTCCTTGGACTTTGGCGATTTTTTTCCTTGTATTCTAATATGTTTTGTCAATTAAGAACCAAAGAGCATGGTGGAAAGCGGGTTGGAGGCCGAGATATAATTTTCGGCTTATAACGTTGGTTTTCACGAAAAAAGACCTATTTTTCGTCAAAATTGTACTGGAAATATTTCGTCACAGGTCTGTTGTTGGACTTCAGCGATTTTTTTCCTTGTACTCTAATATGTTTTGTCAATTAGGAACCCAAAAGCACGGTGCAAAGCGGGTTGGAGGCCGAGATATGATTTTGGCTTGTAACATCTGATTCATTGAAAAAAGACTGATACCGCACAATCAGTATACTAGTAAAGAACATTATACACTAATGCTGTAGGATTGTAATATATTTGATATTTTCTTACGGTTCGAAATCATTTTTGTTGTGTGATTTAAGAAGTTTTGTTTACATTTTTTGTGGTATAATGCGAAAACGAGCGATCATCAATGTAATTGTCCAAATTTTTTTTCTCCGAGAAAGGATTTTTACGGCTTGATATCAAATCTTTTTTCTGTGGTAGTTCTAAACCACAAAAAATATTCTTAAATAAGATTTTCTCAAGTTCTCCAATGTTTCTATTGTGATATTTAAAAATAATTCTCCTTTCTCCAATGATTTTCTTTAAGTTTTGTACAATTTATAACAGTTTGATATTCTTCGTATGTTTGAAGTGATATCCTCAATTTTTCAACCATTTCGAACGTGTCTATAATTTTTTGGGATTAAAATCATATTCCGTAAGGTTTTTCAATATTTTGTATCATTGTGGAATTTTCCCCCTTCATTTATAAATTTTGTTTTCATCTGTTTTGATGAAACCATTGTGAATAAAGAAAACATGAAGATTTTTCAATGAAACGAATTTTTCGATTGATTTTCCTTAAAATTTGACAGAAGGAGAAAGAAAAAAATATATATAATGTTCACCAAGTCCACCAGAATTCGCAATTTTCACATATGTTTAATGAATTCTAATGCTAGTTATTTTTATTTCATTAAAAAACGTGCTTCCAAGGACTTTTTGAAGCAATCTTTTCCATTCGTATTATCATTCCCAGAGATAGAAAGTTGACGCACCCACGTCGATGCACAAAATTTTCAAACTCTGCATGTAGCCACCAAGGTTCAACCGGACAAAAGAAAAAGTATGAAGTGCGTCAAGACCAACAGAATTGCTTACTTTTTAATATGAGCATTGCATTTTGAAAACATAACTTCTTATGCCATTCATAAACAGGCCATCGCTGACTTTTTGTATCATTCATCATTATTTTTTATTATTGATGATTATTTATAATCCATTTCCAAATCCTGTAATTCATGTATAATTTTTATTATTTGTAGATATCCATATTCCATAATTAAAAAAAAGAAGTACTAATACCTGGCATGCATGTCAATACACAGAATTTTCCAAATTTGCAAGTATTCGCTGCAATTTATTCATCTAAATTTTGGTACAGACAGAAAAAATTACCACCGATTCATAAAATTTATTATGCCAAAACTAAAAGGAAAAAAGACAGCGCACTTGAAAGTGAACAGAACGCATAATTGTTTCATGTATCTCATTCATATATTACAGTTGGAACCAAAAAGTGAAAAGATTGGCACACCTACCGCTTCGCAGGAATATCAAAGTTCATAGGTATTCACTGCGTACCAGTAATACAAACTTTGGTGCTATGGGGCAAAAAACTTTAAAATTACCCGAACCACATTTTTGAAACTTATTATGGCATATTCAATAAATAAAGTGACAGATACGCTGCATGTTGAAGTAAATCAAATAGTGTAAAAAGTGACAGACAGATACGCTGCATGTTGAAGTAAATCAAATAGTGTAATTTAGTATGTCTCCATGTCTCCACACAGACAAAATATTTGATCACATCCAGAAATGATCAGGCGTAGACTCACACACATGAATTTTTTAATCCATAATGTCAATCGTAAACATGGTCTGGAAATACTCAATATACGTGTCGCTTCATCATGTTGTCAAACTTAAGATGTGTTCATTGCATTTGGAAGATACAAATTTTGATATCACGAAAAATAAGCAACCAATGACTTATTGAAATGAATTTCCAAATTCATCATGCAACAATTCAAGTGAATATCTATGTATTTACATGGCCCAAAGATATTTTAAAACTCGTGTTTGTAAACAAGCAATCATGAAAACTTTTTGTTATGAATTTTCCAATTTATTGACATCAATATGAGGAAATAGAAATACGAATGTCACTCGAATTGTCTAGAGAATGAATAGAAATTAGTATGGATACACTGTAAGCTAAGGAGGTGGGAAAAAGGGCCCGGTGAACACGGCCAAACGAAATGAAAGAAAATATGACAATAATACATTGAATTAGACACTTTTACTTGACCGAAGTTTTTCAACATTTATTTGCTTTCATTTACATACAATCACGCATATTTTTTCTATAATGTAATTACACAACATAAAATTTCTGTTTGGAAAGAACGTTTGAGAGGTTATATAATGAGCGAAAGTTTATTTTTCTCATATAACTCCCGTTGAAAATTTTTGAAAAACCAGAACCAGGATTGCAACAAAATTATGTCATAAATAAACGTAAAATATCAAAGAATTTGTACAAGGAGAAATTTCCCAATACTAATATATGTTCTATATAACAAACACTCGCGAACAGATTGCGATGAGCGTAAACTAACCCACATGGTTTTCACAAAACTTACATAACATTTTTTTTTTATAGTCATATAAGAATTTTGAATCGAATTCATACAGCTCGCACTATTTCTCCGAAATTTTATCATTCAGATCGCTGTTGCTATTAATTTGCTCATGCCATCAAAAACTGACAGATGGATGTATTATATATCACGTCAAAGTCACTATATGTCTGGTTTTCGTAATACTGTATGACACCACATACCACTATTTTTAATAAAATAAATACATATTTAACACTTTATTAGATGAAAAATATTTTTTTGTCACCCCGCACTTCGTAATGTCGAAAATCCGTTTGTTATAACATCAATAACTGACGGCTGACTGATGGTCTTGTATATATATTCATAAACTGTATTCCGCTGGAACGGTACAGCAAGTGTCCTGACCAATCACAACTCATTATTTCTGTAGCCGGGATCCCGGGACCCGAGCTTCCATAGAAATGGGTTATAGCTGGCATCAAGAGGCCTTTGATGGTGTTCTGTACAGACACAGTAAATCCATAGATGTGTTAGTAACTTTTGCATAATCTTGAGCCCGTGCAAAGTTTTTTCTCAGCAATTACGCCACCGATCGTATTGATTTTGGGCGCAATCGAAAGAGAATTTCTTAATTAGCTGAAAGTTCAATTTTCAAAGTCGTACATAACTCATAGGCTTCGCAATTAAAGAAAATCACATGCCAATTTTACCCCCACCACCGCGAATCGTTTTATTCAGAGAAAGTATAGTCTCGGCGAGAGCCTCGGGCCAGCGGACGACAGGGCTGTCAATGTACTTGTCCCGAGACTCTACCGAGTCTCTTGATCTCGGCGAGAGCCTCGGGCCAGCGGACGACAGGGCTGTCAATGTACTTGTCCCGAGACTCTACCGAGTCTCTTGATTCGCGATGGTGGGGGTAAAATTGGCATGTCATTTTGTTCAATTACGAAACTCCTGAGTCATCTGAGGCTTTGAAAATTGAACTGGAGATTAATTAATAAATTCCCTTTCGATTCCACCCACAATCAGCATGATCGGTGGCGTAATTGCTGAGAAAAAACTTTGCACAGGCTCAAGATTATGCAAAAGTTACCAACACATTCTAGAATTTATGCGTCTGTATTTACAACACAATCAAAGGCACTTTGATGCTCTCGAGTTTCTGATTGGTTGGATCTGACGACATCCATTTTTCAACGTTGTGATTGGTTGTTGAAATTAGTTGTTGATGATTGGAAATCTGACGTCAACTTCAGAACGTAGCACACGGCGCAGCACAGCTGGTAACAGCAGTCATAAATTCGATCGATATACATATAATAATATGTACAAACCATGTGTCAGTTTTTGATCGTATGAACAGAGTTTCGACATTACGAAGTGCGTGCGGGATCAATAAAAAAATAATTTTCGTCATCTAAAGAAGTGCATAATACTATTTATTTTGTTATTTGTGATATATTAAACCGGTATCAAAGCGGCCGCGTAAATGTAGTCTGTGATGTGTGTGTGAAAAAGAATATAAAAAATGCGCGATGCATATGTCAACGAAACTTTTCAAGATTTCATCATTTCGTTCGATTGGAAATAAGTGTTAACTGAAATAATCCTTCAATTAAACCAGAATACGAGAAATATTGTCCAGTGCGAATATATTGTCAGTGGCGTGATTATATATCATGTGTACATAGGTTATATATACGAATAAATAGAACAAAAATACACGCAACTATTAGAATGATATTAGAAACTTTAATTGAATAAATGTTTTCTAATTTATTTCTTGTGTCGTCATTATTTTTAAACATCCCCATATTTTGCTTGATATTCAGTTTGGCTCTGCCCTCTCTGATCCTTGTTTTCACCCCATCAGTTTGCAGCGGATCGATTCATATTATTAATTCGTTCCCTAATATGTGTCCTATGATTTTCTACTCCTTCATGATGATTGTGAGATTTTCAAAAAACCATAGGCTTTTACAGAAAGCCTATGGATGCTTTTTTTGCTGATGATATGAAAAGTCGTATCTTAGGAATGCGGTATGCAAACACAAATTTTGATAACAAAACTTATAGAATGACATGTATGTTGAGTATTTCCACTTTGCAAACTACAAATATGGAATTATTATAAAAAAAATTCATTCCGATAAGTCTACTGTTGCTCAGTTTTGGATGCGATCAAATATGATGCCTACCAACATCCCCAGAAACTTACAGAATTGCTGAATGCAATGTGCGCTATGTCATTTTAATGTAACATCATGACTTTTGACAACTTTTCATTACAATGCTGTAGATTCGGATCATTAAAATACTGCAAAAATCTGCAAACTATACAATTTAAATACTGTGCCATTCATTTTACATTTTGACTCTAACTGTAACATCTATATGAAGTAAAAAATTGATTATAAAAGTCTTCAGTTGCTCATTTATGGATAGATTTGAAATTGCTGTCTTCGAAGCTCATTGCGCAGATACATTGAACCGCAGCAGATACCTGCGAACTCTGAAATTTCTGTGGATAAATATATATGCGACGGATCACCCCTTATCTTTGATTATGGTAATATGTAATGGAACTTGGTTCGGCAAGTTTTTAAGTGTTAATTTTCAAATAGTATTGAAGTTTGTATGACTGATATACAGCGAATACTTCCAAACTTTGATATTTCTGTGTTGCAGCATGTGTGCCAATCATTCAAATCATTTCCTCCATCCGTATCATGTAATCTAGAAAATTCATCACAAAAGTCTTCCGCTTTTCTAAATACTTCAATTTTCCTTTTTCTACTCCATTGTGAGTTTTCGAATTTCTAAATTCATTTCTGAATTGTCCTGAAATGGTTTTCCTCCAAAACCAATGCAGGTACCTTAAACGTCTTTGAATTCTGTTGCTCTGTTGAATTAAGTTCGCTTAGTTTTTTTTGCTGCTTTGAGTTCTGGCATAATAAATGTTAGAAGTTTTCGGGTACTTTTTTTCAGCAACTATCAAACTGTGGATAATTGGACCTCAGCGGCCACTTACAAACTTTGGAAATATATTTCATTGGGGGCACGTTTTGGATGAAATGAAATCTCTAGATTCAGAATGCAAAAGCGACATTTAAAGTGGACAAATCTGTTGGATTTTTCGTGTTATGAATTTGATCTATCTTTCATTTGAATTTTGAAGAACAGGGATAAATAAAATCTGTTCTATTAAGGAAATCTTTACATCAGTTCTTTCTTGGTATGAAGACTTGGAAAAAATCGCCAAAGGCCAAGGACAGACAGGTGACGAAATATTTCCAGTACAATTTTGACGAAAAATAGATCTTTTGTCGCGGAAACCAACGTTATAAGCCGAAAATCATATCTCGGCCCCCAACCCGCTTTCTACCATTCTCTTGGGTTCCCAATAAGCATAGCATATTAGAGTAGAAGAAAAAAAATAGCCCAACTCCATGGACAGACTTGTGACAGAATATTTTCTGTACAATGTTGACGAGAAATTTGTTGTTTTTCGTGGAAACCAACGTTATAAGCCGAAAATCATATCTCGGCCCACAACACACTTTTCTCCATGCTCTTGGGTTCCGAATAGACGAAACATATTAGAGTACAAGAAAACAAATCGCTAAAGTCCAAAGACAGACCTGTGACGAAATATTTCCAGTACAATTTTGACGAAAAATAGATCTTATTTCGTGGCAACCAACGTTATAAGCCGAAAATCATATTATGGCCCACAACACGTATTTCTTCATGCTCTTGGAATTCCAATAGACAAAACATATTAGAAGACAAGGAGAAAAATCACCAAAGTCCAAGACCAAACCAGTGCCGAAATATTTTCAGTACAATTTTGAAGAAAAATTGGTCTTTTACGTGGAAACCAACATAATAACCCGAAATTCATTTCTCGGGCCTCATCCCGGATTCCTCCATGCTGTTGAGTTCCTAATAGGCATAACATATTAGAGTATAAGGAAAAAAATCGCCAAAGTTCAAGGGCAGACTTGTGACGAAATATTTTCACTACAATTTTTACGAAAAATTGGTTTTTTATGGTGGAAACCAACTTTATAAGCCGAACATCATACACAGGGAAAATAAGATTAGGAAAAGTACATTGATGGTCCCTTATTTGCTGATAATTTCATGAAAAAGATTATCCCATAAAAAATGTTCGTATGAGAATGGAATCTATAAAAATGTACTAAGCAAATAATTCATAGAAATTTATACTAAAATCCTATAACCGTCATAACATAAATGAGGAACTTTTGAGAAAAAAGGCGTGATATCAAACCATAAACTTCCCCTAGGGAAAAAAAGGTTGGGACAAGTACATTGATGGTCTCTTGTTTCTGGATGACATAGAAAAAAGATTTAGAACCAGGAAAAAAATTCTATAGAAACAATAAACGAAAAATTGAAAAGTTCCAAAAAATTCAACAAAAATAAAAAACAATCGAAAAAATTCTGTAAAGAAAAATAAAAAATTTTCAAAAAAATTCATAAATATTGGACAAATTGAAAAATAAACTATCCAAGTTACATGCAGTATAAAAATGTATGATATCAATTGTTGGCCAAGTTTTTATTGATAATTTGAAATATTTATCGAACAAATCGGAAACTTTAATTGAAATTCATGATAATTATTTTCAAGAAAAAAGTTAATGAAAAAAAGTCATAACGGAAGTTACGTGCAGTACTAAAATGAATTATATCAATTCGAGGTCAAGTATTTATCAGTTATTCGAAATATAATCTCCGGCGACAAATGAGCGTTGAGAATCCTTGTCGGGCTCACAACGTTTTATCAAAATTACTAAAAAATTAATGGAAATAAAATCATTAAAAATTCACATGAAAGTCATTCGTTACTTCAACAAGGTACACACTTTAAAGAATCGATTCCCCTCCGACTTTCAGGATCCCCTGGTATTATTCACAACATTCAACTTCGATTGGATCGGTACAAATTATGTTCAAATACGTCTTAAACGTACTTGTCCGGCCCATCACTTTTTATTCAAATTGCTCATTCGAAAACAAATCAGGGCTGTTCTATAATGACAAATATAATAAAATGGATAGAAATAAAAATAATATCTCCAAGTAATTTGAACTTGATTGTTCGCAAGTTCGTATAGCAATATCCACTTATTCTCATTTTCTTCAGTGAACACATACCATTCGGTAAGAACCAATGAAAATGAGAAATAATCAGGCGCATTACTAGAAATTTTCGAACCTACTCAGCCATGCAATGTTTTTTTTTCTATAGTCACGTACACATTTTGATAAATATCACTAGTCGAGTACGACACGTGGATTCCTGGAATTTGAAGAAGAATGATTTTGTTGTGAATCTTGACTCCATATAATATAAATAGATTAATCAACTTCATCTTTCATTTTCGTTTCATTTTGACAAGAGCAATTCGAAGGAAAATTATTTTCTCGGGAAATACTGTTCCTTAATATTAACACATGCATTAACTTCGTTTTTGATTTGTATTCGAATGAGCAATTTGAATAAAAAGTGATGGACCGGACAAGTACGTTTAAGACGTATTTGAACATAATTTGTACCGATCCAATCGAAGTTGAATGTAAAGTAAAGTAGTATGTAAAAATGTAAGTACTGAGTATGTAAAAAAAATTACGAAACCAACTGTAAATAATTTCAACAAAACAATTAAGAAAAGCTTTCACAAATCATGAAAAAATATTATATTAAAAAAAATACAAATCTGTAACTATATTGTAAAGGAAAAAAAAAATTCAAATAGGACGTGAGAAATTCATTCTTACGGGAAGCACCCGGAACTTGAGAAAGTTCAAGTGAATCAAAAAAGTTACCATCTGAGTTATGTGCAGCACTACAATTTGTGGCATCAATCGGAGGATAAGTATTTTATTAGTATATAATACATAATTTTTCACAATATGAAATTGTTCTGAGAAACGTTCAAATCCAAAAAAAAAATCGCATCGAAGGTAAAAGTCATTTGTTACTTTATGGTGGCAGAGACTTACTTAGAAGAAAATCGATTCTTCTCAGACTTTCAGGATCCCCTGGTATTCACAATATTCGACGTCGATTTCGTATCGGTACAAATTATGTTTAAATATGTGCTAAAAGTACTTGTCCGGCCCATCACTTTTCATTCAAATTGCTCATCCAAATAAAAATCACACTAGACGTTAATTTCTGCGTTATGTTTATGGAACTAGCATTAACGCTGCTACACGCCCACTTGAATTTGGACATCATTCCACATATGCTCGGCGGCAACTATCTCTTTGCAACAATTCATGGCATCGAGTAAACAAAACCATTGCAACGGATAGAGGCTTTACATTCCGATATATGGAAAATTTTTTTTTAAGAAAGGGTATATAGTAATACACTAGGGAATCACTTTTCATCGAATTTCAAGAAATGCCCGTGTCGCACTAATTTTTTAATGTTGATTTCAACAAAGTGCAATTGTGTACGTGACCATAAAAAAACGAAATTGTACAGACGAATCTGCTCGAAAATTTATTTAAGGAGTTTCGGTGCAGAAGTCAAAATATTAAGAAATTGATCAAATTTGGTGATAATGTTCTTCAACATCAAGTGCGAAAACTCAATTTTTTTCAAAATTTTCTTCTACTTAGTTATCGAGTAATTACCCATTAAAGCAGATTTCTCATGCCCGGAATGTATGCCTATATATATGGAAACGCTATGCTTATACACGTAAACTTTAGTGATCGATTACTCGATAACTGTGTAGAAGAAAAATCTTAAAAAATTTGTGTCGTCAAATTTGGCACTAAAGAATATGTTCACCAAATTTTATAAAATTCTGAACTTTTTGAATTTTTTAATTTTTTTAGCATGGATTAGCATGGCAACATTGTATCGCCTGTACCGAAACTCCTTAATTGCGATTTATTATCAGCTGAATATCTTCAGTAATAGAATAGATTAGTTGCTATAACGAATAAAATTCGTTTGAAGAAGAAAACGTGTAGTAAAAATTGCCGTCATTTCAATATAAACTGGGGAGTTGTAAGCTGGACAATTCTTATCGTGCGAAGGATACTTTTTCATAAATACGCAATAATATCTCTTGGATATCACAGAAAAATTTGTTTGCATTTTTTTATAATGAATGCAATTAAGTTCTCTTGGAGGTAATTTTTTAAATTCCCTCTGTTTCCCTCTGTACGCATAGATGTGATCCATCAGATCTAGAAGAGCCCTGATTTTTATTTGAATGAGCAATTTGAATGAAAAGTGATGGGCCGGACAAGTACTTTTAGCACATATTTAAACATAATTTGTACCGATACGAAATCGACGTCGAATATTGTGAATACCAGGGGATCCTGAAAGTCTGAGAAGAATCGATTTTCTTCTAAGTAAGTCTCTGCCACCATAGAGTAACAAATGACTTTTACCTTCGATGCGATTTTTTTTTTGGATTTGAACGTTTCTCAGAACAATTTCATATTGTGAAAAATTATGTATTATATACTAATAAAATACTTATCCTCCGATTGATGCCACAAATTGTAGTGCTGCACATAACTCAGATGGTAACTTTTTTGATTCACTTGAACTTTCTCAAGTTCCGGGTGCTTCCCGTAAGAATGAATTTCTCACGTCCTATTTGAATTTTTTTTTTCCTTTACAATATAATTACAGATTTGTATTTTTTTTAATATAATATTTTTTCATGATTTGTGAAAGATTTTCTTAATTGTTTTGTTGAAATTATTTACAGTTGGTTTCGTAATTTTTTTTACATACCATTATGTTTTGAATTTTTTTCACTCGTCATCCGATGTACTCGTCACTTTTGCATTTATTTGACCACGTTTTGTTCCTTTGAACCAAACGTTTTTCACGCATTACCATGATCTAACAGATTCATTTTTTTATTAATTGCGTTTGAAATGGTTTTTTTTTATAACCTTTAGTAATGATAGTATATAGTATGATTAAAACAAAAATGTTTACAAATTAGTTAAATATTTTTTAAAGAATTGGGCACCAAACGTTTTGCTACGCGCCTACTTACACACATTGATATCGAACGTATACGCATGCTCGTATCAAGAGACTCGGTAGAGTCTCGTGACAAATACATTGACAGCCCTGTCGTCTGCTAGCCTGAGGCTCTCACCGAGACTATACTTTCTCTGAATAAAACGATTCGCGGTGGTGGGGGTAAAATCGACATGTCATTTTCTTGAATTGCGAAGCTCATCAGTTATGTACGGCTTTGAAAATTGAACTTTTAACTAATTAACAAGTTCTCTGTCGAATGAGCCCAAAATCAGCATGCTCGGTGTCGTAATTTCTGAGAAAAAACTTTGCACGGGCTTAAGATTATGCAAAAGTTACTAACACATTCAGGATTTGACGCATCTGTATACGCGCACTACTACCGTTCCAAACATAGGCCCCTTGGCCCCCATGATCACCAATCCCTGGTGAGAGAAATTTTGCTGCAACCAATGAAAGGTGAGAGAATTTTTAGGCCAATGACATTCAAGAAAAAGAGCAAGGAAGTTTGGCGGAAAGCTAAAGAGCTCGGAGCTCGAGAGCTCGAAAGTACTCGAAAGTCACCAGCCGAAGTTTCACGTCATGTTGACGTTTGTGGTTATGATGTTATTAAGTGCGTGCGGGAAAATAAAAATAATTTTCGCGTCATGTAACGAAGTGCATATTAATATTTATTTTATTAAAATTTGTAGTATACTAAAACGCTATAAAAGCGGCCGCGTAAATGTAGACTGTGATCTGTGTGTGAAAATAAAAAGTATTAAAAAAATGCGCGATTCATATGTCAACGAAACTTTTCAAGATTTCATTATTTCGTTCGATTGGACATACGTGTCAACTGAGATAATCTTTCAATTAAATCAGAGTGCACCGAATATTGTCCAGTGTAAATATATCATCAGTTGCGTGATTATATATCATGTGTAATAATGTAGGTTATATATACGAGTTCCCTTTGATAGTTGTGTGGTAACGAACCGGCCGGGGTTTGACGTTACGAAGTGCGGGACAAATGTAACAAACGTTCGCATAGTTAGTGAATAATATAAATACGGCAAATCAGTTTATCAAAAATAGGTCTGGAAGTTGTAAGGAAAAATGTTCCTCAACCTATAATGTCAAATTTTCTTTTTGCGATCTGAAATATTGTGGTTGATAATTAATAAAACAAGAACACACGGAACTGTTAGTGTATAATGTGAGAAACTCCAATTGAATAAATGTTTTCTAATTTATTTCTTGTGTCATCATTATTTTTTAATATTCCCATATTTTACTTCCTATTGAGTTTGGCTCTGCTCTTTCCGATCCTTGTTTTGACTCCATCGATTGGCAGCGGATCGATACATATTATTAATTGGTTGCCTAATACGTGTCCTATGATTTTCTACTATTCCTTCATGCCGATTGTGGTAACGTGATTTAAGAGGTTTCCGACTATGATCATCAATCGAACATTTTGTACATCAGATTTTCAAAACAGTTTCTGGTCTTGATATACGTGTAGTTATTCTTTTTCCACCTGGTCTGTCGAGTAAAAAATTTTGAAACTTGTTCCAAAAAATCTTTGGATGCTTTTTTTGCTGATAATATGAAAAGTTGAATCTTTGGAATGCGGTAGACAAACACAAATTTTGACAACAATACTTATGAAATAACGTATATGTTGAGTATTCCTATTCTGCAAACTGCAAATGTGGAATTATTGGTGAAAACATTCATTATCATAAGTCTACAGTTGCTCAGTTTTGGATGCGATTAAGTATAATGCCTACCAACATTATGGAAACCTACAGAATTTTTGAATGTTATGTGCGCTATGTCATTTTAATGTAACAACATGACTTCTAACAACTTTTCACTATAATACTATAGATTTAGATCATTGAAATACAGCAAAAATATGCAAACTATAAAATTTATTTACTGTGCCATTTATTTTACTTTTTTACTCTAACTGTAACATAAATATGAAGTGAAAAATTCATTACAAAAGTCCTCAGTTGCTCATTTGTGGATGGATTTGAAATTGCTGTCTTCCAAACTTATTGCGCAGATAAATTGAATCGCAGCAGATACCTGCAAACTCTGAAATTTCTGTGGATAATTATAGGTGCTAAGTATCACCCCATCTTTGATTATGGTAATATGTAATGGAACTTTGTTCAGCAAGTTTTATAGTGTTTCTTTTTAATTGACAGCCCTGTCGTCTGCTGGTCCGAGGCTCTCGCCGAGACTATATTATCTCTGAATAAAACGATTCGCGGTGGTGGGGGTAAAATCGACATGTCATTTTATTGAATTCCGAAGCTCATGAGTTATTTCGCAATTTGAAAATTGAACTTTCAGCTAATTAAGAAATTCTCTTTCGATTGCGCCCAAAATCAACATGATCGGTGGCGTAATTGCTGAGAAAAAACTTTGCACGGGCTCAAGATTATGCAACAAGTACCAACACATTTACGCAGCTGACGTATCCGTATATGGGTTCAGACCGATACATACAAGGGCTTCTTGATGCCCATCATAACCAATCACCGGTGAGAATCTATCCGTCTCGACCAATCGCCGATGAGAAAGTTTCTGATAGCCCTCAATGTTTTCTTGTATACCGTCTGTTATCGTCTGTTATGTTATTATAAAGTGATTGCGATCGTAGCCCCGTGGATCAACGGTGCAAGATTTGCAAATTTCGTTTAAATAAATAAAACATTATTGGAAATAGCAGTGGATATAATCAATTTTATTTTTTTCATAAAAGAAGTTTCAATAAGTTTCGAGCCCAATTCACGACATTCACGATAATAATATCTATAATAAATAAAACCCCAAAAGTGGATTAATTGATCTCATACAGTGTACTGAGAGTGAGTAAAATGTTGAGAAGTGAAAACGTGAATAATGTGTGTCGTGAAAATTAAGAATTATCTGTTCTACTTCGATATCGTAATAAAACCATAAACTTCCCCTAGGAAAAAAAGGTTGGGACAAGTACATTGATGGTCCCTCGTTTGCTGATAATTCCATCCATAAAAAAAAACTTTAAAAAAAATTTCTTTTTAAATTGTCAAAAAAATTATTTTATAAAAAAAAATACAGAACAATTCGAAAAAATTTTCACAAATTTTGAAAAAACATTATCTGTAAAAAAACTAATCTGTATATATTTTTTAAAGTGTCAAAAGAATCTAATAACAAGTAAAAACTAAAAAACCGAAAAATTGCGCTTGAAATCATTTTGGAAACCCATGCCTCATTCTTCTTATTTGCTTCGAACAGCTAAATCAATTGAAAAAAATTCCATCTAATTTACGTGCAGCATTAAAATTTATGATATCAATCGAAGGACAAGTAATTTATGAGTAACTCTAAATTTCAACATTATGGAATTGTTCTAAGAAGCTTTTAAATCCAAAAAAATCACATGCAAGCTAGTCATATCTTACTCTATGGTGGCAAAGACTTATAAGAAAATCGATTCTTTTCAGACTTTCAGGAGCTTCTAATATTATTCACAATATTCGACGTCAATTGGATCGATACAAATTATGTTTAAATATGAGTTAAAAGTACTTGTCCGGCCCATCACTATTCATTCGGATAAAAATCAATCATAAAAAAACGAAATTGTACGGCAGAGTCCGGTTAAAAATTTATTGACATGCGATTTATCATTAGTTTAATGTTCTTAATAATAGTAAAAATTGGAGACAAGTACATTTATGTTTTATGTAACCTCGACTGAGTAAAACCCGACGTGTTACTCGTGTAGTCCAAAAAATAAATGCACGATGATTTATAAGAAGTTGTTCGATCTATTCTCTGGAAACTTGCTTCAATAATGAGCAATTCATTACTAAAGGTTATAAAAAAAAACTATTTCAAACGTAATGAATAAAAAAAATGAATCTGTTAAATCTTGGTAATGTATGAAAAACATTTGGTTCAAAGGAACAAAAGGTTGTCAAATAAATGCAAAAGGGACGAGTACATCGGATGACGAATAAACAAAATTTTTAACATAATGGTATGTAAAAAAAATTACGAAACCAACTGTGTTTGAATAAAACAATTAAGAAAAGCTTTCACAAATCGTGAAAAAAACATTATATTTAGAAGAAATACAAATCCATAATTATATTGTAAAGGAAAAAAAAATTCAAATAGAACGTGAGAAATTCATTCCTACGGGAAGCATCCGGAACTTGAAAAAGTTCTAGTGAATCAAAAAGTTACCAAAAAATCGCATCAAAGGTAAAAGTCATTTGTTACTCTATGGTGACAGATACTTAGAAGAAAATCGATTCTTCTCAGACTTTCAGGATCCCTTGGTATTCACAATATTCGATGTCGATTTCGTATCGGTACAAATTATGTTTAAATATGTGCTAAAAGTACTTGTCCGGCCCATCACTTTTCATTCAAATTGCTCATTCAAATAAAAATCAGGGCTCTTTTAGATCTGATGGATCATATGTATGCCTACAGAGGGAATTGAGAAAATTATCTCCAAGAGATTTTAACTTAATTGCATTCAATTTTTGAAAAGTGCAATTTGAATGAAAAGTGATGGGCCGGACAAGTACTTTTAGCACATATTTAAACATAATTTGTACCAACACGAAATCGACATCGAATATTGTGAATACCAAGGGATCCTGAAAGTCTGAGAAGAATCGATTTTCTTCTAAGTATCTGTCACCATAGAGTAACAAATGACTTTTACCTTTGATGCGATTTTTTGGTAACTTTTTGATTCACTAGAACTTTTTCAAGTTCCGGATGCTTCCCGTAGGAATGAATTTCTCACGTTCTATTTGAATTTTTTTTTCCTTTACAATATAATTATGGATTTGTATTTCTTCTAAATATAATGTTTTTTTCACGATTTGTGAAAGCTTTTCTTAATTGTTTTATTCAAACACAGTTGGTTTCGTAATTTTTTTTACATACCATTATGTTAAAAATTTTGTTTATTCGTCATCCGATGTACTCGTCCCTTTTGCATTTATTTGACAACCTTTTGTTCCTTTGAACCAAATGTTTTTCATACATTACCAAGATTTAACAGATTCATTTTTTTTATTCATTACGTTTGAAATAGTTTTTTTTTATAACCTTTAGTAATGAATTGCTCATTATTGAAGCAAGTTTCCAGAGAATAGATCGAACAACTTCTTATAAATCATCGTGCATTTATTTTTTGGACTACACGAGTAACACGTCGGGTTTTACTCAGTCGAGGTTACATAAAACATAAATGTACTTGTCTCCAATTTTTTTACAGCACTCATGCTGTTTTCACGGTTTGGTTTGACTACTTTTTGTGCACTGTGAACTTGAAAAAAATTCACAGGACATGTTACGACACAACTATTATCGTTAATTCATTTTTTTGTTCGTTTCAAGAAATACACATAACTATTCTTGGCGTTTCTTGGCCAACTTCTTTTTTCGACCTTAGCATCATCAGCAAAAACCCATGACGTACCAGATCTTAACATGTTCGTATAATGCCCTTCAAATACTGTTCGATCATGATGGAAAATAGCACTATTGACTTTATATTTTTCGCCGCAAACAGTAACTACAGCGGATGGAATACCTTTAATACTAAAATCAATCTTTGAAAGTTTCATAGTTTTTTCATCTATAGATAATATTAAAAGTTGAAGAATCAAAACGCCTTGAACAGTTGATAGCGAAGTTTTTGTTAAGAGTGTTCCCATTCCGCCATAAGCATTGCACTGATGTCCTTCAATCGGATTCCACTGAGACAAACTATGTTCGATTAATTCCTGTAAAGTAAAAGCTTTTTTAACACGCGGAAAGCTCAAAACTAGTATATTATTTGCTTGTTCATCTGTGGTCGTATATTGACAAGCTTTACATCGAACTTTAATAATCAATTTATGTTCTACAGCATTTCGAAGTAAATCAGATTTTTTGCAGATTCCCATGAAAAATTCAGAAACGTCGTGCTGTTTTTTTTTGAATAAACGATTCTCCTACATATTCTCTTACAACGCATGAACTCACTGATTTATTTCTTTCCACATAAGACCGAAGTAAAAGAGGTATAGGATTTTCTTTCTCCTCCGAAGTCTGAAAAATTCTTCCCTAAGAGATTTGCAATTGAAAATACATTGTATAATAGAATTAGCATAACACGAAACACCATCCGTATTGGTTAATCCGTTAATAGACCAGGAGCTCATATTTTTCCATTCACTTGGCGCTGATTGACACTCCATAACATTTTTGGATATAGCCCAAACAAAATCTGGAATTTTGGGAGCCCATTGTTTGGCAAACTTTATGAGGGCAAGATCTGTACGAAACTTCTGTCTGAGACGATTGTATTCCCTTATAGCTAACTCATCTGCTTTTACAGAATGGGGATCGAAATTGATTAAATGTAGTCCGTCTATGGTAGTAACACGAGAAAGACCGACATAAGTCTGTCCACAAGTGAATATAGAATTTCCTGCATTATAATTATTACCTATCAGTGTATTCGGAAAAATTTTTAATTAATAAAATAGATTTTTAGTTTCCCTACCTTGGAAATTTTTTAAAAAATTCCCTGCCTCATTGAAAGAGAAAAATATATCAAATTACGGCTAATAAAAATTCCAGATAACGCGATATTGAAAATCCAACTTACGCAGAATTAGTTTTTTTGAAAAATCATTTTATTATACATTAAAGTTGTTTTAAGTACTATACAGCCAAACAAACATGCGCGCGCATATTTTATTTCCAACTTAAATTTTACTTTGTTCGATTAAAAATCATCAACACTTTCGAATAGTCTGTTATGCGGTTACAAATTCAGCGCCATTTTCTAAATTATCAAGAATTCCATCAACGCCCTCATAAATTTCTTCTCCAACCCTATTGACTCCTGAATTAACGAGTCAGAGCAAATTTCAAAATGGACCATATTTTTTACCAAAATACATTAAGCAAACTCGTTTCTGAAAAACACGATGAACCAAGCCACAAGTCCGTAACTTCTTATCAGCAACAACGAGGAAAACTGCAAAAAACGTAAATATATATATATATATTATATAAGTGTTTCAAACCATGATTGCAATAATTTCCATCATCGACTAATTCGTAGCGTTAAACTTGGATACTGACTTACCTTGAGAAACACTTAAATCAATGGTTGTGTCTTGGCAAGAGCAACACGAAAAATGACCAAGCAGTTTGGACGGAATTCTCACAGCGAAAATCCAGAAATATTTTTTTTTTTAACTGAAATAGAATACAATTAATCACATAATGATGACTTCGTTTCTCATTCAATTTGATAGAAAACTACAAAAAAATGCATATAAATATACCTGAATCGAAATTTCATTCTCTGTAGTATCGCACCTTTCAGAACTGAAAAGTTCTAACATATTCCCAACGAGTCTGACCCAAGAATCTCATTCCCAGTATCCACTCATTTGAAGCCCATGGCTCAAGGAATACCTCCATACACTTAAGATCACGAAATCTGGACAATCAAGACTTTGAGCCATATATTTTCATGGAACGCTTGAGACTGTAAAACCGTGTTGATCAACCAAACTGAGGTCATGGAAAAAAATCACACCGTGTCCATTTGAATCAAAAGAGTTTTATCAGGAAACACCGCTTCCACTGTAATAAAAAAAAATTTTTATTGCAATTTCATCTTCATCTATACTATTAAACTGAACGAGTTTATAGGGCTTGTGGTTTATATTCTGATTGAGGATCAAATTTTGATACCTTTATCTCAGATTTGCTGGTCCGTAACAAGTTCTGACACTTTAGGAACCTGTACGCTTGGACCATTGCGACAATCTTCAAAACCAAAAATGAAAAGGAACAGCAACAGACCGCTTCCACATTTCATTAGCACTGGAGATAAAAGATTCTGTAATCAGAAAATTACTATTATATTGAAAAATTATTCTACTTATTCAAAAGCATTGTCACCGGAGCCTGCAAGTATACTCACTCGCACTTGATCTTTCTTCATTTTCTTTGCAGATCAACGTTGAACCAAACCTCAAGAAATCTCTATCCGAAAGGAACCAAAATTTTATCTCGGTCTTCTGACTGGCAGTCTTCAAGTATGAAACTTTAACGCTGTTGATTGCAATTTCATCTTCATCTCTACTATTAACTTGTGGTTTAAATTCTGATTGAGGATCAAATTTTGATACCTTTATCTCAGACAACAAAATTTTTGCTGGTCCGTAACAAATTCTGACACTTTAGGAACCCGTGGACTTGGACCATTGCGACAGTCTTCACAACCAAAAATGAAAAGGAACAGCAACAGACCGCTTCCACATTTCATTAGCACTGGAGATAAAAGATTTTGTAATCAGAAAATTACTGTTATATTGAAAAATTATTCTACTTACTTAAAAGCAGTGTCACCGGAGCCTGCAAGTATACTCACCCGCACTCTATCTTTCTTCATTTTCTTTGCGGATCCAAAAATTTTTGTTGATCCAAAAATTCAGAATACGTACCAACTCAAGAAATCTCTATCCGGAAGGAACCAACATTTTATTTCGGTCTTCTGACTGGCAGTCTTCTGCGTATGAAACTTTAACTGTTGAAAACACAATCTTGGATTTCGACCTCTATTTCGCTTTTTTTCATCTTTACTTTTTTCACCATTTTCACTAAACATTGTCCTGCTTTTAAATAGTCGGTGAATAGTCGGTGAAAACTGTTACATTCGCGATCTTTCTTTTACATCACGGAAATATATAGATATATACTTGTACTACAGAGAACTGTCAAACGCGATCTTTATAACCTCATTCATTTAACAACACACCATACGTCATATCACGAAATATATATAAGTATATACTTGTATTATGGCACCAGAAAAAAAATATATAGGTATATAAAATGTATTATGGCACCAGATTTGTCACTAAAAAAAAACAAATAAACATCAAAAATGTGTGCGAAAATCCGACCCATTTTTTGATGCTATTAAAAAATAAATAATTAATATCTCTTCAACGCGTTAAGCTACAGAGTTCGAAGAGGTCGCGATCGAAAGAAAAAAAAAATAAAAAATACGTTAACTTATAATATTCTCTGGAATACTATAGTTAATTAATTATTAAAGAAACAAATTTTGAAAATTTTCGAAAACAATTGGAAACGCTATCGCTCCGGTAAAGAGTCTCTGGCAGCAACTCGTCATGTCATGTTGTTGTTATAAATGTACTTGTCTGAGAGTCGCTGCCGCGACTCTAGATAGGTTAGTTATACCGAATGAAATTCGTTCGCTGGAAAATGTGAGAAGTAAAAATTGCCGTCATTCCAATACCAACTGGGGAGTTATTTTTGGAAGCTTGAACATATTTAATGTGCAAAATGTTTTCTATTTATCGATGCACAATAACATCCCTTGTATAGTACAGGACAATTCGTTTCCATTCTTATTCAATTAGTGAAATTAAGGGAATATTACTTGAAGATAACTCTCTAAATTCGCACTGCATGAATATTTGTGCTCGATCAGTTCTAGAGAAGCCCTTATTTTGATTTGAATAAACAATTTTAATGGAAAGTGATGGGCCGGACAAGTACTTTTAACTCATATCTAAACATAATTTGTATCGATCCAATCGACGTCGAATATTGTGAATAATATTAGAGGCTCCTGAAAGTCTGAAAAGAATCGATTTTCTTATAAGTCTTTGCCATCATAGAGTAAGATATGACTAGCTTGCATGTGATTTTTTTGGATTTAAAAGCTTCTTAGAACAATTCCATAATGTTGAAATTTAGAGTTACACATAAATTACTTGTCCTTCGATTGATACCATAAATTTTAATGCTGCACGTAAATTAGATGGAATTTTTTTCAATTGATTTAGCTGTTCGAATCAAATAAGAAGAATGAGGCATTGGTTTCCAAAATGATTTCAAGCGCGATTTTTCGGTTTTTTAGTTTTTACTTGTTATTAGATTCTTTTGACACTTTAAAAAATAGATACAGATTAGTTTTTTTACAGATAATGTTTTTTCAAAATTTGTGAAAATTTTTTCGAATTGTTCTGTATTTTTTTTTATAAAATAATTTTTTTGAAAATTTAAAAAGAAAATTTTTTTAAAGTTTTTTTTTATGGATGGAATTATCAGCAAACGAGGGACCATCAATGTACTTGTCCCAACCTTTTTTTCCTAGGGGAAGTTTATGGTTTGATATCACGTCTTTTTTCTCAAAAGTTCCTTATTTATGTTCAGTTGACTATATGATTTTAGTTTAAATTTCTATGAATTATTTATGATTTTCTTCTTATAACGTTGGTTTTCACGAAAAAAGACCTATTTTTCGTCAAAATTGTACTGGACATATTTCGTCACAGGTCTGTCCTCGGACTTTGGCGATTTTTTCCCTTGTACTCTAATATGTTTTGTCAATTAGGAACCCAAGAGCATGGCCTCAAGCGGGTTGGAGGCCGGGATATGATTTTCGGTTTATAGCGTAGGTTTACACGAAAAAAGACTTATTTTTCGTAAAAATTGAACAGGAAATATTTCGTCACAGGTTTGATCTTGGACTTTGGCGATTTTTTTCCTTGTACTCTAATATGTTTTGTCAATTAGGAACCAAAAAGCACGGTGAAAAGCAGGTTGTAGGTCGTGATATGATTTTCGGCTTATAACGTTGGTTTCCACGTTGAGTTTGGAAGACAACAATTTCAAATCCATCCATAAATGAGCAACTGAAAACTTTTGTAATGAATTTTTCACTTCATATTTATGTTACAGTGCGAGTCAAAAAATAAAATGAATGGCACAGTATATAAATTTTATAGTTTGCAGATTTTTGCTGTATTTCAATGATCCAAATCTATAGTATTAGAATGAAAAGTTGTTAGAAGTCATGATGTTACATTAAAATGACATAGCGCACATAACATTCAGAAATTCTGTAGGTTTCCATGATGTTGGCAGGTATTATACTTAATCGCATCGAAAACTGAGCAACTGTACACTTATCGTAATGAATGTTTTCACCAATAATTCCACATTTGCAGTTTGCAGAATATGAATACTCAACATACACGTCATTTCATAATTATTGTTGTCAAAATTTGTGTATGCCTACCGCATTGCCAAGATTCAACTTTTCATATCAGCAGCAAAAAAAAGCATCCAAAGACTTTTTGGAACAAGTTTCAAAATTTATTACTCGACAGACCAGGTGGAAAAAGTATAACTACACTTATATCAAGACCAGAATCTGTTTTTAGAATCTGTTGTACAAAATGTGCGATTGATGATCATAATTGGAAATCTCTTGAATCACGTTACCACAATCAGCATGAAGAAATAGTAGAATATCATAGACACATATTAGGCAACCAATTAATAATATGTATCGATCCGCTGCAAACCGATTGAGTCAAAACAAGGATCGGAAAGACCAGAGCCAAACTCAATAGGGAACAAAATATGGGAATATTCAAAAATAATGTTCACACAAGAAATAAATTAGAAAACATTTATTCGATTGGAGTTTCGCACATTATACACTAACAGTTCCGTGTGTTCTTGATTTATTAATTATCAACCATAATATTTCATATCGCAAAAAGAAAATTTGACGTTTTAGGTTGACGAACATTTTTCCTTACAACTTCCAGACCTATTTTTGATAAACTGATTTGCCTTATTTATATTATTCACTAACTATGCGAACGTTTGTTACATTTGTCCCACACTTCGTAACATCAAACCCCAGCCGGTTCGTTATTACCACACAGCTATCAAAGGGCACTCGTATATATAACCTACATTATTACACATGATATATAATCACGCAACTGATGATATATTTACACTGCACAATATTCCGCGCACTCTGGTTTAATTGAAAGATTATCTCAGTTGACACTTATTTCCAATCGAACGAAATAATGAAATCTTGAAAAGTTTCGTTGACATATGCATCGCGCATTTTTTAATATTTTTTATTTTCACACACAGATCACAGTCTACATTTACGCGTCCGCTTTTATACCGGTTTAGTATTCCACAAGTTTTAACAAAATAAATATCAAAATGCACTTCGTTAGATGACGTGAAAATTATTTTTATTTTCCCGCACGTACTTCATAACATCATAACCCCAAATGTCAACATGACGTGAAACTTCAGCTGGTGACGCTCGAGTACTTTCGAGCTCTCGAGTTTCTTAGCTTTCCGCCAAACTTCCTTGCTCTTTTTCTTGAATGTCATTGGCCTAAAAATTCTCTCACCTTTCATTGGTTGCAGCAAAATTTCTCTCACCAGGGATTGGTGATCATGGGGGCCAAGGGGCCTATGTTTGGAACGGTAGTAGTGCGCGTATACAGATGCGTCAAATCCTGAATGTGTTAGTAACTTTTGCATAATCTTAAGCCCGTGCAAAGTTCTTTCTCAGAAATTACGACACCGAGCATGCTGATTTTGGACTCATTCGACAGAGAACTTCTTAATTAGCTAAAAGTTTAATTTTCAAAGCCGTACATAACTCATGAGCTTTGCAAGTAAAGAAAATCACATGCCAATTTTACCCCCACCACCGCGAATCGTTTTATTCAGAGAAAATATAGTCTCGGCGAGAGCCCCAGGCCAGCAGACGACGGGGCTGTCAATGTACTTGTCCCGAGACTCTACCGAGTCTCTTGATCAGAGAAAATATAGTCTCGGCGAGAGCCCCAGGCCAGCAGACGACGGGGCTGTCAATTTACTTGTCCCGAGACTCTACCGAGTCTCTTGATACATAGATAGCAAATTTGCGAGATTTCGCGTCATGTTGACGTTTGAGGTTATGACCGCCGAAGTGCTGTTGCGTGCAGAGTGTAGAAAAATAAAAGTGGTTATTGAAAAGTTGAAGGAATCGATATTATTAATGACGTGACTAATTAGTGTTGAATAATAATAATAATAACAATGAGAAAAAAAACGTTCGTTCATTATAACCTCTAAAACATTCTTTCGAAACAGAAATTTTATGTTGTGTAATTACATTAAAGAAAGATGTGGATGGTTGTGTGTAAACGAATTCAAATAAATTTTAAAAAACTTTGGTCAAGTAATTCAATGTATTGTTGTCATAATTTCTTTCATTTAGTTTGGCTGTGTTCACCGGTCTCTTTTTTCCACCTCCTTAGCTTACCGTGTATTGTCATACCAATTTCTATTTGTTCTCCAGACAATACGAGAGATATTGGTATTTCTATTTTTTTATATTAATTTCAACAAGATAATTTGAAATATTTATAACAAAAAGCCTTCATGATTGCTTGTTCATACACCCAAGTTTTGAAAAATCTTTGGGCCATGTAAATGCATAGATATATTCACTTGAGTTGTTACATGATAAATTTGAAAATTTATTTCAATAAGTCATCAGGTGCTTAATTTTCATGATATCAAAATTTGTATCTTCGAAATGCAATGAACACCTCTAAAGTTCGACAAAGTGATGAAGCGACATGTATATTGAATATTTCCAGACCATGTTTGCGATTGGCATTGTGGGTTGAAAAATTCATGTCTGTAAGTCTACACCTGATCATTTTTGGATGTGGTCAAATATTTTGTCCGCGGATAACCATGGAGACATACAAAATTACAGCATTTTGCTTGCTTCAACATGCATCGTATCTGTCACTTTTTTTTTGAATGTGTCATGATAAGTTTCAAAAATGTGGATCATGTAATTTTAAAGTGTTTTTCCCTATAGCACCAAAGACTGTATAACTGGTACATAGCAAGTACCTATGAACTTTGATATTTCTGTGAAATAGCAGGTATGCCAATCTTTTAACTTTTTGGTTCCGACTGGAATATATTAACGAAGATATTCATTACTAAAGTCTTCACCTACTTATTTCTGAATAGATCTGAAATTACTGTCTTCAGAAACTAATGCACAGATACATGAAACAATTTTGATTTCTGTTCTCTTTCAATTGCACTGTCTTTTTTCTTTTTAACTATGGCTCTGCTCATTCCGATCCTTGTTTTGACTCCATTGGTTTGCAGCGGATCGATGCATATTATTAATTGGTTGCCTAATATGTGTCCTATGATTTTTTACTATTTCTTCATGCTGATTGTGGTAACGTGATTCAAGAGGGTTCCAATTATGGTCATCAATCGCACATTTTGTACAACAGATTCTCAAAACAGTTTCTGGTCTTGATATAAGTGTAGTTATTCTTTTTCCACCTGGTCTGTCGAGTAATAAATTTTGAAACTTGTTCCGAAAAGTCTTTGGATGCTTTTTTTGCTGATAATATGAAAAGTTGAATCTTCGGAATGCGGTAGGCAAACACAAATATTGACAACAATACTTATGAAATGACGTGTATGTTGAGTATTCCTATTCTGCAAACTGCAAATGTGGAATTATTGGTGAAAACATTCATTACGATAAGTGTACAGTTGCTCAGTTTTCGATGCAATTAAGTATAATACCTGCCAACATCATGGAAACCTACAGAATTTCTGAATGTTAAGTGCGCTATGTCATTTTAATGTAACATCATGACTTCTAACAACTTTCCACTCTAATACTATAGATTCGGATCATTGAAATACAGCAAAAATCTGCAAACTATAAAATTTATATACTGTGCCATTCATTTTATTTTTTGACTCGCACCGAATCATAAATATGAAGTGAAAAATTCATTACAAAAGTCTTCAGTTGCTCATTTATGGATGGATTTGAAATTGCTGTCTTCCAAACTCATTGCGCAGATACATTGAATCGCAGCAGATACCTGCGAACTTGGAAATTTCTGTGGATAAGTATATGTGCTAAGTATCACCCCCTATATTTGACTATGGTAATATGTAATGGAACTTTGTTCAGCAAGTTTTAAAGTATTTCTTTTCAAATAGTATTAAAGTTTGTATTACTGCGGTATGGAGCGAATACCTTCAAACTTTGATATTTTTGTGTCGCAGCATGCATGCCAATTATTTAAATTTTTTACACCAACCGTAAAATGTAATTTCAAAAATTCATCACAAAAGTTTTCAGCTTTATTAATTATCTTAATTTTCCTTTTTCTAAATTCTATGCTAAATTTCTGAATTTCCTAATTTATTTCTAAATTATCCTGAAATGAAATTGTTTTCCTCCACAAGCAATGCAGGTACCTTAAGGGTCTTTGAATTCCGTTGCTCTGTTAAATCAAGTACGCTCAGTTTTTTTTACTTCTTTGAATTCTGACATAATAAATGTTTCCGGGTGCCTTTTTTCTGCAACTATTAAACTGTAGATAATTGGATCTCCGCGGCCACTTGCAAACTTTGGAAATATATTTCATCGGGGGCATGTTTTGGATGACACGAAAATGTCTAGATTTAGAATTCAAAAACGATATTTAAAAATGGCCAATTCTGTTGGATTCGTTGTGTCTTGAATTTGATCTATCTTTCCTTTTTTCCTTTCTTTTCACTAACGTTATAAGCCGGAAATCATATCTCAGCCCGCAACAAGCATTGCTACATGCTCTTGAGTTTCCAATGGACAAAACATATTAGAAGACAAGGAGAAAAATCACCAAAGTCCAAGAACAAACCTCTTTCGAAATATTTCCAGTACAATTTTGACGAAATTTAGGTCTTTTTTCGTGGAAACCAACGTTATAAGCCGAAAATCATATCACGACCTACAACCTGCTTTTCACCGTGCTTTTTGGTTCCTAATTGACAAAACATATTAGAGTACAAGGAAAAAAATCGCCAAAGTCCAAGGAGAGACCTGTGACGAAATATTTTCAGTACAATTTGGATGAAAAATAAGTCTTTTTTCGTAGAAACCAACGTTAAAAGCCGAAAATCATATCTCGGCCTCCAACCCGCTTTCCATCGTGTTCTTTAGTTCCTAATTGACAAAACATATTAGGGTACAAGGAAAAAAATCGCCAAAGTCCAAGATCAAACCTGTGACGAAATATTTCCTGTTCAATTTTTACGAAAAATAAGTCTTTTTTCGTGTAAACCTACGCTATAAACCGAAAGTCATATCCCGGCCTCCAACCCGCTTGCGGCCGTGCTCTTGGGTTCCTAATTGACAAAACATATTAGAGTACAGGGGAAAAAATCGCCGAAGTCCGAGGACAGACCTGTGACGAAATATGTCCAGTACAATTTTGACGAAAAATAGGTCTTTTTTCGTGAAAACCAATGTTATAAGACGAAAATCATAAATAATTCATAGAAATTTAAACTAAAATCCTATAGTCAACTGAACATAAATAAGGAACTTTTGAGAAAAAAGACGTGATATCAAACCATAAACTTCCCCTAGGAAAAAAAAGGTTGGGACAAGTACATTGATGGTCCCTCGTTTGCTGATAATTCCATCCATGAAAAAAACTTTAAAACAAAATTTTTATAAAAAATGGGCAAAAAAATTATTTTATAAAAAAAATACAGAACAATTCGAAAAAAATTTCACAAATCTTGAAAAAGCATTATCTTTAAAAAAAACTAAACTGTATCTATTTTTTAAAGTGTTAAAAGAATCAAATAACAAGTAAAAAATAAAAACCGAAAAATCGCGCTTGAAATCGTTTTGGAAACCGATGCCTCATTCTTCTTATTTGATTCGAAGGGCTAAATCAATTTTAAAAAATTCCATCTAATTTACGTGCAGCATTAAAATTTATTATATCAATTCGAGGCCAAGTATTTTCTTTTAAATTGAAAAAAGTTACCATTTGAATTACGTGCAGCACTAAAATTTATGATATCAATCGAAGGACAAGTAATTTATGAGTAACTCCAAATTTCAACATTATGGAACTATTTTAAGAAGCTTTTAAATCCAAAAAAATCACATGCAAGCTAGTCATTTCTTACTCTATGGTGGCAGAGACAATCGATTTTTTTCAGACTTTCAGGAGCTACTGATATTATTCATAATATTCGACGTCGATTGGATCAATAGAAATTATGTTTGAATATGAGTTAAAAGTACTTGTCCGGCCCATCACTTTTCATTTAAATCAAATAAAAATCAATCATAAAAAAACGAAACTGTACGGGAGAATCCGTTTAAAAATTTATTGAAATGCGATTTAGGTTAGTTATGCCGAATGAAATTCGTTCGCTGGAAGAAGTGAGATGTAAAAACTGCCGTCATAGCAATTCAAACTGGAGAGTTATTTTGGAAGCTTCAACATATTTAATGTGCAAAATGTTTTTTATTTATCGATGCACAATAACATCTTTTGTATATTACAGGACAATTTGTTTCCATTCTTATTAAATTAGTGCAATTAAGAGAAAATTACTTGAAGATAACTCTCTAAATTCCCTCTGCATGAATATTTGTGCTCCAACAGTTCTAAAAAAGCCCTGATTTTTATTTAAATATAATAAGTTTAATGAAAAGTGATGGGCCGGACAAGTACTTTTAACTCATATTTAAACATAATTTGTATCGATCCAATCGACGTCGAATATTGTGAATAATATCAGAAGCTCCTGAAAGTCTGAAAAGAATCGATTTTCTTATAAGACTCTGCCACCACAGAGTAAGAAATGACTAGGCTCGATGTGATTTTTTTGGATTTAAAAGCTTCTTACTTAGAACAATTCCATAATGTTGAAATTTGGAGTTACTCATAAATTACTTATCCTTCGATTGATATCATAAATTTTAGTGCTGCACGTAACTCAAATGGTAACTTTTTTCAATTTATTAGAAAATACTTGCCCTCGAATTAATATAATAAATTTTAATGCTGCACGTAAATTAGATGGAATTTTTTTTAATTGATTCAACTGTTCGAATCAAATAAGAAGAATGAGGCATCGGTTTCCAAAATGATTTCAAGCACGATTTTTCGCTTTTTTATTTTTTACTTGTTATTTGATATTTTTGACACTTTAAAAAATAGATACAGATTAGTTTTTTTTTAAAGATAATGTTTTTTCAAGATTTGTGAAATGTTTTTCGAATTGTTCTGTATATTTTTTATAAAATAATTTTTTTGACACGTTGTTAAAACAATTTTTTTTAAAGTTTTTTTTATAGTATTAATGTCCAACACTCAGTGGCATAGACGAGGCAACATCGCTGGTTACTGACGCTGCACGGAGAGAAAATTTCACTAAAAACTACTATGGTGCCATAGGAGTAGGGTTCTATATCGTAATATTTATTAATTCTTATGAACATACATAGTAATTTTTGTGAAGCGACTCGATGAAAATTGATGTGTGATGTCAAAATAAATACATCGGTACACATGTATATCGGCATGTTATCGTACAATCACGAATGAAATTCTGTTATTTACCACAGTAATTTTTTTAAGACTTTGGCGTATGATCGATACTTGTGTTTGAGCTCCTCAAATTTTACTATGTCCAACTAGAAATTTCAATTGTGAAAACAGTGCTAAGCATAGCCAAATAGCATAATAATTCTACTTGACAGTTCATCATCGAATCAACATAAATTTTACAACGTTTCCTTGGTGAACTATGTAGGAAAAAATAGCACAGTTTAAATCTTTGTCACAGCAAAACACGCAATTTAAAAATATTCATTCAGAATTGACTTGGAAATTACAATGTTTTCGGTAATAACCTTCAAAATGGGCGTTATAAAACTCCAATACTATGGCAGCATAGTAATTCTTACTATTTTCTTCTTTCCGTGTATTTTGTCATATTGATAGACACGCTGGGTGAGTCTATCACACACCACACTACCAAAATGGCACAACAATTTCGAGCAAATGGAAGATTTGCGCGAGAAAAGGCGATTGACAAATGAGTAAAAGCCCTTTTCAGAATGAAAAGACACCGATAAGAGGTTAGAACGAAGAAAACCAAGTCAACTCTGATTCTCTGACAGACGCATTGATTCAATTTGTTGTTGCCCACAATTGCAAATTTAACTCTTCTCTTTTACTTCGGGCAATAAGGAATATTTCAATGGTAGAGCAATTCGGAAAAATCACTGGTTTCTGTGACAGTTTAAATTTGTTAAAAAAGCTTTTTCCCAACCGCAAAAGTAAAGGCTTGTTTAAATTGGAAATTTTAGCCAGAGATTTACTTCAGGTTAAATTAAATAACAAGTTTCTCAAAGCTACGTATGACGTACAATTGTTGGAACAACTAACGTCTACTTTTCTTCAAAGATCAGATCTGATCGCTAATTGCAAGGTTTACAAAGCGACTGTTTCGTCAAAACTAATGCAACCCCACTTGCGTAGCCTCAAAAACGTTGTATCCCCTTCGATCTTGAACAAATTAATCACAGCAAGATTAACTTACGGGTATAAATAACCGTTACCAAAGATAAAAGGGTGATATAGAGAAAATTGTTGATCAACTACAAAAAGACATTTAATTTTATGGATTGTTTTTTATTATGAACCAATAAAAGACTGGTATTGAAATAAGAAAAAAAATGTATGGTGAAAAATCGAATCTAGAAAAGTGAAACGATTCTGCGCATTTGAAATTCGAGCGGAAAAGTACATACATATGTCATCACAGCGGGATGGTATTGCCACATTTTATAATCGCCGACTTCTGCCCGATGGACTACTTATAGACTGTATTGATAATTTATTTATTTTCTTAAGAATGAGACGTCAAAAAATTCTAAAAATTCCTGACTATGAGTTCAATTTTTTTGAGAAAAATCCTAATTCCATTTTTCTTGTAATTTACGATAAACGAAACGCGACTTAAATTTACACGGGTTTAAATGGGGAAAATAAAAAATTTCAAATTAAATATCTTAAATTCTAGACGTTAGAAAATGTTTGGTCTCATAGACAAGTTGTTTGTTTTAATGCCAAGAACATCTACACAAAATTTTGAGAAAATCCTAAATCAACCCTTAATGATAATACTGTAATACCTTAATGATAATTCAGAATATCCATTCCTACGGGTACCATCAGGAACTTAAGAAAGTCCTTATGAATCAAAAAAGTTGCCATTTGAGTTACGTGCAGCATTAAAATTTATGATATCAATCGGAGGGCAAGTGCTTTATTAGTAATTCCCAGTTTTAACACTATGAAATTGTTTCAAGACGCGTTTAAATCCAAAAAAATCACATCAAAGGTACAGTAATTTGTTACGCTATGGTGACAGAGATTTTAAAGAAAATCGATTCTTCTTAGACTTTCAGGATTCCCTGGTATTATTCACAATCTTTCTAATTCCGGTTAGAAAATTACTGAATAAAACTTAGAAAAAAATTCTGACTATACTCACGCTCGTTCAAAACTGAGAATAAACATTATTAACCTATTACTAGCAGCTCTGTAAACAAATATTCATTTTGTTTCTTATAAGTCACACGATTATCGTACTTAATATCATAATTTCTCCATTATTGATGCGATTATAGCAATAATCAATATTTTATTGTAACATAATATTCTTTTCAACTTGAATTTTTATTACTTGTCGTAATTGAAAATAATAATCTATTCTTAAAAAAAAAACCACTTTGATATATCGAAATGTAAAGTCTTTATTCGTGGTTTTGTTTATTCGTTTCTATGAATTTTTACCAAGCGTCATTAGTTTCTGCTGAGTATCAAGAGACTCGGTAGAGTCTCGGGACAAGTACATTGACAGCCCTGTCGTCTGCTGGCCTGAGGCTCTCGCCGAGACTATCTTTTCTCTGAATAAAACGATTCAAGGTGGTGGGGGTAAAACTGGCATGGCATTTTCTTGAATTGCTGAGCTCAAGAGGTGTTTTGTTGAGCGAAAATTAGTTTAGAGACCAACTTTCAAAATCTCTTTCGAATGAGCCCGAAACCAACACGATCCGTAGCGTAATTGCTGAGAAAGAACTCTGCACAGGCTCAAGATTATGCAAAGTTACTAACACATTTACAAATTTAACATGTCTGTATATAATACCATCAAAGGCCTCATGTCCCTCGGTCTAACTTCGCGGCGGTGTCGCGGACTGACGTCACATGCCGAGAGCTCGAAAGTCACCAGCCGAAGTTTCACGTCATGTTGACGTTTGGGGTTATGATGTTATGAAGTGCGTGCGGGATAACTAAAAATAATTTTCGTCATCTCTCGGAGTGCATATTAGTATTTATTTTGTTAAAATTTGTGATATACTAAACCGGTATCAAAGCGGCCGCGTAAATGTAGTCTGTGATCTGAGTGTGAAAAAGAATATAAAAAATGCACGGTACATATGTCAACGAAACTTTTCAAGATTTCATTATTTCGATCGATTGGAAATAAGTGTCAACTGAGATAATCTTTCAGTTAAACCAGAGTGCGCGGAATATTGTGCAGTGTAAATATATCATCAGTTGCGTGATTATATATCATGTGTAATAATGTAGGTTATATATACGAGTGCCCTTTGATAGCTGTGTGGTAATAACGAACCGGCCGGGGTTTGATGTTACGAAGTGTGGGACAAATGTAACAAACGTTCGCATAGTTAGTGAATAATATAAATAAGGCAAATCAGTTTATCAAAAATAGGTCTGGAAGTTGTAAGGAAAAATGTTCGTCAACCTAAAACGTCAAATTTTCTTTTTGCGATATGAAATATTATGGTTGATAATTAATAAATCAAGAACACACGGAACTGTTAGTGTATATAATGCGAGAAACTCCAATCGAATAAATGTTTTCTAATTTATTTCTTGTGTGAACATTATTTTTGAATATTCCCATATTTTGTTCCCTATTGAGTTTGGCTCTGGTCTTTCCGATCCTTGTTTTGACTCAATCGGTTTGCAGCGGATCGATACATATTATTAATTGGTTGCCTAATATGTGTCTATGATATTCTACTATTTCTTCATGCTGATTGTGGTAACGTGATTCAAGAGATTTCCAATTATGATCATCAATCGCACATTTTGTACAACAGATTCTAAAAACAGATTCTGGTCTTGATATAAGTGTAGTTATACTTTTTCCACCTGGTCTGTCGAGTAATAAATTTTGAAACTTGTTCCAAAAAGTCTTTGGATGCTTTTTTTGCTGCTGATATGAAAAGTTGAATCTTGGCAATGCGGTAGGCATACACAAATTTTGACAACAATAATTATGAAATGACGTGTATGTTGAGTATTCATATTCTGCAAACTGCAAATGTGGAATTATTGGTGAAAACATTCATTACGATAAGTGTACAGTTGCTCAGTTTTCGATGCGATTAAGTATAATACCTGCCAACATCATGGAAACCTACAGAATTTCTGAATGTTATGTGCGCTATGTCATTTTAATGTAACATCATGACTTTCAACAACTTTTCACTATAATACTATAGATTTGGATCATTGAAATACAGCAAAAATCTGCAAACTATAAAATTTATATACTTTGCCATTCATTTTACTTTTTAACTCTCACTGTAATATACATATGAAGTGAAAAATTCATTGCAAAAGTCTTCAATTGCTCATTTATGGATGGATTTGAAATTGCTGTCTTCCAAACTCATTGCGCAGATACATTGAATCGCAGCAGGTACCTGCGAACTTTGAAATTTCTGTGGATAAGTATATGTGCTAAGTATCACACCCTATCTTTGATTATGGTAATATGTAATGGAACTTTGTTCAGCAAGTTTTAAAGTATTCCTTTTCAAATACTATTGAAGTTTATATTACTGCGGTATGAAGCGAATACCTTCAAACTTTCATATTTTTGTGTCGCAGCATGTGTGCCAATCATTTAAATTTTTTACTCCAACCGTAACATGTAATCTCAAAAATTCATCACAAACGTCTTTAGCTTTTCTAAATTCCTAAATTTTCCGTTTTCTATTTTATTCTGAGTTTTTAAACTTTCAAATTCATTCCTGAATTCTCGTGAAATTGTTTTTCTCCAAAACCAATGCAGATACCTTAAACGTCTTTGAATTCCGTTGCTCTGTTGAATTAAGTATGCTCAGTTTTTTTTGCTTCTTTGAGTTCTGACATAATAAATGTTTCCGGGTGCCTTTTTTCAGCAACTATCAAACTGTAGATAATTGGATCTCAGCGGTCACTTGCAAACTTTGGAAATATATTTCATCGGGGACACGTTTTGAATGACACGAAAATGTCTAGATTCAGAATGCAAAAGCAACATTTAAAAAGGGCCAATTCTGTTGGATTTGTTGTGTCTTGAATTTGATCTATCTTCCCTCTTTTCCTTTCTTTTTTCTAACGTTATCAGCCGAAAATCATATCTCGGCCCGCAACACGCATTGCTCCATGCTCTTGAGTTCCCAATGGACAAAACACATTAGAAGACAAGCGGAAAAATCACCAAAGTCCAAGAACAAACCTCTATCGAAATATTTTCAGTACAATTTCGACGAAAAATAGGTCTTTTTTCGTGAAAACCAACGTTATACACCGAAAATTATAAACAATTCATAGAAATTTAAACTAAAATCTTATAGTCATTTGAACATAAATAAGGATCTTTTGAGAAAAAAGACGTGATATCAAACCATAAACTTCCCCTAGGGAAAAAAAAGGTTGGGACAAGTACATTCATGGTCCCTCGTTTGCTGATAATTCCACCCATAAAAAAAAAATTCAAACAAAATTTTTTTTTAATTATAAAAAAAAATTATTTCATAAAAAAAATACAGAACAATTCGAAAAAAATTTCACAAATCTTGAAAAAACGTTATATTAAAACAAAAAACTAATCTGTATCTAGGTTTTAAAGTGTCAAAAGAATTAAATAACAAGTAAAAAAAAAAAACCGAAAAATCGCGCTTGAAATCATTTTGAAAACCGATGCCTCATTCTTCTTATTTGATTCGAAGGGCTAAATCAATTGAAAAAAATTTACGTTCAACATTAAAATTCTTCTCAGACTTTCAGGATCCTCTGGTATTATTCACGAAATTTGACGTCGATTGGATCGATACAAATTATGTTTAAATATGTGTTAAAAGTACTTGTCCGGCCCATCACTATTCATTCAATAAAGAATCAATCATAAAAAAACGAAATGGTACGGCAGAATCTCGTTAAAAGTTTGTTGAAATGCGATTCATTATTAATTTAATGTTCTTAATAATAGTATAGGTTAGTTCTTATTCCGAATGGAACTCGTTCGCTGGAAGAATAAGTGGGAAGTAAAAATTGCCGTCATCGAATATAAACTGCAGAGTTATTTTGGGAGCTTGAACATATACATTATGTACAATTTTTTTCATTTATCGATGCACAATAATATCCCTTCTATATTGCGGAATAATTTGTTTCCGTTTTTTATTAAATTAGTGCAATTAAGTAAAAATTATTTGAACATAATTCTCTCAATTCCCTCTGCATGAATACTTGTGATCCACCAGTTTTAGACAAGCCCTGACTTTTATTTGGATAAACAATTTAAACGGAAAGTGATGGGCCGGACAAGTACTTTTAACACATATTTAAACATAATTTGTATCGATCCAATCGACGTCGAATTTTGTGAATAATACCAAGGATCCTGAAAGTCTGAGAAAAATCGATTTTCTTATAAGTCTCTGCCACCATAGAGTAAGAAATGACTAGCTTGCATGTGATTCTTTTGGATTTGAAAGCTTCTTAGAACAATTCAATAATGTCAAAATTTGGAGTTACTAATTAAATACTTGTCCACCGATTGATATCATAAATTTTAGTGCTGCACGTAATTCAAATGGTAACTTTTTTCAATTCATTAGAAAATACTTGGCTTCGAATTGATATAATAAATTTTAATGTTGCACGTAAATTAGATGGAATTTTTTTCAATTGATTTAGCTGTTTGAATCGAATAAGAAGAATGAGGCATCGTTTTCCAAAATGATTTCAAGCGCGATTTTTCGGTTTTTTTTTTTTCACTTGTTATTTGATTCTTTTGACACTTTAAAAAATAGATACAGATTAGTTTTTTGTTTTAATATAACGTTTTTTCAAGATTTGTAAAATTTTTTTCGAATTATTCTGTATTTTTTTTATAATTTATGTGAGATATCAGAATCAAAGCGGTAGCGTAGCGCCTGCGTTTTTGCTGGTAATAATAAATAATAAAAAATTCGCAGGTTCTCTTTTGTTTCTTCACTATCTTAAAAAAATTCAAAATCCAAATAAAATTTTTGTTTCTAAGCTTTATCAATTTATTGACGTACTGGAACTAGAATATTGGATATAGTGTACACCGGACCAAACAATTTTTTTTAATCATCAGAAAAAAAATTCAGTAAAAATTTGAGATAATAATATCAAAGGTAAATGACCAGTCCTGAGGAAAAATCTCAAACAAGAATATTGATAGTCCCTCGTTCCCTTGTGATATCACAAAAATTCAAAACGCCTCTTCCACAAAAAATTTATCCATTTTACATTCATGTTTAAAAAAAAATCACTAGACACGAAATAAACAGCCAAAATCCTACATTTCATTATAAATGTTTCTGCGAATGTTATGTTGTATTATTTGAAAAACTCCATAACATACCAAGGAACTAATTATCGAATAGGATGATCGATGCTGAAATCGATAGGAGGGCTTCTTATTTCGTGATCCTCACTGCTTTCTCAAGTTATAAATACAGAGTAGGTAAATATTTTGTGGCAATTTTTCATGTATAATGTTCATGATGTTATAGGAAAACGAGGAACCATCGATACACTTGTCCACATTTTCTACCGCCGAGGGGGCTTCTTGGAATCATTCAATTTAAATTTTGAATAAAAATTTAGAAAACGGGTAAGATCACGGTGTTTCCGATAAAAGTGTCATCCACCACTCGCTTTGCAAATGTGCTTGTTTAGAGTATGCGTCAGAATATCTAGAAGTTAATGAATAAATAATTTGTGAATTTTTTTTATCAGCTCTTGGAAGTTATGTCCACATCATGTTACGGGTGCTCGGTCACGAACGCCTGTGCGGCAGAAAAAAAAATCAGTATGTTATAGATGATGTATTTCTGATTCAAAATTTTGGATGCGCTCATCGACCATATAAAAAAAGGTTAAAATGAGGATTTTAAAAGCGGGTCTCACTATTTATTGTCGTCGTTCCGGAAAAGACGATCAATATATAAGAGTCTACGTGATAGTCGAAATCTGATTGGCATTATTTAACTAATTTTGATTTCGTTCCGAAATTGTTGAAACGTGTGAAAATGAAAACAGATGACAGAATAAAAATATTATACAGAGAAGGCGAAATATGTTGGAATAAGTGGATAAAAGAAGGCAGGTTCAGAAGAAGGGAATTGAGAGCCCTGGAGGAAAATTTCTACGACTATTATCCGGCTACATGACCCTTACTTAACCCTCCATTGAAAAATGCAACAATATGGACATTTCAGTGGGAAAATATAATTGAATAGATGAAGAGTGAGAGACGGCGGTAAGAGAGTATAAGGGGAACCTTGAAGACAAGAAACGGAGTGAACGGATGGGAAATATAAGGCCCGGGCGTCCCCACTCCCACCTTTGCTCATCGTCGGGTTTGCTGCGCAGTGGACCCTTCGTCTTTCAACGTTTGTTAGGTCCTTTCTAGGCTTGCCTTTTTATACTTCCCCACCATTGAACGCGTGAGTAGGCACCGGGGTACCTGAACCCAGGGGTCTCTCGAGGCATTCAGGCCCCAAAGCAATCCGGCTGGTTCCGACCAGCCAGTTGGTTTCTGGCTTCGGTCGGGGCTGGTACGTATACCTGATGTGCGTTCGTATAGTATTATCCCTTCTTACATATGTACACATATATACAGTGGATATACAGGCGCGTATTTGGTCTTTTGTGGCAAACAGAGGATCTTAACGCAGGGATATTCAACTACCGCGTATAGATAAAAATATCTTACTTTTAAAAGAATTAACAACTATCGCTAATTCATCGGAAATACGTTACTGATGTGAAGTGAATGATTTTTATGCTGCGATAAAACCACAGAGAATGGAGATCGGTCCCGAACCGTTACCAATCGGGTTTCAACATCAATGGGTGTAGTGTATCTTCTCTACAATAATTCGATAATACTCGTCAAATGGATAAATAATTCGCGGGTACTCGAAAGTGTTGAAAAAGATACAAGAGAGTAGGGCAAGCGTTTAACAGGACAAGATCTTGGTGATTCAATCGACGCTTGTGTGCTCTAGTGGTGCTTTCAGTGAGAACGCCGTGGAGAATAAAGTGATGCGTGAAGTTCTAAATATTCTCAAGTGTATCGTATATTTTGTCACGTCCATAAGTTATCTATCGATAAATTTCTTCGTAATCGTTATAGCGCTATGTACAAGCACAGTTTTGGAATATATTGAAGTGGAGTAACTTTATTCATCCAACATGGAAGTTCATCAACATTACCACAGCGCCATCACCTCGCGCATGAATCAGATGAAATGTTATCCTGGCGATAAAATGATAAAGGTTGGAGTAAAAACACGCTTTCTCTATTAGTTACACGAAAAATAAATGAAAGCAAGTAGAGAATCAGTGAAAGAGCAATAAATAGCGAATGGAAGTGTATATGTATGTAGTAAGTGCGCGCGCGCATACGTGAGCGATAGAGGGGGAGAGAAAGAGAGAGCGAGCGAAAAAAGAGAGGAGGGGGGGGGGAGAAAGAGAGAAAGTACGAAGCATATATGAAAACAAAATGAATGGAAAATTTATTTAGACAGGCGGGATATTTGGATCATGTACTGTATTTGTAGTGAGGTTGAAATAATTTCCCGTCGGATCACGAGTTCTCATCACAACTGTAAGAAAAATTGAAACCCTAAAAGAAGTGTTATCTCAAACTTTTTATTCATAAATTTCAGATGACCATCATTGATTATTTATTTTCCAATTATAAATGAAGTTTATTCATTCTATTCTCATCGTTAACTAGGAATGCCACTGGAAGAAGTAAAAAATAGTCAATTTTCGAGAACTTTGTTATTCGTTTATTAATTAGGAGAATTACGAAGATCATCTGGAACCATACAAAAAATTCAATATGAAAATAAATATAGTTATGCATCATTAGCGACACTCTTTTGTAATTTCATTTGTCCACAATATGAAGGTGGTTCGATTTTTGTTCTCCTAGAAGTTCCACTCTTTATTTGAACTGTCTTCAAAAACTTCATTCATAACAATTTTGAAAAGTTGCTGGTTGCAGACTTTCTCGCGTCGAAGAGAAAAAAATATACAGAAAGATAACATAAATCGGTTCTTTAGGGCCAAGAAAAACGCATTCAAATTTATTATGGTTTTTCCGGTGGCCTGAAATAACAGATTAAGGAGGGTGGCTACGTTCGTCAAATTGATAAGAAATTGATCAAATTTGGTGATAATGTTCTTCAACATCAAGTGCGAAGACACAATTTTTTTCAAAATTTTCTTCTGCTTAGTTATCGAGTAATTACGGATTAAAGCAGATTTCTTATGCCCGGAATGTATACCTATATATATGGAAACGCTGTGCTTATACACGTGAACTTGAGTGATCAATTACTCGATAACTGTACAGAAGAAAAATCTTAAAATATTTGTATTGTCAAATTTGGCCCTAAAGAATATGTTCACCAAATATTATTAAATTCTTATCATTTTGAAATTTTTAATGTATTTAACATGGTTTAGCATGGCAACATTGTATCGTCGGTAGCCACCCTCCTTAAGGTCGTGTTGTCTACAATCGTATCTTCCAAGATGACATTCGAGAGGAATGAACTTCATGCGTTCGAGTTTTTTTTTCTAGAAGCCTATATATACATATTTATAAAATCTTCAATAAAATCTACACATTTTTCGGCAAAAAAAGATTAATGCATTTTTCTAGAGAATTTTTTTGAGAAGAATCCTTCTTAAATTGATGACCATGACTTTTCGGTACTCAGTTGACCGGCTGAATTAAAATTTTGTATGCATCTTCAGTAGATCGTATTCCAACTATTTGTAGGATTAAGTTATAGAAAATTATTAATATTTCCTCGACGTGATTTATCAGTTGCTTGAATGCGAAGGAGATAATCAAAAAACAGATACACGGTTTACTAGGACATCTTTGGTAATAAAAAGAGAATACCGTGTAACTCATATTTTCTTTAATACTAAGCCTCTCCCAATTAAAACGTGAAACGGAATTTTTGACTGACTGTACATTTGATAGATTACCTGAAAATTGAAATGAATGAAGTAAAGAATATATTACTTTCGACATTTTACTCGGTGAAAAGTTAAAATTAAAACGTGTCTTCTAGGAGCATTAACAGCCACTTTGAAATGAAATGAAATCTCAGTAAAACATCTAATTATACTATTGAATATTTAAAAAAATTAGCCTTATCACAAGACCATTTTTTCCATTCCAAAAATATGTTCAGGTCATCTGTTAAAATTGTGAAAATGCCCAAAATTCTAGTTCAAATTTGATTTTGTTTTGTTTGCTTTGTTTAAAACAATAGTGCATACTCCCTTTCTATGACGCTGAAGTTTGCAACGGTGGAGTCCAACGAAATGAACGAAAAAAAGATTTATAATTAATCATTTTTTCATTTCACAAATCATTGATGTGGATTGAAAAATAACGAATTGCAAATTCGGCAGAAAATAAAATTGGAGATTTACTGGAATTATTCGAGAATTTTTTTAGATCATTTCGTTGGACTCCAACGTTGCAAACTTCAGCGTCAACCCTTTCTTGTTTTACTTTGCTATTCAACTCGTTATAATGTATATAGTTGGCTCAGGAAATTTCATCAGGGAACGAGCCAAAAACATAAATAACGCCACACATTGACTTTCTGTACCATGCCACATAATTCAACATTTTTAACTAAAGATTCGGTCACTTTATTGGTGTATACAACGTGTACAGAAGGAGGGGAACCATGAGGTTGAAGAGGGCGTCTTCAAAAGGAATATTGTTGTATAACTCAAAAGTGATTTGCAGTATCGAAAAAATCTAAACCTTTTTGAATTGAACTAAAAATCTAGAAAATATAAAATATTTTTTTTTAAAGATAGAGGAATTAGTGAAGAAAAATAATTGTACCAATCACTGCAAAAAATCGATAAGACACTTAGAAGTTTGTTTATAACTACCGTCCTTTCTCCTCTGGTCAGCATGTATTTCTGAAAGCTATGATGTTCAAATTGTGGCGAGATTTCACCAACAGAAGATCAGGTTTTTGGAGGGTTCGGACATACCCTTTTGAAGGGTGTGTCAGTGAAGGATGAAAATGTTGTTTTGAAAAGTTTAATCTTATTTCCACAAAAAATCAAACTCGTAAACATAGAGATTATTTATTAAAAAAGACTGCTCACTATAGCTAAAAACGAATAGAAGTGTCATGCAACCAAACATTTCAATAAAAATGATATTTTTTTGTCAGATCACCTCGTATTTTTTTCGGATTTTTGTTACTGAAGCCGGTAAACCGTTATGATTTTTTCTTGAGTGTTTCTTTTCACAAATATAATTAGCAAGGAGATAGAAGTATAACTGCCTTATATCATACAACTAAAGCAATAGAGTGTCGATTTTTCTAAATTTCAGATCGTGTAGTTATTCTAGTATTTTAATAATTCCTTTTATTCGTTATATTTTTATAATATCTTTGACTCTCTTGATACATAAATTAAACCTACAGAAGTACTGAATAAAAATGAGACATGCAGTTCATATGTTTTTACCCCTTGATGTATGTATTTCTTAGATTTCCAAAATATGTGAATAAACGCTGACCGTTGAAGAGCGCGAGTGATAAGCTTAATTTAGAACAATGTAATTTTGAGGCTCCCATAATGACAGAGACGCCATTATCGAATAGTTCATGGATAATTCTACCGCACGTCCCCTTCATTTTTTCGAACACTGTAGGCATAAGTATGAAAATGTGCAATTCTTGGGGATGGAGATAACGAGGATAGGAGCACCATTAATGTACAATAATACAATCTATTAGTGGAAAAGATTTTCAAGCAACATAGACCGTACTCGCTCATTTAATTCTTATGAATTCTCAAGCATATAAACGATAAGAAATTTTGTATTCAGTACCATAAATTAGTAATGAGTAGTAGTTTATTTTTAAATAATAAAGTGTATCGGAAAAACAATTTCAGACACTACAAATATTTATGATCATATTTTGCCAAGAGACAAAACTACCCAAGAGAATAGCTCGAAATAAAATTATATTAGCCAGCCCCAAATTCAATTGTTTATTTTATAAAAAATTTCTATCCGATGTTTTAGAAGGAATATTTCTGGATGTAGAAGTATTAGCACCCTGTAAGTTTTCTCGGTAGATTTAAAAATGGCATAACTCGAAGAAAAATCATTTTGAGTCAATTTAATAAACAGCCATCGAAGCAACAAATCCAGCTCCATTCTATTTTTTTTTAATGTTTAATCAGACTGTTAATTACGCCCGATATTTAATTTTCACAAATTTTAAAATACGCGTTTTTCACTATTTTTGACTTCGCAGGAGGAGCACTTGCTAGAAAATATATCGTGATTTCACAATTCACTGATAGAATCCTCAAAGAGTTTTAATTTCGTTTTTGAAAAATTCCCCTGCGAATTATTTCAATGTTACCTGACTTCATTGAATTTTTCGTCTGCAGTACTGTTTTACGATACGCAGAGAAAAAAAATTGATGCGATTAAAACAATTGAGACCAATCCAGGATAAAATTGTCGAGTTATCCTATCAAGTAAAGAATTTCCTGCAGCATATTCCATGAGAATTGCTTTTTCTATATAAAATGAATAATTAAGTTTGTATGATATCCAATCCAATTTTTTAAACAGTTAATTTTCAAACAAATGTAGTTATCAAACGGTTGATTTGAGCTATTTGGCTCCAGGAACTTTTTTGTGTTCGATATTATTCTCTACGAAATTATATTTCATGAAATTCTTTTTTTTTTTTAGACCACGTGAAACAATCGTCACCGGGACTTTTTTTCACCTGTTGATTTTATAGAAAATCAAAGCATACGATGGGTCCGTTCGAAATCCTATATTTCGAGCTGTCCTCTTGACATAATGTGACGTTAGATGCTTGTGAGGCCTGAAGAAAATATCATTTTTTTCAATATATCTTAGGTCATATACATTCCATGCTGTGTTACACCCATGTTAATATAGAAAAAAAAACGAAGCGACAGAAAACAAGAAAAACTATAGGATTATAAATAAGCATTATACGAAACATTTGACGGAAAAAAACTACGATTTTTCACCGCAAACTTTCCAAGTTATAATATAATTATTATGAAATTTTGAAGTCGGTTTTGAACGAAATTGTCATGGCTGTTCTACATTGAAAACAACATACTTTTAAGCAAAATATCTCATGCAGTGTTAAAAACAATTTGAATATACGTACAACAAATTCGTTTCTTTTTGCATGACAGAGCGTCACTGACAGTTTTGAAATCTGCTATTTTTATTGATGTAGTAGGTAGGTACTATCATTCTACAGGAATAGTTATTTTGGTTAGTATCGTAAATGTCACATCATAAATTTTATTCACAGGATAGTAATTAGGTTATACTGAAAAAAATTATTAGTTCTAAATTAGACCTTGAACCTTGTACTATACAGAACAAAAAATTCTAGGTATAAAAATGGAACTCTGGTGGTGTTTATACTGTGGCTTCGATCGTTCGAAGTTCAGTCTATGCAACATTTCCTCTATGCCACTGGTATTTGGTTATGGCCTCCTGGAGCGCAGGAACGAAAAAACACATGCATATGAACTCGACTGAACGGGTGAATCCTTTAGTAGACATATCGAGTTCTATATTATAATTATGTTTTCATTATATGCTATTATAACCGTTATTTGATCTGAATAACCATCGTTTTTTTCTTTGATTCAGTAAAAATTACTATCTATGTAGAATAGATAAAATCTCATTATTTACACGAAAAATTTACACATGTGAACATCGCTTTTTGAGTTTAAATATTAACTTTTCATAATTAATAATTTTACAACAACAAATAGGCTTATCTTTCAGGCGTCATATCGGTGATTTCATTTCTAAGTGTCACAAAAAATATTTTTTTCTTTTAAATCCTTCCGTAGATACCTGGCCATTTAAGGAAATATAAGCCAAACTTCAAAAGAATCAGAACAATAGATTTCGATTTATACTGTTCACCACGGGGCATCTTTTTTCCGAAGTGCCTCTCCTACCATTCAATTAATTGTTGATATTTGTGTCTTTAAAATTCAGGGAATATTGTTCATATAATTTAGTATGATGTCAATAAGTACAGTCAATAAAATAAATTGGTATTATCTGTAGAATCTAAAGACGCTACAGACCGCTACAGACTTAGTCTTAAAATTGGGCCTTTTATCACCGAATTTACGTAACCCCCTCCCCCCTCCCCCTAAATGAATCTGCTTTTTCCGATCATCATATGAGGATAAATGAAAATCTAATGGAACGTCAAATTCTATTTTTTTATTGGAACTTGCAAATTACATTTTCTTCCGTAAATAATCACTTTTAATCCTAATCTCAACGTATTTGATGAATAGATTCAATAAAGTTGGTAGATCACTAAAGCTGATAGAATTTCATAAATGACACTCTGTCCTTCTTTTGTAACGCGGTCTTTTTGCTTCAAATGACCTATCCAACGGGTTTCTCTACCTCTTTTTATTTTCTCTCTATAGCTTTTTTTAGCGTCCAGCAAAAATCTGCTATCATATTAACCTATTAATATTCTAATTTTCTTGATATATCGGCTTTCTATTTTTTCTCATGTCTTGATTATTTGGGTACATTGTTGGAGCACGTGAGGTATGAAAAGAGAAATTAGAAAGAGATAGAAGAATCTTGTGCATGGATCATTCGAAAAAGTAAAAAACGTTACAAAAGAAGAACGGTGTAAGATCAATGAAGTTGTTTTCTCACTACATATCTATCATTACTGCATCTCATTCTCGTATTCATGATCAAAATGAGCCTACTACAAATTTGGGTCCAGTGAAAAACATACATGAACTAATTAAAAATCACATTTTCGTATCCACAACTGGGATTTTTCAAGCACGTTGGATTAAGAATAAAATATATATAAAGGAAGAAAAGTTGAACGCAAAAAATTACAATCACAGAAAATAAAAAAACAAAACATTACAGAAACAAACTACAACCAGAAAATTTTTGATCCAAAAGTATTAAAAAAAAACGATAAACCAAAAAATTGAGTAAAAAAAATTTAGTGGTTGTGTTTGTCTTAGTTTTCATTTTGAAAAAGAGTTTTTCATCAACAAACCATCTTTCTTCGATGAAAAGCATCGAATTCGCTCCGAAGGAATTTTAGATTTTGCTCGAGATTGCAACATTTCAGCCTTCACGCTCACCGACACAGCATTGTCGAAAAGAGCATTGTTCGAATAATAATAACGATTTTCTAAAAGAGCATGTAATTTTCTACGAAAAAGTTCCTAGAAGTTTGTTTGTTAAACGAAAAATTTTATTTCGACAGTTTTATGAAATTTTTTTTTCTATCGATCCAAATTCGAAGGGTGATAGCACGAGAATGGTTGCTCCAAGCTGAATGTTTATAAGGATTTTTTTTGTAGGGGAATCGATTTTCTATAAAAACATATCATTGTCGTTTTTGTGCGATATTTTCCTGAAAAGTTATGATACAATGATCGGAGGTCTCAATCATTTCCTGGGTTATTCTTAAATCTTTAAACGCAAAGCGCCATTCGAAAAAATTTTTTGGTGACTTCTCTTTCTGGGATTCTTTTTTTTCACCTTGAATCACCTTTTTCGGCTGGATGCAAAGTAAAAAAAAATATCTTTTTTTTTCGCACACCCTAATACATACTATACAAATTGTAATCTATAAAAAAACTGGAATATAAAATATTTTGTCTCTTGCGAGACAAGTGTATTGTGCTTATGTTTTTTCACGCCACTCAGAGCATTAATAGTTTAGCATGGACAATGGGCATAGCGTTGCTGTTTACTTCGACGGTCGCCCAACATTTTAATTAGTACGCGTGCACTTATCCAAGCAACAAGATATGCACGCAGTCCTAAAAAAAGAGTTTATACTGCTAGTTTATTTCTTATATTATCCATACTAATAATATCATAATTAATTATATGAAATTTGCAAGACACTGGCATTTTTTGGAACATCTAAAATTTCGAAAGAAAGCTTTTTAAAGAAATGCTAACATACATACTTTTTGACAATAATCTAAAATCAAAATTTCTATCTTGCACCTTTCAAATCAGAATAAAAAAATAGTATATTACACACCTAGGGAGGGAAAGTAGACTACTTCAAACCACGGGCAGAATTGTCACCTGAGCCGAAGGCGAGGGTGATAAGCATGCGTTTTGAGGTGGTCTAATTTCACTCCCGTGGAGTGTATACTATTTTTCACCACACATGCACCGAAAATTCAACCTTCTGATTTCGGAAAGTTAAACTTTCGGCGCAGGTGTGGTGAAAAAAAATTTATTGTAGACTCAGCGGTCATTCAATTTTTCTTTCAAGGACCTAAGTGTTGAGGAAATCACTATTTCATGAAATACTTATACTTTTTGTTGTCACATGAAAAATTCGAAACTTTCATACAACATTCGTTAGTAATATTTGAAAAAATATCGAATCATTTGAGTGACTCCTAAACATTTTTTGTACTCAAATTGCATGAAATTTACTTTTCTAATAATTACTAACAGCTATCAAACCCAATCGAGAAAAATAAACCTAAAATACTTTGAGAAAGGTTTAAATGTCCTTCGGACAATTGAAGTTCTTTTTGTGTTAGATTGACCCAGTTTATCGAAGGAAGGGTCTGATTGATGTATACGTGTTTTAAAAAAAGATTCAGAAGAGTATTGTAAGCTCGATGATGTTGCGTGAATCGACTTCGCAACTCTCTTCCAAACTATGAGATACTCTAACTTGACTCAATTTGTTAAATCAATTTCTCAATTTGTTAAATGAGTGATTTCAATTTTCTCAATTCGTAGCAAGAAGGTGGCCCGAGCGTGCAATCAAGTGGCCAAAATTGTGCGGGTTGCGGCGGTAGGATAGTCGAAAGATGGCTTTTACATGCGCTGGATCGCTACTGGCACAATTCTTGTCTAAAATGTTCGTATTGTGGCGCTGCATTGGCGGATATGGGAACATCGTGCTACGCGAAATCGGGGCTAATACTCTGCAAGCACGACTACGTGAGGTGAGTGAAAATAATTTTTAAGCGACACATTTCATCCTTGAGCAAACTATTAGAAGACGGGACGCCCTAAAAAATAAAATGTTGTTTTAATAGAATTTGATGCTATTAGAAAATTAAAGTGATGCAGGTGCACTGTTTTCAATTAGAACGAATGTGGCATTGATTCAAAATCTAACGTATTAGTTGATTTACCTTATAATAATGAGATATTTGTATCATATCGTTGGTAACTAGCATCTATATCGATGGAAGATTTTTTGCTCTGTTTTTTTTTTTCATTTCAACCTTAGACAGTACAACACCACCCCTCTGTACGATTATTTCATCCATGCTGAAATATACGAATACCATGGGAATCCTCCATGGTAGATAATTACCAAAGACCGTTCCAAATTTAGAGAATTCGAGGTCAGAGCGCTATTTAATGAGAAACAGACGCCGGCTTGGTTGTATCCGTCCGCCCGGAATAGATCGACGTGTATGTCTTTTTTTGCGTCTCTCTATCTCACCCTTTTCACGTGTTTCTCCTGCTGAAAAAGGATTCGAATAAAATGCTATTTGCTCATTAAATTGTCATTTTTTTTTAATTCCCACATACCTAATGATTCTCACTACTTATACAAGGAATCATTACTTTTACAGAGCGGCTAATAGAATATCGAATTTGTAATATAATATTGGTGAAAAAAAACTATTAGTGACGGTTTGAAATAAAAACAAATGTTTGTATTTGAAAACAGCATTGATATTAGATCTGCAGCTATTGGAATGCGCTGAATACTTTAGTCTTTCCTTTAGGAGCACCAAAGCGATGTATATAGTTATTGCGTCAGATGTTCAAAGCGGAAGATCACCAAAATGTTTTATAGTCAAGCCTATAAAAGTGCTGCAGGCCCTAATCTGGCCTTTTTTCAATATTTCGTGTCGATCTGCTTTCATGACTCGTCTCACGGCGTTTCAAAATAAACGGCACAAAGTTTAACCAGAGCAATTAAATATTTTTCTTCACACCTCGGTCGAAAGTACGCAGTTTTTGCACCAATTTTAGTACCGAAAATACAACATTTCTGCACTGTCAAAACTGCACGCGCGTCATTTGTCTCAGCGGGAGCAAACAATTTTGTCTGCATTCCGAAAGGTTTGACATAGTTTTATTGACGTGATTTTTTTGACGTTTGACGTTTAAATCGATATTGCCTACACAGTTTTTGAGAAAGACCGTGTCTGGTCGTCTGCAAACCGTATGAATAAGGTTATGTTATCAAAACAGCGCTAAACTGCTACATGTCCGGGCGAATAATATGCATTTATTCTTCCAGATGAAATCGATGCGACGACAAAAAATAATGTAATCGAATCAAGTATAGTAGCGGGAAATATTCATAAAGAAATTGTTAACTGCATGTAGCGAAAAATGAAAATGCGTGGAATAAATTTAACAAAAGCAGTGACACATTATGAAAGTACACACTTTTCTTTAAACGCATTGTCTGATCGTCCGGTTACCGTATATTTAGCATTAGCCTATTCGTCCGGATTATATATTGCTGCTGAGAACTTTTGTCGTGTGTACTTTCGTAATCCGTAGTCCGGACCATCCGGACTTGTAGCAGTTTAGCCTGAGTTCTTTGGTTTAGCGCTGTTTTCATAACATAACCTTATTCATACGATTTCCAGACGACTAGACATAGTACGTCTTCTTTAAACTATAATAATTGTATCGTTCGATTATTTATACTTGTTCCGTTATTTATAACCTAAAATATAAAAATGGCATAAGTTTGAACTTTTTATTTAATTATATTTGCTGTTTTTTGTATTGATGCCTGCCCCCGACCAGCTGGCACTCGCTTCGCTCGTGCCGCAAATGTCGGGGCAGGCATCAAAACATCTATCGATAGATGAACATTTCGGAAGAAACGTACTTTCGACCGGCTGTAAAGAAAAATAGTATACACCACACGGGCAGACGTTTGAAAGCCCTGAACTGCGCCTCAAATGCCCTCGGCTTCGCCTCGGGCATTATGACGCGCAGTGCAGGAATTTCAAACTTTCTGCCCTTGTAGTGTAATATACTATTATTCAACGAACTTTAATCTAAGAGATCTATCATATAACTGAGCATTGCAGTGTCGAAAAAGTGACTCTGACTCTAACAACAAAGGGCCTCGTGGGTTGACCTTTTTTTGATCTGTATATTCGTTTTATGAACAAACTTATAAGACATGCTCTCATGTGTATTGTTGAATATCAAGTTTTATTATTATGCTGATGGATTATTTTTGCTCATATTCCAATATCAGTTAACAGAACTCAAATCCTTTGTAAAAGATTGACGAGTAGAATAAAGTTTACTACGAATAGTTATTGCCATTGTTCAATTTGATACAGTAAAAGTTGAATTGTTTGAAGTGAACTAGTTAACATTTTTCTGAACTGTATGACTTTCTTTCTACCTTTTTAATTCAGAGACATATTTCGCGTGAAGTGTTAATTCTTTGAATATCAATTTATTAGTGGAGAGATAAAGATACAGCAGAAGTGGATTCAAGTTGGCCGACGATGAGTGAACTGTAGAAAACAGGAAAGTACGAGAGCGGAAATGGTTGAGGAAGAATGACTTATTTTTTCACATTCAAAGAGTTTTTCAATCAGGCGGCTAGCAGGAACATCGATGATATCGGCTTAATATCTGTGAAACTGATATAGTTAGATACACTATACCGGCCAAAAATTTGGGGACGCTCGTTGAAATTTATTAACGCACTAAAAGTTAAATTGTTTAATCGAAAAAAGAGATATCGAAGTTTTACAAACGACATTTTAAAGGGGACACATGTAGCTTCAATTTGCGTCTTAATAAAATCTTTTCCAATTTTTTTTCAGCCTGATACATACTTTTAAATTTGGCCCTTTTTCAACCTTTTTCAGCCATTAAAAATCGCGCGTACGGTTCGTAGAAAATATCAACTTTTTTTTTAAGTAAGGAAATATTATACGTAAAGAAGACGTACAATTCTGACAACGAGGGGTTGGAAATAAATTTGTCAAAAAATTTTGAAAAAAATTTCTTAAAAAATTCTAATGATCATTATAGAGAAAAGCAAGAAAATTTTTCTTATTAACATTTTATCACGCACCCGATAATTCCCGAGTTAAAGCGATTTCAAAAATCAGCATTTTGACGAAAATTGATTTTCAAAAAATCGGCACCAAAAATAAAAAAAAAAATTCTGGCGAGTACAGAATCATCAAATACATGTTTTTACCCTATTAAAAATTTTTCCAAAGCCTCATAGTTTTCTCGTGATGCGGTACTTTTTGAAAACGTTTTCATAAAAAATTGGATAACGCGGTGAAAAAAATCGCACGCAACTTTTTAAAAAACGTTTTTCCATGGTGAGTACCACTGCAAAAATTTTCTACGAACCGTGCGCGCGATTTTTAAGGGCTGAAAAACGGTTGAAAAACGGCCAACTTTAAAAATATGTACCGAGCTGAAAAAAAAATAAAAAAGGGTTTATTAAGGCGCAAGTTGAAGCTATATGTGTCCCCTTTAAAATGACGTTCGCAAAATTTCGATATCTCTTTTTTCGATTAAATAATTCAACTTTTGATGCGTCAAGAAATTTCAACGAGCGTCTCCAAACTTTTGGCCGGAAGTGTATGTTAAAATTCTGTGGTACATTATTGAGGAAAGCTATGATTCATAAAAGGATGGGTGGTATAATCATCGAGATGCATTCAATCACCCTTTTCCTATCGACCTCTCAATAATGTGATATTAATGGATAAATAAAGTGGTACAACGTTAATTCTAGTATTGCATTGAAGCATACATGACGGAATAAATATGTTCAACAGAGCACATTTATATCTATCAGAGAGGCGTGGGCGTGAAGGAAAATGAAAAAGATGGGCTTGCAGTCGTGCCAACGTGCATACGTAGTTGTCAAGTGTTTCTAAAGCGGGCTGAATAGTAACCCGAAAAATACGACAAGTACGGACATTACCCGTGAGAATATTTATTATAAAGTTTTTCGTGAATAACCGCATATTAATAGAGTGTTAATAGATATCGTGAAGAAAAAAAAAAGAGAGAAAGTGTCAACTTTCCGGGTGAGCCCTCAGCCATCATCTCAGTCAATAAATCAAACATCGTTTAAGTATAAGAGACTACATTGTACGTTTAATCCTTTTTTTCTTCGATTCACTTTTACCGATTTTTCCATGGTATTAGTTCTTCAAAGATGAATATTCCATAGAAAAAAGTGGCAACTGTCAATGAAATTCGACTATCGCACAACAACGAGTCTTTTTGAGAGCTTCCGTACATATTGTGACGTAGCACATGGTCGGGAATCTATATCCTGTCGAACAATGGTATGAAACCTCTCACGCCTGGTGAAAGTAAAGCATCACACGAATTTAAAAAAAAAGGCAAGAATTCGTTCGGAAGTTTACGCTCAATACGAATACAAATCCCTCATAGAGCAAAAAATAACGGAAATTTTTACATTGCAACTTGGCAGTATGTGTCAGGGAAAACTATTGGAAAAGTAGGGATATTCAAATATTGGGAAAAAATATCCTACAAATCGATCGGCGAAGGTCATCAAAGTGTGACTTGCAGATCTACCAATATAGCTCAAAATTGTTGGAGCTAAAATATACCGAAATATTAAGTATCAGGTGGCGACTAAACTGTTTCAACCGCTAATTGGATATTATTCAGAGTGAATGAATACAATTAAACACGCAGCATAAATGAAATCAAGATAGTTTTTATTCTAATCGCGAATCATCCATTGATGTCCAAAAACAAGAACATAAAGGTGATCGATAGGATCACCTCTATAGGTCTTAAAGATCATAATTGCATAACTGAAGTAATAGCTATTTCAATTATTCATGCTATATTCAACCGCTTCGACACACGAGGGTTTAATTTTACCTAGGTTGCTACAAGGTTGATGGAACATTGATAATGACACGAAACGAGACGTTTTCGTACGATGGTATATACAAAAAAGTTGATAGTCAGAAACAAGACTTCACTGTGCACGATTCCCACTCGGTTTACGCTTGGTCCTTAATCACATATTTTTTTGAATTTCGGATGAGATTTGACAAGATGTATAAATCGTTTTGCCTATATTCGAACGCTGAAAAAAACCAATAAGTATGCATGGTCATACGAGAAAATACAACAAAGAATGGGACAAAATATGAAAAAAGTGGTACGATATAGCCTCTATTGTTGATTTGCAATTCAGGTCAAAATCTAAGACGGTGATGTGATGGAGGGTTAATTAACTGGTGAGACTTGCTGACTGACACAAAGCTATTGTTATAAAAAGTCTAAGGGACCAGTAGGATTAGTGGAGGTAAATGGGATGGAAAAGTGGAGAGCCATACCAAAGGAAATGTAAAAAAAGAGAATGAAAAAGGAGAGGCGAATACTCTGCGAAGGAACTAGAGGTCGATAAATGGCACAATATAGGTGGCACAGCGCTCCGACGATAAGGGGTTCATTAGAAGCAGTTTATTACCGCCTTTGAAGTCTATCGCGTGTTACCGTTAAGTTGCTCGATATTTCATAATATCTAACTCTAATCTTGCGCGGCGAAGTTAATTGCTGCCTCCACCTCGGTACATATTCCCGCTTGTCCCCAATCTATTCACCCACTGGTACGTACACAATTCCTCTTTGGCTTTTAACCAGCTTTACTTCGTTTCAAGTCATCCTTTCAGAGTTTCAACGCCCAAAAAACCGTATTGTTGTTGTCTCCTACGTGTGCTTTAGCAAAATTGTAAAATCATTTGCATACATATTGCTCAATGGAATAAGAAATTGAATTACAACCTAATGGGTGATACTTTCAGATATTAATCGATCGATCGAATTAACGACTAAAAAATCCTCCGATCACACATACTTATTCTTCGTTACTAGAACATTTAATGATTAAGTTGCAGACCTGGCGAAGCTTATCATTTCAGTCTAAAACCCCACAGGGCATAACATTTTTCTTCCGTAGCAATTAACGTTTTGTTTGAACGTAAACTTCCACTTGCCCGAGGCTTAAATTGGTTAATCTTCTCCCCTATCTCATATCTCTCGGATGGTGCACACAAACCGTATGTAGAATGTGTGTGTATATATATATATATATATATATATATATACGTAAACATACACACGTGCACCCCTCCGCGAATTGATGTGTGTAAGTAAACTAGTATGCGCGTTCAGCCGTTTAATCAAATATCATTAACTAGCAAGAGAAGGAAAGTGTATGTGTGTGTGCGTATGCGTGTGTATTCGCGCGCGCGTGCGTGCGTGCGCGCCCGTGAATGTGTGTAAGAGGGCGAGGGCGGGAAAAAGGGAGATAGTGACCGAGAAAGGAAGAGTGAGAGAGTACAAGAGAATAAGGGAGGGGCGCAAGAGCGAAGAGATAGAGAGACAGAGACAGAGACAGAGAGAGAGAGAGAGAGAGAGAAGTAGTGAACGAGGGATGGTGTGGAATAGAGTTTATGGTGTATGTACTAGCATGAGTTGAAGCGAGTTCAGTATGGTGAACAAACATTCACGATATCTAGTAGAGCCCTAGAGATGGTCAAATATCATTCCCGGGTACTAACTCCGTACGCACCCACCTCATTTGAAACCACTGCTTTCGAACGCTTCTGACGAAAACCAACCACAAATACGAGAGCTGGAACTTAAACACTTGTTACAATCCCGGTTGAGTTAATGATCGACACTATTAGCATTTATAAATTCATTCGACAATCCTTACATTTTCAATTGAGTATAGTTAAACAGTCTTAGACATAGTTGAGTGTTGTATTTCTAATATCAATAGTTCCTGGTGACCCGTGAGAATTCGTAGAAATGCGGAGTGTTCATTTTGTTACATGGCTTTATTTCTGAAATTTTACAATCCACACAAAAATTCGAAAAAAATTTCACAAATCATGAAAAAACATTACATTTAAAAAAAATACTAATCTGCAATTATTTTTTAAAGTTTCAAAAAATTCTAGTGAAACGTAAGAAATGAAAAAAAAGAAAAATCAAAATGAAAAATTTTAAAAAATCAATTGAAAAAAATTTCCACCCAAGTTACGTCCAGCATTAAAACTTATGATATCGATTCGAGGTCAAGTATAGTGATAATTTAAAATATTCATTCCTACGGGTACCATCAGGAACTTGAGAAAATCCTTCTGAATCAAAAAGTTACCATTTGAGTTACGTGCAGCACTAAAATTTATCATATTCATCGGAGAATAAGCGTTTTATTAGTAATTTCGAGTTTTAACATTATGAGCCTGTGCAAAGTTTTTTATCAGCAATTACGCTACTGATCGTGTTGGTTTCGGGCTCATTCGAAAGGGATTTTGAAAATTAGTCTCTAAACCAATTTTCGCTTTACAAAACATCTCCTGAGCTGTGCAATTTTAGAAAATGACATGCCAGTTTTACCCCCACCACCGCGAATAGTTATATTCAGAGAAAGTATAGTATCGGTTGGTATCGGCGAGAGCCTTAGGCCAGCAGACGATAGGGCTGTCAATGTACTTGTCCCGAGACTCTACTGAGTTGCTTGATTATACGTAAATGTAATAAATGTAATGTTTTGTAATTCAGGCCATCTAATAATCATTACTATCATATGAAAATAATTATAAAAATTGATAATAATAAAATTAATCTCCTGATGATAATTATTAATAATAATGAAATTCTATTGTTACGTGAGTAACAGTCACGGATAGATTTGGGGGGAGGGTAGCAACTCGACACTGGGTAACTTCCCACCGCATTGATCGCGTATATCTATATATGCACGCGATCAATGCGGTGGGAAGTTGCCTGGTGTCGAGTTGCTACCCTTCCGATTTGGATCACTGAGCTACTACTTCCGAGTGTTAGAGTCGAAGGAACCTAAGGCTCAGAATTGAGACAACGTAGCAAGATAGATAATGATAAGATAAAAACAATAATAATAATGATAAAATTATTCTGAAAAATTTCAAGTGCAATATGAATTTCTGTTGTTACAAATGTCCAATTAATTTCAAGGACCATATAAGTCAATATAAGTCCAATAGACCGTGAAATGAAGTATATTCACAAAAAAGTTTGTTATACAGGGCTAGAGAAGAAATCCTGATGCCTATGCACGCATCTATTTTAATTTATGAGAAACGATAATTTATTTAACAAAAGTTAGTAATTTATATGAAAAAGATGGAAACATTCCGAAACCATGAGAAAGAATTGTAATTTCATTTCGCACGTCTTCCCCGCAATCACCCCGTACCATCTCCATACCATTATTATCCTCCATACTTTACTACAACTTTACGGTTTTTTTTGCGACAACTTTACTGCAAAGCTCAAAGTTTCCGTTGCTATGACATACCTGTGTCGTTAGTTACGCTCAATTTGTTCAATCCTATCCTCTCAGGCCATGTTTTAATTTGCTATGAGGGAGGGGGGGGGGGGTGGAGACACACCTAAATTCACCAAATTGATAGTTATATTTCACGCCTCTTTTATCCATTTTATTTTTAATAATCATCATTCATTTCAGGCTCTTTAAAGACTAAATATTCGCGACGGTGGTTGTCTATCCCGTTGTTATCTTGGCAATTCCCATGTTTACACCTGTTATTTTGGCTGCTTAAGCCCGAAGCCCGAAAGACTTAAGGATGTTTGGTACAAAAGTCCGAATAATTAGAAATTGATCAAATTTGGTGATAATGTTCTTCAAAATCAAGTGCGAAAACACAATTTTTTTTTTTTAATTTCCTTCTGCTTAGTTATCGAGAAATGACGCATTAAAGCAGATTTCTTATGCCCGGAATGTATAACTATATATATGGAAACGCTATGCTTATACACGTGAACTTTAGTGATCAATTACTCGATAACTGTACAGAAGAAAAATCTTAAAAAATTTGTATTGTCAAATTTGGCACTAAACAATATGTTCACCAAATTTTATAAAATTCTGATCATTTTGAAATTTTTAATGTTTTTAACATGGTTTAGCATGGCAACATTGTATTGCCTATACCAAATATCCTTAAGGTTTATATGGATACGCTTCCTGCAATTTTTTGAATGCTATAAAAAGTTCAAACATCCCTCCCGTAGCTGTTGAGTACGATCGATAAATGTTTTTATTCTCGAAGACAAAAAAACTAACCGGATAAAACAGTATTATTGATGTTCATTACTGTTTTCCTGGAATATAAATTTTAATTCTTGCTGATTTTCTATTCCTATAAAATTTTCCTTTTTTCAATATTATAGATATTAATAAGCAACAAAGTTTGCATTCGGGTCTTGTTATTCGAGCGAATAATGTCACGAGTTTTTCCGTAAGCTTTTCCAGGCTTAACTCGTAATAATTGGAGTTCATTCATTAAAGAAATTCAATGCGATCTTCAGGTTCCATGCTGATTATATCTAGGTTTTTGTGGACGGTTTTTTAAAATGCTTCTGCAAAACAATTCTCCGATCTTGTTCGATCTCTACCCCCAAAACAACCGATCAATGGCTGCGCGATAACTATTAATCGTACCGGCCGAAGCTCCGTTTTGAAATGCTCTTGTCCTTTGGTTAAGTATAACTATGTGTTATTGAGGCTACTGTTGGAGTATCTTAGGGCTAGTAGTAAAGGTAAAAAAGTCGTCTGTACAAAAAGTATTTCATTAATTATCGATAATAATGTAATCCTGACCGAACAGACAATGTAATGGTGCTCTTGACATTTCCTGGCGAGCAGTTTAACGATCCACCGTGGGATCTCTCCATCTCTTTTAGTATATACTCGATCATTAGCCAGTGTGAATGCGTAGATCTTCATCGTGGAATTTAGTATCAATGCGCTACACATTCGATTGTAGTATGCAAATACTCCAAATATGAAAATTTCTCTGGTCTTTCTCCCTTATTCTCAGCTAATTCTATGGAACTTCATTATGGGTGGCGAATTGCATAAAAGTGAAGGCTCTTTCCCTATATTATTGAACGATGCGATCATTTTTAATGAGTTTTTTGTCCGTTAATTATTATCATTGTGGAATATATTTTCGATTATTTTTTTTATAAATTCTTTTAAAATATACCAACATCGAATTAAATTTACTAGCGCAAGATATTCACACGATGGAAATTATTTACTTTTCTTCTCATGTTTTCTTCTATTTCCTGTGTATAGAAGTATTGAATCTGCTTTCCAAGCGTAAAGTTGACTAGAATTTTTTTTACTATGCGACCTTCTGCACATTATTTTGTTTGTTCATTTTTATTTGCTGTTACGCAGCACCCCAGTATAGTAGCTAAAAACAAATTTTCTACTACCCTCTGCAGATTGAAAAATGAAATCGCGATCCAAAGAATACTCCGGAAAAAAATGATTAACGAGCAGAAAGAAGAAAGAGAGTCAAAGAACTCAAAATTATTATACACACGTACAATAACAACTATTTAAGTAAAAATTAGAAACCCTGACCGTCAACGAAGCCACTGACTATTCGTTATGGAGAATAGCTAAAAACATAAAACAGCCCAAAACGTAGATTCCACCAAATATAAAAACTGTGACTAACCAGTGCGCTAGATGCAAAATCGAAAAAGAAAACCTTTGCATCTCTCAAACGTCTTCACACCGATAAACACAGGGCCAAGTGAGAACGACAGTGCAATAGGAAAGCTTAAATTACCATTATCTGTTGTCCTCTGAATTGAAAATTTTTCATCATTAAAAATTCTTTGTGGCACAAAAAATTATTTCAAATCTACTAAGGCCCCTGGGTACGATATCGTAACTGAAAAAATATGAAAAGAACTACTAAAAAATGATAGTCTGGTTCGCAAATGTAGAGATCCACCAGTAAAAAATATCGTACAGACTTCCCATAATATCAAAATGATTTGAAAAATTACTTTTATTCAGCGTTAAAAAATTACGTTTCAGCGTTAAAAAAAACACTTTTTTGTGATTTTTTTTAAGTATGGATTGAGCAAATTTATTCAAACCTTTTGTGCATTATTAAGTATACTTTTAACAATATTCTGGAATTTTTTCATGCGGAAATATTGAAAAATATGCCGATGACAGAGTTTGTCCCCAGAACGTTTTAGAAAAAAGACATTTGGCAGTGTTCACTATATCTCGGTCGGAAATTATCTGAAATCAGGGGGTTTTCCATCCATTAAATGGCGGAATTTTTCGTGTAAAATAGCGGTTTACACTTTAGATGGCCACCAAAAATTTCTAAATGAAGAATGTCTTTCTACGTATCATGCCGTTCAGTGCATGATACGTAGAAAGACTTTCGAACCATCCAAACCTAATGACCCGAGAAATCCTTGATACGAAGAAAGAAATCAAACTACTCATTATCAGATCCACTAGGCCTTTAAATCTCCCGAACAGCGAAATATAATGCAAACTCCTTGACATGACTGACGGGGACGACAATGGTCATTTTCTTAAACAATGAATAACCACCCACATTAACATTATTGGGGTGGGGTTCAATATGTCGAATAACTGAATTGTAGAACGGTCGATATTTCGAAATTTGAAAAGTTGTGATATCAGTTTGGAGAAAAATAAGTAATTCGAAATGCTTATTCCCAATCGACTATTCAGCAGATTGCGTGTTTAATTAAAAATTCCTTCTTTGCATTCGTATTTACCCGAAAATATATATTTCAATAGTTTTCATTTCGAATGCAATTTTAACAGACCATCCGAATGTCAAGAGTTCATATTTTCGAATTCAAAATGGAGAGTAATTGTTTTACAGACAGACCAGAATATAGAGTAGCAAAAAATCGAAAGTGAATTTTTCGAGTCTATAAAACTTAGATATGCAGAATAGCGATAGCTCGAAAAGGCGAAAGTCAAAATGGCGATGTTTAAAATTGGAGATCACCGGTCTGAGTAAGTGAGTAAGTGAGACGCGTGTATTTGGAGATCCACTGCATTTCTTCATTTTGATCGATCGACTTTCGAACGTTTCGCTATTTTGATTGTTCGACTTTTTGGTGTTTCATTATTTCAACCTCAGTGATATTTGGTCTTTCGTTATTATATTTTCAAAATTGTGAATTTTCGCAGTATCGCTGACTGTAGTAATTTATGAATCGAAAGCGTGATAGTCGAATTTTTGAAAAATCGATATTTTAGTCATCGTCCTATGGGCGATTGTTACATTCTATTTTCGATGTAAACGTGCTTCAAACCTTGAAGTTTTAACTTTATTTATTTTCGGCATTCATAGCTCTAGTCGAATCTGTCTTCATATTATCATTCGAAGTTTATAAACTCGAAATTTTAGTCATTCCAACATTTGATCCCCACCCCATTATTGAACGTCTCCTTGGGACCGATTATAGTTGCAAAAAAAAAGACAAAAAAAATTCGTTTCATCTCTACACTTTAACCAACCACCAATTTTATCTTTTTATTCCTGTTTACCCTGTTTTCCTATACTTTTGTCTTATTCCTTATGCTGTTCCAGATCCAATGAGCACCCGTTTACCGTTTTTTCGCAACACTCAATGAATTTTAATCTGAGTTGCGTCGCTATGAAAAAGAAAGCAAAACGAGAGACAAAAAAACACTTGCTCATGTGTCTCATCCTCTTCTCTCTTTCGGAGCGTTAATATTTTTTCAAGCGACTGCCGTTGCGGCGTACCTGTTTCCAGAGCAGAAATTCGTGGTCCGGCCTGACTCATCCGACGTGAACACTGTCCGGGGGAAAAAAACACGAAATCCGTCGGGTAAATAGAGAAAATAAACTTCACTATGAGTATATGCACTAGGGTGATGCAAAAAAAATCGATATTTTTTTTTCTCGGAGCTCCAACGAAAATCGTTAGTACATTAAAAAAAAAGTAATTTTCCCAAAATTTCAGATTTTTAAAAAATTTTTTGGATAGCGCTCAAGCCACTTTTCGATATTTTCATGGTTTTTTCTGAAAAACTGCGAAGCAAAAATTTTTTTTTTGCTTTCATAGCAGAAAGTGTTAGTGTTTCATGGAATTATAAATCTATCAAAATTTGTTCACTCTCAAAAAAAATTAAACGGCTACCTCGCATAATTTATTTCTTTTTTTCTGTATATTTAGCTATAAATTATGAGATTAAAAAACGTGTGGCTACAGATAACTACTCTTGTCGTCCTTCCAAAAGAAAGGGTGAATGTACTTTGCAAAAAAATAGTTTTTCAAAATTACATGTTATAACAAATATTTTTGCATTTTCTCGAACGATTGGTTTCAATTTTCTTGTATTTTTTATACAGATATATATTTTTATCGAGGAAAACTTTTTTCTTGCTAGGGCATCGTACAAAAATGACAACATACCAAATAAAGCTGTGTTTTGCCGAATTCAAATTCTCTTTTTCAAAGTCATGTATTTCACCGCAGAAGACGTTATACTTTGGAATTTTTCTAGTTTTCCCATTTGTTATAAAAATTAGTAAAATATTTTGACTGAATTCTAATGGAAAATAAATGTAGGCTTATGAATGCGAAATCGCAAAAATGTTTAGTTCTGAACTTTTTGTTTACAATCAAAAACTATTTGAGTTTGTACAGGGAGGCAACTTTATACATTAGACCTATTTCGATCTTGTTAATTTATTTTTTTTTTATCAGTAAAAATTACGAAACCGATATTTGAAGCTTTATGATAAATATTTGCGATTTTGCATCCATTAGTTTCCATATTTTTCTAACAGAATTTGGTCAAAATATTTTACTAATTTTTATAACGCACGAGAAATCTTGAAAATTCCCAAATTTTAACGTTTTCTGCAGTGAAATATCAGATTTTGAAATAATGTATTTGAATTTGGCAAAACACAGATTCGTTTAATACGTTATCATTTTTGTATGATGCCCTAGCAAGTTTTCGTGCATAAGAATGTTTATGTCTATGAAAAATATAAGAAAATTGAAATCAATCACTTGAGAGAATGCGAAAATCATTGTTATAACATGTAATTTTGAATAATTATGTTTATGCAAAGTACATTCATCCTTTCTTTTGGAAGGATGACAAGAGTAGTTATTTGTAGCGCCACGTTTTTTAATCTCATGATTCATAGCTAGATATATAGACAAGAAAAAATAAATTATGCGAGGTAGCCTTTAAATTTTTTTGAGAGTGAAAAAATTGTATCAGATTTATAATTCCATGGAGCACTAATACTTTCTGCTATGAAAGCAAAAAAAAAATTTTGCTTCGCGATTTTTGAGAAAAAAAAACAGGAAAATATCGAAAAGTAGCTTGAGCACTATCCAAAAAATTTTTTAAAAATCTGAAATTTGGGGAAAATAACTTTTTTTTTATGTACTAACGATTTTCGTTGGAGCTCCGAGAAAAAAAAATATCGATTTTTTTTTGCATCACCCTAATATGCACTCACGCTTTAAGTTCATTGATCTGCTCTGTTCAACCCTTATCGCCGTCGATGCTGATGATAATAATACTGGTTTGTTGAACACCAGAATCGAAAAGAGAGAGAGATGGATTTCGAATTTTCATTTGATTGTGTATTAAAATCTAGCCTCAGTTTCACTACTAGGCACCGAAATGAAATTCACAAAACGATAAAGTGAAATAAAATTCAATTGAATGTAGTAAAAAATGAGATGTAATAAGCAGATCTAAAAAATTTGTAAATTGCTTCCTGAAGATGGCCAAGATGCACGGTGCTCAAAGCTTACTCTATGAGGTGCTATATTTTTCATTTTGGCTTCCTCATAAAGGAAGCTTTGAGCATCGTGCATCTTGACCACCTTGAGGAAGCAATTTGCAAATTTTAATTTGCAGCATTTTTTTTGTATACAAGGAAATAATGTATTTTCTCTACCTTCTTTTACGAACTTTCTCTTTGTTTAAATTCATAAAAAAAAAACTAGATGACGAGCCATCAGAAAAAACAGTTTGCAACTTTCAATTTTCATCGTTTTTCTATTTGCATTGAAATTCAATAATTCCGACAACTTTACTGGAAAGTATAGAGGAAATACAGACTTATACACAATATCTTACAAAATTTCCAAAAATTGAAGCGGTTAGACGATATTTTGAAAAACTCATATTTTCGTAAAATTAAAAAAATCATAAAATTTAAACCGCTCAACCGATATTCCCCAAATTCAATACCAACCTTCCTATTATGATAGTCTATTTATAAAAAAAAAATTATTAATAAATCTTAAAATTTTCGAAAGTTAGAGCGTCGACACCCTTTTTATGAAAATTTCAAAACGTCGTAGGATTCGTAATTTTTTACAAATTCTGACAAAATTATCAGAGAATGAAGAGCTTATATAGATTAACATCTGTGCAAAATGGTAGCTCTGTATCTTAAACCGTTTCCAAGTTATAAGCGTTTGAATTTTGCAGTGACATAACATAAACACACACATCCGGACATTTTTTCTGGAAAACTGGAAAAAAACAAATTTTCATCGTCACAAAGCTTCCTCGATGAGGAAGCGGGTGGGGATCAAATATTGGAATGACTAAAATTTCGAACAGCTAAAATCTCGAGTTTATAAACTTCGAATGATAATACGGAGACAGATAGATTCGACTAGAGCTTTGAATACCGAAAATAAATAAAGCAGAAACTGCAAGGTTGGAAGCACGTTTACATCGAAAATAGAATGTAACAATTGCCTATAGGACGATGACTAAAATATCGATTTTTCGAAAATTCGACTATCACTCTTTCGATTCATAAATTACTACAGTCAGCGATACTGTGAAAATTCACAATTTTGAAAATATAATAACGAAAGACCAAATATTACTGAGGTTGAAATACTGAAACACCAAAAAGTCGAACAGTCAAAATAGCGAAACATTAGAAAGTCGATCGATCAAAATAAAGAAATGCAGTGGAGCTCCAAATACACGCGTCTCACTCACTCACTTACTCTGACCGGTGATCTCCAATTTTAAACATCGCCGTTTTGACTTTCGCCTTTTCGAGCTATTGCTATTCTGCATATCTAAGTTTTATAGGCTCGAAAAATTCACTTTCGATTTTTTGCTACTCTATATTCTGGTCTGTCTGTAAAACAATTACTCTCCATCTTGAATTCGAAAATATGAACTTTTGACATTCAGATGGTCTGTTAAAATTGCATTCGAAATGAAAACTATTGAAATATATATTTTCGGGTAAATACGAATTCAAAAAAGGAATTTTTCATTAAACACGCAATCTGCTGAATAGTCGATCGGGAATACGAATTTCGAATTACTTATTTTCCTCCAAACTGATATCACAACTTTTAAAATTTCGAAATATCGACCGTTCTACAATTCAGTCATTCGACATATTGAACCCCACCCGAGGAAGCAAAAAAGGACGTGAAGTATTGAGAATTTGCTGCCTCAGTTGAAGATTTAAACTTTTGCTCTAATAGTTTTAAGTTTCAAACAAAAAACACAATTTTTTAATATAAACACGAAAAGTACGTATTTTGATGAGTGCAACGTACATCACCTCAAATTTACTGTTAATATAATACAAAAAATTAACTGCATCGTTTAAAGAAGATGTCACATATTATTTTAATGCACTTGTATATAGCAAATAGAACCACCCTGTTTCACATTGTATCAATTATATCGATTCCTCGGTTTCCATCAAATGGATCGACCTGTTCGTTGTATCTATAGCTGTTACTCATAGGATATTCAATCAACTGAGTATTTTTCAAAAATCATTTTTTCGATCATGCACACATCATTTACGGCTCGAAACCTTTTTAGACGATCAATCTCAACCACGTAGACAGTGAGGGAATCAGGAAAATGGGGTACTTTTTAAGTATTTATTGAATTTTTTTTTCATTATTTCAATTTTCACTTTCACAAAAGTTAGAAAACATAAAATTCTTCTAAAACCTCTTTCTTTTTTAAATAGTTTTATACGATCCACCCTTTTAAGAATTCTTTTGAGATCTATTGTCAGAAAATCGGATCAAGTTTCCATTGCCGATTTACGAAACCATCGATGCAACTGGAATAATGTTTCTGGTTTCTGACTTTTCTATTTTATTTTAATAATTTCGACCCATATTAAAGCTACGCTTACATCTATACAGACGAAAATTGCAATCATTCTGTCCCTTTTTCACTATGAAACTTTGAGATGAAATAAATAAATTACTGAGATGCCTGACGATATTTTTCCTTACTCACACTGAAGCGCTTTTTTCCTAACAACTCGAGGAACTCTTTGATTTTTATTGTAGTTACGTTTTAGTACCAACATCAATACTTCTGTCAATGAATTTCCCTTATGTGATGTTCAGAAACTTTATAAAATAAAATATAAAGATTTTTGGGCCCTTTATTTTACGATGGTATCAGCACGTAATTAAAATAAATGTTCAAAAAATAAATAAATTAAAAAAACAATTCGTTCAAAAAATAAACTCAATTCTGTTGATGACGAGAACAAGGAAACTTTTATCATGGATAATTGAATCACCGGAAAGCAATTCGTTCCGGTGTAAGCATATCACGAAGCACTGGTAAATGTACTAGTTTCGAGGTGTTATCTCTACTGCAATGTATTTACTTAAATATTCATTGCAATTCCTGATTTTTTGTGAGCTTGTAATTAGTGACAATTCCCAGCATTCTATTATCTCTTATTTCATAGTACCCGAATGACTGTACTCCAATTACCTACATCCTCGCTTATCTCATCCGTTACATCCCGCTCCTATTTCTATTCTCTCCAATCCCCGTTTCCTTTTTCTATTTTCATAAAAAATTCATTCCGTTGTTCTTCCTTATCATAGATATCACCAAAATATTAAAAATAGTATGCCAATATTTTCCGCTTCTCATCTCTTCTACACAATCAGAATATTTATGAAATCGAGTAGTATCGCAACAAAAAACAGAACCCATTCCCTCGAATGCAAAAATTCCCTCGAATACAAGGGAATTTTTTTAGATTATATGTCATGGGATATTTCAAATATTTCATTAATTAAGAGTTCATTTGATTTATGTCAGTTGAGCACATCGGAAAACCGAAAACTGTTTCTGTCGAGACATTCTGTCTGAGGTAATGACTAGGTGTGCACAGTGGAATCATTAATTAGTGGACTGGCCGTTTTCCAATTACCAAAGAAACGTTTGTATGCAGCTCGAGCTCGGTTTCAATAATAGAACGACTGAAAGAACAGGTGAAACAAATTCAGCCTGTTGAAATCGGGATATCTGGAGGGGTGACTAAGCCGCTCAAATCCTTTTATTTATGGGGACTGCCATAAATTTCTATATTTAAACTCACCCTTCAGCCCTGCGCCATAATTCGCCGAATATGTTTACGATGCCGTGTCGCATACCTGTCGAGCTTGCCCCTGCATAACGTTCGCATTGTCCAGTGTGCTAGAAGACCGTCAAGCACATAACAATGCCTCGGTATTCGTATCCATGACGACGAGCCGAATAATGTGAATAGTTAAGAAGGTAAGGGCTAAATTCCGAGTCTCCCAACTACGTACGGAACAACAATTGTGTGCATCACTCTATAGAAAACTCTGTAGAGAGCTTCGCAATATTTCGTATTGTTCATATACTAGACACAACAATTGAGAAATATTGAAAAAGTTCAACATTTTAGACGATTTCCACCAGTCTGCAACTTGGAGGAAAATTGTGCAAAAAGTAAAAAAAAACCAATTGTACCTTCAAGTGTCTAGTTTCAATATCTGTACTCGAACTTTTATTAGCTCATGAGTAATAATTACAGAGCTAACGGACAAAGAAATTTGCAAATCTTTTTTATTTCTAAAATGGACGATGAGCTTCAAAAAAAATTGAAAACTCAACAATGTTTGGATATTTTGCTATAACTTTGGATATAATGATGAATGAAGAATACAGTGACTCATTTTTTTACCTTACTATTTTTCCAACAATAAACCACATTTCTTCGAAAAAAGTATGAATAATAAAATAACAAGAATTAAATAAATTCTGAATAAAATTGTCTTCTCACAATAATGGAACATTGTGGTTATGGGGAGGAAAATAAAATAAAAAAAAAATAATTTTTATTATTTTCTTCACAAATCAATGCTTTTAGTCGGTGAAATATGGTTCATGTATAGAAAAAAAAAGATTTTTAGTTCCATAACACAACAGATAGAATGCGATTTCCGATGATAAAATGACTTTTTCTTTACACCTCGGTCAGGAATATCAAACTTTCTGCCCTTTTAGTGTAATATACTATTTCCTGTGATACCCGCAAATGGTTCATTGTGTAGTTGTAAAAATTAAGCGCCTCGATTTCACGACTAAACATTTTCTTCCACAATATATTTATGTCTACTTTTCGTTCCCCTCCCCAGGAGCATTAAAATTTATTCCCCTCAACATACGTTCCACTCATAATTCATTTAGAATGATATGAATTATACGTGGCATATAGAATTCAAATCCGGGCGACGGGGGTCGCAAGAGGCGGACCCCTCGCGAGGGTCCGAAAACGGATTTCTATGACAGAGAAAATAATATGCTCACAAGCTAATTAAGCCGTTCGAAATTCATCGAGTAGACAATGTTTTGTTTTCTTGAAAATGATGAAAAAAAATCGAAGCCAACAAAGATTGTAGAAACCATGATCTCCTATGACTGAAATATATACTGAAAAAAAAAAATTTCTCCATAGTGTAAAAATTTTCAAAGTATTTGAACCACAAAACATTAGAAAATGGAAGTTCTCATTCTCTGCTTAGTTTCTTCAATATTTAATAAAACTAAAGATAATTAAAAAAGGAAAAATATACGAAAACTTCTGTTTGAATAAGTTGTTGAGACTAAAATTTGAAAAAAAAAATACCAAATAAACGGTGCATCCTGCTTCATGTGCTTGAAATGCGAAAAAAAACCGAAAAAATGTACAGTTCAAGTAATGGTCAATTCAGTGTGGGATGTCTTGTGTACTTATTTAATTCGTGATTCAATTCTTTATCATTCATATCTATTGTTATTGCTATAATTGATTCAAAATTCTATTCCCCATGAATAATCCCGTATTACTTCGAGAATTTTGTTATTTTCGAAGGCCACAGAAAAAAAATGATACCATTGCAAGTTCGAACTTTCTTGTTCGAAAAGTATCTTTTGAGTAATTGGCATGAAGAAAATATTAAGTATACACATTTGTATTAGTATTTTATCACTTTTGCTTCCTCATAGAGGAAGTTATGTGATGATGAAATTTTTTTTTTTCAGTTTTGATTGTCAACCTGCTCAAAATGTCCCAAAACATCGAAAAATCATATCTAGAAAAAATGTCTGGATGCGCGCGCGCGCGCGCGCGCGCGCGCGTGTGTGTGTGTGTGTGTGTGTGTGTGTGTGTGTGTGTGTGTGTGTATGTGTGTGTGTGTGAGTGTGTGTGTGAGTGTGTGTTATGACACTGCAAAATTAAAACGCTATAACTCGAAAACGGTTTGAGATACAGGGCTACCGTTTTGCACAGATGCCAATCTATACAAGCTCTTCATTCTCCGATAATTTTGTCAGAATTTGTAAAAAATTACGAATCCTACGACGTTTTGAAATTTTCATAAAATGGTGTCAACGCTCTAACTTTCAAAAATTTTAAGATTTATTAATAATTTTTTTTTTTATAAATAGACTATCATAATAGGAAGGTTTGTATTGAATTTGGGGAATATCGGTTGAGCGGGTTAAATTTTATGATTTTTTTAATTTTACGAAAATATGAGTTTTTCAAAAAATCGTCAAACCGCTTCAATTTTTAGAAATTTTGTAAGATATTGTGCATAAGCCTGTACTTCCTCTATACTTTCCGGTAAAGTTGTCGGAATTATTGAATTTCAATGCAAATAGAAAAACGATGAAAATTGAAAGTTGCAAACTGTTTTTCTGATGACTCGTCATTTAGTTTTTTTTTTATGAATTTAAACAAAGAGATCAATTAAAGTTCGTAAAAGAAAGTAGAGAAAATACATTATTTCCTTGTATACAAAAAAAATGCTGGAAATTTAAATTTACAAATTGCTTCCTGAAAGCTTCCTCTATGAGGAAGCCAAAATAAAAAATATAGCACCTCATAGAGAAAGCTTTGAGCATCGTGCATCTTGAGCATTGTGCATCTTGACCATCTTGAGGAAGCAATTTGCAAATTTTTTTTTAAATTCATTTATTTCGGGTAAATAATGTAACATTAAAAATTGTTGATTTCCGATTTCCGATTTATTGAAAGTATTAACTTGGAATGATGCAAACTTCAGATTTTCATAGCCACTCGAAGTTCCAATGCTTCTTTATTGTATTTATAGAATTGTGTAGTTATAGAAAATATTACGATGCAGAGTTACAAAGCCGAATCCTAAGTAACGACTCCGGACCAAAACTCCAATTGAAATTTTAAGATTTTTTTGCGTGCTTTCACTGCAGTCCCGGGTAGTCCGGAGGTGACCTTCATAAATCCATGCGAAATACGTCTCTGTAAGGTATGAGCGGTCGATATGTACAATTTTAGTGGCTTCCCATGGGTGGTTCTCACTCTATGGACGGCGGCCTCCTTGCAGTACACTGGCTGGTTCACGCATCACTGCAAAGTATGTACTTGCTGAGCACGTTTTGTGGCCTCGTTAGAGTGTGCTCGCATTGTTAATCGATAAAGCTAGTTATTAGATACCGGCTGTACCGGCATGGTTTCCTGTAGTTTCACTCCGCCCTTGCTAAAAGCGTCATCACATGAAATAAATCAACTAGAATTGTATCAAAACTGGGCAAAATTGGTCAAAACAGGGACACATTGGACAAACAGGGACAGCTAAACGTGAATCTTTGATCGTATCCTGGATGTATATATTGAGTTTCAATTTCAAAATACAGTAACAATCGTTTAAAGAACGTTGCTGGAAAAATAATAGTTCCAGCTGGTGAAAAGTGAGTCTAGACTTATTCACACAAAGTCGTGAAAAAAAACCTTCTAAAATCGTTCTAGTGCACAATACATACCTATATAATCATATTAGTCACGCAGATACAACTTTTTTAACAACATTTTTGCTGTTCCTAATGATTTATTTATAAACTCTTTGATCATTTGACTGAATCTTTTCCGTGAATTAAATATTCATTTTCATTTATAAACTCTTTGATCATTAGGAACAGCAAAAATGTTGTTAAAAAAGTTGTATCTGCGTGACTAATATGATTATATAGGTATGTATTGTGCACTAGAACGATTTTAGAAGGTTATTTAAACCATTTTGTGAGTTTGGCTTCATTTACTCATTCAATTTGAGATTTTCTTCGCTACGTTTCAGAATAAGTTACTTATTTTAAGCAATTGCCATGAGGAAAAATTTTGATTCAAAAAGTTTTCGTGATTCACCGTGGCTTTTTAGACGGCTCTAGTTTTTGGTTAAGCGATTTCCGTAAGTAAAAATTATTCAAGAAATTTAATTCCTCACAGAATGTATTTTGTGAGGAGGGAGTAAGGCCCTCGCACGTATTTGTTTACGTGTCATTTTAACCGTGCTTCAATTTTGCACTTACTCCTCACTCACATAACTGTTTCGAAGCCCCCATTTTAATGAAACAGTCTCAATCCCAAATTCAACTGTAACCAAAAGCCAAGAATGTAAAATAATCATAGATTCCGTCAACTTTTTTTGTTAAAAAAAGTAGTGGTTCGAAATAAATACATTTACGTTTCCTATGATGTCAAAGATTTCGGACGAATTCTATCTATTTATTGTCTATCTATCTTTCTTATTTTTTTTGCATTTATCTGGATGTTCTCTCAAATACGATACGGAACTGTATGATTATTTTCTTCTACTCTCAAGCGTGCCCGATCATATGGCGATGACTGGTATCATGTGTTAAATAATAACTGTCTCCTGCTCACTCATTCTCATTGATTGTTCTATCGTATGGCCGTAATTTTGAAAACGGAATAGAGTGTGTTCAACACTGAGATTTTCGTCCTAACTACCCACTATTTATTCCACTCACATCTTTGTTTTCACGGTATTTTCATCTTTTCATCTTAGCTCTCAAGACTTCTTGGTGGTGAACTTATTTCGTAACAACACCGAACGAGAAAGAGTTGGTCACATAGTGAAAGAGAACTAAGGGGGGAGGGATGCAGCGAGAGATATGGATGTAAATTGAAAGAGCAAGAGAGCAAGAAGCCACGAAGGGAGTATCGAGATAAAGCGGCTAGCTGAAAAGGCATTAACGGCCTCTTAACATGCAGATTGCCCTCTAAAGACTTCAGAGTTCCCCGAACGTTGATTGCACAATTATTTAATGCCTCGACGAGAGTCGCTGCAGGATGTTACGGCCCCTGTACATTCACACACTCTTCCATCATATACCTCTATATACAGTTGATGCATATAATATGTATCGACAAATTCAAGTCCTTCATAATATATGAGTATGAATATACATGGGGAGATTGGTCATGTACCAGTATGACCTGTCGAAACATTTTTCAGATACTTTTCTGTAATCTCAGTGAATCAGAGCCTTCTGTGAATTAATAGCTAGAACAATTTACTATAATGTGTAAGTAGGAAACGGATAATCCTAAAGGTGTCTACTGTGAACGGTTCTCCATTCATGGGTGGTGACTTTGTAGTTATGTATATTAGGGTTGGTAAAAAAAAATCGACTTCGTTTTGTTCTGGATCTGACACAAAAAACTAGCTTCTAGGCACTTCTAGAAAGCACTCACCAAAAATGAGCTCTGATGTTAAGGAAAAAATCCTTCTTATCTCGGTTTTCCATTTTCATTTCAGTCCCATATAAAAATGATCATATTTCATCTTTAATCGATTATTATTAAGCCAATCCCTCCTACCTAATTTTACATAAAATCGAACGCTCGAACGGTTATTTAGTGAAAAACAATTATTGTCACATAAGTATGGCATATTTTCGTAGGAAATTAAACGCTCTGCCAAGAAGGTCTTTTCGGTTTAATCGATTATTCTAATCGTTCAGCATAAATTCGTATTCGAATCTCAATGCGTCCTGATTTTAATACTTTTGAAATAACTTGTTTAAATTTACCTATGTAATTCATGAATTTTGAAAATATTCATAAAAATTTGAGTCTATTTCGATAGAATAACAGCTTCTAACTTACGTCTTATCTTTTACTTTTCATAAATTCCACTGGCGGCACCACTACAAAATTTGTCACGTTATACGAATTTTGAAAAAATAATATGCTAGTCACGATATGCTAACTTATGAACCTGCCAAACAAAGCATATCATTTTTTTATCTCGAGACGTTTACAAAAAAAAACGAAAAAAAAACTAGAAAAACCATTGGAATTACCTCTACATGTTTTTCCTCTACGCTTAAATTTTGAGGGAAAACTCTTGATTGAGTGCTAACTTTTGTCGTGGTAACACCGAACAATGGATGTTTTTTTATCGTGGTTTTTCACTAAAAAAAAAAAATTAATGGCCTAGCGAAATGGCATGGAATGCCTCTTGTACATTCCAAAAATGCAATTTGAAAAAAAATCGATTTTTTGATTTCTTTTTATGAGTGTGTATCTCCAAAAATTTTACTGAGCCGATTCAAAATTTTCAGAAATTTTCAGCTCTTGCTACGTTCTGAAAATGCAATGAAAAAAATCGATTCGAAGAAATTTCTAGCTGGATATAACTCTTCAAAAATTATGAAAAAAAATCCGACGCTAAATATTTGATATTCAAAAGCAGAAATTATCACAGGGACGCAAAAGTTCAATTGTGTGATTTCAAGTATAGATGGATCTCTAAGGATGAAGCTGCGCAAATCTAGCGCAAACGAGAGTCACTCATGTAAAATATTGTAACGAGAAAGAAAATAAAAAGCAACATCTATTTGCGAGTAAAAATTTCAATAAAAATAGAAGTTCATTATTTGAAAAGCTGTAAAAAAAAATCGAAGGATCCAAACAGATTGAAAAAAAAGATTTTGAAGAGGATATCTACAAAAATCGAGTGAATAATTCCATTATATTCTTTTACACAAAATTCTTAATGAGTTCATTGCAAAACATCCAATCTAGAATAAAAAAATTAATTTGATATATTCTCAATATAATTATTAGCATTTGAAAAAAACCTCTTCAATTTTCAAAAAACCGTACATCGTTAAAATCGTACATAGCTTGATTAAAAAAATTTGCAAATTGCTTCCTCAAGATGGTCAAGATGCACGATATTCAAAGCTTACTCTGTGAGGTGCTATATATTTTTCATTTTGGTTTCCTGATAGAGGAAGCTTTCAGCATTATTCTAAAAGCTTGAGAAAGCAATTTGTTACTTTTCATTGTTTTTAAATAAAATTTTAACTTATCTATCGACTTTTAACTATTCTAAATTTCAAAAACATATATGAGCTATATGATTTTTTTTCTAAATTTATACTTATAATTCATTTTTGAAGAGGTTTATTACGCAAAATTATATATAAAAATATTGTTTAATATTATATATTTTAGTTGGTTTTTAGCCAAATATGTTCATAATAACTAGAACATTCCCAATAAGCATTTATGACGATATTTCTAAGAAGATAGGATCTCTGAAAGCTGTAAAGCAAAGTTGAAAAAAATACCATACTAGGTATTATCCAAATACGGTTACTATGATTTCAATTTTTATATTGTTTAATATTTTCTAGTTCAATGGGGTCGTGCTTAAAATGTCTTACAATTTAAAAAAATAATATTTATAAGACATGTTTTCCGTTGTGTGTGTGTCTGTGTATCTTCGTATTCTGTAAAATTGAAACACATATAACTTTGTGTCCAAGCTTCTGTTTTCAAGAGATGTTAATCTTTACAACTTCTCGAATCTTTGCATTTTTTTAAACATAATATTAATACATTACAAATTTCACGTCATTTTATGGAAACCGCAAACTTTTTTATATTTTGAAGATAAAAAAGTATGTGATTACTCACAATCTATTTATGGCTTGGATTCGCAGTTAGTTTTTAAATATAAGTCGATTTTTAAGTCTCATTTTCATCAACGTATGGAGTGTTAGCTTTTCAAATCGGGTCTTAAAAACGGACTTATATTTGAAAGCTGACTGTAAATACGGGCTTATGATGATTATGATGAATCTGTTGGGAATCTTAATATTTTATTTTAAACACTTTTGTTTTCGAGATGCATCACGAGAAGGTAAACCAACACACGTCTGATAAAAAAAATTTTTTAAATAAGTCATTATCACTTACAACAATACAAATCAATTTTCGTCTTTTTTGATAAATATTACTGTATAAAGGTTATTAATCATTTTTTTTCTTTCAAATAGTTATTTCGGTTTGTTTCGGGTGCTTGTGTAGTGAGAGGATGACAAAATAAAAAATATAGCACCTTATAGAGTAAGTTTTGAGCATTGTGCATCTTGACCATCTTGAGGACGCAATTTGCAAATTTTAATTTTCAGCATTTTTTTGTACACAAGGAAATAATGTATTTTCTCTGCCTTCTTTTACGAATTTAAATTTATCTCTTTGTTTAAATCCATAAAAAAAATGTTTCGTTCACAAGTCAAGACGTCATAAACAATGATACATTTGCATTTATGATATTAGTATAGACATACAGTATCGATAATATGAATATATAAGAAGAAGAAATATAGAGGAAGTACAGACTTATACACAATATTTTACAAAATTCCCAAAAATTAAAGCTGTTAGACGATTTTTCGAAAAACTCATATTTTCATAAAATTCCAAAAATCATAAAATTTAAATCGCTCACCTTACATTTCCCAAATTCAATATCAACCTTCCTATTATGATAATCTTTTTATATAAAAAAAAAAAATAGTAATAAATCTTAAAATTTTCGGAAGAAGTTAGAGCGTCGATACCCTTTTTTTTGAAAATTTTTAAATGTCGTAGGATTCGTATTTTTTTACAAATTCTGACAAAACTATCAGAGAATGAAGAGCTTGAATAGATTAATATAGTGGAATCTCTCATAGCGTACACTGAGGGCGGAGCGTCGGGACGCAGTAGGTTGGTTGGAGGAGGATTGATCAGGGTCGTCGCACATACACTTCAGAAGGGCGCTTAAGAGGGGTGACCGTAATTTTTTTAAAACGTGTTTTGGGAGATGTTTCATTTGCCTTTCAATGTTGTCAAATTTTTCATATTAAAAAATATTTTATTTTGACAATAAAATTTATTATAAAATGATAACATTTTATATGCACAACACGTATTAAAAGCAACTATTTCGTTAAAAATAATAATCTTTAAATACATAAGTTTTCTTTTTCTTAATGTAAATAAAGCTTTGATGCAGCGGATTTTTTTTACCGTTACAAGAGTTTTTAAGGCTCATTTTTTGTATTGTTCTGCAACGCGACCCTAATCACAGCGCGATTTTTTCTTAGCTCGTGCAAACTCTTAGGATTACAATTTTTATTTGATTCCAACCACCTTGAAATGATTTTAAATGAAGCAAGAGCGTCTTTCGTTGTTGACTTTTCCAATAGAGTTTCGTCGTCCTCATCTGTAGTATCCGAGACATCAGCTATAGTACGATTCAGTTCTCGTTGGCAACCTGGAGTCTGGAATATAATTTCAAAAAACGTGCACGATATTAGAAAATGGTTATACCAATTATGTATATACACGTCAGGTGTAAATACAACAGTAAATTCAAAGAAAACAGCGCTATTTCATTAAATTTCGTCTCTAAATTCCCTAAGTCGCAGAACGACTGAATTCGTGAATATAATAACAACTATGTAACAAACTTCGAGTGCTGTAAGAGCTACGATCTCCTCGTCGGATAAAATTTGTCAGCCCGGGTCATTTTGGTCATTATTCAGCCATGCCGCGGTATCATCTTCATCGCATCCACCACAACCGGGTATACAATGAAGTATTCGCAACATTTCCGAAACATTCATAGCGTCCTCAGTAGGCTCTGAGACTTGCGCGTTTAGAGTGCTTATATTCAACGGCTTCCATGATTTTCGGATATTTTCTGCTGTCACGGTATCCCATGCATCTGATACCATATAACCACAATCTTTCAAGGTAAAGCTTTTCAGTAACTGCGTTACGCTTTCTTCACTATCTCCAAGAAGAAGTTCGCTGAGAACATTTTTCTTGTACATTCGTTTCAATTTTTCAATCACCCCTTAATCCATTGGCTACATTATCGCTGTGACATTTGGAGGAAAGAAATCAACGATAAAATAAGGATAAGCAACAATACACTCTGGTGATAGCTTGTGCGAAGGCGCGATGTCAACCAGCAAAACGACTTTTCCGCTTCTGCTCACACATCGCTGCTCCTCTTGAACTTCGAGTACAAAGCACTCGGTAAACCATTCTTCAAACAACTTCCGATCCATCCAACTACTTTTTTGATTTTTGTAAATTACGGGTAAAGTAGTCAGATGTTTGAAGCAGCGGGGGTTCTTGGATTTCCCTATGACTAGGATTTTCAATTTATGGGTGCCCGTTGCATTAGCGCAGAGCATGATAGTGATGGGATCCTTCATCACTTTCCGACCTCGTGCAGTCTGTTCAGACTGACTTGCAAGTGTTTTGTTAGGCAATGACTTCCACTGCAAGCCACTCTCATCAGCGTTATAAATATTTTCGGGATCGTATCCTTTTTCTTCTATTTCTGCAGTAAAACGACGAAGAAATTGTTGGCCAGCTTCGACATCATTTGAGAGGCTTTCTCCTTGAATACTTAATTGACGAATCCCATGTCGCTCTTTAAATCTGTAATGCAAAATATCAAAGTTGAATTTTTCACGGTTTTCTTGAATCCCATCAGTACAAAAATAATCATAATTCAAATGCGAAATAGATCAGATACAATACATACAATAGTTTTATTTTTAATTGTTATTTAATCTAAGCAACCTATATTGATCAAAGAGAAGCTATAAGATATCATTCAGGTAACATTATTTCTAGTAGAAAGTTAAATAACGCAGACTGTTTTTTATAAACCAGGCTTCAAGTTTATTTTAATTTTTTTTTTCATGCATACAATACGCAAAAGATTTGTCAGAGAGATAATAGAATGACTATTTCAAACTATCTTGTAAGAAATTTATTGTTCAAAGCTTTCGCTGTGTTTTGGACAAAGAAAGTGAATATTTTCATTAAAAAATCTCTCATTGCTAGAGTTAAACATAACATTTAGCTACTGCATCTCTAGTGTTTTCACAGCGAAACTACAGAACTTCAATTTTCAGATCAGCGAATAAGTTCTGCAGTCTTCATTTCACTATACGTATGACATCAAATGAAGCTTTAGAGTACAACATATCGATAAGAAACTTTGTCAATAATTGCTAGTTAATTGAAATTGCATAAAAATTATCTACATCCATGGGACTTCACGGCTATTAAAATAATTCTTACTTCCACAGTCAACCGTTGCTGACTTGAAAATTCTCAGGACCTTTGAGCATGCGATTAATTTGAATCGCTTTCATTTGCAGGATTAGGCCTGACACCGGCTCTCCTAGTAAAATTTTCTGATGAAACCATTTGCATAATGCAACATCGAGAGGCTGGCTTTCCATGTTGTTCATTCGTTTTTTCTCGTGTGAACCTTTCTTATCAGTTATTACTGAGCCATATTCCTCCAGTTCTCTTCTTTTGCCTTTAATGCGACAAATAGTTGGATGGGTGACATTATACTCAGCACCCAGTTTCATCACTGATTCTCCTTTCTCTAGCCGAGCTAAAATTTCTAATTTTTCAGAAAAATCTAGATGCTGGTAATTAGGATTTTTGCTTATAACGATTTTTTTTAAACTATGCTGAAAATAATCATTTCAAGGTTAAAATTTCGTTGTAAAGAAAAACGTTTTTTCGAGGTTATGTCTACCTGAACTATTAGTATTTTCGTATTAGTAATAACACAAATCGCGTATTAGTCAAAATGTTCAAAGCAAATTATTGATTTTTATTATATGTAAATAATTACTTATTTCGTATAATACAATGGAGGTATAGCAAAAGAATATGCGAATACCCACTTACACAAATGCATGGGTAATTGTTTGAATTTTACACAATCTTTACTGGAATGGGATGTAACATCTGAAAACATGTATACATTTCCCGATTGTATCATAAAAAAATATGCAACCAATAGTTCTTCGATGTTTTTTTCGATCGATTGCTTATAATCTATTTCTAAAGTATCTCCAGTTTACCGATCGTGATATCAGCCTAAGTTAAATACTTGAATTAAAATGAACACTCAAAGATTAAAAACGCATTTTTCAACTGAATTCACTTTGCTCTATCTCATGTCAATGTTTACTATACTTTTCATAGTCAAATTTGGAGAAGATTCGTTGATTGCATAATTGCAAAATGATCATGTATCAAAAATAAACTTCAAGGTCTTCAATAATAATTAAGGTATGATTCATGGAAATCATGACTGAGTTTCGCCATTGTGATTGCCTAAACATTGTCGATTAGAGAATATTTGAATTCCGCATAAAAACAGGTGAGAATTTTGTTCTCGTTCTTTCAATAACTTTGCAGATCTATGATGAAAATGGGAATCGGACTTTGAAATGTTGAATTGATCAATACAGGATTGGCTTAGGTTGTTGATTATTGCTGGTGCAAAAAAGTATTATGTTTAATTTAGCTTCACATGTTATATATTACATGCGCGATCGTGCTCTATGCGCATCCTTCTGTGTGGAAAGAGAGAAAGAGCGAAGAAAGATGAGTTTAGCTTGCTCGGGGTCATTTGAAAAGAACCAAGGCGAAAACATAGCTGACCGACGACACCGTGCTTCCTTTTCTTTCCGCAAATTGCAATTTTCTTGTGAGATCATTATGAAAAATATAGTGCTCTTGCTTTTTGAAGTTTGTCCGTACGAAAATCAAACATAGAGAAAGAAAGAAAATAAGCAGCTTTGAGAATATACCACGTTGCATATCCGTTGAGTCCCCACTACTTTGGATACTTTTCCGAAAGCCGGTACGACCCCTTGTTCCTTATCCTTCTTTCTTTATCCTCGTCACATAATCTATCACTATATTATAAAACTCTGCATGTACATTACATCACATATATACACATACATCATGAGTAAACATTCTACTCTTTCTCACCAACAACCCAACCCCCATTAACCTTCTATGTCGTTTCACCGACGAGGCAAGCGTCTCGTTAAAAGTTTCTAGCAACGCGTATTCTTAATAGTCTGCGCGCGCGGACACGTCGTCATTAAAATTATAACCAACGTTCCAGGCTTGCATCCACACCTACACTCTTTTTCTCCCAACCTCTTTTCTCTCCCGCTCTTTCTCTTCTTGCCATTTTACAATTTTCCCCTCTCTTTCAGCATCTCTCTTCCTCTCTTTTCTTTTTAGTTCCGCTATATGCATATCAACGCAATGAGAGTCTCGAGCCCTCTCGTACAACTATGTTTTATCTTATTCTACCCTTGTCGCTCGATATTTAAATCAAATCTTGATGAACGTGCTTATTTGACCACCTTCCGTCTTGTCTTAAGGACATAACTTTCTGTTCCAAACAGATACATTTTTATAAAATTGCAAATGTATGTTTCTCCACGTAAACATAAATTAGCCTATAATATTACGGATTTTTTTACGTTGCAAATTTTCATAACCAGCTATATCCAACTGTCCAACTAGTGTAAGGACAGCTTGGTGCTCCTGGCTCGCTTAGAACCGGCTTTCAAACATAAACTGTATGAATATAACCGTCTCCAAATATCTCGTAGAATATCAATTAATACATCAGTAAAATTGTACCTATGAGCATCGGTCGCTATATATTAAGACTTTTTGATTTCATACGAGTGAATTATGTCTATTTTGTACTTATATGTATTCACACTACCTTAACTTACTTTTATTTATACGTGCGTAATTTTTTTTCCTTTCATAAAAAAAAACGATCCACAAGGGTTGAACCCTGGAGGCCTGCATTTCATCTAAATTATAAAGGTTAACCGATATACATTTCTTTCCTCTTTCAATCTTCCTTATTCTATCAGTAATTTGGTTCTCTCTACTCACTCTGTAACTCCAACCGTTTCACACTAAACCTAATTCACAGCCTCATCATTTTTTTTTGTTCAGATAGTAGATTGTAGATGATACCCATTCATCTATTGTATATCCAAATTAGTTGTGGCATTGTAAAAAAGATCGAATCCAATAGAAGAAGTTGAATACTACTTCAAATGTAATATTATAGCATTAAAAAAGTTAATTAGCCTGAGCACATTCGAGCTGATCCGCGATGGGATTTCGCACCTGCCCTCCATATACTTCCGTTAGTCATGATAATTTGCAACATATAGCTTATCACTGCCGATACACCTATTACATTGAAATTTTCATAATTCCAAAAAGTTGTTTTGTTAAATATGATGGCTGTGAACCTGTTTGAAGATTTCTAAGACATCAACAGTTGAATGCTTAAAATACTTTCGTGTAACAACTTCCGCTATGATTGAAAGGATTTTGAATTTACGATCTGCCATCTAAATTTTTAAAACTTTTAGTGTGCATTAGTAATCAGTGAGCCCCAAAATTCTCAGGTTTGAAATTTGGAGCCAATCGCATCCAAGGAAAAATGCATGTTCCAAATGGGTGAGAAAACTTGAAAGGGTCTAATAATGCGAGTCGTAAACGGACCCGTATTATCGGTATGCCTTTATCATTCGCTCGATAAGACAGCGTAACAAAAGTAATTATTGTTTATGGCGGCGCACCGTTTAGAAACTTTTGTCAACCATACGATGTGTGTCTACAGTTTTCCAGGGTTATTCTAGCCTACAGAAAACGACCTCATTTCTAGCGGCAGTTGGTTTACTCTGACTTTACTCTCTAAAACCCTTAGGGCCTTACACATTACGCTCAGGTTTCATTGCGATATTAAAATACTTGTATGGTATAATATTCAACATTGGTATATTTAGAAATTGCAAAACAATGTACATGTTTTATCTTTTTATCAAATAAATTTTCTCGTCCTGAGTTGAATTATAATTGACAGGTAAGAAAATATTTTTCACAGATGCGAGACTTGTAAAGATATCTGTAAAAACAAAGGTCTTGAAAATTTTACTTGAATTGGTACAAACACCTGTATTTTTCTAATTTTAGTCTGAGCGTTCGAAAGTATGAAGCTAAATAAACATCTCTTATGAGGTAGTTCTAACGGCAGTTTTAATCAAATTTCTGTTCCTTTTTTTGTACATTACAAGCTAATTTTTTTTACAATAACTGATTATGCGTTCACCGTTTTAATGAAACAAAACGTGTCAACTCACTCCAAATAGTGAGACAACTTCAACATCAACCAAATTTATGGAAAAAAATTAACGAGAAATGTGCCTCAGCAGTAGCAATCATTCGAGATTTTTCCAAATGAAAAACATCTCTGTAAGCTGAGCTTCCAGAACGATTCTATTCATGAGAGTGAGAAGGAAACATTGACTATCAAAAGTGAGTTTGGGGTTTATCCTATGTAGATATATCATGGAGTAAATAAATACAACCTATCTGAATGCCAAGCATCCGTATTGGATTAAATTCACCTATCGGTGATGTGTGCGCAACGCACATTACTAGAGAGCGAAGAGAGGTGTAATTTTCATTCGAAATTTCGTGAGCGAGAATGAGACAAGTAAAAGCCACAGGGTAAAGAACAATACGAATTTGTTGGTATACCCATGTCGACATACATCCAAGGATACCTAGGACATGGAGACTTGTTCGATGTGTTCTCTTGTGCTTCTCGGTTAAATCCGAGAAACAATTCACTTAATTCGAAACTGCGTGAGCGAGTAACTACGAAGAGATACATTTCAGCTTCTACGCATACATATATATTTATATGTATATTGCTAAGAGCAACATCAACAACGTGCAGGCTTCTTCAGATTTAATCTGACACATTGACTTGTCACTCACATACACGGAGAGAATCGGAAAGTTAAATTTATTATTACAGCAACGGAAACAGAGAACGATTTTGAACATGTGGGATTTTTACAACGCAAATAAGTGTTAATTTCAATGAACAGAACGAGAAATTTCAGTTTACTCTATAAAAATTTCTACTTTATACGAAAGAAATTCCAAATTTCTATTTTATCTCCTGTTTGTATTTCTGTAACGATAATCTTTACCTTGCAATTTATGTAAATCGTTTTGAAGAAAGGAATACGACGGTAACGATACACGTTCATATATGTAGTAATAAAATTGTGGTAAGCCTTCGTTCGGAAATATTGTGGTGAATAAGTGAAAAAAAATTCACACACACATTCGGATCTCCATAAAAATTCTATTGATATAAGTAATTGTAAAACTATTATAAATTTTGGCATGCTGTTAATGAATTATTTACAATCGATTACTTTTCTGAATGATATCTCATTTACTTTTTTTCCATTTTATGGGAGAGTATATGAATGGACAACGTACTTTTTTCATAGTTAATTTTAAAATTCTTCTTACAGTGGTAATTGAATTAATTGCTGAGCTACTTATCATTATTTACCATTGTGAATATAAGTACAAATTGGTACACATACTTTCACGAATGGGAAGAGATTTAATTTTTTCGTGATCCTCTCCTCTACATGACACCAAACGTATGGTTACGTCTTTGGTCTGCCTTGTAACGGTAAAGTTGTAGTTGTAGTCTTATTCCGTATTCTTTAGCTTATATTTAGTTACAGTTTGCCTTTGGCTCTTTTTGATCAAACGTGTATGTTGAGATCCTCGATCATTAGTAATTATTTGTCTTACGACTATTTGATGTTGTTTGGGATATCATTTGTGTTTTCGGTTACTCGATTATTAAAGTGTTATATTGGACAATAATGGGTAAGAATGGAAAAAACATCGTGTGAGTATGGTGGAAATTGCTCAAATTCAGTGGCCCTGTTCCACAAGTTCCTTTCTTGCCAGTCTGACCACTGGATTATTTATTTGTTCAAATTACAGAGCAGCCAAGTTTTAATTTGTCCTACCGTGACATTGATCTTATTGACTTAACATGAAGGACTTTTTGTTCCATGTGATATTTTTTTAAATGATGTTAATATTTCAGTAGCGTTTTTTTTTGTTCAGAAAATTTTAAACCATTTTAATTTATTGTAAGTTGACAATAACCATGGTTTATTAACATTCGTAAATAACCGCTTCTTTCACATCTTAAGAGAAAGGCTAGATGTTATGCTTGACGTTTTCGAAAAACTCTTTCAAACTTTTTTTTTAGTATTCATTATTGTTGAAGGATGGTATCCTGATCAGAGTAAAGTGGCTCCAAGTGATTTCTGAGAAAATATTCCGGAATTTGGAAAAAAAGTAAACAAATTTCATTTTCTTCGAATTTCCACTGTTTTTTTTTGTATAAAAATATAAATTCTTAAACGAATTTGTATACTATTGTTTTTCATTAAAATTCAACAAACGTTTATACAAAGCCCATTTTCTTTTAATACATTTAAAAAGACCATAAAGATAATAATCGCTAAAAATTGGGTCGGTTTGAGATATTGTATCGAAAGGGATATTTCGATTCAAACATCTGAAAAAGTTGGGGATTAAAAGAAGATAGCATTTAAAACTTCGACCGCGGTAAATGATTTTTTCGATTTAGATAATCGTTCATGTGTGGCGGCAGCCAATTAGCGAGGACGCAAACAAAGTAAAGAGTGCGATAGTATTTGTATATAGGTACAAGGAAACTAAATTTTTTTTTCGAAAACCAGTTCGTGGAAATTCAGAAACGTTTGGTATCCTTGCCCGTCGTGCCGGAGAGATAGTGCAAGCATTCTGATGACAGACATCAAAATCTTAGAGTATCAAATTTTCTAAGATTTTCAAAATAAAATTTAATGCCTTTGAATTATAGAACGTTTCATCGTAAAAATAATGTTTTACAGTTTGTTGCGATAGGGACTGTTATTCCTGTCTGATCAACAGCCCAGTATTGTATGTAAGTGGTAGATATTTTGCAAAAGAGAGTATATCGGTAGCGGTAGTGCAACGGCCAGTACTTTCAACTCAGACTCTATGGATCCGAACAACGGGCTCACCCAGCTAGCTGACCTTAGCTACCTATCTCTCGTCATCGCCGGATAATTCCTCGTCGTCTCTACGATACCGGCAGGCCTGGCCACTATAAATCAATTCAAAATAACATTCTATATTCACTCAGAATTGACATCTGAAATTTTTGTAAATTTCTCCAACTTCCATATAATTCGAAAAAAAACAATGTCAAAAGTTCCTCTTCTAAAAGACAATCACGACTGTGCTTTTGAATTGATAGAGATTTGGGAATATCTAAATTTCATAAGTCACAGTGTGGGAATATACAAAACTGTTGTCAGCCTCTTTGGTTAACACGATAAGAAGAAAGAGACACCCTCTGACTTCCTTCTTATCTTGATAATGTACAGAGCTAGTTGAAAATTGTTATTCAATAACTCATTGAATGCCCATTCGAGATTTACATGATCGTCGACAATTCTGATTATTTGATATGATTTTCCAGTCACTTCTGTGAAGAATGTAATCGCATTTCTCAGCTCATCGAACTTACCATATGGGTAGCGGCATCTATTCCATTGCCAACCACCTCGTAAGAAAGCAGTACCGATCACTATGATGATCCTTATCTCTCTGACATATCGGGGCATAGAATCTTTATGGTAGCAGATTATTTCTAGTGTCACCACATAATAAAACAAATAGACATGAAAAATATAGGTAAAAAAATGCACATATTTTGATGAATTTAAAATATAAATAATTCATGTATTTGCAAAACGTTAAGTTACATACTAACTTAAAGAGGTCGCAATCGATAACGAATGGAAATAAAAAATAAGTGGACCTGCAATATCCTTTAAACTATTATAATTATTTTGTTACTGAAGAAACAAATGTTCAAAGTTTTCTAAAACATTCGGAAACGCGATAGCTCCAGTAGGGAGTTTCTGGGAGCAAACTCACTATTTCGAATGCATTGGGTTCACTAGATACGATTTTTTGAACCCCGTGTGTATTTACGATTGTTTTACCTTGATATAAACCGGGTACTAGACTTCTAAAAGTCATTAAACTTAGCTAATAACTTCAAGTCGATAACTTTTCATCCGAGGAACTTTGAATAGGACATATCTAGCTTTTATTTTGCAGTATTTGATAAATATAATGGGCATTTTCCTTCACGATAACTAGGAAACCATGCGGTTTAAAATATTTTGAGTAATACAATACAGTACAAGTTACATGGTGTTTTCATTTATGAATTACCATAATTTTATTAATTTTTTTTTTCAAATTTATTCCAGGTTCCATTATTTCTGGTTTAATAAAATCAGACATATATAATGAATTCATCGGCGTACTTTGAAGTCAAAAAGTTTAATCAAAATAACACGACGACGGGGTTATGTTATTAAATTCATTACTGCTTGACAGTTGAAAAAAAATTGTACTACATGATCGCGAATTTCAGGGAAATGCTTCAGAAGTTCGAGAAAATAAATTGCATTTTTTTTTTAAACCAAATTGAAGTTAGATATAATATTCTATTCGAAGTTCCTCAAGCAAAAATTTAATTTGCTAACTTTTCAGAGATAAGCGTCTGGTTTATGGCGGTCAAAAGAATCACGAATAGATATGCTTGAAGATGCGCACGAGAAGCAAGGAATGGTGTAAATGATAGAAGAGATGGCATTTTTTTTACCGAAATATTTACATCGTGTAATTCAAATAGCCTCAGGGTATGCTTAATACTTTTGTGCAAGGCTGTATTCCCTCAACTTACAGGTGCAGTGATGTATGTCTTAACGTTTTACTGTGTGTGCAACCTCCACAAGAGGTTGCAATATTTCTTTATTGACCTTGTGAGCTTCCCAGCTAGGTAACTTCGACGATAGCATCGCCCGACGGGGAGGGAACAAGAGAATGCGAATGGAGAGAGGAGAAGCATGTAATTGTTGATGAGGAGTGTAAAAATTGTAATTAGAGAAAGAGACAAAAGATAAGTCGGTCAGTTGATGACTTCGCGAAGAGTAAAAAAAAAAAGAAGAAGATGAAGGGCCTGAGAATTATATGGAGATAAAAATAGGGAAAAAATATTCTCGGAGAGAGTTCCACCTGGCGGCGCCATCGGGGATGTTAAAATGGGGATCCACTTTGCGCTCAACACTGTAGAACAATATAATTACTTATTGGCAATAATTAAATGAAAGAGGGGTGAGTGGTAGGGAGTTGTAGATGAAGAACACGAAAGCCAGTGTTAGTAGGTGATAAAGAAATAGTGAAACAACAAGTAGAGAGAGAGAGAGAGAGACTTCGTTGAAAACTAATCAAGATATATTAATTGCAGTGTACTTCACTCATATGGCTTTCGAGTGAGAATGTTCTGACTTCGTTGTGTGCGATATGTTTATATACTGCTTCTATAGGTATCGCTAAATATACACGCTCGCTTATTCGCATGAAATGCTGCTTAATAATATTGCTAGTTACAAGTGAGTGAGTGAAAAGGAAGAGAAAGAGAAGGATTAATATCTTGCTTGCTCAGTAATTGCAGACGAGTAATTTGTATCATGAAATACACCGATGAAGTGTGAAATATTAGTATATACTTCGATAAGTCACTCCTCCCAATACTCTCTTTGTTCTCTTTCTTTGTCGTTATGGGTACCTATTTTTTCTTCATTGACTTTCATAAATTGTGACTTTTCAAAGATTCTCTCTCACCTCGTTCTGATTCCTGCCATCTATGGAATCTGCATTGAGGATATTACGATTTGTTTATGTTATTCAAGTTTCTTTTATGCGGAAAACAAAACTACAAATATCGAGACTCAAATGATATTACAAATAGTCCTACACTTGATACATTCAAATATTGGACAAGTTAGGAGTAGCCGATTGAATCGTTCTTATGATAAATTGACATGTTTGTTGAATATTAAAGCTGATTAGGGCCTGGCTTATGTATCGTGATCCCTAAAATTCCTTTGACACACAAACCCATCTATTATGGATTATGGAGTATAGCCTGAGATGTGCTTCTGGAATTATCGAAATCTTATCTGTAACTACCTCAGGGTGTTCTTTAAATATCCCCATAGAATTCACGAGTATTTCTAAAATGTATTTTTGGAAAATACAGTATACCAAAAGTTTGTTTTATTGTACTCAGACATATAACGATATAGATTTTCGAGAGAGTCCCGATTGATCTCATATATATCAATAAAATGAAATACTTTAATTGCATGTAAGTAGAAAGGGAAATAACAGAGAAGGAAAATATTCGAATGAAAAAAGTATGCAAAAGTAATTTGATCGAATTGATTTAGTAAGAAAAATAAAAAAAATATGTTACTAACTTTTGCAATGTTGTCAGTACTCGAAATGAATACATTAGAACAAAACCGAATGTTTATTTATAGTAGCAATGGTCTTTCTATCACGTCTGTACAGCTCGTAACGTTTGCAGCTATCTCTTTCTCCCCCATCCCCTCACTTGCCTCACGCTCTATCTATACTGAACCCTCTTCCGATCAGTCCTGGTACGAAACGATCGGCACGAGATTCTCAAGGATGATGAGAAATGTGGAGTTAGTCGTGGAAACAAAGCATCCAATCAAACGTTAATTACATTAAAATGATTTAACTGACGAACCAATTGGAGAATCAATGCGTGGTGGGTTGGAACAATCAAGGAACTCGGTTTTTCAGGGCGTGTATTATTTTGAGCGTCAATAACAAACACTTTTATCTAGATTTAAAAACAGAGCCGCTTTTCCAAATATTTAGATTAGTATTTTTATATCGATTGCAAAAATTGACCTATTAGAAAATGATTAGAGTTTATTTCATTTTTTCAATCAAAATGATGATTCAAGGTATGGAAAATAGACGATTAATTCAATAAGACGAAATTTGAAAAAATAAAAATCTTCTTGCTCGTTCGTTTCCATTACTCTCCAGCTGGGCCAATATATACAAGTAACCTTCTAATATGAGAGGGCGCGATATCCAGTATATCCGCAGCCAAATTGAACTTGGGCAGCTAATAGGAATTTTGATTGACTGAATTAAATGGTTATTGGAAACGCGCTGGTTTGCGAAAGCGAACACGAGACCGTGTGGCTTTTAAATCGATTAGGTTGATTAGACCTTGTATTGCTGATCGTATACACTATATTTTTATATATTTTATCGAGTATTAAATGCGAGGTATATCACTTCACGACACGTTCATTTTTTCCAGTTGTATAAAACAGGTTTAAAAAACATCCCACGATTTTTTTTCAGAATCAATTGTTTACCAGCAGGTCTGATAACGTCTTTGATTCTTAAATTTATTAATTTATCTGTTCAAACGGTGCTAATTGAATAAAAAATGTACGGATCGACCTTTTTTCATTCGTTCGTTTTTATTCGTAAAAGCTCATCATAACCGTACTTTTAATACAGAAATACATATTCTTATATTTTCTAATGATTGAAATCAATCTTTCCAATATTGTTACGTGCATCATTTATTTTGAACCATTCGTAAATAATGTTTCGTAACGACCTATCGTATTGGATTCGCATAGAGGCAAAGCGAAAGGATGGAAAGATCGGTCAATACCAGCGGTTCTATTTTCACTAAGTTGCAGTTCTGAAACATCATTGGAGGGTTAGAACTGATCGCAAATTCTTTATCATTAGCATAAATTCATTCATTAGGACCAATCGCGAAATTTTTTATCAACTAGAGATATTTTTTTCCATTGTTGGAACATTAATGGTTGCAAATTTCGAGTATATACAATTTCCTAGGAAAAGGGGGGGGGGAGAAAGGAGGCTCTGCACCCTCTCAACTCGCTGAAAGCTCTGCCTCTGCGACTTTAAGCTTGCCATATCGCATATTACACATGTTGAATAATCGCAATTAAATAAATCAGAAGCAAAACACTTCAGCAAAAAAGGCTGCCTGTAGTTCAAGAAAATTGATGTGTTTCCTTGCTTCTTCTACATACCAAAAACCAAAAGTACTTTGTCCATCATAAAATCAACCGTTAACGATGACTCAAAGAAAATTTTGCATAAAAAATTCTGAATTCTGATAGGATTTTATCCAATCAGCGCATTATTTTTTCACCAATCAATGTCGTCTCGCAATTTTTCCTTTTATGAAAAAACTTCCTTCATAATCTCCTTCATTCAATTTTAGGGCTAAACATTTTTCTCGTTCTAATTTTTTTGTATGAATTAGGCCATACGCTACTGCTGGACATGCTGTTGTTAAAATTCCAAGAAATTTCGCGAATTCTCGGACTTTGTAACTATTGCCTATTTTAAAGTGACCGCATAAGTTCACTATCTGATTTTTCATTTTATTTGGAAGATTCAAAGTAAATTTTACAGAGTCAATGATAAACCCTAAAAATTTACAACTTTAATTTGCGAGTAAGTGATTTTTTTCAAAATTTATGATGAAACCAAGACTCACCAATAAATGAACGGCTTCTTTCATGTTTCCTTCACATGTATCTTTTGTATTACTAGTGAATAGAAAATCGTCCAAATAAACCACTGTGAATACACCCTTTGTTCTTAATATAATCGTTACCGGTTTCATAATTTTTGTAAAAATATATGAACTAATGACAGTCTAAAAGGCAAACAGCAAAATTGAAAGAGTTTGTCCTCGAATTTGAATCTCAAAAATTTTGTATGTTCCTCAAATATTGAACCCATGAATATTCCTAATGAACCCATGAAATCGTCTCGAGAAATCAAACTCACGGCAACTTTTATATCTTCCAATTTAAAATATGGAGGGTTTATGTATTTATTCAATTTCTTCAGGTTAAAAATGAATCGAAAAGACCCGTTTAGAGTCGAGAAAAAAGGGAGAAACAAATTAATCCTTGTGTGGAAGACACTTTTCAATTCCACCTTTCTCTAATAATGTTCAAATTTCTGATTCCATTATTTCTTCCTCTTTGCTAGAAAAATTTTGAGTCTTTGGGATAATTTTTTGTATCGATGTTTGAATGAAAGGAATTTTATACCCTTTTACACAATTCAATATGAATTTATCGTCTGTATTTTTTTTTTTCATTTATTCTGCAACTGAAATAGTCTACCTGCTATTTTCTGTACCTTACTAATTTCTTGTATGACGACTGATTTGTCGTCTGCTTGTAGGCTGCAGATGGGTATTTTGCGTTTCCCTGAGCCTTGAAATTATCTTTTTTGGATTTGTCCTTAATTTTCGCGCAGGCTTTTTCAATCTCTCTGGCATTCTTTTACTTCGTCTACGAGATTGTCTCTACATCACCATTCATCTGAAACCATTTCTTCCACAGACGGTTTAATACTAATGTCCATTTGGGGTGTAATGAAAAATTTACGAGCGATCGACTGCTGAAAAAATACGTCAGACATAATTTGACCAGCATGACTAAGATAATCGATTATCGTCTTCATCGAGTCCATTTTCTGGAGAATCTACAATCATAGACACTGCCGCTCCCAAGGCTGTCAAGGCTGTGCCTACGAAGTTTTGTGTATCCATAAAATGCTGATCCCGCTTTTTAGCGATATCAGTCAACATTGGAACTATTTCCAAATTGAGTTTAGGAGCTTCGACATGCAATTCTGCTTTCCTATTGTAAAATTCCAAGATTTCCGTTTTGTTTTTCTAAGGAAGACCTTGCTTCACCCATTTACCCCATGTATTTTTCAATTCTGGGTGACATTTTGTCTCTTTAAACTTTAATTCACTCTAATCAACTCCCAAAGCTCTCAAGACAATATCTCTAGAATAACTTTCTAACGACTCCTCAGTTTTATCTTTCCTTTGCGGAATAATTTCCTTATTATCTTGCTCTATATCTTTAACTGGAAGGATAAAGACGAAAACAAGAAGACCATAAAGGGATCGCTCTAAAGGGACACTTATTGTGTATGAATGTGACCAATGGTCTCATTGAACATTACAATCAAAACCTCTGCTAAAGTCGTGTGGACTCACAGCTCTCTAACCTCGTGTGAAGTGATAGAGTAATTGAGATGGTATTCAGATTACTATTTATACATATACTTTACCTGTAATTTTCTTGATATTAGAATCGTCAATTGCTGGTTATGTTGGAACTTTTTTTTTAGACTCCAACAACAGCTCCACCACTTTTTTAAGATTGGAAATCTGGTTTTGCAATTTGTCGAATTTTTCGTCACCTTTGTTTTTGCAATGACTCTTTTTTGATCTTGTCCAAACATTTAATGGTTTGTTAAATATTATGTTTATTGCGAATATTGGTAATTATTTTAAATATGGACTTTTCCGGGAAATGGTGATAAATCATTAGTTTACACCTCTAAAAATATATATGTCAAGTTTTGAGTGAAAATTCGAACGTTAAAGTATTCGAAAAGAGCATAAAAAAGTGATGCACGACATCTGTCCTAAAGGGTCGGAGTCTTGGTGCGAGTACTTTGTACACTCGATTTTGATGAATATGAAAATGTACTTCCAAAAGCAGGACTAGATGCCATCAATTCAATATACACTGATCGTAGCAGAGACGATCTTTACAATCAGTGGCACATAGTAAAATTTGAAGCAATCGCTTCGTTCATAAGCGTTCATAATTCACCAATTTTTAACATAGTGACATTCAGATATCGATACATCGTTCGATGTAAGAATGTCGCAGACCTAAATTTTGCCTGTCGTACATAGTAAAATTTGAGAGGACTGCATTCGGCATCAAAATTACTATGCACTTTGGTGAAATGTAATAGAATGGCGATATAGAACAGCGCTACTACAAAACATAGCAAATTTTTTTAGCAAATTCATCCGAAATATTCTTATAAAAGTCTCTCCGTGTGTGTTAGGGAAAACTAAGCAGGGCCTCATCGCAGCCTTAATCAAATTTCTACACGGGATCATCCATAAAAAGAATTTCACAGATATTCTACTTACGTATTTTTGTAGCGAATTGAATTCTCTATCTATAAATAAAGTCCTTAGAGTCTTCCTAGAACCAACTGTTCAAGGGTTACAGCAGTTTGAAGTTTCTAACATTACCGAGCCAGATTTGGTATATATCAATTTCTACTTTTGAGGTCGCTCCTTTCAATGGCGCTGTTTAAATTGGGCTGAAACCTATATGTTTTCTTATATATTTTTTGAAAATTAAGCATAAAGTAGCAATTTTAGACGTCAACGGTTTGTGTGCGCTTACAGTGCTCAAACGGTTCGGCATTACGTCACCATGTTTATAACAAGTTAATCAATTGAATTGTAAACACGGGAAATCACACGCACACGCACATTTTATAATTAATTCAAACAAGTGGTGGAAATATAAACAAATTATGTCGTTCGTTCAAACAAATGAGAACAGTATGTATCCGATATTTTTGCTCAGATAACGATTCTAGAAGCCATTTTAGAAAAACTATTTTTAAAAATAGGTTTTAGTCCAATTTAAATAGCGACATTGATAGGAGTGACCTGGAAAATACAAATTAATACATGCGAATCAGGCTGGGTGACATTAGAAACTTCAAACTACTGTAACCGTTGAACGGTTGGTTCTCTAGGCAAATGACTCTAATGACTTTATTTGTAGGGAACTCAACTCTCTACAAAAATAAGTAAGTAGGATATCTATGAAATTTTCTTTACGGATGATATGGAACAATATTCACTGAAGTTTTCTTTTACGTGTTATTCTTATGAAAAGTTGAAGTATACGGTGGGTCTGCCGAAATAATTTTATGAAGCTGTCCTTTCGGCTAGCTTCATCGTTTGGCATAATAAGAATAAAAATGCTTGCGGAAAAAAATATCGATTTTTTTCGACACACCCTAATATACAGATTACTTTACTATGGGAGGCACCACTATCGATTTTAAGTTGGTCACGTGAGCTCGATGACTATCTAAAATCTTTTTTATTTTTAACCTTTAAATATTCAATTTTAGTCAATTGCTGTCAACGCCATTGAGACCAGATTCAAGAGGTGCTGTTTTCAATACATCATTGTGCGAAAATATACGATTAACATTTTTTTTTCAATTTATCCATCACTGTAACTACAGGAAAGTTGTGTACAAAGTTTTATGTTTATACATTCAACCGATTGTTATTTATAAAATAAATCGAAACACCTAAAATTCCAATGTTTACACTGTTCATACCCCTTAACCAGACGAGCCTTTGTGAACCTTTAATATCTAAACTGACTATTAAATAAATTTTTTCTCTATTAGTTACTTTTTCACTGCACCTTACACAGGAGCATCCATTTTTCAATCACTCTAATGCATTTAATATATAGGTACAAACTAAAACATGCGCGCGATTCACATAAGGGAGCACAGGCATAATAGCCAGAGGGTAACATAGGAGACCAAGCGCTGCTAATGAGTAAGCCTGTATCTCGGTCTCCGTGGTTCTTGTTCACTCTTGCTCGCCCTTCCAACGTCTGCGCGCTACTTTAATTGTTCAAAGCGCAAATTGGTTGGTTTTAATTAGCGTAATTATTTTGACTCCTTTCATGTCCGTTTCCAAAATCTCTTGGCGAATCAACTTCAATGTATTTATATATACGAGGCTAAGTATGTACATTCCTAATTATCAGAAAAAATAATAGTGAAATCAAATTTCGTTTCCAAAGAGTCCAGTAGTAGAGTTCCCAATTCTTTTTTGCTATCATTAGTCATCTTTATCTCAAAAAGATCAAGAATTGGCCTTGTGTGTAAACAATTACGATAATATTAACAAACTCGATTGTTCTGATTTTAGACAATTGTACTTTCCCCCTCGCTATGAGAATAAAATCTTTATCGTGTACGCGACTCGGAAATAAGCATATTTATGAATAAGTTCGCTCCAAGTCTCTTTACCAAAAGGACCGCATTCCCATCTGAGGATTTTCATAATTCATTCGGAAATATGAATTGCTTCTTCGATCCAATTTCCAAATAAAACTCTACAAAAAGTTTTTCTAAATTGACTATTTCTTCAATGTCTCTACGCGAAATAATTATTTTTATACTTCGATCACATAAATGATCTTCGGCTTTGAATAACACGATGCATGATTTATGAATTTACGATGACCACGTTTTCAGCAACTCCAATGGGTACACTCGTGCAAATTCACATAAACTTGATTCATGGAAGTCGTTCACGCAATGGTTATGGAAACAATATCGATGCTAACGATGCTGGGATTTGATACTGGAGACATCGGATATCGTCGTGGAGAGATTATCTCCTCAAACATTCGTCTCATCGAGTGCTAATAAAGTTTTGAATTTTTTGTTATTGTGAATTTGCACTAGGGTACGGTTATTAGAATTAGTTATTTTATAAATTTATTAATGTAAATAGTTAGATAAATTGTGGGAGTGAAATTCATGGAATCCATGATTATTTTTCATTCACGACTTTGATTAGTCATATTTGAGATAAAAATTTCTTTAACATGTGAAGATTCAACACGGATGTGTAATAAACATGAAAATTCAAGTGTTAAGTTTCTGTTATTATTCGTATGAAATTTTCACTACGGTTGTTTTGCACGACAAAGATCAGAATGAAAAAAGTCCTTATAAAAGAGAAATTTCAAACGAAACAAATTTAATAAAAAAAATTTTTTAAAGAATACAAACAAAAAAAATTAAAAAAAAAATTTAAAGAAACCTGTACACAACGTTGTGCAAATGCGCGATCAAGAACGATAGGCATATTATCCAAATCAACCAAGGCTGTCATAGGTTTATGAAATTGAGTCCGATGCAAAAAAATATTACAGAACAAAAACGATACGAATGGGGGAAAAAAATCGGCTCAAATACTTGATGAGCTCGTGTTCACTATTTATGCAGTATGGGGGAATTCAGAGAATAAACACTCGTCAGAAATATATTAGTCGATATTTTGTTTACGAATCTTATTTTTTATTTTATTTATAACGTTTTTTGCATCAAACTTAAGTTCATAAATCACAATGGAAGTTCCCGTACTCAGCCATAAAAATTTCAATTGAACTTGAGTTATTTTATGACTTTTTACGAAATGCCACTTGATGATTGTATGAGGAATAAATTCTTCAATGTTTGGATGGTTCAATATTAGATAATTTCATAGAGCAAATATTTTAACTATATTTGTGAAAAATATGAGAGCCATGGTCAATAAATATCCAACTCTTCTTCCCACAGGAGGGTTTTAAGATTTTTTTAAATTTGAAACACTAAAAAATTTTTGTGTATATTAAACTCATTCAGAGTATGGTTGGAATGCAGTTTTATGAATAGTATATTCAACAAATATTAATAATTCAAAAGCAAAGAACAATATTCTGTAAGCTATATATTTTGAGCAGAACCAGTAGCTCAATAACTGCATTGACAATCAAAATCATTGTTAAATGATTAGCAGAAAAACAACTTTAAAACTGCCTCCTAATCAACAATACCAAATTCTACGAAATTTCAAAAAAACTTCCACGAAATTTTTAAAAGTTACGACTCTTTGAAAAATACTCTTTTTATGCGTTGAGATAAAAATTAAAAAAAAAATCCATAAAATTCCTCCCAGTACATACTAATAGATGGAAAGTTTGTACGAAAATGAAGAAAGGCGAGGATTACGGGTTCGGTAGTTTGCTAGCTTCAATTAACTTTAACTAGCTTTAATCAATACAATTGGCATGAAGATCTAACTATTGGCCTATAGAAAAAAGAGATGGTTATATAAATGAAGGAAGAAATGTGTTATAAATGAAAATAGGCATCAGAAATAAAAAAAAATGTTTCCTCGCTTTCGTTATATTTCGTTGAAAGTTTATTAAGGCCGTTAATCGGCGAATTTTCAAGGTGCATTAAGACACCACATATATACAGTTGACCAATCTTTTAAAAGGCCTTATAACAGGATACTCAACTCTCGGTCCAGTTGTACGTAGAAAGTGGAGACCGCTCTCCGCTGCAGATCCAGGGACATGGGTATGAGTTCGTTGAGTGCTGAGTTCATTGGTTCTCCTCGTCCCGCAAGACCCCGGATAAATTAGCAATTTAATTATAGAACTGTCAGAGTCGGTTATTAAATTAATAACGAGAAAGAGAAAGAAGGGCAGAGAGGGAGAGAGGGGGGAGGGAGAACGAGAGAGGGGGGGGGGGGGAGAGGTAGCTGCTTCGGGAGAGTTCCAATCGAATCCGTCATCGCAACGTTTTGCGATTCGTGCACCATGTACCAAACTTCTCGACGTTCAATTTATATTCATTTGCTGCCTTCGTCCATATTTGCCAGTCTCCAAGATTTTAATGAGTATTCAGCGATAAGTACGTTTCACCAGTGCAACCTCGAGTGTTAAGGCCTCTATATATATATATATATATATATGTGAACGCGACAGAATATGAACTTTTAATTATACTGAGCAACATTTTTGTATAGAAGTGACTGGGGAAAAACGGGCTACCTAAGGAAATATCATACTTTTCAGAAGTTTGAGGAGCTTTATCTATTGCCTACTCTCAAAAACCAAAAGACTTATTGTATTTTTTTGCAATTTTAAAAAAAAGGAATAATTTTGCTCACTCATAAAGGAAGCTTTGTGACGATCAAAAATTTTTTTTTCCAGTTTTCAATGTCAATGTGCTCAAAATGTTCCGAAACATCGAAAAATCATGTGTGTGTGTGTGTGTGTGTGTGTGGGTGGGTGGGTGTGTTATGGCACTGCAAAATTCAAACGCTTTTAATTCGGAAACGGTTTGAGATAAAGGGCTACCGTTTGCACAGATGTTAATCTATACAAGCTTTTCATTCTCTGATAATTTTATCAAAATTAAAAAAAAAAAACGAATCTGCCGACGTTTTGAAATTTTCATAAAAATTGTGTCGACGCTCTAACATTCGAAAATTTAGAGATTTATTAATAATTTTTTTTTTTATAGACTATCATAATAGAAAGGTTGGTATTGAATTTGGGGAATATCGGTTGAGCGGTTTAAATTTTATGACATTTTGAATTTTACGGAAATATGAGTTTTTTAAAAAATCGTCTAACCGCTTTTATTTTTGGAAATTTTGTAAGATATTATGTGTATAAGTCTGTACTTCCTCTATATTTTGCAGCAAAGTTGTCAGAATTATTTAATTTCAGTATCAATAGAAAAACGATGAAAATTGAAAGATGCAAACTGTTTTTTCTGCTGGCTCGTCATTCAATTTTTTTTTTTACCCAAACAAACCCAAACAAAGAGATAAATTAAAGTTCGTAAAAGAAGGTAGAGAAAATATATTATTTCCTTGTTTACAAAAAAAATGCTGCGAATTGAAATTTGCAAATGGCTTCCTCAAGATGGTCAAGATGCATGGTGCTCAAGATGCACGATACTCATTTTGGCTTCGTCATAGAGGAATGATCAATATAGCACCTCATAGAGGAAACTTTGAGCATCGTGCATCTTGAGCACCGTGCATCTTGACCATCTTGAAGAAGCAATTTGCAAATTTCAATTTGCAGTATTTTTTTTTTCGTCCCAATGGGGTACCCCTCAATAATTGCTAATTTTTGTTTCACCCCAATTTTAATCCAACGCACCTTGACTGTTCCTTTTAAAAAGTTGTCGAAAAAAAATAAGAACTGCTTCAAAATTTCTCCTTTTTTCCAATTTTCATTTTTCTTAAAATTTTTACTTTTCCTTGCATTTTGAAGTTTTTTTCATATTTTAAAATAATTCCGCCTTTTCCTTTTCACGAAAAATATAACGAATTGCGAGAACGAAAAAAAATGTCTACAAAAATAACAAGCTTTGCCGCGCTGAAAAAAATTCTGGTTATGAAATTGCTTTTGAGGACTCATAGCGCGCAAATTCGACATTCAACAGCTTAATCTTCATACTTTACTAAATGCACGGAGTGAATCGAGTGCATATTAAAAAATCTCACTAGTTAAGGGCAACGTTGATGTTTAACAAATTATACATGTACGTCGATACACATCTACGTTAATGTTCATATTTATACGAAATAAGTACACTCGGCAGCTAATTGCTATATAAACATCGAGCTTTACGAGGCGTATGTTACAAGGCAACCGCCAGTCGCACCGCGTTTCGCAAATACAGGTTCACCTATTACCGTTTAATTTGTACTGCTTTACGAATCTCGACTAATACAAGCGACCGATGCATGCCATACATTTCATATATGAGATACATGATCCATAAATAGAAATGTTCGAATATCAAGAGTCACGGTAATGATTGAAGACAAGTACATATTTTGACCGCACATCTGCTGAGTACTTCACTCGAAATTCTTTTTCCAATCAAAACTTTTCTACACGGTATTTCCGTCTTTATCGGGTTTTTCTTTCTTCTTGACGTATATCGTGTAAAACAACTATAATGTAAAGCAACTGTACCTTTAATAAATTTATAGATGTTTGGTTAATGGATTTTTCGTTCTGCGTATTCGCGTAGCACGTACGGCTGGGAAACTAACTAATAATATATTAAATATTTGGTATCTTATAAAATGTTGTTGAATTATTGAAAACACGTTTAGTATCGATTAATTTAATGATTTTATTGATATCTTTCAAAGGAACGTAGATAAGGATACGTGAAATTTGATAAAAAATTGTTTAATTGGAAAAACTATTATTTCCGCGCGAGCGCGTGACAAAGGCGTATCAACCTCATGAGAATGTTGTATAAAACCAACGAAATCACTTTAAAAACTTGAAATTATTATTTCATCTTATTTCTACACCTATCTTTTTGGGTTTCCACGAGCCCTCCCCATTACTTAAACCTCACTTTTCCTGATATTCCAATGGGCCTGTTTCTGTTTCTGCGAGACCTTCCAAAAGTGTTGCTAACAGTCATTTCTTTCTAGTGCACGACTTCAGCATATCGGAAAGCAAACTAAATGAATTCATTTCCACTAATTAGTTGGAAATTCGGTCTATATATTTTTTGAATTCAAGCTCATTTAGGGCCTTCACAAATCTAGGAAAATTGACTCCGGCCCACTTATTGATGTGTGTATCGGTATTGGCTTCGTCCAAGGCCTTTTGGGGTGGGGGTCGAAACAGCGAACGATCAAAATAGCGAACAGGCATTCTGTATATCTATATCTATATATATATATCATATAGATATACAGAATGCGTACATTAAATATCCTTATATCTTTTATTGATAATATGTCAACAGCAATAAATAGAAGCGAATATATAATCGTATGCTCTATTAGCCGTTGTAAGTACTGCAGTAATGATAGTCATCGACAAAGTGTTCAAAACATAGCGACTTTTTACATCAGGAACAGCAAACAATAGCAACATTTTCACATCCTGGAACTTCACAATGTGAGTTGCAAGAATCTCCAAATGCAAAGTCTACAGGATTTTCAAAATTGACTGGTTTTTCTTCAATATAACCACTTTTGTACCAAGAATATTTGAAAAGATCGATATAACGTGGTGACGACAGTTGGTTATGAACGAGTGACTGCAGCTTTATGATATTATTTCTCAAATACAAATCAATATTATAATTCATCAATAGACAAGTATCAGAAAAATGTCTAACAAAATTTTTCCATACTCGGAATCCAAAAACATCGAGGGGTTGGATTTTTCCGGTAGTTCCTTTAGGTATAACCATTACTTTGACATCTCTATTTGAAGGTTTCACATCAAGTACAGCTTGGGGACAGTGTCCAGTCCAAGAATCAATCAGTAATAAAGATTTTGAACCAATTTTCGGGAAAAACATATGCTGCATCCAAATTTTGAAATGATCTGAAATAAAAAAACGTATTTTTTTTCATTCGAAAAAATATCTATACACAAACAGTGGGTGTAATTTATACCTGAAGTAAGCTTCCCAGACTTGGATCCTTCTATGTACACATTATCTGGTCTGAAAAGCGTTTTCTCCACTATTGGACCAATCTTGCCGGTTGGTTCTTTTTAAACCAAAAATAGAGGAGATAGCAGTTTGCCGTCAGCTGATATAGTCGGCTGAATCGTATAACTGTGGGTCGTAGATGAGACTGATTGTACAACACATTGTACTTGCTTTTCTCCTTCGAATGATAAAGTTCTTCCGGAATGCATTTCTAGCTGGAAGCCACTCTGATCTGCGTTGAATGTATTTGACAATTTGTATGTTGCAATATTTTGCTTTACGTCAAAGACAAATTTTTAAATTTGTTGTTCCAAGATTTCTCCATCTTCAATTGTTTTGGATGTAATGAACTTATTAATTTTTCTCGATACGATACGATGAGCCGCTTTAAATGATTTTATCCACTTAGGAGATGCTTTGAAACGAAAATCAGAATGCCCCATTTCTTTTTGAGCATGTATGGCCCATTTTTTCAAATCGGAATCGTGCACTATTAAACCAGCATCCACAGCAGCTTTGAAATTTTCCAAAGTGTAACTACAAATTCGTCCTAATTTTTCTTTGTACATCCCACCCTTGTTCAAATTGTGTGCCCACCGCTGCAACTGTCGTATAGATTGCACTCTCTTGAACTTTTGTTTAACACTGCCCAGACTTAAATTTCCTTTCTTCCCGCTGCGCCAATACTGAACGGCCCTTAATTTGTACTCGTAAGATAAATCTTCGTCATCACGAGTGCATGTATCAGGCGGAAGTTCTGGTTCATGCAAGGCGTTTGCCCACTCCTTATCTTCAACAATTTCCATTTCCCAATCCTTGAACGGTTCTTCAAAATCCAAAGAATTTTCTTCTACCATTTCAAAACCACTGTATTCGTTCATTGCAGTCAACAAAATATTTTCAAAGTTTTTTTTCAACTGTACTTGATCGATATTCACTGGCGAATCCGGTAAACGCATAACTTCAAAAGTTGCGAGAAGCATTCTAATAACGTTCATAGGATTTATCTTCATTTTGATTAATACTTGCAACTTCGTTTTAAATAGTCTCGAATTGTAAGGCACTTCTTTCGTGTAGAATAAAAATAACCGACTGTGGTGAATATATTCCGCAATCGCAGTTTTATCACTGCTTCTGCGTCGTATTTCAAATCTAATTTTGGGAGCGAGTCACAGACTGAACAGAGATGACTTCCAAATAACACCGTCAAGTAAAGGGGCGGGGGGGGGGGAGGGGGGATTTGATGATAACTTGAATTGATGATAGCTATGGAAATGTGTCAATAATTACCGAATTTTTGTGAAAAACATAAGGAATAGATATTTTTGGAATTTGTCTTGGGGGTTATTCAATATTAACTAATAAAAAAAATTGTTATCTGTAGAAGTTATCCCATCAGTAATTTTTGGCGGGAATAAGTAAATTCTTTCAAACTATGGATGTGATTCATATGAATACCATGGAAAGTTACAAAAAACGAAATGATGAAGTGGTAGAATTTTCAACCGAAAAATTTGATGTTCTCGCATTTTTCTTGCTCAATTAGGAAAAATCTATTGTTTAAATAAATTTTGAATAGAAACTTCTAAGTATAACTAGAAGAGTCAGATTGCCTTCAAATGAAAAATAAACCATAAGGATTGGACGCATACTTTAGGTTCTATAACTTTCACTAGTTATGAGAATGTAATTTCGAGAAAAATCTATCCATCATTTAAGATGTAAATATTAAAAATATGAAGGAAAAACGTATCAGGACCAGAAGAAATAAGGAAAACAAAAAATTACTGCCGTTTTATTGAGATTTGATGTAAACATATATAGGGGTAGTTCACCCCCTTAACTTGATTTGCGAGAAAAACGCAAAAACACGTATCTACTATTTTTTTGCCCTCTTTGAAATGCAATTAAGTTCATCGAGATAGATGCAATACTTTTTTTGTTATAACGATTTTGTGAATTTCAACCCCTATAACTTTTTTTCTATGCAACCCTCCGATATGAAACCAGTTGCATTTTTCATCGTTTATCATTAAGATAATTATCCATTTGGGTGCATTCTATTATCTCAGGTGAAAATAGGTGAAACCTGAAAAGTACCCCTCGGAGGTCTCAACTTTAAAGGGTGATTTCAACCCCTAGAAACGTTTTTCCGCCGATAAAAAAAAATACGTGTCTTTTATATTTTGATGTAGAATAACATATTTAAATTTCATCAAAATCGAAGGACGTCAGCAGAGAACCTTTCCTTGTTAGCGCAGAAAACTCAGTCCATTCGACGAAATTCTCATTGCATTTTATTACTTGGTGGTCGGTTATGTTTTAAATTTTCTATTTTGTCTCATTTGATTGCAGAATGTTCGGCGGGGCGTGCTCAGGTTGCGGCCAACTGATACCAGCTAACGAGCTGGTCACAAGAGCAGGAGGAACAGTTTTTCACGTGAAGTGTTTCAGGTGCAGCAAATGTGCTGGGGAACTGGTCTCTGGTGACAAGTAAGTTGGGGAACCTTTTCATTTTCATTTTCTAAAGTAATTTTGTCCTATAAGTGAAACTATATTACACAACATCTTTTCACGTATTCATTCATTTTTTGAATCCAGTGCTATAATTTGATTTATCGAATCCAGGTAAATAAATTGATTGGATCTAGTGTGTAAACAATTCTTATTTAGTAATGTAAAAGTCACATTACGTGATAATCGCAATGATCTTAAACTTCCGCGTGGTCAAAACATTGTATGATCTTTCACTGTCAATCTAATAAAATAATGAAACTTGAAACTAATATGAAATAAATAATGAAAATGAAACAGTGTAGATGAAAAAATTATCGTTGATTAATGCTTGAACCCAGTAGAGTAGGAGCATCTTACTATGTGTACTAATTAGTAATCAACATGTTTTTCTAATAGAAACACGAAACAAAATGTGCTAAAATGGTCTTTGCCAAGGATGCAGTTCAGGCTAGGCCTGATGTATTGCTTTTAGCTATGTAAAAACTCAGAACACCGTGTGTACTTTTAATTTTCGAATAATTCTATTTCTAGAGCCCGTTATACGAAACTTTTACTCCATGGAACTAGGACAATCGAACGAGAGTAAAATTTGTTTTGAAAAATCTATAAAAGTCTCAAGCTCACGAGCAGAGTTTGGTTTAAAGAGATCCACAACATCAAGCCTTATCAAAATCTTCAATGTCTGAAAATTTATAATTCTAATATGAATTTAAAGGAAGGGTGATGTCAGTTGGAAGGTAGTGTAATCGCAGCAATATTGTAATTTTGTCAATCTGGGCAGAGCGCTCTATTTTATACCAAAACGTTTCAATATTTGAGGGGTGATTAATTACACGAATACCAGGACCTTAGGATTTTTAAGACCCTCGTCTCTCTCGGAGAAGAAGTTAGTGTGCAGGTTCATAAATTGACCTCTGGGTCTTGTCCGGAGCGGTAATCACCTCTAGATTTCCTCTTCCTGCAACTTGAGAAAGTAGTTCAACTCGGCCTTTAAAAACAAATACTTTCGTCCGGATCATGAGCACCGTGTGTTCTGAAATAATTTATAGTGTTGCAAACAAATCAAGTGCCATGACTTGCGTCACTGCACTTTTATTGTATGATAGACGCTGTATCTCGAAATGTCGAGAATGCATTCTACATTATAATATTATATTGATAGAAATAAGAAGAAGACTGAAAAGGTTGGAAACACCGAAAGGCCCCGAACCTTTCCTGTTATAGAATAAATGTAGAGCTACTCCTTTGATGCGAAAGCACTCCGTCCGTAGCGTCCCTTCTCTGACTAATTTCTATTGCCACGGATATTATGCAAAGGAATTAACCTTTTCAGTCAAAATAATACTTTCAAAATGTTGTGGTTAATTGTTGATTTTTATATTATGAGTACGGGTATTATAAATATTATTCATAATGATTGAGAAAAGCAGCATCATTTTTCCACTAGACATATTAAAAAAATATGACAAAGCAAGTCAAGACCGTTAATATCACAGTAAAATAAAATCTACCCTCATAATGGAACATGTTTATTTTTTCCTGCACATAAATAAAATCGCATAATTCGATTAGACCAAGTACGAGTGATGTTTTGATTTATCAAATCTCCTTTTTGAAAAATTTTTAAAAAATATGAAAATTAAATTTATCAGAAAGTTGCTGCGGATATAGGTAGATAAAGAGTTCCTTCTTCAAAATTATTTTGGAAATTTATCCGTTTAAGAAATAAGAAACCACACATGTCAAGTTTTACTTAAAAAACTTGAATAAATCTGTAAGCATGAGTATCCATAGTTATGAAAAAATAACCAGTATTTTTCACATGTATCCATGAAGAAAATTTCCAATTTATTCAGAGCTCTGTGATTTTGGTTAGTGATCGTTAAGTAAGACGGAGTTTTTCTCAGGCCTTAACCATGAATAATCTTACAAGGAATCATATTTTAGTGTGCCGTTTCGATTTTGATAATTTTTTTTAGTCCATCCAAAAATGAGAGACACAATTTTTTTTTTTATCAGCTCAAATTATATTTAAGGGGTAAAATCAACTCCCAAAGTTAGGCATGTTTTGCTTTTGGTAGAGTATTTCGTAATGGAAGCATTCAACCGATCGGAATGATACCAATTGCATAATGTTTTTTACGTCCAATAATTTGTAATTTGTATGACATTTTCAACTTCCTATGTACCCTTAATGTTGGGGGTTAAGGGGTGTACCACCCCCTGTCATTCATAATTTTTTAATGTAAAAAAAGCCATTATTCGATTTCAATGGAAAGAATAACATTGTGAAGAGCAAAAAAAAAATAAAGTTGATGCGTTTTTGAATATTTTCAAGAAAAAATTAATGGCGGGTATGAGAAGTTAGAACGACTAATATTTTGAACAGGCATTCTGTATATCTATATATGTATATATAGATATGCATTCGATATGCTGTTCGGAATTTTAGTCGTTCTAACTTTTGATACCCACGCAAAATTAAGAGGGAAAAACATTCTTAAAATCTTAAATTTTATTTTGCGCATTTATTTTAATTATTTCATTTTAATTAGATATCTAGACCCGTCCGGAGTTATCAGTTTTTGCTTAAAAAATGTGTATCTCTCACTATAATTATGATGATGCCACTTAATATGTGTCATTTTTTTTACTTTTTAACAATCTTTTTAAATAAAAATTGAAAAACGAAAAATCATTTTTTTAATGCATTTTTTGGCTATTTTTAGTCAATAATTCGTTTTTCGTTCAATGGGACACTTTCAATTATCTTTTTTTTAATTCACAGAAGTCTACGTTAAAAACCAAACATTTTTGAGCCATATTGCAAGAAGGACTTCAAATAACTTCTAGTAAAAAAAATTGGAAAACTTATTTTTTTTCTATCATTTCGATCTGTTTTTCTTCTAAGATCACGTAATTCCTTTAATCAGTCTCAAAATGCATAACTCTTACATCTTATACCTTACTTGATTCACTATCGTTACAGACATTAATTTCTTTTTTTTATGTTATGCGTTTTTATTTCCGTTGATCTAGAAAGTCTTTTTCCACTAATTGTGTTATCAGTATTCGGTGTGGCAGAATGAATTTGTTGTGTACTGGGTGTGGATTTAGCACTGATAAAACAATTCAACACGTTTTTCTCCATTGATTGATTTATACTAAGTTTTAGACGTATAAATTTAACTTTAATATGCATTAAGGGGCCTTGTGATGGTGTAGGTGGGATCCTGAAAAGGATGACTGCTGGAGCCTCAGTTACCTTTTGATCAGGAAATCACAACGATGCAAGAGTTTTATGCATAGGCTTCTCAACCGAATAATTTATCGAAAATTGAAGTTAATTTTTCGTTTAAAACTGAGTATCAATCAATGGAGGAAAAATTTTTGAATCGTTATGTAATGTAATGCATAACGTAATGCTGAATCCATACCCAATACACAACAAATTCATTCTGCCACACCGAATATTGACAACACAATTAGTGGTAAAAGACTCTGCATCAACGGAAATAAAAACGCATAGTATTCAAAAAAAAAAGAAATAAAAGAAAAGTCTGTAATAATAGTGAATAAAATAACATGTAAAATGTAACAGAAAAATTATGTATTTCGAGACTGATTGAATAATTACGTGATCTTAAAAGAAAAACAAATCGAAATTATAGAACAAAAAATTTTTTTCCAATTTTTTTTACTAAAAGTTATCGAAGCCTACCTTACAATACGGCTGCAAAATGTTTGGTTTTTTAACGTAGAATTTTGTGAATTTTTTTTGAAAAAAAAGAAAGTGTTCCATTGAGCGAAAAACTAATTTTTTTTTACTAATCAAGCCTGAAAAGGCTTTTTAAATTTTTTTTTCCGCTTTTTAATTTTTTTTTAGAAAGAGCGTTAAAAAGTAAAACAAATAACCCATGTTAAGAGCAATCATCATAATTATAGTCAGAGATATACATTTTTAAGCAAAAACCGATAACTCCAGAATGGGTGGAGATAACGAGCTACAAATTTAACTGAATACTTTTTTTCACATGCATAAAAACATATTAAAAAATTTTAAAAATCGAAGAAAGCCGCCGTTGCAACGTCATTGAATTGACATGGAATGACCCATATAGACTGTGCACAAGTAATTTAATATATAGAAACACTCGCGGAGCGGCCCGAGCCTGCTCAAATGCCCGATATATTACGCGAACAGAAAACATCGCAGGACGGCGGACGGCCATGCGTCTCACTTAGCGGTCATTTTGGCGACTGGCACAAAGACCCGAGGAAGCCGACGGGCATCGTTCTGGACGGCGCCACGAGTCCAAATTCGAAATTAAATTTGTTTTTTTATTATTGTTAAACATTTGGCGATGTTTGAAGCTCGTGGTCCAGTGCAAACTCTCCGCTTTTCATATTTTTTGGGTTGTAAACAATAGAAGTGATGATTAAATTGATTTTTTTTTAATTTTAAATTCAAATTTGTTAAAATTTCATCGAAATTGGTGGTGGCGAAAGAACAGATTAATTTAAGGAACTACCGGGAACTACTTTAATTTCATTGTCCAATTTGGCCACCGTATGACACAAATTATCGATTCGATTAAATCAATCATAATCAAATAAAAGCGAATTAAGGCATTAATCCAAGGGACTGCGGTAAGACTAGAGTTTGTGTAGCTTCAAACGGTTGAATAGAAAAATTGTAAAAAGAAAGTGCGAGACACTCTTGGATCATCACGTAGAATAAGAAATTATAATAGATTAAAAGAATTTCCGTCAACAGGACATCGTAGGCATCATTGGTTTCCTTAACATTATAAGAGCGCATTGTTCAATATTCCAACACAAGAGACACTAAAAATGTAATGCAAAAGCGTTTAAAAATATTAGCATGCCGGAAAATAAATAAGCGTCAACACGACATATGAAAACACGAGCAAACAAAAATAAATCACATCGGAAATCCAATTTCGAACAGTAAAACGCTCCGTTTTTTCGGGTTTTTCGAGTTCTTCTCTTGCCTGATTGTTTAAATAACCCGGATAAATAAAAATTGTAAACTTGTAATAATCGGTATCGCGAAATTCCCCTGTTTTTGTGAAAACGGTTAAATTCACTTGAATAAATTCCTATTATCAAAACAGTTTTTGATAATAGGAATGAGAGAAACGCAGTTTTTGTTTCAAAAACCGCGTTTCTCTCATTCTTTTCATACCTGCTTCTTCTCTTTAAGGTAGCTCGAACCGACGCATGGCGGCGTTCAGATCAGGTCGGCAACAGCGTTACGTTAGAATATATATGTTAGGGTGGTCGTTATTTGGGGTCAAAATTTATTTTACCCTTTCCGCCTCTTAAATCGGTTTGAAATACATAAAAAGTAAGCTGTCATTTTTTCAGATTTTTAAAACAATGCTTAACCTTCAATCACGGGGGTTGAAGTTTTCCGTTTAAAATACATGGGGTTTTTCTGCGTTTGTGGTCACTATTTTACTGTGCACCTAAATATGTTTGGAAAATCTTGAAATTTTCCGAAATTTCTTTACAAGCATGTTGCTACAGGGAAAAAAATTCCGAAATCTGATAGAGGGGGTTTTTGAGGGTACTCTTTCACAATCTAGAATTTTGTTTTTTTTTTTCAAAACAATTTTCGTTATTGTTGCTGCACTTGAATAACCATATTATTGCTAGCAAAGATGTTCTTAATGTCTGACCTTTCCAGACCACTCGTTATGACATTTTTTTTCTCACTCAGTTTTTCTACGATGGCGGTTTTTATTAAACGGCATGATGTAAATTTTCATGATTATTTTTTTTAAAAGTTTCAACTTGGTGAAAAATTTTTATTGAACAAAAAGTGTTAAGAATCATCTAAGGAATACGTGTGATTTTTTCAAAAATTTTCTAGCTATTTTCGTATTTTTCAGATTTGACAATTTTTTGAAAAATTTTAAAAATTCTGAAAAAATTCACACGTATACTTTGGAACATATTATAAATTACATAAAAAATACCTGCGAGTAAGGTCAAAATCAAATATGATCATATTTTTAACTGCCATTTTTTTCCATTTTTGCGGTTTTTTGGAATTTACTCAAAATTTTCGAGGTATATTGGCCAATCTGACCTCGGATTCGGATTCAGCGGGCCAATATACGTAGAGATTGATGGGTCCGGTTCTAGGTACTGAGCACTTTTTTTTTGTGTGACGGTGTTATTTATTTATCACCAAGCTTTTTATATAAAAGATCATTTAATTGATTATATTTTGAATAATAATAATAATAATCTTCAAAGGAATGTTTGAAACAAAGTAATTTTTTACACCATAAACATCTTACTACAGCCACATTTGTGCAGCCTTCAATTTTATATTTGGTTTGAGATGACATACCGAAAGCGAATTCAACGGGATTCTCGAAATGCTCATGTTGTTCTGCTATGTACCCATTTTTGAACCAGACATATCAAAATAAATTGTCATACCTCGGAGATGATAATTGATTATGTACTAGAGACTGCAGTTTAATTATATTATTTCGTAAATGTAGACCCAAATTAATGTCCACTCCATGAGTCTATCAAAAGCACACTTTTCTCACCGATGTTTGGGAAAAACACTTTTTGAAGCTGTACTTTGAAATGTCCTATAAATCAATACGTGAAAATTAATAGCATACCTGTTTTTTATATTTGAAGGTTACATATCAAAATACCTGATGGTAGCCTTGTAAGATCTTGAAACGCTTAAAAAGACATTAAGAGGTCGAAAAATGGTTCGTTCTGCGATTGGCGTCAACTGCCCGGATGGCTTTTTTAACATCGTCAGAAGAGGTGACGGCAGGAAATCCTGCTGGTGATATTGTTGGTTGGGTGGTGTAGGTATGAATTGCCGCTGAAACGGATTGTACAAGGCATTCTACTTGTTTCGTACCTTCTTCTGTTAAAGTTCGCCCCGAAAGGATTTCTAATTGGAAACCACTTTGATGAGAATGATAAATGTTTTCGAAGCCATATTTCTCAATTTTCATTTGAATTTCGGAACAAATTTATTAGCATCGTTTTGTAATATGTCTTTTGATTTGAGGGTCTTCCTTGTCACGTATTTATTTATTTTTCTACTTGCTATTCGATGAACTTTTTTAAATTTTCTTATCGCTGTTGGCGGTACGTTGAAACGCAGATCCTCATGCCTAATTCATTTTTGAGCCTATAACGCCCATCTTCAAAGATTGATATCGTGCACAATGAGACCTGTTTCTATGGTGCTTCGCAGATTATCGATTGTGTATTTAGAAATGCATGATAATTTTTCCTTGTAAGTTCCACCTTTATTAATTTGTTGAGCCCAGCACTTTAATTGGTGCACAAATTTAAGGTCGATCCCCTACGACAGCCCCAACCAAAAGTTATGTACCGTCTGCATATTAAAAGGGTTAATAATTCGTTCGGATCGTAATCAATAACTTTGTAAAAACGCTATATATGTACTCAGTGCCAGCAGATATAGTACAAATATCATTTGCTTTCGTAAAATTTATTCTAAAAGTATTTTTGATCTGACATCGCGAGTAAATTTTTTGACGGAACTATCCGGGCTATGCTTCAACACACAGAAAAGGTTGCCTATACAGACGACATTCGCTTGTTCGCTTGCAAAATATATTGTATGCAGCCTAAACCTTCGTACTTCTTGAGACTATATCTGTCAAACTAAATGGTCAATCACCTTGATTTTTTTTTCACAATATCTGTGATATCCTGCTCTAGCTCCTCCTCGTTTTTTATAAACTTCCTAATTTTAGTACTACCGGTAGAATTAATAATGTGCTGTTTGCCTATGCATGGTCCATATGTTACGTGTTAATTGAGTCAACTTCAATTACATATATCTCGGGTTCGGGATAGTGAAAATTATTAAAATTGTATAGAGGTGTTGTTCATATGTTAAACAATACATATGCCAAATTTAAATAATTTCCTAATTTAACTATCTCGTGGAGGATCTTAACGAGTTTAAATCGGTTTTGGACTTTTTCTATTTTCCTATTTTGTTTCGTTTTTGCACTTCTTCAATACTCAACAACTCTTTGTATGAAGTCGTATCTCAAATCTTCTTCATCGTCAGTACATGTTTCAGGGCTTATTCTTTTTTTTCTCCACTCTTTTAATTCCACTTCATTATTATTAACAATGAGGATAAGTTATTCACAATAATGGACACGATAGTGACAGATCAACAATAAAACAGCAACTAAACTTCTGGAGTAATATAAAGTCAGTTCTAGCTTCTTCATCTTGAGTGGGAGGCTTAATCTTACATCATCTGACAAAACAGTATTTTTTTGTTTTTCGGATATATCTCAAGCATTATCCTGAGCGAGCTGTCTTTTTTAAGAATACTTGACTAACGAGCCGCTACAGCGGTTCTTGATATGAATAAGAATATGGCAAGGTTTGAGTCAGCTTTGTTTACATTCTAGGCGGTGAATATTTGATGCGATTCTTAATATTTGAGTTTTATTTCATTTTTGTAAATCGTTTAAAATAAAAACTTATATCAATGGAACGGAAACCAACACTTCTGTATAAACGTGAAGCATGTCAGAGTATATGATTTCTATATAATTATGACGAAAACTGTAAAAAAAATTCCATAAAAAAAATTATAAAACCAAGGGTAAATAATTTCAACAGAACAATTTGAAAAAAATGTCACACCGATACCCCCTTCTTCTCATCTTATTTTAAAAGCTAAATCAATAAAAAATTTTAATGAAAAGTGATGGGGGGACAAGTCCTTTTACCACATATTTAAACATAATTTGGACCGATCCAAAATTGACGTCGAATATTGCCAATAATATCAGGGGATCCTGAAAGTCTGAGGGGAATCGATTATCTTCTAAATCTCTGCCACCATAGAGTAACAAATTACAATACCTTTGATGTGATTTTTTTTATTTAAACGCTCCATAGAACAATTTCATTCAGACTCGGAATTGCTAATAAAACGCTTGATATCATAAATCAAGTCCTCCGATTGATATCATACATTTTAAGGCTGTATGTAACTCAAATAATAACTTTTTTGATTCATTAGAACTCTCTCAAGTTCCTAATGGTTCCCCCATGAAAATGAATATTCCAAATTACTCTTAAATACTTGGCCTCGAATCGACATCATAAATTTTAATGCTGCATATAACATAGATGGATTTTTTTGTCAATTGATTTAGCTTTTAGAATGAGATAAAAAGAATGGGGCATCAGTGTAAAATTTTTTCGAATTGTTCTGTTGAAATTATTTACACTTGGTTTTATAATTTTTTTTATGGCATATTTTTGACACTTTTCGTGATATGATCAGGAAACAAGGGACCATCAATGTACTTGTCCCAACCTTTTTTCCCCTAGAGGAACTTTTGGGATTTTATATCACGTCTTTTTTCTTAAAAGTTCAGCAATCTTGTTTTCGGGTTAAATTAAGCTGGGCTAACTACAATCACGCTAGATTTAAAGAATAAAAATGAAAACTCTATACTCTGTGATCGAAAAATTGAAAATTCGATTGAAGCAATCGTTGAAAAAATGTTCACATACGAGATAAAAGTGCTCGTCATATCGATATATTCTTGTACCTTCTTACCTATTTATTTTTTTTTTGCAAAATTAAGAAAAAATAATAGTTATTAGTAGGCAAGAATTTTGACATTTTCAATAAAATCGTAATAGTAAAAAAAGTCTTCTTTATCTCGTGTAATTTGCTATTGATGAGTTTAAGAATCAAAATCAACAGAGTGTGGAATGCGGAATTTGGTTGATTTATCGAGGAATGCTCTATCATATATGTTGGAATAAATGAAATTGTCGTAATTGATGTTTTTCTCATTTCTTTTTGAATATCAATTCAAAAGCCGCATGGAGACAAATAATTATAGTCAACAAAAAAACCATGGATGTTTGTTTTGTGTGTCGAATGTTTGAAATTCTATTAAAAACTCTTATTAACGTTGAAAATACCGCCTAATGGGTTTATTAATGGATAATATTATCTACTAATGCTGTAGGATTGCAATATATTTGATATTTTTTCACAGTTTGAAATCAATTTCATTGCAAGATTCGAGAATTTTTGTTTACATTTTTTGAGGTTTAGTGCCAAAACGGGCGATTATCGATATACTTGGTCGAATTTTTTTTCCCCCAGAGCAGTTTTTTATGGTTTGATACGATATCTTTTTTTTTGTAGTAGTTCTAAACGATACAGAATATTTTCCAATAAAGCTTTCAAAAAGTTTTTGAATGGTTTTATGTAATGTTTAAAAAAAATTTCTTTAATGATTTTCGTCAAGTTTTGTGCAATTTATAACGGTTTGATATTCTCCGAATGTTTGAAATGATTATCGTAATTTTTCAACGATTTCGAATGTGTCCACAATTTTGTGAGATTAAAATACTTACAGGGTCCGACAGAATTGACAATTTTTAGATATTACATGAGGGATATATAATATCTAAATTATATAATATCTTTGACAGAGAATCCCTCATATATTGCATTCAGAAGGTAGAAATTGTTATTTTATTCAAAAATGGGCTTTCATTGACTTTTTGAAGCATTCTTTTTACAATATCCAGAGATAGAAAGTTGATGCACACATGTCGATGTACAAACTTTTTGAACTCTACATGTCCAACCGGAGAAAATAAAACTATAAAGTGCGTCAAGACCAACAGATTTGCTCATTTTTTAATTCATGCGTAGCATTTTGAAAACATAAAGTCTTATGGCGTTCACAAATGGGCCACCACTAACATTCTGTCGCAGTTTTCATTATATTTATTTTTTATTATTTATAATCCATACCCATATTCTATAATTCCTCTATAATTTTCATTATTTATATATACCCATATTCCGTAATCAAAAATAGGAAGTGATAATGCTTAGCGCACATGTCAATACATAGAATTTTCAAAGTTTTCAAGTACCCGCTATGACTTATTCATCTACATTTTGATACAGACAGAAAAAAGTACCACAGATTCATTAAACTAATTATGTCAAGGCTAAAAGTAATGAAAACAGCGCACTATTAAAAGCAAACAGAACTCAAAATTGTTTGATGTATCTGTGGATTAGTTTTCGAAGACAGTAATTCCAGACCTATTTAGAAATAAGCAGCTGAAGACTCTAGTAATAAATTTCTTCATTCATATATTACAGTCGAAACCAAATAGTGAAAAGATTGGCACACCTGCCGCTTCACAGAAATATCAAAGTTTACTTGCTGCATATTGGTAATATACAAACTTTGATACTATGGAGAAAAATATTTCAGAATTCCCTGAACCACATTTTCAAATGTTATTATGTCACATTCGAGAAAAAAAGTGAAAGACATGGTGCATATTTGAGGCAACCGAAATGGTGTAATTTTGTATGTCTCCATGGCTATTCGCAGACTAAATATCTGATTGCATCGAAAAATGATCAGGCGTAGGCTTACAGACATGAATTTTTCAACCCATAATGCCAATTGCAAACATGAAGTAGAAATACTCACTATATATATCCTTTCATAACGTTCTTAAACTTTAGAGGTGTCCATCGCATTTCAAAAATGCAAATTTTGATATCACGAGAAATAAAGCAACAAATAACTTTTTGATATAAATTTCCAAATTCATCATCAAGGGAATGTCTATGTATAAACTAGACTCTTCGTTATAAATTTTTCATATTATGTTGTTGAAATCATTACGAGGAAACAAAAATACCCACAACACACATGCTATCTAGAGAATGAACTGAAATTGGTAGGGATACTCTGTAAGCTAAAGAGGTAGAAAAAAAGGAACTAGAGAGCACTGCCAAACGCAATGAAAGAAAATGTGAGAATACATTGGATTAGACACTTTTATTTAATCAACATTTTTTTTAATTTATATGAATTCATTTATATACAACCAATTTCGCGTGTTTTTTTTTCAATATTATTGCACGACATATAATTTAGGAAGATACACAGTTTGGAAAGAACGTTTGAGGTTATAATGAACGAATGTTTTTTTTTCTCGCAACTCCTATTTAAAATTTAACGAAATAAAAACAAATGATTGCAAAAAAATTATATTACGAAATAAATGTAAAAGTCAAAGTATTTATACAAGGAGACATTTCCCAACATTAATGTTTTATATATTAACAAACACTTGCGAACACATAGCCATGAGATTGAACTAAACTGTACAATTTTCACGAAATTCGCATTTTACAATGAACGAAAGAAGTTATTTTGACAGTAGATATAAACGATGTGACAAGAAGACCGACGGTGTGAAGACAGACGACAGGACCAATCTGAAGTTTTCTCATCGGCGATTAGTTGAAGCCCATCAAATATAGATATACTGCCCCGTTGTATGATCGTCAACGGTAGATCTATATTTTATGGGCATTTGACACGATTCTTCGAGTTTTCGATCGATGAGAATTTTTTCTAAATTTTTTTCGAAATGTTCGAAAATTCAATATTCAGAAAAAAATTTGTATTTATAAACTTGATATACACAGAAATCAATTTCCAATTCACTGCAGTGCTGAAAACCAAAGGCGGTTTTTTCCATGAAAAACACGTTTAAATAAAGTAAGTAACTCGATTGATGTAGATTTGTCTTTTTTTTTATACATTGAAAACAAAGTTCAAACTGCAAGCAAAAAAATACCTCGTTAATTTGGGATAAAAAACTATGGTTGAGAAAGGTTGTAAAAGGAATTGGAAATTAATTTCAGTGTACTTCAAGTTCATAAATATAAAAGTTGTATTTGTTTCGGCGGTTTTCTGAGTTTTTAATTTTTGAACATTTCGAAAAAAAATTAGAAAAAATTCTCATCGATCGAAAACTCGAAGAAAAGGAGATTTTCTCTCTTAATACTTTGGCTCAACCCCCATAGTTTTCGAGTTAAGGACGTTCACGACTGATAATCGAAGACAAAATTTTCGTATTCTCTCGGCTTAGTTCAACTGTCGCTGTGTAGCGCGCGCCGCTCTCCCTACTTCGAAACTTTTAGCACGGACTCTATGCACTAATACGAATAAGGCTCTGGCGCACCCTATAAATAATACACTAATACAAGTCCTTAGAGCGATGCGGAGATCTGGCAACTTTGCTTGCCTGCCACGTACTTTCAGTAGTATTTGATTTTGTATAAATTAATTTATTTGTTATTGTTGATAATTTTTCATATTTCATTTTAATATTTATAATCTTGATTGCTAAATTGAACATTCATATGTATGAACAACTTATTTTTATAAAAAAGTGTCATTCTCAAAAAGTCTCCAAAAATGAGAGCCAAAATGTGTAGTCATAAATGCTTAAATTGACAATTCTTTATGAGATAAATCGTTGAATATCATGAAAATAAATTCCTGCCAGTGTGCATGCGCGTGTAGTCCCCCCCCCCCCCCTGCGCTTACGTACCGTCGCCCGGCAGTGTTGCCGCTACATAACGGCGTCATCCCATATATGTCGTGGCACGCTCGCAAAATCGTCAAATTTATAGCTTTGAATCGTTACTACGTATAAACGACACGGCTGAGCGTCTTTATTTTTTTATATTTTATTCCTAATATCAATATCTATTATGATGCATTTTTTAAATCAAATACTATAGAAAATTGTGACTGCTATGAATTAGAATGTCTTTCAAACTCATGATTTGCCTATACCTTGCATGTTAAATTTCCCAACTTCAACAACGAATATCTCCACTTTGGTACGGGCATGGTCTTCAAAATTTTGCAAGTACATTAAGGAAGCTATAAATAGTGTGTCATCTAAATTTTAAGAAAACCTATAGAAAATCGATTTACTCGTGAACGTTCTTAAGCCACAGTTGTCGGAATTCTGACTGGAATTGCCGAAAAAAAAAATATCGAACAAAAATTTTGATAAAATTCCAGTCGATTCAGAACGATCTTCTGCAAATTTTTTCCCTCTTGAAAATTTCATTTAAGTTTCGAAATCTTTGGGTTTTGCCATATTTTTGAAAAAGTGGTCTTTTTCAGGTAAAAATGCGATAACTCTACGAAAAAAAATCGTACAAAACTTTTTCAAAAACGAAATTGAAGCTATTGCTCCTCACTTTAAGGTGTCCATACGTCCAGTTTTAAACAGCCAAAAAAACACCGGAAAACAATCACTTTCAAAATAGCGTACCAAATCCAAAAAAAATCATTAAAAATATCTGAAAAGAGGGATATGAAGAAAAATTTGTCCTCTTCAAAACGCCGTTTGCTAAATTCAAATAACTATTCTTCAAAAAGTTATCAAACTTTTAATGCGGCTCAAATTGTTGTCGAGTGATTCCATACTTTTGGTCGGTAGTGTACGATGCGAAGAGCCAAATGTTATGATGTTCGCGCCATATCCACATCTTTTTCGCGGCCTCGCTCATTTTCTTATTGCTCATACCGCCCATATGGTTGATGTAAGAAATTGCTATTGTATTGTCTATTCTAAACGGTATATTGCAGTTATTCAAATTTTTTGCGAAACTTTTAAGAGCGAAAAAAGCTGCGAGTAACTCAGAGATAATTTATATGAAATTTAGGCTCCTCTTGAGACCAAAAACCGTGGATTCTTTCTTTTTTACAATACGCCCCTCACCCCGTCAACGATGAACGAGAAAATATTTCCAACGAGAATTTTGAGTTGCGTACCAGTTTGATCATTTGGAATATATTGTTTTTCCACCATTCAAAATCGACATCTAGTTCGGGTTTTATATCCATAATGGCTTCGTAATTACCATGACATTTTTCTAGTGCTATAATCTTTTCCCTCTCAAAATTTTTTTAATAGATCTAACCATATGTCGTTGCTTGACAACAGAAACCAAGCGATCCGATAAATGAAGCAAAATCTCGAATTGTACATTTTTCGGTTTTTCGATATTTACTAATTAGTTTTGATATATTTGTTCGCTTATCCGAAGGCAATTCGATTTGCAATTTCCCGAAGTTCAGACACAGACTCAGAAATGTACATTTTTGAGTTGGAGACAACTTGCTTTTTTCGTCATTTATAATGAAACCAAAACTTTCTAACAGGGATATTGTCTGCTTCGCATTTTCCAAACAATTTGTAACCGAGTTACCAAATAGCAACATATCGTCGAGATCGACAACTGACATGAACCCTCTTTTCCTTAGAAACGTGAAAATAGGTCTCATTATTTTCGTAAAAATTAACGGTGCGCAGTTCAAGCCGAATGGTAAAACCGTGAATTAGAAAAGTTGGCCTTGGAATCGAAAACAAAAAATTTTTTATGTTTGTCCGTAATGGGCATGAAGTAGTACACGTCTTTAAGGTCTATCCTTACCATGTAACATTTGCGATACAAAAGCCTTTTTGCCATCCTACAATCTTCCATTTTAAAATGGTCCGTGTCTATAAATTCGTTAAGAGGTTTAAGATTCAATATTAGACCACTAAAGGCATCAGGTTTGGGCGTTAAAAAAATTCTTGATATGAATTGGTTCTCCTTATCACCGCATTTTTGAATTACTCCATTTTGTAGTAATTTATTTATGTGTTTTGTTATGGCCTCAATTTCGTTATGCGACCAGGCAAGCTCACAAGGTTCTTGATTTTGATGAATTTCTGCTTTGAAAAGTATTCTAAATCCTTTAACAGTATTTAAAATAAACTCATCGAATGTATAACTGACCTCCAGTTTTCGGTAAAATGTTTCAATCTACCGGCTCATTTACTTACATCGTCTATTTGTGCTCTCTGCGGTATTCTCTGTTGCTCGTTGAGTGCGATCTGTTGGGGGGATGTTGGTATTTCTTGTATTTCCCGCCCCACGACTTCCTCTGCGGTGGTCGTAATTGTGCATATTTCCTGTTCATCTGCTTCGTGTTTTTTGACACGTATTTTTTAGAAATTTTTTCCGGTAGTTTTAGTACTTTGGTTGAGTTTTCGAGCAGTTTCGCCGCTTTCACTTGTTTCTCGAGTTGCTTACCAAAGAGAAACTCATCTACTTCCGTAGTTTTGAGCGTCTCCTTTGATGAAGACCGGATATTTGATAAAATTAACGAACGCCGGGTTAATGTCTCATCTCTCTGCAAATCGACAAGGATTCTGCAACTGTCACTTATTTTTTCGATTAATTCCATCGGTTTTATTTCTTCTTGATTCAAAAGTTGCGACAGAATCGAGCCTAATGCTAATAAGCAAACAGCAACTTTTGTCTGCTTTTCGACGAGCCGATTATCTCGGGAAACGACTGATTCGTGTACGGCAGCCTTCAGTTCTCTGTTGAGTTTCGGAGTAATACATCTTCGTTTAGCATTGCGTTTTCCTTCACCAACGGAGCGGCCTGACCGTCCGCGCTTTCCGTTGTTTTTTGGTTAGCTTCCTGATTAAGGTTATGATCCCCTGTCAAATCAGTGCTCCCGCCTTGCGTTTCAGATGCTCCTTTTGAGCGACATCGGGAGCGAGAACGCGAACGAGGGCATTGACGATGAGAATGGGCTCGTGCACGTTGTTCAGAGCGGGAACGGGAACGCAAGCTATCGCAAGAGTAAGAACGATGCCGCGAGCGCGAACTTGAAGCTCTATCTAGCTTCGATGCTTGCGAATTCGATCGTCTCTTTCTCTCAATTTCGTGTCCCTCCTCGCTTGTCCCTTTGCTGCTTTTGCAGCTCCATGACGATGGATGTCGATAACCTATGACGAGAAGAACGGAAAATAAAAAAATTCTGTTTTTTTTGTTTTTTTTTCCAAATATATATCAATATCCTTATTCCTCGGATAAGGATATAACTTCCGTTGTGTCTAGCAGTTCTAAACTGCTGGAAGTGTGAGCCTGGCCCACCTTCCTCCGTCTGATTCTACGCTTTATACCAATATTTCCATATTCTCATCCCTCGGATAAGCATATAACATTCCTTATGCCTAGCAGTTCTGAACTGCTGGAAGTGTGAGCCTAACCCACCTTCCTTTGTCCGATTTTACTATTTAAGTTGAGTATTTTTTCTATTACTCTTTGGCCTAGCCATCGAGCGTGAGAAAGCTAGCGAATGCGGTACTGCTATCGTTCCTGTCAGCCTCGTATTTGTCTTGAATTGTATACTGTAACCAAAAAAAGAGATTAATTTACGTTGTTTTTGATGTTTTCGTTTTTTCCTTTTCCGCATTTTTTTCTCGAGTCGTCTTATGCGGTCTCGGAGATCTTCTTCGTTGTTTTTCTTTCCCATTTTCTTTAAAACGTTTTCTTTTTTACTATTGTGTGGTTTAGGTTCGGCACCTATATGAATAATGAGGCTAGTATCCAAGAGCAACCACCGCAAGGGCGCGGGGGCTGCCTGTCTTTGTTTTTTTTTTAAGTTTAAATAGGTAGTAATATCGGCACTGAGTGGAGAACTACCAAGTGATCTCGAGGAAGAGGCACGCAATACAATAAGAAGAGGGAGGTGTGTGCGACACTCCCAGGAGGTCCGATAGGAAATGAAATTGAATAAAAAATTCGTTGAAAATCATGAGATTGAATCATAAGAATTTAAGCATGATAAATAAAGGACCAATTGATTTACGTCTAACAATATTAATTGTACATGTTTAATAATTCTGCATATTATGATAATCACTTTCTTTCCTCAACAATTTTATATGAGAAATATATGGGAAATTCTTTTTTATGCAGTTTTTAAAAAATGTTTATCTTGTCCGTAAGCATTTCTTTTTCAACTCAAACAAAAACTAATTAGCATTATCGAATATAAATCACACCGAGGTTGAAACCTCCAAACTTAAACGCTACTGTGATTTCATAATTAAAAATTATTGTTGCAGGTACTTTCTGGTAGGAGGTTCTCCGGTTTGCGAGGCGGATTACTTAAAAATTGCAAAATCGTCGGGTGCAACAGCGACGTCAACTGCGGCATCAGCAGCGGGTAACGGTGGTGCACCCGTGAGAAAAGGCAAGGTAGGACGTCCAAGGAGAAGCCGTGAATGAGGTGGCAACCCGGTTGGTCGCCCGAAAAAGGTACAGCCAACGACGTCACAGTTATCAATGGTGTCGTCACCGACCACTACGACATCGTTGTCCATCACACCTCTGGTACAGCATCACAGTCAGACGACATCGATGACGCAATCACCTGCCATGTCGATTGGTATGCAACAATCGACGGGCCAGGATGAAGTTGTTAACGTTGTAGTCGGGGGTGATCCCTATTCGCCGCCGCCACCGGGTCATCCGCATTACCAAAATCATCCTCATCATAATCATCTTCATCACCATCATGGGCATCTTCCTCAACACCACCAGCAACAACGGCTCGAACATCCACACCACCATCTACAATTGGGCGTAGTTCAGCACCAGCCGGGAGTATCCGCCAATTCACATAGTCGGCCATTTTACCAAGAATGGTCACACTGGAGTGAAACCTGCGATTGAACTGTGCCTTGGAACTGGTAAATTTCATCTCACCAACTTCCACAACGACGCCTGAATGCCTAAACCGCTGTCATATTAACGTACAATTACTCCAAAAGCCATCGTTAAGAATTTGACGGCATCAACAGCAGCGTGTTATCAGGTCAATGTGATACTGTGTTTGTGATTCAATTACGTTGCATTTACGATGAATGATCGAGAAAGTGGTAGGAACTGTGTAAAAATAAATTCAATATCGTTCTTGGATTTGAGAGATTGAGTGCCCATGCGAGTTAACTGGAACTTAGGGCCATGAACTTAAAAGAAGCGCAAAATGTTACAAAATGATATTATATATAGCAATATATATTTGAGTGAAAGATAAACACGAAAAAAGGAGTGTATTGTACGCTTAAAAATTAGTGGAACTAAGGGGTTGAATGAATAAATTTCCGATAGATGAAAAGCATCACTGAAATGAAATACTAAATTGTCATCATCTCCGTGCGTTCAGTAAAAGGATTTTATCAAGATTATTGCTGGATCAAGCGATGAAAAAATACATTTCACACTTTCTGATCCGTTATGGGAAAGACCTAAATTAGTGAATTTGAAAGAGTAACCACGTTACCTAGATTAAAAGATTGTACTTGCAAAAAGAACAGTGGTGAGAAGAGTAGTTTAGTGCAAATATGAATGGAAAGACGATTATTTGATAGTGACTGTGCAAAAAATAACAGTTCGAAAAAACTATTAAGTGGTAAAAATGTCTAATCGAAAGAACGAGAGAGAGAGAGAGAGAGAGAGAGAGAGAGAGAGAGAGAGAGAGAGAGAGAGAGACTCTAACGGATTTCAGCGGTGACAATTGCTGCATACTCCTACCTATTGCTCAATCTTTAAGACAGGAAGTAGGTTATCCCCAGTATAAGATTAAAAATTGACAGTGCTTTGGAAAAAAACCTAGCAGAATTTGCTCATAGGTATACGAGTATCTTTGCTGGTTAGTTACTACCGCAGTTTCTTCATTTTTTCATTTGTTGAAGTCCTTCGAAATATTTGTTCAACATTTTGAATCATAGCCAAGAAAGCGAGATCACTTGATTATATTTTTTCACCGGAAATGTCAAAATTCTTCCACCATCTTTCAACGTGTACAGTTTTCCTTACCCTAATTGTTCCAATTAATTTATAATAATTAAAACTTCGATTGTCATGAATGAACACAAGCTAGTACACCTTTAGTAAAGGATGACAAAATGGCAGTTGGGCAGATGGCAAGATGGGCGCTACAATATCGGATCCCTATCAAACATAATTATAAATTCAATTTTTTAACGTGAAAATTTTAGGAAGATGTCACCGATGTTAACCCAAAGTTCAAGTTCAAAATAAAAAACTTGAATGCAATCTGCTTTGTGGTACTCAAAAGGATGTAGTACAGTTCTCTAACAGTATTGCTTGTCTGGGAAATTGATCATTTATTGATTAATTGAAGAGGATAGATTTTGTAGCATCATCCGTTATCAATTGTCATATCAATGGTCTGCTGAAAGTTGATATGTTGTGCAATAATCTTCACATTTGAACCATAGAAACCAAATAATCTTTGCCATTGAGTCACTCGAAACGTCACCTTCAAATTCTATCAGAACAAATAGTATCTGATAGAGTAGACCGGTTCTGGTGGACTCTAATATTTTCTTGATAGGATTATCAGATAGTTACAGTCCAAGTAAATTTGAGTTTCTGTCGTTGAAAAAATCATTCTCCTTCACAATTAAAAGTTCTTATACCTCTTTCAATATGCAAAGAGCATTGCGTGTTTAAATTCGTCAGGACCTTTCTGTTTTTTTTTCTACGACAAATTTTCTCTGCCAACTGATTATTGTGTTTACCATCTGAATTTTCATTGACTCTCTCTTCCCTCTCTGCCGGTTAATACTTTTATACATTATCTCAATTTTCATTGGTTCCATTTCCCCTGCCGCTCCTTTCTCATTAATATTCCGCACTATTTACTTACGGTTGATCAAAAGATTTGGCGTGTTTCTTGGTTTTTTTAACTTTTCAAATGTGATCAATAATTAAAATCGACAATGAAGGCTGCTGATCAGAATAATTTTGTATAATGTAATACTGACGAGGTTTGTCGGTACAGTTTCCATTTTAGACTTCTCTCAGCATAGTAGAACGATTCCTATTTTTTTAATAACCAAAATGTATTCGTATTTCAATGTCGGCGTTTTATGGAAAATTTACGCACGGTTATAAGTGATAACGACATTGCTAGATAAATGATCCTAGTAATTCGTTGCTCGTAACGAATAGTATTCGTACGTAGAGATTCAAAAATGGAAACTGTGAAAAATACCAGGGTCATGAACTTCATCAGCAATAAATCTAATTATGCACTAGATAACAATTCCATTCTTCGTGCCTGAGTCTACTTACTTTGCTCATTTCTTTTAAATACGTGTCTATACACGACGGAAAATCATAACAGTATCAATCTCGATTAGCTACGTCGTAAATGGCTCAAGCTTTTTCGAAGCTCAATAATTCAAAAGACAAATTATAATGAATAAAGAATAATTACGAAACAAACAAAATTTTGTCGACGAAAATGTGATGAAACAAATTTTAAAAAGAACAACTATCGGAAAATAATGGACTAATACACAAACTAGATCGTTCGTCATGCGTTTATTTAATTCATTTTTGAGTGGAATTTTTCTCCTTGAAAAAAAGAGAGGTGGATAGAAAGAATTATTAAGCTAAAAGCTATACAAGCAGTGTGGAACAAGTGTGGTACTAAGTATGAGTGTGAGAGAGAGAGAGAGAAATCGTGATTGTGGAATCAAAAAATTGATTTGTATTCATCAAAGTATGGTGATATCCAACATCGAGATCACGGAGCTTCACAGGGCGTTATGCAACCTATTAATCGCTTAATAATACGGCGATTTCCTTTTTTCCGCATAACATCGAGACATTGAGGCGCCGATTATTTTTTGAGACCTTCACGATCTCGCTGATGTGGAGGATTTGTGAAACGTAAAAAAACTATGAAAAAATAACCGCAGCTATGGAGCGTATGTAATTTAAAATTGTAAATAGGTACATTTTGTATATTGTTAAAGATTTGTGTGATATAAATGGTTATTTACTACTTACGGGAGAGGAAAATAAACGAATATTTGGTGACGTTGACGTCGTTCGTAAGTCTGCTGTGGGATAAACGTTTCTTGACGATGTGAATATATGCCTATATTCTTGACTCAAAACAATAATCCGGCGTCCTCAAGAGCTTTCCAATCCACTAGTACAGTTCAAATGCCGGAATGTCATTTTAGTTGTTTGCAGGACAATTTAATACTATGAAAACATGTTTATCCGGACCTCTTCAAGTTCTTGAACCTCGTATAAAAAAATGAACGAAACCACACGAAATATATGTAAACAATGAGGACGTTGCGAAACTTGTGAGGTCGTAAAAAGACAGCTTAAAAGGATTGAAAAACAGCGATCGACGGATGCAAGAAAAAAATTTTCAAAAACCTATCTACTTACTTTTAGTGAATTTTGTTATTCATTTATCTCAATTTTAAGCCGGGACGGAGATTTCTAGTCGGTGTCCCGGACTCTTGTAAGATATTGCGGCACACATACACACACAGACCCAAATACGTTTATTGATTGATTAAACAATAAAAAAATCAAATTACACATTTTCTGATAACTCAAAGGGTTTGTTTATTTATTCCATTTCCATTTTTCTACCACCTTCCAATTGATGTACTTTTCAAAATTATGACGATTTCGCAAATGGAGAAAGTATACATCAATTTCCTTGGTTATGAAAACATAGGTACCCCGTAATGAAAACCTTCAGTAGTATTATCGAAAGCTATGGAATCATTCCTTCTGATTTGCTCTTCCTCCCTTCGATGGGTTCAATTCGATAATTTGAATATTATAAAAACCTTCATGAAGTAATTTTTTTATTTCATTTTCGAATACATGCGAGTTTTTTCAACTCAATACACTTAATATTTCAATCATGATCACAAACTTGCAAAGTACTCCAATTAATTTTTTGCTATGAATCTTATTCTTTTCATATACGATCTATTTTTTTGTATCGGACGGAATTTTAAAAATGCAATAAAAGGGACAGAGCTAGTTAGAATCTTCAAAAAATATTTTTTTTTTTTCATTTTCAAAAAGTAGAATATCTTTCGAGTATTTTCCGCCCAGGTACATGTAAATCGAATCATTATTCGTCGAAATACAAAACTTTTTAGGACACCATGTCTGAGTCATATAAAGTGAGCAGGTGGAGGTAGCTGTCTGCTCGATTCCAGAGGATCGCTGAAGGTCTCTATTGTATTTCATATACATATATATATATATGTATGTCCAGAGGATATTTTAAGGCCGATTGCTCATCTAAACTGATTATTTTGAGGACTTTTGGCTTTTTTGAAGACGGTCCTCATCATTTTTTGAGCCTAACGATTATTCTGAAGCCAGTCTCCAATGTTACTCTGAAATGAGCATTGTGTTTTTTGAAGACGTGCATTTATAGGTATCATACAAAGATCATGTCCTGGAAAAAATATTGCTAGAGAGGTATGCTTTGAAGACGTCTTTTTTATGATCACTATGGGAACATTTAAAGATGAAGGAAAATTTGATTAAATTCTGTAATCAGGACATTTTTCATAAACATCATGGCAATCATGAGCTGTCAAACATAGTATTGACATTCTTATTGGAAAAGAATTAGGGGAAGGTAAATGTTTTTTTTCGCGTTGGTCACCACATGTAAAATGTACCCGCGGAAAAAATTATATTCAAGAAATCTGAAAACAAATAATGATAATAGAAATGTATAGATATACTCTTTTCATCTGAAGAACTGGAATTAGAAACCTATCAAATCTGTACATTTTTATTCGGAGTAAAACTTTTTGGAGCTGTGAAAAACGAAAGAAATAAGAGTGTGATGGAAAAGCTTGATTTATTATGCACAAGAGACGAACAAACAAAACATTATGGGACAAAAAATATCAAAATTAGAAAAACATCCAGAAAACAGAGACGATCAGATCAAGATATTCAGCCGAGTTTTTTTTTTGATTGTGTAGCCACGATCGGATTTGAGGTACATTTTTATTTTTTAGACATTTTTCTTTGTCAATTAGCTTTTGCATATCACGACCTGTCGGCATTTCATTTACTTGAAGCTGTGACTTGAAACGATCCATTACATTCTTTCGTTGCTCAGATGTCCATCTTCTCGGATTTTTCGGGGATAATGAATCATATTCAGTTTGAAAGCTATCTGAAACTTAACAATACGAAAAATTGTATTAAGTTGTTATTATTAATATATTTTAAATTTTCTTAATATTTGTATGATTATTATCTGCTTCTCGTCTTTGTCCTCCGTTATCGTCAGATACTGCTTCCTCGCTATTTTCCGATTCACACGAAGATTCATCATCTATACATTGAGCGAGTTTTAAAATGTTTGACATTTGCACGATGTCAGTTTGCAATACGGGTTGTCGATAAATATTTTTATGAATTTTTTCTTCGTGGCCCATGAAGTTCACCAAATCTGTAACTTGACCGTTCGAAAGATTCAAATTTAGACAATGCGTAGCAAGATGTTTCCTTAGCTTTGTTGCACGAAGTGAATTTGGTATGACGGCTCCAGATTCTATAGAATATTTCCGCATCAAATTACAGGCTCTTAGATATCGAAAGCGATCTTTGTCATTAGAGATCAACGCAAAGAGGTAGGGGTTTTTGGGTGAAATTTCAGCATTTTCTCTGTGATGAAGAAGCAGTTCCAAACATTCGAAAATTGTGGAATGCACAAGAACTGGTACGCCGCGCCCCAATTTTCCTCGAATTTCCAACCGGACATAAGTTCGCGCTAATTTTTTTCCTTCATCTGACAAAGCCGCATACGCATCTTTATTAGCAATACTATCGATTGTTTGATGGTGTTGAAAATTCTCGACGTACAGTCTTTCAATCTCTCCTGGACGTCGACGGTTGAAGATCAAAAGAGAGAGCACAGTTGTCTCTGCCAGTTTCCTCCATGCTAACACTGAGAATTTTTCCTTCAACGATTCGAAATATTTGATGCGCTCAGCTGATAGGTAGTCATAAAATTTTTTAATGTCGTCAGTTGACGGTAGACTAATTTTTTTTAGCCAATTATTTTGCGCCTGTGTTTCGGTGGCTACTCGGTTGATGCTGATTCCGTACCCCTCTGCAAGCAATTTCAAAAAGTCTTCCACACGTTTTTGATTTAGTTCGTTTTCGTTTTTGATGTACTCAGAACGAAGAATATCTCCACAATATTTTAAGAGAGTTCCTAAATTTGTAGCTACTGCTGGATGTGCGAATCTACGTTCTTCTTCATTGAATTCTGCGACTTTTTTGACAGCGTCAACAGTTGCGTCATAATTTCGAGGAATAAAAACATCAGCCAAATTTTTGATCCCAGGATTAATGTTTTTCATTTCTGCCAAAAATCGGCCTAGCAGGCGAAGGCGCGCGCGAATCATTTGGAAATGGTGCTGATGTGATCCATATTTTTCGCATTGCTTATTGGCGTACAAGATCATCAGTTCATCGTATCTGATACCTCTCACGACCGAGTCTTCGCGCAGATACGGAAAAATGTATCGACGCACTAAATGGTTTGCTTTTTCGTGCAGACGTGCAATCACTTTTCGCCCACAGACCATTGCAAGTCGTTCAGGACCCGTCGTTTTTTGCGTGCACTTCCGGAAATGGTGTCTTATTACCGATTTGGCATATTGGCCTTTGCAATTACCACAGGCAATAAAATCGCTTGCAGATTTATGCATTCTCTGATTTGGGCGACGACATACCAAGAGCTGTCCGTTGTTAAATCGCTTATCGTTATTAAATAGATGATTTCCTTTTTTTCGGAGCATCGCAATTATTGTTTTTCTCTCTTTATTGTTCGGAGGAAGTTGTGCAAATTTTTTCACATCTTCCTCTTTGGCGTGGACAGTTTCGAGATGTCGAGCGATTTTTGCTTGCAATTTCTGGCAGTAAAAACAGAAATTTCGTTTCAAGTGAGGTGCACTGCTTGAATCTCCCACTATTAAATCAGCATCATCAGGAGCAGAAATACCCGGTTTGTTCGAACCCAAAGTGATGTTCAAAGATGTTTTTCTCGACTGTTTTGATGTTTTTTCAGGAGTTTCATCCACAGATGTGTTCGTATCCGAATCAGATGAATTCGCAATCGGTACATATTCCTCATCATTCGGTTCGTTGGTTTCTTCGGTATTTTCGAACTCCAAAACCGTTGAACTCATTGTGGGTTGACCCACAAAGGTCATACTTTGTGAATCAGGGTATTTCAGAATAATTTCCGAGATGTTTCCTCCCGTTTCTTCTGAAAATATGTACAAAGATAATTTTAAATATACGCGCAATTTAAATCATGAAAAGAGATTCGAATTTTTTTAAATCTTCAGTAGAGTGTAGGTCTTACGCTGTTCATCAAGCTGCAGTAATGGAAAACTGAAAATTTCATCACTTATAATTCGTGGTTTTTGAGAACACGTTTCTTGATTGGATCCTTTTCCCATTGTCTCCACATTTACAAAAATATTCTCATCCAACGGAAACGTCATAATGTCAGCTTCAGTGTAAGGAATATCTACAGCGATCCAAAATAACGTCAGATTAAATTACAAGTTTTACTGAATTAGATAATTAGCGTAATTAATATTATCCATTCAAAAGCACCGAGTATTGGATCCGTCTTCATATATGATTTACCTAGTGATGCGAGATCCAAAGTATATGTCAAATTCTGCAGTTCTCTTTTATCCCCTTCTCCTGTTATCTCAAGAATCTGTGTCGGTTCATATTCTTGAATCTTTTCGTCCGCTCCTCCATTCAAAATTTCATCGCCATGATTTTTATCCGTTTGTACCGTAAATACTTTCTTATAGATCTTTGGGCTCATCTTTATATTTTCTTTTACATCAATGCTTTTTTCTGTTTCTTCCTTCAAATCTGTATTTTCGATTTTTTCGTTTACCTCTGCAATGAATTCTTCGCGAATATTTTCAATTGACTCCATTGGTAGATTTTGATCTTTAACATCTACCTCTGTGGAATATAATTTATATTTAGACTTTGTGATGACAAAATTCGAAGTATAATGTTCGCTGAGAATCATTTGCAAATAAACAATTAATTTTACAATATCGTGAACAGAATGCGCGAACAAAAATTACTAATGATTTTTTTATTTTCTTAGCAAAAGTTATCCACCGTATAATATGTCTGATCATGCATTCATATATTTCTCGATTCAAATCAATTTCATCTATGTAATTTTCTCTGCTCACTGGTAATTATTAGAAACATCGACAATCTATTCTTCGAAACTATTCAGTTTGGCAATGTTTATATTTTTTTACTGATAGATTTTTTTGAACTCGATCTGTTATACCAATTGATGTATTTGGAGACAGTCCTTGAACCACGCTTTATACAATTACGGGGAGTAATCATTGAAATGAAAGTTTTGAAGACGTATTTTTCGAGTTTATGGACCTTTGGAGGATTGTCTTGAAACTATTCATTCTATCATTTTAATCACTTTGAGATTTGCTGTTTTTTTGTTCATAATTTTTCATCCATAGTCGATCTTTTATTATCAGAATCTGTGTTATTATATCCGTCTATATATAATTACCTAGAGTCGCAAGATCAAGAGACTCGGCAGAGTCTCGGGACAAGTACATTGACAGCCCTGTCGTCTGCTGGCCCGAGGCTCTCGCCGAGACTATATTATCTCTGAATAAAACGATTCGCGGTGGTGGGGGTAAAATCGACATGTCATTTTCTTGAATTGCGAAGCTCAGGAGTTATGTCGCAATTTGAAAATTGAACTTTCAGCTAATGAAGAAATTCTCTTTCGATTGCGCCCAAAATCAGCATGATCGGTGGCGTAATTGCTGAGAAAAAACTTTGCACGGGCTCAAGATTATGCAAAAAGTACCAACACATTTACGCAGCTGACGTATCCGTATATGGGTTCAGACCGATACATACAAGGGCTTCTTGATGCCCATCATAACCAATCACCGGTAAGAATCTATCCGTCTCGACCAATCGCCGATGAGAAAGTTTCTGATAGTCCTCAATGTTTTCTTGTATACCGTCTGTTATCGTCTGTTATGTTATTATAAAGTGATTGCGATCGTAGCCTCGTGGATCAACGGTGCAAGATTTGCAAATTTCGTTTAAATAAATAAAACATTATTGGAAATAGCAGTGGATATAATCAATTTTATTTTTTTCATAAAAAAAGTTTCAATAAGTTTCGAGCCCAATTCACGACAATAATATCTATAATAAATAAAACCTCAAAAGTGGATTAATTGATCTCATACAGTGTACTGAGAGTGAGTAAAATGTTGAGAAGTGAAAACGTGAATAATGTGTGTCGTGAAAATTAAGAATTATCTGTTCTACTTCGATATCGTAATATGTACATAGATAGCAAATTTGCGAGATTTCGCGTCATGTTGACGTTTGAGGTTATGACCGCCGGAGTGCTGTTGCGTGCAGAGTGTAGAAAAATAAAAGTGGTTATTGAAAAGTGGAAGGAATCGATATTATTAATGACGTGACTAATTAGTGTTGAATAATAATAATAATAACAATGAGAAAAAAAACGTTCGTTCATTATAACCTCTAAAACGTTCTTTCCAAACAAAAATTCTATGTTGTGTAATTACATTAAAAAAAGAGGTGGATGGTTGTGTGTAAACGAATTCAAATAAATTTTAAAAAACTTTGGTCAAGTAATTCAATGTATTGTTGTCATAATTTCTTTCATTTAGTTTGGCTGTGTTCACCGGTCCCTTTTTTCCACCTCCTTAGCTTACAGTGTATTGTCATACCAATTTCTATTTGTTCTCCAGACAATACGAGAGATATTCGTATTTCTATTTTTTTATATTAATTTCAACAAGATAATTTGAAATATTTATAACAAAAAGCCTTCATGATTGCTTGTTCATACACCCAAGTTTTGAAAAATCTTTGGGCCATGTAAATGCATAGATATATTCACTTGAGTTGTTACATGATAAATTTGGAAATTTATTTCAATAAGTCATTGGGTGCCTAATTTACATGATATCAAAATTTGTATCTTCGAAATGCAATGAACACCTCTAAAGTTCGACAAAGTGATGAAGCGACATGTATATTGAATATTTCCAGACCATGTTTGCGATTGGCATTGTGGGTTGAAAAATTCATGTCTGTAAGTCTACACCTGATCATTTTTGTCTGCGGATAACCATGGAGACATACAAAATTACAGCATTTTGCTTGCTTCAACATGCATCGTATCTGTCACTTTTTTTTTGAATGTGTCATAATAAGTTTCAAAAATGTGGTTCATGTAATTTTGAAGTGTTTTTCCCTATAGCACCAAAGTCTGTATAACTGGTACGTAGCAAGTACCTATGAACTTTGATATTTCTGTGAAATAGCAGGTATGCCAATCTTTTAACTTTTTGGATCCGACTAGAATATATTAACGAAGATATTCATTACTAAAGTCTTCACCTACTTATTTCTGAATAGATCTGAAATTACTGTCTTCAGAAACTAATGCACAGATACATGAAACAATTTTGATTTCTGTTCTCTTTCAATTGCGCTGTCTTTTTTCTTTTTAACTATGGCTCTGCTCTTTCCGATCCTTGTTTTGACTCCATCGGTTTGCAGCGGATCGATGCATATTATTAATTGGTTGCCTAATATGTGTCCTATGATTTTCTACTATTTCTTCATGCTGATTGTGGTAACGTGATTCAAGAGGTTTCCAATTATGATCATCAATCGCACATTTTGTACAACAGATTCTCAAAACAGTTTCTGGTCTTGATATAAGTGTAGTTATTCTTTTTCCACCTGGTCTGTCGAGTAATAAATTATGAAACTTGTTCCAAAAAGTCTTTGGATGCTTTTTTTGCTGATAATATGAAAAGTTGAATCTTCGGAATGCGGTAGGCAAACACAAATTTTGACAACAATACTTATGAAATGACGTGTATGTTGAGTATTCCTATTCTGCAAACTGCAAATGTGGAATTATTGGTGAAAACATTCATTACGATAAGTGTACAGTTGCTCAGTTTTCGATGCGATTAAGTATAATACCTGCCAACATCATGGAAACCTACAGAATTTCTGAATACAATGTTCGCTATGTCATTTCAACGTAACATCATGATTTTTGCCAACTTTTCACTCTAATACTATAGATTTGGATCATTGAAATACAGCAAAAATCTGCAAACTATAAAATTTATATACTGTGCCATTCATTTTATTTTTTGACTCGCACCGTAACATAAATATGAAGTGAAAAATTCATTACAAAAGTCTTCAGTTGCTCATTTATGGATGGATTTGAAATTGCTGTCTTCCAAACTCATTGCGCAGATACATTGAATTGCAGCAGATACCTGCGAACTTGGAAATTTCTGTGGATAAGTATATGTGCTAAGTATCACCCCCTATCTTTATGGTAATATGTAATGGAACTTTGTTCAGCAAGTTTTAAAGTATTTCTTTTCAAATAGTATTAAAGTTTGTATTACTGCGGTATGGAGCGAATACCTTCAAACTTTGATATTTTTGTGTCGCAGCATGTGTGCCAATTATTTAAATTTTTTACTCCAACCGTAACATGTAATTTCAAAAATTCATCACAAAAGTTTTCAGCTTTACTAATTATCTTAATTTTCCTTTTTCTAAATTCTATGCTAAATTTTTGAATTTCCTAATTTATTTCTAAATTATCCTGAAATGAAATTGTTTTCCTCCACAAGCAATGCAGGTACCTTAAACGTCTTTGAATTCCGTTGCTCTGTTGAATCAAGTACGCTCAGTTTTTTTTACTTCTTTGAATTCTGACATAATAAATGTTTACTGGTGCCTTTTTTCTGCAACTATCAAACTGTAGATAATTGGATCTCCGCGGCCACTTGCAAACTTTGGAAATATATTTCATCGGGGGCATGTTTTGGATGACACGAAAATGTCTAGATTCAGAATGCAAAAACGACATTTAAAAATGGCCAATTCTGTTGTATTCGTTGTGTCTTGAATTTGATCTATCTTTTCTCTTTTCCTTTCTTTTCACTAACGTTATAAGCCGGAAATCATATCTCAGCCCGCAACACGCATTGCTACAAGCTCTTGAGTTTCCAATGGACAAAACATATTAGAAGACAAGGAGAAAAATCACCGAAGTCCAAGAACAAACCTCTATCGAAATATTTCCAGTACAATTTTGACGAAATTTAGGTCTTTTTTCGTGGAAATCAACGTTATAAGCCGAAAATCATATCACGACCTACAACCTGCTTTTCACCGTGCTCTTTGGTTCCTAATTGACAAAACATATTAGAGTACAAGGAAAAAAATCGCCAAAGTCCAAGGAGAGACCTGTGACGAAATATTTTCAGTACAATTTGGATGAAAAATAGGTCTTTTTTCGTAGAAACCAACGTTATAAGCCGAAAATCATATTTCGGCCTCCAACCCGCTTTCCATCGTGCTCTTGGGTTCCTAATTGACAAAACATATTAAGGTACAAGGAAAAAAATCGCCAAAGTCCAAGAACAAACCTGTGACGAAATATTTCCAGTTCAATTTTTACGAAAAATAAGTCTTTTTTAGTGGAACCCAACGTTATAAGCCGAAAATCATATCCCGGCCTCCAACCCGCTTTCGACCGTGCTCTTGTGTTCCTGATTGACAAAACATATTAGAGTACAAGGAAAAAAATCGCCAAAGTCCAAGAACAGACCTGTGACGAAATATTTCCAGTTCAATTTTTACGAAAAATAGGTCTTTTTTCGTGAAAACCAACGTTATAAGACGAAAATCATAAATAATTCATAGAAATTTAAACTAAAATCCTATAGTCAACTGAACATAAATAAGGAACTTTTGAGAAAAAAGACGTGATATCAAACCATAAACTTCCCCTAGGAAAAAAAAGGTTGGGACAAGTACATTGATGGTCCCTCGTTTGCTGATAATTCCATCCATGAAAAAAACTTTAAAAATATTTTCTTTTTAAATTGTCAAAAAAATGATTTTATAAAAAAAAATACAGAACAATTCGAAAAAATTTTCACAAATCTTGAAAAAACATTATCTGTAAAAAAAACTAATCTGTATCTATTTTTTAAAGTGTCAAAAAAATCAAATAACAAGTAAAAAATAAAAAACCGAAAAATCGCGCTTGAAATCATTTTGGAAACCGATGCCTCATTCTTCTTATTTGATTCGAACAGCTAAATCAATTGAAAAAAATTCCATCTAATTTACGTGCAGCATTAAAATTTATTATATCAATTCGAGGCCAAGTATTTTCTAATGAATTGAAAAAGTTACCACTTGAGTTACGTGCAGCACTAAAATTTATGATTTCAATCGAAGGACAAGTAATTTATGAGTAACCCCAAATTTCAACATTATGGAATTGTTCTAAGAAGCTTTTAAATCCAAAAAAATCACATGCAAGCTAGTCATTTCTTACTCTATGGTGGCAAAGACTTATAAGAAAATCGATTCTTTTCAGACTTTCAGGAGCTTCTGATATTATTCACAATATTCGACGTCGATTGGATCGATACAAATTATGTTTAAATATGAGTTAAAAGTACTTGTCCGGCCCATCACTTTCCATCAAAATTGTTTATTCAAATAAAAATCAGGGCTTCTCTAGATCTGATCGAGCACAAATATTCATGCAGAGCGTATTTAGAGAGTTATCTTCAAGTAATATTCCCTTAATTGCACTAATTGATTAAGAATGGAAACGAACTGTCCTGTACTATACAAGGGATGTTATTGTGCATCGATAAATAAAAAACATTTTGCACATTAAATATGTTCAAGCTTCCAAAAATAACTCCCCAGTTGGTATTGGAATGACGGCAATTTTTACTTCTCACTTTTTCCAGCGAACGTATTTCATTCGGTATAACTAACCTATACTATTATTAAGAACATTAAACTAATAATAAATCGCATGTCAATAAATTTTCAACCGGACTCTGCCGTACAATTTCGTTTTTTTATGATTGATTTTTATTTGAATGAATAGTGATGGGCCGGACAAGTACTTTTAACTCATATTTAAACATAATTTGTATCGATCCAATCGACGTCGAATATTGTGAATAATATCAGAAGCTCCTGAAAGTCTGAAAAGAATCGATTTTCTTATAAGTCTTTGCCACCATAGAGTAAGAAATGACTAGCTTGCATGTGATTTTTTTGGATTTAAAAGCTTCTTAGAACAATTCCATAATGTTGAAATTTGGGGTTACTCATAAATTACTTGTCCTTCGATTGAAATCATAAATTTTAGTGCTGCACGTAACTCAAGTGGTAACTTTTTCAATTCATTAGAAAATACTTGGCCTCGAATTGATATAATAAATTTTAATGCTGCACGTAAATTAGATGGAATTTTTTTCATTTGATTTAGCTGTTCGAATCAAATAAGAAGAATGAGGCATCGGTTTCCAAAATGATTTCAAGCGCGATTTTTCGGTTTTTTATTTTTTACTTGTTATTTGATTTTTTTGACACTTTAAAAAATAGATACAGATTAGTTTTTTTTACAGATAATGTTTTTTCAAGATTTGTGAAAATTTTTTCGAATTGTTCTGTATTTTTTTTTATAAAATCATTTTTTTGACAATTTATAATTATATACATATTTTATGCGCAAACCAGGAGCTGGTATTGCCCCCGCTGTGCGCCCATTCTCTGTCTCTCTCGCTCGACGACGCAGAAGGAGAGGGGGTAGCCGCGTTCAGCGTAGTGCGTGACGTAGAGTGTGACAAAAGTAAGAAATCGTGCAAAGGACGTAAGTCCAAATGTAAACAAGCGTAACTTACGCCCCTCTGTCTCTAAGAAAATGAAAATCCCGAAATGATGGATTTTAAATCACTAACGTTACATATCTCAGGATCTACTGGACGGATTTACTTGCAACAAAGACCAATGGAAAGAGAAAAATCGAAAAAAAATCGTCACAAATTTTCAAGCTGTTTTATGAAATGGTTTATTTGTGAGAGCCATTTGAAAATTCTGTGACGTCATAAAACCGGCATATTCGCGTATATAAGAGTAGCGGCAGGGCTCGCGCTGGCTTTTCTTTTGCGCTGCAGTTTTTCCTTTTAATACTTGGCGTCGAGCCGCTACCGCGTCTCTTGATGTAAGAAACTCCAATCGAATAAATGTTTTCTAATTTATTTCTTGTGTCATCGGTATTTTTGAATATTCCCACATTTTGCTTCCTATTGAGTTTGGCTCTGCTCTTTCCGATCCTTGTTTTGACTCCATCGGTTTGCAGCGGATCGATACATAGTATTAAATGGTTGCCTAATATGTGTCCTATAATTTTCTACTATTTCTTCATGCTGATTGTGGTAACATGATTCAAGTGGTTTCCGACTATGATCATCAATCGCACATTTTGTATATCAGATTCTTAAATCAGTTTCTGGTGTTGATATAAGTGTTGTTATACTTTTTCCACCTGGTCTGTGGAGTAATAAATTTTGAAACTTCTTCCAAAAAGTCTTTGGATGCTTATTTTGCTGATGATATGAAAAGTCGTATCTTGGGAATGCTGTATGCAAACACAAATTTTGATAACAAAACTTATGGAATGACATGTATGTTGAGTATTCCCACTTTGCAAACTACAAATGTGGAATTATTAGTGAAAAGATTTATTACGCTAAGTCTACAGTTGCTCAGTTTTGGATGCGATCAAATATAATGCCTGCTAACATCCATGGGAACATACAGAATTTCTGAATACAATGTTCGCTATGTCATTTCAACGTAACATCATGACTTTTGCCAACTTTTCTCTATAATACTATAGATTTGGATTATTGAAATACAGCAAAAATCTGCAAACTATACAAATTAAATACTGTGCCATTCATTTTACATTTTGACTCTAACTGTAACATATATATGAAGTAAAAAATTGATTATAAAAGTCTTCAGTTGCTCATTTATGGATAGATTTGAAATTGCTGTCTTTGAAGCTCATTGCGCAGATACATTGACTCTGAAATTTCTGTGGATAAATATATATGCGACGGATCACCCCTTATCTTTGATTATGGTAATATGTAATGGAACTTGGTTCGGCAAGGTTTTAAGTGTTCCTTTTCAAATAGTATTGAAGTTTGTATGACTGATACACAGCGAATACTTCCAAACTTTGATATTTCTGTGTTGCAGCATGTGTGCCAATCATTCAAATCATTTACTCCAACTGTATCATGTAATCTAGAAAATTTATCACAAAAGTCTTCCGCTTTTCTAAATACTTCAATTTTCCTTTTTCTACTCCATTGTGAGTTTTCGAATTTCTAAATTCATTTCTGAATTGTCCTGAAATGGTTTTCCTCCAAAACCAATGCAGGTACCTTAAACGTCTTTGAATTCTGTTGCTCTGTTGAATTAAGTTCGCTTAGTTTTTTTTGCTGCTTTGAGTTCTGGCATAATAAATGTTAGAAGTTTTCGGGTACTTTTTTTCAGCAACTATCAAACTGTGGATAATTGGATCTCAGCGGCCACTTGCAAACTTTGGAAATATATTTCATTGGGGGCACGTTTTGGATGAAATGAAATCTCTAGATTCAGAATGCAAAAGCAACATTCAAAGTGGGCAAATCTGTTGGATTTTTCGTGTCTTGAATTTGATCTATCTTTCATTTGAATTTTGAAGAAAAGGGATAAATGAAATCTGTTCTATTAAGGAAATCTTTACGTCAGTTGTTTCTTGGTATGAAGACTTGGAAAAAATCGGCAAAGGCCAAGGACAGACCGGTGACGAAATATTTCCAGTACAATTTTGACGAAAAATAGATCTTATTTCGTGGAAACCAACGTTATAAGCCGAAAATCATATTACGGCCCACAACACGCATTTCTTCATGCTCTTGTGTTCCCAATAGACAAAACATATTAGAAGACAAGGAGAAAAATCAACAAAGTCCAAGACCAAACCAGTGCCGAAATATTTTCAGTACAATTTTGAAGAAAAATTGGTCTTTTACGTGGAAACCAACATTATAAACCGAAATTCATTTCTCGGGCCTATCATCCCGGATTCCTCCATGCTGTTGAGTTCCTAATAGGCATAACATATTAGAGTATAAGGAAAAAAATCGGCAAAGTTCAAGGGCAGTCTTGTGACGAAATATCTTCACTACAATTTTTACGAAAAATTGGTCTTTTATGGTGGAAACCAACTTTATAAGCCGAACATCATACCGAGGGAAAATAAGATTGGGAAAAGTACATTTATGGTCCCTTATTTGCTGATAATTTCATGAAAAAGATTATCCCATAAAAATTGTTCGTATGAGAATGGAATCTATAAAAATATACTAAGCAAATAATTCATAGAAATTTATACTAAAATCCTATAATCGTCATAACATAAATGAGGAACTTTTGAGAAAAAAGGCGTGATATCAAACCGTAAACTTCCCCTAGGGAAAAAAAGGTTGGGACAAGTACATTGATGGTCTCTTGTTTCTGGATGACATAGAAAAAAGACTGAGAACCAGAAAAAAAATTCTATAAAAATAATAAACGAAAAATTGAAAAGTTCAAAAAAATTCAACAAAAATAAAAAATAATCGAAAAAAATTCTGTAAAGAAAAATAAAAAATTTTCAAAAAAATTCATAAATATTGGACAAATGGAAAAATGTACTATCCAAGTTACATGCAGTATAAAAATGTATGATATCAATTGGAGGCCAAGTTTTTATTGATAATTTGGAATATTTATCCAACAAATCGGAAACTTTAATTGAAATTCATGATAATTATTTTCAAGAAAAAAGTTAATGAAAAAAAGTCATAACGGAAGTTACGTGCAGTACTAAAATGTATTATATCAATTCGAGGTCAAGTATTTATCAGTTATTCGAAATATAATCTCCGGCGACAAATGAGCGTTGAGAATCCTTGTCGGGCTCACAACGTTTTATCAAAATTACTAAAAAATGAATGAAAATAAAATCATTAAAAATTCACATGAAAATCATTCGTTACTTCACTAAGGTACACACTTTAAAGAATCGATTCCCCTCCGACTTTCACGATCTCCTGGTATTATTCACAACATTCAACTTCGATTGGATCGGTACAAATTATGTTCAAATACGTCTTAAACGTACTTGTCCGGCCCATCACTTTTTATTCAAATTGCTCATTCGAAAACAAATCAAAAACGAAGTTAATGCATATGTTAATATTGAGGAACAGTAATTGCCGAGAAAATAATTTTCCTTCGAATCACTCTTGTCAAAATGAAACGAAAATGAAAGATGAAGTTGATTAATCTATTTATATTATATGGAGTCATAATTCACAACAAAATCATTTTTCTCCAAATTCCAGGAATCCACGTGTCGTACTCGACTAGTGATATTTATCAAAATGTGTACGTGACTATAGAAAAAAAAACATTTCATGGCTGAGTAGGTTCGAAAATTTCTAGTAATGTGCCTGATTATTTCTCATTTTCATTGGTTCTTACCGAATGGTATGTGTTCACTGAAGAAAATGAGAAGTGGATATTGCTATACGAACTTGCGAACAATCAAGTTCAAATTACTTGCAGATATTATTTTTATTTCTATCCATTTTATTATATTTGTCATTATAGAACAGTCCTGATTTGTTTTCGAATGAGCAATTTGAATAAAAAGTGATGGGCCGGACAAGTACGTTTAAGACGTATTTGAACATAATTTGTACCGATCCAATCGAAGTTGAATGTTGTGAATAATACCAGGAGATCGTGAAAGTCGGAGGGGAATCGATTCTTTAAAGTGTGTACCTTAGTGAAGTAACGAATGATTTTCATGTGAATTTTTAATGATTTTATTTTCATTCATTTTTTAGTAATTTTGAAACACAGCACGAATGCTGTAAAAAAACTAGAGACAAGTACATTTATGCCCTCTGGGAAGTCATCTGTAAAATCATGGAAATCAATGGTCGTAAGACTTTAAATCCAAGAAACAAAACGTTGTTAAATAAATGCAGAAGTTGCCGAGTACATCGCACTACGAACAAAAGAATTACAAAAGAAGAAAAATAGGACACAACAAATTACAACCACAAAGAATACAAAGACAAAACATTACAAAAACAAATTGCGACTAAAATAAATTAAGATCATAAAAATTTTAAATAAATTACCCACGGAACAAAATTATATACCAAAAAATTGAAACAAAAAAAATTTGGCCGTTGTACTTGGCGTTTTTTTTCTAGCTAATATTATCTAATTTACCTGTATCTTATACTCACAAATTCGAAAGTCGAGTAATCCGCCAAGTACAACGGCCAAATTTTTTTTGTTTCAATTTTTTGGTATATAATTTTGTTCCGTGGGTAATTTATTTAAAATTTTTATGATCTTAATTTATTTTAGTCGCAATTTGTTTTTGTAATGTTTTGTCTTTGTATTCTTTGTGGTTGTAATTTGTTGTGTCCTATTTTTCTTCTTTTGTAATTCTTTTGTTCGTAGTGCGATGTACTCGGCAACTTCTGCATTTATTTAACAACGTTTTGTTTCTTGGATTTAAAGTCTTACGACCATTGATTTCCATGATTTTACAGATGACTTCCCAGAGGGCATAAATGTACTTGTCTCTAGTTTTTTTACAGCATTCGTGCTGTGTTGCAGGTTTATTTGACGACTTTTTGTGTACTCGAAATCTGAAATTTTATGGGATACATTGAAAAATTGAAATAATGATCATAAAATTGAAACATCTGATCACCCAATAAAGCAGTTTATATATTCACCTACACCCATCTCTCTCTATATATTTATTTTGACATGCTGAAGCCGAATTCCAAAATACCGTGAAAATAGGTGAAAATTGCGAAAAATGGTCGTTGAGCAAAATTTTGTTGACCTAAATCTAGAATGTTTCTCGTGTTTTTCGAAAGTTCTGATAAACAAGGTTTCAGACAATATTTCGGATTTTTCGATTCTCACAAGTGACCCATGAATCTCATTGTCAGTATCCACTTATATATTTGAAGCCCCTGGCTCAAGGAATGTCTTGGTATGAATCAGTTGAGATTTCACACAATCTGGACAAGCGATGAGAATTTTTATTATGAGGTCCAAAAGCTTGGAATATTTCCATGAGGCACCCGAGACTTTGTAAAACCATGTTGACCAATTGATTTTGTTCTTCCGAACAGATGTACCAATATTGCGATCGTAGAAAATCACTCCGTATCGGTTTGAAGTTAAAAGTATTATTAGGAAATTGTGCACCCTTTCCACTGCAAAATCTATCGACGTCAAAAAATCGAATTGAAACTTGAATATTACTTCAGAAATCAATTGACTGTAGAATTTTAATTAAAATTGAACATGACGCTAAACGAGTTTATCAGTTGTGCAGTTTATATTCTGTTTTAGGATGTTTTATCAAAAGGTAATGATTAAAAATGATGAATACAACGTTTTTATCACTCCTTCTTTCGGATTAACAAAATGTTTGCCGGTTCGTTTGCCTGTTTTGCTTTTGAACCAGGCAAATTTCCGGGTCCCTTCCTATTATTGTACCGCGAAACAAGACTCTGCAAGACCGGAAACGAAAAAAAAAACACGCATTAGTTTTGCTATGGCTGAATTTTCAAAAACCCAAGATTTCGCGGTGTCGAGGACGAAATGAACGGTGGTGTGAAAATAATATGTCAACTCGAGGAAAATACAAGAAATAATTCCCTGTCCGTCGAGTAAAGCTCGAATGACCGAGGAATGACCTTCCACAAGAGAAGCGAGTATAAAGTGTACGTAACAAGTTCTAATACTTTGGGAATCCATGAGCTTGGTTCGTTACGACAAAGTCTCCAAAACTTCTGTGTGAAATGAAAAATACCACCAAGCGGAACCATCTGACATTGCTCTGACTCGATAGCATACCATGAATAAATGACGAATGAGAAATAGTGAAGCTGCGACAAGCCTCTTCCACATTTATCAGCACTGGGGATCAAGGGACGCGGTAGCGGCTCGTATTGTTACAAGATTCTGCAATCGAAAACATGCAATTACTGTTTTACTTTGGAAAAACGTTTATCAGAAAATCTTTTAATCATAAATGACATTTCAAATGATTTGATTCCATCCAATAGTCGTAAGACTTTTAAAAGTTCTCTTTAAATTCAAGTCAATAATGAACATTTTTCTGCTTACTTGACAACCATAAACTACACGGCAGAACACACAGCACAGGCATTATTAACATTTTTTTATAGAAGTATCCAAAAGTCTGAGAATTTCAAAACCATTGTCACCAGCTTGTACGTATGCAATTACAATCGCAAGATCTCTATCATCATTTTCTTTTCAGACCACCAGAAATTTTCTCAATGCGTCGAGCCCTTGACTAGAATTAAACTTTCTTAGTGTTTTTCCATACAATGGGTTTGCTTCTTCGGTAGATATTTTTGTAGTCCTTGATCTTATTCGTCACTCCTATCTTGGGTTATTTTATTTATATTTTTCAATGGAATCTATCCAATTTTTGATAAAATAGCATAATGAAAATGATAATGATCATCTACAAATCTGATAATATTCAATTTTGGAGAGCTGATGAAAATTGTCGCCATGACAAAGATGCAGAGGCATGGATTTATTTATTTATTTAAATCTCCTTTAAAATGTAAAAGGATATTTAAAAACCAATTTCTCGTGAATTATTGAATAAAATGTTTTCCATATGATATAACAAATGAAACGAAAATGGAATGTTTAGGGAATTGAAATCTGAGTATATAATCAAACAAATATCGTAGACGAATATAAATTCTTCATTTGTTATTAAATAAAATGTTTTCCATGAGAATTGAATAAAGAATCAAAAATGTAATGTGTTAAATTGAATTATTGTAAAAATAGATATATTCAACAAATATACCCATCTATAATATTCAATTCAATTCTACACATTTCCGTTTGGATTCAATATTTATATCATACACAATACATTTTATTTGAAAATTTATTCCGAACTAGGGTGCATTCCGTGCGATTAAGCGTGTGAATAGTTTTCTTGTAGCGCTGCAGCGCTACTTTTATTGCAACAGCGTCTTCAAGCCCACCAATCTTGAAGCAGTTCAATAAGAATAAACAGGAGTACAGGGGGATGGCTCCATAGTTTTCGATGTCCAGGTATATTTCTCAAGAGTTTTTGATGTCTAGGTATATTTCTCTACGGCTTTCGATGGCGAGGTCAACGGCTCCATAGTTTTCGATATTTAGGTCGCTGTAGTTTATGGGGTCGAGAACAATCTCTCAATGATTACCATGTTAACACTGTTATTGTCATTGTTTTTCGATGTTTGAGAGGACGTTTCCATGTTTCATTATCTTTTTCATCTCGTATCATGTTTCATTAGGTTCCAGTATCTAGATTGACAGTTTCATGTTTATCAGTGTCCGGTGATATTTATTCACGATATTCTGGGTTCTTGAAATCTCCCCTGTTATTGAAGACCATGGAGTCTTCGATCAGGATATCGATAACCATGATGAAATATATCCAGACATCGCAAACCATTGAGTCATCGACCTCGACATCGAAAGCTACGGGGAAAATACCTAGACATCAAAAACTGTGGAGCCGTCGACCTGGACATCGAAAACTATAGAGCTATCGACCCAAACTTTGAAAACCATGGATCCATTAACCTAGACATCGCAAACCGTAGAGAAACATAGCTAGACATGGAAAATTATGGAACTGTCGACCGGGATAGCGAAAACTATGGAGAACTATACCTGGACATGAAAAACCATGGAGAAATATGCCTAGGCATCGAAAAACATGGAGAAGTATACCTAGATATTAAAAACTATAGCGCCGACGACCTGGATAACGGAAACAGTGGAAAAAAATATACCTAGACATTGAAAACCATGAAGAAATATATCTGGACATCGAAAACTATGGAGGCGCCGACTTAAATCTCGAAAACCTTGCAGTCGTCGACCTAGATATCGAAAACTATGGAGCCGTCGATCTGGACATCAAAAACCATGGAACCGTCGACCTAGACATAAAAAACCATGGAGCCTTCGACCTAGACATCGAAAACCATAGAGCTGTCGACCTAGACATCAAAAGCCGTTAAGAAATATACCTAGGGTCGAAATCTATGAAGCCGTCGATGTGAATGGCAACGACTATCATGAATCATACCTAGACATCGAAAACCATGAAGAAATATACCTAGACATCGAAAACTATGGAGAAATATACGTAGACATCGAAGACTATGGACAAATATACCTGGACATCGAAAACCATGAGGAAATATACCTAGACATCGGAAACTACGGACCCATCGACCTAGACATCGAAATTCTTGGAGCCGTCGACCTAGACATTGAGAATCGTGGAGAAATATACTTAGACATCGAAAACCATGGAGAAATATACCTAGACTTCGAAAATCTGGGAGAAATCTATCTAGACATCGAAAACCATGGAGCTGTCGACCTAGACTTCGAAAACCTGGGAGAAATCTATCTAGACATCGAAAACCATGGAGCCGTCGACCTAGAAATCGAAAACTATCAAGCCACCTACGAGAGATGGATTTTGCTTGTGCCCTTGGTGAAAAGGGGTCGAGATCGTTTCTCTACTGCGTATGCACCGACACATCATTCTAACCTCGTACGATGACGCGCGTAATTATTTTTTTCCTGCAAGTTTTGCTCATACAAAAAATAAAGAATGTACGAATGTACATTTGGCGCATTCTTCACTTAAATTCACTCCAATGCTTATCATCAACGATAAACACGAGTAAAAAAAAGCCCAATCCAACGATTTACTCGATAGCATCATACCTACTAAAAGAACATTAAACGATAGCATCACACCGACTAAAAGAACATTAAAAAAAAGATTCGGCCACAATACGTGACTCAGATTTCTTGGTAAAACGAACATGTGGTATCCTTTAATCTCTGAATGATTCGATAACATTTCGTGAAATTGACAGCTTAAATTTTGAATACAACGGGGAACTGTCACTTTCCAAATTTTTGAAGCATGAACAGATTCATGGAAATATATAGGTATACAATTTGTATTATGACACCAGAAAAAAATATATAGATATATAAAATGTATTATGGCACCAGATTTGTCACTAAAGAAAAAACAAATAAACATCAAAAATGTGTGCGAAAAAATGCAACATTTTTTGATGAAATTAAAAAATAAATAATTAATATCTTTTCAATGCGTTAAGCTACAGAGTTCGTAGAGGTCGCGATCGAAAGATAAAAAAAAATAAAAAATACGTCATCTTGCAGGATTCTTTGGAATACTGTAATTATTCAGTTATTAAAGAAATAAATTTTGAGTGTTATCGAAAACAGCTGAAAAACACTCTCGCTCCGGTAAAGACTCTCTGGAAGCGACTCGTCATACATAAATGTACTTGTCTCAGAGTCGCTACCGCGACTCTAGATAAAACGTTGTGAGCCCGACAAGGATTCTCAACGCTCATTTGTCGCCGGAGATTATATTTCGAATAACTGATAAATACTTGACCTCGAATTGATATAATACATTTTAGTACTGCACGTAACTTCCGTTATGACTTTTTTTCATTAACTTTTTTCTTGAAAATAATTATCATGAATTTCAATTAAAGTTTCCGATTTGTTGGATAAATATTCCAAATTATCAATAAAAACTTGGCCTCCAATTGATATCATACATTTTTATACTGCATGTAACTTGGATAGTACATTTTTCCATTTGTCCAATATTTATGAATTTTTTTGAAAATTTTTTATTTTTCTTTACAGAATTTTTTTCGATTATTTTTTATTTTTGTTGAATTTTTTTGAACTTTTCAATTTTTCGTTTATTATTTTTATAGAATTTTTTTTCTGGTTCTCAGTCTTTTTTCTATGTCATCCAGAAACAAGAGACCATCAATGTACTTGTCCCAACCTTTTTTTCCCTAGGTTCAAAGTATTTGCAAAATTTTGCAGTCCTCTGTCGTTCATTTCTTCTGTCGACTTAATCATCTGGGACCGTTCTTTTCCGTGAATCTTGTCTGCTTCTATTTTTGCAATTTTATCATTAGCATTTCCGTACCCTTGTACGGTACATATTCCGTCGCTAATCTGTTGGTTCATTTTTATTTGTGCAATCGCATCAACGCTTCCGTTTGTTTTTTGTTTTAAATCCGCACTTTTTGTTTTTTTGTTTACCTTTTCTGCGAGTTTTTCTGTGCTTATATTTTTGGTTGATCCGGCTGATACATTTGGATTTTTTATTTTAAGCTCTGTGGAAGATTTTTTATATTCAGACAATATGGCAAAAAGATATCAAGTAAAATTTTTAACATTGTACGATCACCGTATGATTATGCAGGTGCAGGGAGTATTTAAAAAAATGCCCATAAAAACAGTTATCTTCAAGGCATCGTGTTGAATATAATACGGCAAAAAAGGACAGTTTTTTAATTAAGTACGATTTTTTGTTGAATATTATGAACTTCATGCAAAAAGAATATTTCGAATGAATTAATCACGTTATCAAATGTTAAGGAAATCGATATCGAAATATTTCATTTTTTGATTGTTAATTCTTCTTCGAATAACCGATTATTATTTTTAAGTTTTCAATGTGGCAATATATATATTTCTTTCCACTAATAGAATTTTTTGCACGAATTTTGCTATAACTATTCGCGAGTACGAGCACAGTCTCTAAATTAGGCTTTATACAAAACCTGGAAGTCATCAGCGAAATGAACTCTTTGAAGACGTATCTTTCGAAATAATGGGGCGTTGTAGATCTGTCTTTAAATTATACAATCTATCGATCATTACAATTCAGAAAACAGTGTGATTTCATGAAATAACATAGCTTATCTTGTTGATTGACAGTTATAATAAAGTATGAGATTGTTTCTTTTTCAATTTCTCCGTTATTTCGTTCTGAGACTGTCCTCAAATAAAACAAAATACTTGAAGGGAAGGTCCTCGAATCAGTCACTCTATTGAATAATTTTCATGCGAATAAGTAGTGAAGATAGAACATGCGATACGGAGTATCTCATACTTTTTACTTGGTCCAATTCTTTTGGTATTTTCGAAAACGTCAAATCTGCTGCCAGAAATTGCGATGCTGTATCTGATGAAAATATAGTACAGATCATTATAAATAGTAAAGATTAGAAATATGAAAAAACAAGCAAGAGAAGTTCGATTTGAATAAAATATCTATTACCGAAAAACTTTTCATCGGCATTTGCAATCAAAAATATGTCTTGTGCTGTACTTGATATTAATATTGGCAAGAGGACATCGTCGATATATAATGCCGAGATATCTGGGGAATAAGTTCAAAAATAATTTTATATTATATGGAAAATCATTATTTTCGATCGCAAGTATATATCTCACTTTTTTTATGAAGAGACCGTATCGCTAGAATATCATTCCATTGCAAATTACTCGTCCCAAGCGTCCCAATCGATGGAATTTTTCCAAGTGCTTTTCTAGTTTCATTTTGAATATATCGCTGTATCGTTTCCAATACACTGGTTTTAGCTGTATTACACATATTCTTTTTTAGTACCTCCCTTCTTATAAAGAAAAAAATTGAAGTAAATAAACTTACCGTGCACAGCTAAAACACGAGCTGCATACTTATTGCGTTTTCCGTACTTGACACAACATTTATTGGCTCGAACAGTAACGTCACTTAGAGGACATAGATGCAGCACGTGATCGGTAAAAATCACGAGTGCAAACATGGTTTTAACTTTTGAGAATACAGAAGATCACTCACCGCTCACGGTTCACACCGAACTGACTCGAATCCATCAGCTCTTTGCCAGGTTCAACTTGCAAAAGTATGGATTTGCAACAATGTTACGTTGAAACATACTTTTGATAAATACGAAAAAACCGCGATTTTTTAGGTTTTTTTCAAAAAATTATTATCCTTCACTCCAAAAACAATCATAATTTCAAATTGCGTTTTAACTAAATTGCATTTTTTATTTATAACTACTGGAATAACCTAAATATTTAAATAATCCGTGTTGTTTTCGTGATACTGTAGGAATCTCCGTCGTCTAATGCGTAATTCAAAGACTGTCTTCAATTTGGTCAATAGATATAATATGGTGTCCTCTAAGTATCCGCTGTGTCAGTAAAATCGCGTATAAGTACTTTCGTTCGTTTTAATAATAGGATATTTCGAGGACCCTATTTCTTAATATTCAATGAATCTGAGGACAGTCTCTAACTATCCATGAAATTTTGTTGAAATCAATCGGCGAAATTACATTCGATCTACAAAAATTGATATACAAATTTTATTGTTTTTTTTTTTAATTGAAACTTTTTTAAATAGAAAATGGGTGATCAATTGAACTTTTTTTCCAAAATTTATTCGAAAACTTAATAATGATTTCCCGTTCAACCCAAAAGCGAATTTAATAAAGAACTCAATGCTTGATATCATTGAAATGGTAGAGCTATTGTAGAAATATATTCTCTTCTTCTGGCGTTCTGGAATACCAGGGAAAAATACGTATAAAAAACCATAGCAAATTAAGAAACATCAGGAATTATATGAAAGTTGCAAAAAGCGTTCTTGTATTAGAAGAAAATTTTGTTATGCAATACCTGCACAGCTATGTTGGTGAAAAGATGAAAAATATGATATTTGATTTGAGCGCCAGAGACATTTTCATTAATTTTATTGAACTTTCGAAATCTCAAGACCTCCGTTTTTATAAGTTCATGTTTCATGCGGTAACCAACCTTCGGAAAAAACATTTTCAGATATTTAGCAATAAATATCTTAATTTGTACTTGGTGAAGAACCTCTCTGAAATTTTGCACATATTTTTATAGACCTTGAATATGAATTTGAATGGAAAGCTATTAATTAATTTTTAATTACTACTAATATATTAGTGAAGGAAGAAAAAACAAATTCGTACGAAATTTCAAGAAGCATCTCTGTCCTCAAATTGTTGGTTGGGGCGATACATCAATATTTCAATTTATACGTTTCAATATAGGTCTTCATAGTAGTCGTTTATCCGAGATACGATAAACGTCCGCAGAATCGTCAGGACATGAAAATCCTCAAAGTTACCAAACTGTAATATTTTTCAAATATCTTTCAAAATAATGCTTATTTTTTTAATAAAACTATCGTATATGGTACACCTCATAATCAGCCATCATTATTTGGAATAATATTTAATAGTCCTCAAAACATTCTCTGGACATATATACAGGGTGTTCCATTTTAATCTTACACCTGACTTTTCTCGGAAAATATTGCTCGGATCAAATATTGTGTGCAACAAAACTTTTCGGGGATGAAGGGGGACGTTTGATAAAAATTGGTTTGTGGATCCAAAATTCAAAATGGCGGCGTTAGAATGGCCGACATGTTTTTTTCGAATGGAAACATAACTTTTTTTCATCACCAAAAAATTTTTCAGCGCAAAACCAACAACTTTTGTTGGAAAAATTTTTTGATTAAGTTCATATTTCTTAAGTGAGAACATCATTTTCAACTATTTTAGAGGTATCCAGGATGCACCGCGAAGAGATCTTTAACGTACCAAGTGCAAGTGCGTTTGCGTGTGCATCTGCATATGCGTGCATACGTGAAGGTGCATGTGTGTGTTTTTTATTTTCATTTTATTTTTCAACTTTTTTTAAAAAGAGGGGCATGCAATGCCTTTATGTCCATAGGTACGAGCTCACAAGGATTAGGTCTCTGCGGTTCGTCACTACCGCAGTATTTTCGGACTCCAAACCCTCCTTGTGAGTGTACTCTGATCCCTCCCTAGAGATGTTCAAAGATCCCTCCATTCATGTTTAAACATGCCTGAACTCTTCTCTCAAAACCATCAACTGTGCGTAGGAGAACATCTCTCGGGATCGCACGGCAGGCAGCTCTTATCCGCTCCTTCATGTTCTCTCGTGTTGTTGGAGCTTGACGGTAGACAGCGTCTTTTAAGTACCCCCCCAAAAAGAAATCAGGAGACGTAAGATTTGGTGACCTTGGAGGCCAATTTACAGGACCGTCTCGACCAATCCACCGTTGACCAAATGTTGTATCCAGATGATTTCGAACAACATGAGCCCAGTGAGCGGGTGCATCGTCTTGCTGAAACCACATCTGTTGACGTGTTTCCAAATCCAGATCTTCTAGCAAAAGAGGCAGTTCATTTTGTAGAAAATCAAGGTAACGGACAGAGTTCACATTTCCCTCGAAAAAATGGGGACCTATTAATTGCCCGTTCACAATACCACACCATACGTTCAAACTCCATCGATGCTGGTGATCGATCTGTCTCAACCAATGTGGATTCTGATCAGACCAATACCGAAGGTTCCATCGGTTCACTTGACCACGGTTGTTGAAATTGGATTCATTACTGAACATAACGTAACGAAAAAAGTCCCTGGATCGCTCGATTTGTCTCAACGCCCACCGACAAAACGCCACCCTTCGCAACGGATCTAGATTAGGAGTGTCTTGGTGGAATTGTAGTCGGTACGGGTGAAGTTTCGCACCTCTCAATACACGGTGCACTGTCGATTTGGGAAACCCCAGTCGTTCCGAGATCACTTTGGCACTCAAATGAGGATCAATTGCTATCATGGCTAAAATAGCCATGTTTCGGGTTTCATGCAATCCACCAAAATTATTGACGTTTGGGAAATGTCGACGGTGACGGATCATCCGACCTGCCCTCGCTCGCTGCTCAAGGGTTCGGATTGTCTGCCGTGATGGGTGACGACGATCTGGATATTCACGTCGATACAAATTTTCAGCTCGGAAGTAATTGCCCCGACAACTCCCTAAAATAAGGAGCATATCAACGATTTCGTTGGGACTGAAATCAGCCATTGTTGCTAATTTTCAGAATTTTCCTCTAATTTAAGAACTTTTAAAAATTTCGAGAATCAAGAATTTTTCTCTGATTTCAGAACCTTAACAAATTTTCGATTTCGTCTCTTGCTAATGGCTGCGGAGTCAGAAGATAAACGTTTCAATTAATTTTTCATCCGTGGGCGATTACAATAACTTCTAAAATAAAAAATTCTTCTCTGATTTACAAATCAAAAGTAGGGGTAAGTCTCGCTTACGTGAACTTATCTTTAAGCGTAAGCCTCGCTTGCGTGTACTTATCTTTAAGCGTAAGCCTCGCGTACGATTAAAGGTAAGTTCACTTTATAAGAGATTAAAGAAAACATCATTGGTAGTACTGACGTAGTCTGACTTTGCGTAGTTCTCTTACTTTAGAGTTTTAAATCAGAGAAGAATTTTTTATTTTAGAAGTCATTGTGATCGCCCACGGATGAAAAATTGATTGAAACGTTTATCTTCTGACTCCGCAGCCATTAGCAAGAGACGAAATCGAAAATTTGTAAAGGTTCTGAAATCAGAGAAAAATTCTTGATTCTCGAAATTTTTAAAAGTTCTTAAATTAGAGGAAAATTCTGAAAATTAGAAACAATAGCTGATTTCAGTCCCAATGAAATCGTTGATATGCTCCTTACACGCAAACGCACTTGCACTTGGTACGTTAAAGATCTCTTCGCGGTACATCCTGGATACCTCTAAAATAGTTGAAAATGATGTTCTCACTTAAAAAATATGAACTTAATCAAAAAATTTTTCCAACAAAAGTTGTTGGTTTTGCGCTGAAAAACTTTTTGGTGATGAAAAAAAGTTATGTTTCCATTCGAAAAAAACATGTCGGCCATTCTAACGCCGCCATTTTGAATTTTGGATCCACAAACCAATTTTTATCAAACGTCCCCCTTCAACCCCTAAAAGTTTTGTTCCACACAATATTTGATCCGAGCAATATTTTCCGAGAAAAGTCAGGTGTAAGATTAAAATGGGACACCCTGTATACTGCGTTACTCATATTGAAGACTAAAACTCTCTGACTCATTACGTACCGAGGGTACGTCGTTAAAATCATTTTAGAAACCGATGCCTCATTCTTCTTATTTGATTCGAACAGCTAAATCAATTGAAAATAATTCCATCTAATTTATGTGCAGCATTAAAATTTATTGTATTAATTCGAGGCCAAGTATTTTCTAATGAATTGAAAAAGTTACCACTTGAATTACGTGCAGCACTAAAATTTATTATATCAATCGGTGGGCAAGTATTTTATTAGTCACTCCAAATTTTGACATTATTTAATTGTTCTAAGAAGCTTTTAAATCCAAAAAAATCACATGAAAGCTAGTCATTTGTTACTCTATGGTGGCAGAGACTTATAAGAAAATCGATTCTTCTCAGACTTTCAGGATCCTCTGGTATTATTCACAAAATTCGACGGCGATTGGATCGATACAAATTATGTTTAAATATGTGTTAAAAGTACTAGTCCGGCCCATCACTATTCATTCAATAAAAAATCAATCATAAAAAAACGAAAATGTACGGCAGAATCTGGTTAAAAATTTATTGAAATGCGATTCATTATAATGAGTTATAATAATTATTAATTTAATTTTATTATTATTATTAATAATATAATAATTATTAATAATAAATTAATAATTACTAATTTAATGTTCTTAAGCCTCTCAGACCGAGACCTATTTCGCGTTGACGGAAAATGATTTCTTTCATAATTTTATCTTAAAATACTTTCTAGTTTCCGAATCAATTGTGACATATCAGTTTTTTTGTTAGGAAATGTGAATTTTTGATTGTCGCTGCGCGCAGCACCAGGTCCTTGGGGAGCAAAATCCGGAAAATTTTCTAATGAATCTAACACCGAATACCTTAAATACATCATATTAACTTCTCTTTGAAAGGAAATAACGTTTGGAGTACCAAAAAAAAACGTTTTCAACTTATCATAAAAAGTGTAATTCTACGTTAATAAACCAATCAAGAGACTCGGCAGAGTCTCGAGACAAGTACATTGACAGCCCTGTCGTCTGCTGGCCTGATGCTCTCGCCAAGACTATACTTTGTTTGAATAAAACCATCACGGTGGTGGGAGTAAAATTGGCAAGTGATTCTGTTGAATTACGAAGCTCAGGAGCCATTTAGCAACTTGAAAATTAAAGTTCAAGCCAATTAGAAAATTCTTTTTCGATTGTGCCCAAAATTAGTATGATCGGTGGCAGACCCGCTTCGCTGAATGACCCTCATTACCCCGCCATAACTAGGACCTGCTTTGCTTATCTACTTATAATACCTCAAGTGGTTGAAACGTTGTTTCGCTTTCTTTTAACGATCTACTCTACTTGACCTTTGCCAACGTGTATCAGGTCACTGTCGTGAGACGTGACAGTTAACGTAATAGTAGAGGACTATCTTGAATCATGATTACCATGCATATACGAATCTATAAATGTGCAAGTGATACCATGGTCCTGCCAAGTCTGTCATTAACTTCGAGAATGCTATCCACTAGGTTGGACTTGCTTGCTTTGAAATCATACGAATCGTTGACGTGGTATTTATAAAGGTCGAGTGACCCTCTTTATCATTGTATATCCCAGTATTAAGTTCTGTCGTGAAACTTGTTCGCCAGTGAGAATATTGAACTGAATGAATGGCCAAAGATGAAGGAGATAGAGAGGGGGGGGGGGGGGAAGTAAGAAAGAGAATGAGTGAGTGAGAGAGCGTACGGAAGGGTGGGAAGAAGAAAGAGGAGCTCTTGCTCTCGAGGTACAATTTCTAACGATTCTCTCGCCAACGTCCAACTTCTGGACGTAATTAATTCTCCGAGCTAACGCGGAATGCCATAATTAATTCCTGGTGGCTGGCTTGGTTCGCTAGTTGAACCACGCTAGTTGAACCAGACCCTAGGAGAAAAAAGGTTGGGATAAGTACATTGATGGTCCCTTGTTTGCTGATCATATCACGAAAAATGTAAAAAAAATTCCATAAAAAAAATTATAAATCCAAGTGTAAATAATTTCAACAGAACAATTCGTAAAAAATTTCACACCGATGCCTCATTCTTTTTATCTTATTCTAAAAGCTTATTCTAAAATATTATAAACTACTGTAGCGAGGTTTCCTCCAAAATTTGCTTTTGAATTGGTGACCACAATATTTCAATGATTTTCCAGGCAGCCAATTGAGATGTGATTTGGTACATATTTTTATTGTACTGTTTCTCAGTTAGTGCTGTTATGCTATTTATTATAGTAACATTTTCGTTCTCATAAATTTTCATTTGTATTCCGGATAGAGGCCTCATTTTTTCGAACGTAAAAAAGGAGCTCAAAAACTAGAGCGAAAATTACAGTTTCAAAAACATATCTTCTGGAAACAAATACGTATTCAAACGAAACTTTAATCCCTTGGGCCAAATTTGAATGACTCAAAGTTGACTTTTTTAAGAAAAAAAAACATACGTGACAGAAGTGGATGTAGCATCCTCGTATGTAGGCATTGGAAAAGGGGGCAGCCATATTTCGTTGTAGCGCGATTTTCCAAATCGCAAACGACTTCCACAAGATCAAGTTCTGGAAACAATACCTCGATCATGTTTTGGATAACGACTGTGTACGCTGCGCTGGTCTTTCTACTCATAAGAGCCCATTCAACCAGAGGGACCTATTTTTCAAAAAAAAAAAAAAAAAAAAAAAAAAAAAAAAAAAAAAACAAATCATTTAACTTATAAATACTGCACAGATAAAATTGAAATTCTGAAATCCCGTTTATAGCAATGGGAATCTTTATTTTAATTGTCTCCACGTGCATATAATCGACACGTTGTAATACAACATTTAATATCGAATGTTTCAAAAATAGTTACAGCCCCATTTTTTTCAGTCATCATAGTGAAGAATTGGTAAGTTCCATCCAAATTTGACACTACAACAAAGGTACCATCTGCAAACAGGCAGCGAGCATTGGAAAAATTCTTTGTGTAGACTTCGTTCCCCAGAATTACATGAGCTCCTCCTTCGGCGTTCACCACGGACCACGACGAGATACTATGCCCGGGTGTTTCCGCAGTTCCAGCCTCATTATCAGCGACGATCATGCTGTATTTTAACCGATTTTTCCACCGGACAGTTTGTGTTACTGTATATAAACTGTTGATGTCCATTGGTGTAGGTGGCTGATCCTCTGCATGCCAACGATTCAACGTACGGCTTATTTGCGGATACGTTAATACTTCCCCTAGGAAAAAAAAGGTTGGGACAAGTACATTGATGGTCCCTCGTTTGCCGATAACTCCATCCATAAAAAAAACTTAAAAAAAAATTGTAAGAAACATTATTTTATTAAAAAAAAATACAAAACAATTCGAAAAAAATTTCACAAATCTTGAAAAAACATTACATTTAAAAAAACCAATCTGAATCTATTTTTTAAACTAACAAAAGTATCAAATAACAAGTAAAAAATAAAAAACCGAAAAATCGCGCTTGAAATCATATTAGAAACCGATGCCTCATTCTTCTTATTTAATTCGAACAGCTAAATCGATTGAAAAAAATTCCATCTCATTTACGTGCAGCATTAAAATTTATTATCGAGGGCAAGTATTTTCTAATGAATTGAAAAAAGTTATCACTTGAATTACGGGCAGCACTAAAATTTATGATATCAATCGGTGGACAAGTATTTTATTAGTAACTCCAAACTTTGACATTATTAAATTGTTCTAAGAAGATTTTAAATCCAAAAAAATCACATAAAAGTTAGTCATTTGTTACTCTATGGTGGCAGAGACTTATAAGAAAATCGATTCTTCTCAGATTTTCAGGATCTTCTGGTATTATTCACAAAATTCGACATCGGTTGGATCGGTACAAATTATGTTTAAATACGCGTTAAAAGTACTTGTCCGGCCCTTCAGTTTTCATTCAAATTGCTCATTCAAATAAATATCAGGACTCTTCTAGAAATCATAGATCACAAGTATGCATACAGATAGGAATAAAATTACCTTCAGGTAAAGTTAACTTGATTGCATTAATTCAAACAGAAATGCAAACGGATTTCCTAGAATACACAAGGAAATTTATTGTTCATCAGTAAAAAAAATACACTTTGTACAATAAAAGTTTTTGAGCATTTAAGATAATCCCCCTGTTTATATTGCAATGACAAAAATTTTTACTTCTCATTTATATTAGCGAACAAATTCTATTCGGTATATGAACTAACCTATACTATTGCTGAGAACATAGCGCTGATAATAAATCGCATTTCAATAAATTTTTGAGCGGATTCGGCCGTGCAATTTCATCTTCATATGATCACGTAACTCGTTAAAATCAACGTCAAAAGATCGGTAAGTCACAAGAATTCACTAGAAATCTGAGAGAAGTGAATTTCTAGTGAATACTATACTTTTTTTAGAAAGATATTCCGATATATCGAAATATGAAGCCTATACCCGTTGCCGTGAATCGTTGCCAAGAGATAGCACCGTTAGATATCTGAACGAAAGCGAGCACGTAGGGCCAGCGTTTTTGTTCTTCTTAGATTTTTATTTAAATGAGCAATTTGAATGAAAAAGTGATAGGCCGGACAAGTACTTTTAACGCGTATTTAAACATAATTTGTACCGATCCAATCGACGTCGAATGTTGTAAATAACACCAGGGGGTCCTGAAAGTCAGAGAAAAATCAATCTTCTTAGAAGTCTTTACCGCTGAAGAGTAACAAATTGGATTAGCTAGTTACCACAAAGTCATGGACAGAAAGGTTTCGGTTTCCTTATAAGCTTCTGCTATGGGAAAGTAACTCCTGACTTCGCCGTTGCTTGGGCCGGAAGAGTATTCTCAACTCTCATTTAAACAAAATTTTCTATATTCTGATTATTAAAAAAAATAGGGTTGGCATCGTTCTAATTAGAAAGCAAGATTTTGAGATTTTTTTATAATAGCTAATTTTCTACTGATTTCCATAAAACGACCTGAGCTGGACGAGTATTCTGAACGCATATTAGAACAATAATGTTAAAATTGCGAATTACAAATAAAATACTCGTCCACTGATTGATATCTAGAGTCGCGGTAGCGACTCTAAATTTTACAATTGCACATAATTTTGATGGTAATCTTTTTGATTCACAAAATTTTTCTCAAGTTCCCGATGTGTCCTATAGAAGTTAGTATTCCGACATATTAAATACTAGGCTTCGAATCTATATCATAAATTTTAATGCCGTACGTAATTTAGATCGAAACTTTTTCAATTTATTTAGTTGTTCTTTAATTAGAATGAGATAAAAAGAATGTGGCATCGGTGTTTAAAACGTTTTCAAGCGAGATTTTTTTATCTGTTACATTTACAATATTTCTGATGAGTGGTGTCTTTGACTTTGTTAACGTTTTATTTGAAATTTTTTTCTGTATGTTTTCTCCTGATTTAGATTTTTATTTTAATTGACTGTATTTTCCCAATTTTTTTTTATGGAATTCGATTTATATTTTAATGTAATTTCCTGATGTGTAAATTTTTTTCTCAATTGTTGTGTTGAAATAATTTTCAGGAGGGTTGTAATTTTTTTTATTCAATAATTTTTTCTATAATTTCTATAAAAACTTTTTTAATAGTTCTTTTTATGGGATAATTTTTTTCATGGAATTATCAACAAACAAAGGGGTCATCAATGTACTTGTCCCAAGCTTTTTTTCCCTAGGGAAAGTTTATGGTTTGATATCACGTCTTTTTTCTCAAAAACTCCTCATTTATGTTCTGATGGCTATAGGATTTTAGTTTAAATTTCTATGAATTAGTTACTTAGTACATTTTTATAGATTCCATTATCATACAAACATTTTTTCAAGGGATAATCTATTTTATGAAATTATCAGCAAACAAGGGACCATCAAAGTACTTAACCCAACCTTTTTTTCCCTGGGTATGATTTTCGATTTATAATGTTGATTTCCACGAAAAAGACCAATTTTTCGTCAAAATTGTACTGAAAATATTTCGTTACAGGTCTGTCCTTGAACTTGGGCGATTTTTTTCCTCGTACTCTAATATGTTTTGTCAATTAGGAACTCAAGAGCACAGTGGGAAGCGGGTTGGAGGCCGAGATATGATTTTTGGCTGATAACGTTGGTTTCCACAAAAAAAGACCTACTTTTCGTCAAAATTGTTCTGGAAATATTTCGTCACAGGTCTGTCCTTGGACTTTGGCGATTTTTTTCCTTGTACTCTAATATGTTTTGTCAATTAGGAACCCAAGAGCACGGCGGAAATCGGTTTGGGGGCCGAGATATGATTTTCGCCTTGTAACTTTGGTTTCAATGAAAAAAGACCAATTTTTCGTCAAAATTGTACTAGAAATATTTCGTCACAAGTTTGTCCTTGGACTTTGGTGATTTTTCTCTTCATACTCTTATATGTTATGCTTATTGGGAACGCAAGAGCACGGTGGAAAGCGGGTTGTAGGCCGTGATATGATTTTCGGCTTGTAACTTTGGTTCCCACGAAAAAAGACCTATTTTTCATCAATATTGTACTGACAATATTTCGTTACAGGTCTGTTCTTGGACTTTTTTTTCTTGGCGATTTTTTTTCTTGTACTATAAAATGTTTTGTCCATTAGAAACCCAAAAGCTTGGAGAAATCTGGGATGGTGGCCGAGATATGATTTTCGGTTTATAACATTTGTTGTGACGAAAAAAGACCTATTTTTCGTAAAATTTGATGTGAAAAATGGTCGCCACAGATATTTCCGTAGACTTTGGCGATTTTTTCTAAGTCTTTATATTAAAAAAGAAGGGATGTACAGACTTCCTTAATAGAACAGATTTTTTCGATCTCTTTTCTCCTAAATTCAAGTGAAAGATAAATAAAATTCAATGCACAACAAATCCAACAGAATTGGCAATTTCAAAATGTTATATATATTGCATTCTGAAGCTAGAAATTTTTATTTTATTCAAAAATGGGCTTCCAATGACGTTTCAAAGTATTTTTTTTTCATTTATATTACTATACGCAGAGATGCAAAGTGAATGTACACATGCCAATGCACAAAATTTTCAAATTCTGCATATAGCCACTGAGTTCCAATCAGAGAAAGAAAAAGTATAAAATGTGTTAGGTCCAACGGATTTGCTTATTTTTTAATATGTATGTATTGTAACGGAACACTCGCGCGACTACCCGAGCCCGTCGAAACTAACGAAACTCCGCGATCTTTAGATCGCGGACAAAACATCGCGGCGACCACGCTCGTCGTTGTTGACAGGTGGCGGCCATCTTAGGCCAGTAGGCATGAGCCCGAGTGGGGCAACCGGCACCGCTCTGAACTTCGCCGCGCTATATTTTGCTGAAATTAATTCCTTTTGCATTTTTGTTATTTTAAGTCGCCCAAGCACGTAATTACGATCAAAATTATCAGAAAAATAACACGAGTTTAAGAAAAATGATCACAAGTCAAATTAATAATATACAATCTAATCACAATGAAAAAAGTAAAAAGGGACTACGACGCATGCGCGGGGAAAGCGTCAATGGGCTATAGGACACGTACGTGACTTTTAGCGATTGTAATTAGTCGAAACATAATAAACGAAGTAACAATGCCAAATCAAAGAAGAAATTAAAAGTTAATTGATCAAATTGAAGTTTTTATTGTTAATAATCACACAAAGCTGAAAAAAATGAAAAGCGGTAGTCCGCGCATCGTATGTTAGTCCGCGCAACCAACGGGCGAGCGTGAATCATGGCAACGGGCCATTCAGAGAAGGCGTTACAGAAAGGTGCGCAGAACCGATTGAAAACGGAGATTCTCGGCGCTCGAGAATTTTATGGTGGGGAACTGGATATAAGAAGCGCTGCGCGACTCATTCGAGAGACAGTTCTCCCTGGCTAAAAGATCAACTTGGACCTCTCTCAGTACACCTCTACATCAGCCTCAGCAATAATAAACCTATCCTCAAATTTTCTGGAGTAGTAAGGCTATACCAGTTCTAACCCATGGGGCTCTCAGGGGGGAGCGGGGACGGGGGAGCACGGGGACCGTTGCGGGGCTGCACGGCATGTGGAGGGGAAGGTTCTCGCACAGCGGGGGTGCGGCGGCACTTTGAAGAGACAAAAGATTTTTTTACACCATACCCTCCAATGACTGATTTATGTTTCTGGTATATCAGATTGAACGGAATTTTCTTTTTAAAGTGCTCTTGCCTAAGATGATCTTAATTATCGGACTCCGTGACGAAAGATGTTTACATGTCACACTAATGACAAATTTATGTGTCCGGTGTTACGTATTTTGTATTGTGGCGCAAGTTCCGACAAGATTTCTTTTTCAAAATGCCCCATTTGTTTTCGAATGAGCAATTTGAATAAAAAGTGATGGGCCGGACAAGTACGTTTAAGACGTATTTGAACATAATTTGTACCGATCCAATCAAAGTTGAATGTTGTGAATAATACCAGGGGATCCTGAAAGTTGGAGGGGAATCGATTCTTTAAAGTGTGTACCTTGTTGAAGTAACGAATGACTTTCATGTTAATTTTTAATGATTTTATTTCCATTAATTTTTTAGTAATTTTGATAAAACGTTATGAACGCGACATTTGTCGCCGGAGATTATATTTCGAATAACTGATAAATACTTAACCTCGAATTGATATAATACATTTTAGTACTGCACGTAACTTCCGTTATGACTTTTTTTTCATTAACTTTTTTCATGAAAATAATTATCATGAATTTCAATAAAGTTTCCAATTTGTTGGATAAATATTCCAAATTATCAATAAAAACTTGGCCTCCAATTGATATCATACATTTTTATACTACATGTAATTTGGATAGTACATTTTTCAATGTCTTCAATATTTATGAATTTTTTTGAATTTTTTTTATTTTTCTTTACAGAATTTTTCCGATTGTTTTTAATTTTTGTTGAATTTTTTTGAACTTTTCAATTTTTCGTTTTGAATCTTTTCACTAATAATTCCACATTTGTAGTTTGCAAAGTGGGAATACTCAACATACATGTCATTTCATAAGTATTGTTGTCAAAATTTGTGTTTGCCTACTGCATTCCAAAGATTCGACTTTTCATATGATCAGCAAACAAAGCATCCAAAGACTTTTTGGAATAAGTTTCAAAATTGGTTACTCGACAGACCAGGTGGAAAAAGAATAACTACACTTATATCAAGACCAGAAACTGTTTTGAGAATCTGATGTACAAAATGTGAGATTGATGATCATAGCTGGAAACCTCTTGAATCACGTTACCACAATCAGCATGAAGAAATAGTAGAAAATCATAGGACACATATTAGGCAATTAATTAATGATATGTATCGATCCGCTGCAAACCGATGGAGTGAAAACAAGGATCGAAGAGGGCAGAGCCAAACTGAATATCAAGCAAAATATGGGAAACATGAGAAATAAATTAGAAAACATTTATTCAATTAAAGTTTACAACATCATTCTAACAGTTCTGTGTGTTTTTGTTGTATTTATTCATATATATAATCTGACGCCTTCATATATATAACCTAGTCTACTGACGATATATTTACACTGGACAATATTTCTCGCACTCTGATTTAATTGAAAGATTATTTTAGTTAACGCTTATTTCCAGTCGAACAAAATAATGAAATCTTGAAAAGTTTTCGTTGACATATGCATCGCGCATTTTTTATATCCTTTTTCGCACACATATCACAGACTACATTTACGCGGCCGCTTTGATACTGGTTTAGTATATCATAAAATTTAACGAAATAAATGGTAATATTCACTTCGTTAGATGACTAAAATTATTTTTAGTTATCCCGCACGCACTTCATAACATCATAACCCCAAACGTCAACATGACGTGAAACTTCGGCTAGTGACTTTCGAGCTCTCGGCATGTGACGTCAGTCCGCGACACCGCCGCGAAGTTAGACCGAGGGACATGAGGCCTTTGATGGTATTATATACAGACATGTCAAATTTCTAAATGTGTTAGTAACTTTTGCATAATCTTGAGCCTGTGCAAAGTTTTTTCTCAGCAATTACGCTACTGATCGTGTTGGTTTCGTGCTCATTCGAAAGAGATTTTGAAATTTAGTCTCCAAACTAATTTTCGCTTAACAAAACATCTCTTGAGCTCCGCAATTCTAGAAAATGACATGCCAGTTTTACCCCCACCACCGCGAATCGTTTTATTCAGAGAAAAGATAGTCTCGGCGAGAGCCTCAGGCCAGCAGACGACAGGGCTGTCAATGTACTTGTCCCGAGACTCTACCGCAGTGTTGCCAGACAGTCCATGTAACTTCCCCCTGACGTCTCTCAGGTTCCCCCTAAAAGTCCTCTAAATACCCCCACTCGCTCACTACTATAGCGCGTAATTCGAAATGACTAATAACTTGGAAATAATAAATAACTTTAAACGAATAAATTTGTGGTAGATCCATATGTATTATGTAACGAAGAATTTTCCTTATATCTACAAACAATAAGGAATTATTGTTTGTTGATTGCTTGCGTAGAATACATTGACTAGAATGATTAGCTCATTCGAACAATATAAACATATGTAATACTATAACTTTAATTTTAACCCTCGTTGCTCGGAAAAATATCAAGGATTTCGATGTCGCTATCATTAATGTTATTATAAACATTTTCGGAAGTAAACCGTTTGAGCATAAGAGCCGTGGGCTTAAAATCACAACAATCAACGGCCAGCGTGAGACGAACGTGCATTATTACCTCAACCATAGAGACGGAGAGGTTATTGCGGAGTTTATCTTTAACAATATTTAATATTGAAAAAGCTCGTTCAACCGAAGCATTAGAAAACGGTAAGGATAACAGAGCAAGTACGAGCTTCGAAATATTCCCAAACCGTTTTGTTCCACCAGCGTTTTTTATGTCGAAAATCTCGGCCCAATAACCATCAGTATTTTTTAGATTCGAAACGTTGATAGTGTGAAGGAGATTCCATTCTTTGATCGTACTGTCAATATCAGAACACACGCTGTTTTTGAAGTTGGCTGCAATTTCGGTGATATCCGCTTTTATTTGTGATGTAGCCACGTCCGGCGAAAACGTCGACAGTTTTTCGAGATTTTTTATATTCTCCGGCAATCTTTGTTGCAATTGCAGGCACAGTGAAATTAAAAAGTTCCTGCATCGCTCTTTAATTTTGACCAGCGTATCAGGCGCAATGCTCAAAGCAAGATTATTGAATTCATATCCGAAATTTATGCATTGTACCGTCATTAGGTATTGAAGGAAATCATAGGTGGCGAGTTGATAGCGCGATACTTTTTGAAGTTGAGACGGTACTATAATTGTTTGGAGATGGCTGTATAATAAATTGTTGAGGTCTTCAAAAATCTTTACGGGATCAGCATTATCGGATTGGAACAATTTGTTCAGTCCCATAACATTTTTCAGGCTGGTAGCGAGGAAGGTTAAAAAAAGTTTGTTTTCTGGCATATCGTACATTGAGTGCAAATGAGCTGCCATGTAACAGCGCTCTTCATTACTTCCCGTTATCATAAAATGGAGTTTCAATGCATCCCATTGGTCCAATATAGCATCGATAGCCTGAAGTCTCGCTAGCCAGCGCGTGTTCGATAATTTAACAATTTTTTTGGCATTTTATTCGAAAGCGTTTGGTGGATTTTCCCGTAAGCTATTTACCTTTTCGTAATATGGGCAAACCAAAAATGTGTTTCCCTTACCAAAAAATCAAGATGCCTTGGCAAAGATTGCAGGCTTCTTCCGCGGCGAGGTGCAGTGAGTGGCAAATACAGGTTATTACGATGAGCTCTGGATTTATCTCACGTAATAGTGTTGAAACCGAATGATGTCGTCCAACATTTACGCTCGCACCATCGACTCCGAGACCTATTAATTTTTTTGGGTTTAGACCATCGGTTTTCCATCGAGACAGCACCGCTTGTGAAATGGCATCCGATATCCCGGCTTCCATCTCAATTAAACGATAAAAAGTTGATATAATTTTTTTTGCTTCTTGCTAAAATATCGAATCATGACGCAAAGAACTTTTTTAGTGTCCACCGTCGTTGACTCATCAATAATGAGAGAATAATGACTGTCATCGATATCTTGTAACAACTCTTCTAAAATACATGGCGACAAAATATTTTTTATTAAGGCCGAGCATTTGGTGCGATGAAGCTTGATGTCCTGCAAGACTGTTGAGTCTTCGTCGAGGCCTTTGATGACAATTGATAGATGATCAACGGTTTTGATTGAGCAATGCTCCGCCACGTACGTCGCAATTTTCAATTCAGCAGCTTTCCGTTTTTCAGTAAGAGTCACTTTTGTAAATGCATCAATCTTTGGTAACTTGGAAACCATACGTGCTTCATCGGCGAACTGCAAATGTTTTTTCGAAGCGGCATGTTCGTACAAAGTCTTCTTGTGTGCAGTTAAAGCGACTTTACAATTCGAACAGAAAGCTTTTAACGGATCTCCGACAACTGGCTCTAGCCATCCTGGTTTAAAAAAATATCAACTATATTATACAAAAAATATACTAGTACGAAATCCGACAGACGTTTGTAAAAATCGTTGATTTAAGGAAAAATTCATCATTATTTCATGAACACTTACCAACACAAGCTGGGTCTTTTTCCCAATTTTTTACATACTTCTCGTTTTCGGACTTCTTGTTGTTACCGTTTGCTCAGTCTATAATTTTCGAATTCTTCGAGCTGTGTTTCATGCATCGACTATTGGTATAATGCAAAGCATTAAAAAACAATCGCTAATCATTTTTTAAACATGATTATTCGTAGAGCACAAATCATCGTTGATTTACCTTAATGTGTTTTTTGAAATTAGATAGAGTCCTAAATGATCCACTTATCTCATGATGGTATGGACATAACTGGTATACCTCCACAAGCTTTCCATTAAGCACCGATTTTTCAACGATGATTTTGAAAAATCTGCCATCGGAAAAAACGTGGTTGTCGCAGGCGTCCAAAAGCTTATGAAGATTTGTGCGTTCCACGATATCAGAGTCAGTTCCATGGTCATCATTATGAGCCGGATCAATGAATTCGATATTCTCTTCCGCTATATCTATCGACATATTTCACATTTATACCTAGCCGACCAAAATTATGAAAATTCTTCTTTTCATCTGGTCCAAAGAGCTAAACACAGTCCAAGGAGTTTTTTTCTCGGAACTTCAACGAAAATGTTAGTACACCAAAAAAAAGTAATTTTTCCAAAATTTCCGATTTAAACAAAAATTGTTAGATATCGTTCAAGCCATTGTTCGATATTTTCCTGTTTTTTTCTCAAAAATCGCGAAACCAAAAAAATTTTTTTTTGTCCTCATAGCAGAAAGTGTTAGTGCTCCATGAAATCATAAATCTAATGAAATTTTGTCACTCCAGTACCTCTCAAAAAAATGTAAAGGTCACCTCGCATAATTTATTTCTTATTTTCTGTATATTGAGCTGTAAATGATGAGATTAAAAAACGTGTGGCCACAAATGGCAATTCTTGTCGTCCTTCCAAAAGAAGGGGTGAAAGTATTTTGGAAAAATTGTTTTTTACAATTTTGTGGCATTCAAATTCTCTATTTCAAAGTTCTCGAATTTTAACGTTTTTTGCGCTGAAATATGTGACTTTGAAATAAATAATTCGTATTCGGCAAAATACAGCTTCACGATGCCCTAACAAGTTTTCGCGTATAAAAATATTTATCTTTATGAAATAGGAAAATTGAAATCAGTCGCTTGAGAAAACGCAAAAAAATTTGTTATAATCAGTAATTATGAAATACTATGTTTTTGCGAAGTACATTCACCTCTCTTTTTGGAAGGATGACAAAAATTGCCCTTTGTAGTCACGCGTTTCTTAATCTCATAATTTATAACTAAATATACAAAAAAAAGAGAAATAAACTATGCGAGGTAGCCCTTACATTTTTTTGAGAGTGATAAAATGTTCGACAGAGAATCCCTCATATACGTGTGTACCCTTTTGCTCCACCTTCGAACCTATAGCCCCTTCACCATCGTTTTCTTAAACTCTCTTTCGATTTCACACATCGCGATCCCAAAGGTTTTATACATGCAATGTATAAAAGTATGTGTAAAATTATCGGTTAAATAATGAACAATTAATATTTTGAAGCCGTCGTGTTTCAACATGAATATTATACGATTTATTCCGATTACTTAATTTCATCAAAATTCCGCGACTGACCTTCAACGAATTACTCCAATTGATTTCTCACAAGGAAAACTATTTACTTATTGGGTATATTTTCTCCCGAAAAACAAAAATCATAGGCTTGAAAACCAATTTTTTCAGATGATTCACTAGTAGTAACTTACTTTGATCTATGCCCTGTAAAGAACAGCTGGCTTTCTCCGCCATCATTTGTTTCTTTTTATAATTTTCTACAAGAAAAAAAAATAATCAAATTTTAGAAAATGTAATCTGCAATGAAATGATCATTGTTGATAAATGACGGGCTCATAAAAGCCCGTGGTTGCTCGGCAATAAGAGCTACAATATAATTTTGTGTTCACCAAGTGCTCCGCTATTCTGACGAGTGTGAAAGGAATTTTTTTTTCTTATTTTTGCGGGAAGTGAACAAATTTACCTTCCCTGCCCCTATATTATACATAAAATTTATTAACTTCAAGATCTGACTTCATGAATCTTTAAAAAAATATATAGATATCTGTTTTCAAAAAAAACATTTATATCGAACTTTGTGATTTCAGCCAAAAAAAGCTGTTTATTTGGCTCAGTAGATAAAATACTTGAAAACGTCTGTTCTGTCTGCACACGCCCAATACATCCAAATATTTGTGGAAAGATTATATATTCTTCGGTCATAAAAAAAGCGAAAAAATATATTTTCACTAGCACCAACACGAGTTGCACTTTCACTGATTGAATTAAATTTGTAGTAGTTTTTTGCGGTCATGAAAACGTGACAATTGAATTAGATACCCTATAATATTACTTCGTGTGAAAGAAACACTTATACATTATGTTCTCACAAATTTCCAAATTCAACTGAAAAAGAGTAACAAGTCGTAACAATATCGTATTCCTCATTCCTCGGTGATCACGTGAGACATCGTACTCCAATGTAAAAGAAATATACATATATTGTACCAGAAGCATTCACAGTAAACGGAGAAACAACGAATTCAAAACAAAGTGTCTGTGTATTTGCTGATGAACAGGCAATGTGAGCATCAATTTTCATTGATCTTCAAATCAGTTTGTGTGGAATCTCCGACGCAAGCGGTAAGTATCCGTCAATACCTAGCGAATAATTAAAGTAACCAATGTGTGAAAATAACGTTGAAATAACCGGATATTACGTTAAACATAATTGTTATCTCACGCATTGGTCAGTCTTCACTCATAATGATTCATTTGAATTGGAAGAAATAACACATGTATTTAAATCGAAACTCTACCAATGAAGTTTTAATGAAAATTGAAACCGTTTTGGATCATTTCCATGGATTATCTTGAATATTAATGTTCGGAAAAATAATTTTAATATTATTTCGATTATTTTTTTTCAATAAATAAAATCAGTCAATATTTGATGAGAGTGATTATCTTGTCAATTTGCCGATATACTTCTAAATTTTCATAGATTTATCTTTTTCCTCTCTCTATCTCTCTCACTCTTTCATTCTTTCTTTTTTGTTTTGATACTCTCAGAGACCGTGCGTATTCATGCTTTTGCATGAATGTCTGTGTGCTACGTCCTCTCTCGCTCGCTTTTGTTTATCCTATAATCTGTACGAGAGATTTTCTGCCCTGTGGTCAGCCGTTCAATTTACGTACATTTGGTTTTGTTTGATTTCTTTTTCTCCTTCAATTCTCCTTTAAGCGTAAGAAAGAGTGAGAGAAAGAAAGAGAGGAAAACGGAAAGAATAAATATTTTATGCAATCCCTTGAACTTTCTTTCGAGGGAGATTCATATAATTTGGAAAATGAGAAATAAAAGGAATTTTTTTCGCCTATTTTTTTTTTCTTTACACAATTTAAAAAACAACAAAAATATCTGGAATTTTTCTTTATTGTAAAAATCAAAAAATCACATGGAAAATATAAAAAGATATGAAGAAAGATGATGAAGTGAAAAAAAAATTACATTTTCCTGTTTCATTTTCAAAAAAAAAATTCTGACTTTGAAAAATGCAAAAAATCACTGTACATTTCTTGGTTGTTAAGAGTGAGAAACCGATAAAACTTCTAAAATTTCTGGAAAATATTTCCTTAAGTATTAAGAGACTCGGCGGAGTCTCGGGACAAGTACATTGACAGCCCTGTCGTCTGCTGGCCCGAGGCTCTCGCCGAGACTATATTATCTCTGAATAAAACGATTCGCGGTGGTGGGGGTAAAATCGACATGTCATTTTCTTGAATTGCGAAGCTCAGGAGTTATGTTGCAATTTGAAAATTGAACTTTCAGCTAATTAAGAAATTCTCTTTCGATTGCGCCCAAAACCAGCATGATCGGTGGCGTAATTGCTGAGAAAAAACTTTGCACGGGCTCAAGATTATGCAAAAAGTACCAACACATTTACGCAGCTGACGTATCCGTATATGGGTTCAGACCGATCCATACAAGGGCTTCTTGATGCCCATCATAACCAATCACCGGTGAGAATCTATCCGTCTCGACCAATCGCCGATGAGAAAGTTTCTGATAGTCCTCAATGTTTTCTTGTATACCGTCTGTTATCGTCTGTTCTGTTATTATAAAGTGATTGCGATCGTAGCCCCGTGGATCAACGGTGCAAGATTTGCAAATTTCGTTTAAATAAATAAAACATTATTGGAAATAGCAGTGGATATAATCAATTTTATTTTTTTCATAAAAAAAGTTTCAATAAGTTTCGAGCCCAATTCACGACAATAATATCTATAATAAATAAAACCTCAAAAGTGGATTAATTGATCTCATACAGTGTACTGAGAGTGAGTAAAATGTTGAGAAGTGAAAACGTGAATAATGTGTGTCGTGAAAATTGAGAATTATCTATTCTACTTCGATATCGTAATATATACATATATAGCAAATTTGCAAGATTTCGCGTCATGTTGACGTTTGAGGTTATGACCGCCGGAGTGCTGTTGCGTGCAGAGTGTAGAAAAATAAAAGTGGTTATTGAAAAGTGGAAGGAATCGATATTATTAATGACGTGACTAATTAGTGTTGAATAATAATAATAATAACAATGAGAAAAAAAACGTTCGTTCATTATAACCTCTAAAACGTTCTTTCCAAACAAAAATTCTATGTTGTGTAATTACATTAAAGAAAGAGGTGGATGGTTGTGTGTAAACGAATTCAAATAAATTTTAAAAAACTTTGGTCAAGTAATTCAATGTATTGTTGTCATAATTTCTTTCATTTAGTTTGGCTGTGTTCACCGGTCCCTTTTTTTCACCTCCTTAGTTTACAGTGTATTGTCATACCAATTTCTATTTGTTCTCCAGACAATACGAGAGATATTCGTATTTCTATTTTTTTATATTAATTTCAACAAGATAATTTGAAATATTTATAACAAAAAGCCTTCATGATTGCTTGTTCATACACCCAAGTTTTGAAAAATCTTTGGGCCATGTAAATGCATAGATATATTCACTTGAGTTGTTACATGATAAATTTGGAAATTTATTTCAATAAGTCATTGGGTGCTTAATTTTCATGATATCAAAATTTGTATTTTCGAAATGCAATAAACACCTCTAAAGTTTGACAAAGTGATGAAGCGACATGTATATTGAATATTTCCAGACCATGTTTGTGATTGGCATTGTGGGTTGAAAAATTCATGTCTGTAAGTCTACACCTGATCATTTTTGGATGTGATCAAATATTTTGTCTGCGGATAACCACGGAGACATACAAAATTACAGCATTTTGCTTGCTTCAACATGCATCGTATCTGTCACTTTTTTTTGAATGTGTCATAATAAGTTTCAAAAATGTGGTTCATGTAATTTTGAAGTGTTTTTCCCTATAGCACCAAAGTCTGTATAACTGGTACGTAGCAAGTACCTATGAACTTTGATATTTCTGTGAAATGGCAGGTATGCCAATCTTTTAACTTTTTGGTTCCGACTGGAATATATTAACGAAGATATTCATTACTAAAGTCTTCACCTACTTATTTTTGAATAGATCTGAAATTACTGTTTTCAGAAACTAATGCACAGATACATGAAACAATTTTGATTTCTGTTCTCTTTCAATTGCGCTGTCTTTTTTCTTTTTAACTATGGCTCTGCTCTTTCCGATCCTTGTTTTGACTCCATCGGTTTGCAGCGGATCGATGCATATTATTAATTGGTTGCCTAATATGTGTCCTATGATTTTCTACTATTTCTTCATGCTGATTGTGATAACGTGATTCAAGAGGTTTCCAATTATGATCATCAATCGCACATTTTGTACAACAGATTCTCAAAACAGTTTCTGGTCTCGATATAAGTGTAGTTATACTTTTTCCACCTGGTCTGTCGAGTAATAAATTTTGAAACTTGTTCCAAAAAGTCTTTGGATGCTTTTTTTGCTGATAATATGAAAAGTTGAATCTTCGGAATGCGGTAGGCAAACACAAATATTGACAACAATACTTATGAAATGACGTGTATGTTGAGTATTCCTATTCTGCAAACTGCAAATGTGGAATTATTGGTGAAAACATTCATTACGATAAGTGTACAGTTGCTCAGTTTTCGATGCGATTAAGTATAATACCTGCCAACATCATGGAAACCTACAGAATTTCTGAATGTTATGTGCGCTATGTGATTTTAATGTAACATCATGACTTCTAACAACTTTCCACTCTAATACTATAGATTTGGATCATTGAAATACAGCAAAAATCTGCAAACTATAAAATTTATGTACTGTGCCATTCATTTTATTTTTTGACTCGCACCGTAACATGAAGTGAAAAATTCATTACAAAGATCTTCAGTTGCTCATTTATGGATGGATTTGAAATTGCTGTCTTCCAAACTAATTGCGTAGATACATTGAATCGCAGCAGATACCTGCGAACTTTGAAATTTCTGTGGATAAGTATATGTGCTACTATCACCCCTTATCTTTGATTATAGTAATATGGAATGGAACTTTGTTCAGCAAGTTTTAAAGTGTTTCTTTTCAAATAGTATTGAAGTTTGTATTACTGCGGTATGGAGCGAATACCTTCAAACTTTGATATTTTTGTGTCGCAGCATGTGTGCCAATCATTTTAATTTTTTACTCCAACCGTAACATGTAATTTCAAAAATTCATCACAAAAGTTTTCAGCTTTACTATTTAATTTAATTTTCCTTTTTCTAAATTCCATGCTAAATTTCTTAATTTCTAAATTTCTTTCTAAATTATCCTGAAATGAAATTGTATTCCTCCACAACCAATGCAGGTACCTTAAACGTCTTTGATTTCCGTTGCTCTGTAGAATTAAGTACGCTCAGTTTTTTTTGCTTCTTTGAGTTCTGACACAATAGATGTTTTCGGGTGCCTTTTTTCTGCAACTATCAAACTGTAGATAATTGGATCTCAGCGGCCACTTGCAAACTTTGGAAATATATTTCATCGGGGCCATGTTTTGGATGACACGAAAACGTCTAGATTCAGAATGTAAAAGCGACATTTAAAAATGGCCAATTCTGTTGGATTTGTTGTGTCTTGAATTTGATCTGTCTTTCCTCTTTTCCTTTCTTTTTTCTAACGTTATAAGCCGGAAATCACATCACAGCCCGCAACACGCATTGCTACATGCTCTTGAGTTCCCAATGAACAAAATATATTAGAAGACAAGGGGAAAAATCGCCAAAGTCCAAGAACAGACCTGTGACGAAATATTTCCAGTACAATTTTAAGGAAATTTAGGTCTTTTTTCGTAGAAACCAACGTTACAAGCCGAAAATCATATCTCGGCCCCCAACCCGCTTTTCACCGTGCTCTTTGGTTCTTAATTGACAAAACATATTAGGGTACAAGGAAAAAAAGCGCCAAAGTCCAAGAACAGACCTGTGTCGAAATATTTCCAGTAAAATTTTGACGCAAAATAGGTCCTTTTTCGTGGAAACCAGCGTTATAAGCCGAAAATCATATCCCGGCCTCCAACCCGCTTGCGACCGTGCGTTTGGGTTTCTAATCGACAAAACATATCAGAGTACAGAGAAAAAAATTGCCAAAGTCCAAGGACAGACCTGTGACGAAATATTTTCAGTACTATTTTGACGAAAAATAGGTCTTTTTTCGTGGAAACCAACGTTATAAGACGAAAATCATGAATAATCCATAGAAATTCAAACTAAAATCCTATAGTCAACTGAAAATAAATAAGGAACTTTTGAGAAAAAAGACGTGATATCAAACCATAAACTTCCCCTAGGAAAAAAAAGGTTGGGACAAGTACATTGATGGTCCCTCGTTTGCTGATAATTCCATCCATAAAAAAAAACTTAAAAAATTTTTTTTTTTAAATTGTAAAAAAAATTATTTTATAAAAAAAAATACAGAACAATTCGAAAAAAATTTCACAAATCTTGAAAAAACATTATATTAAAACAAAAACTAATCTGTATCTATTTTTCAAAGTGTCAAAAGAATCAAATAACAAGTAAAAAATAATAAACCGAAAAATCGCCCTTGAAATCATTTTGGAAACCGATGCCTCATTCTTCTTATTAGATTCGAACAGCTAAATTAACTGAAAAAAATTCTATCTAATTTACGTGCGGCATTAAAATTTATTATATTAATTCGAGGCCAAGTATTTTCTAATGAATTGAAAAAAGTTACCACTTGAATTACGTGCAGCATTAAAATTGAACAATTAAACGAACTTACCTGGAAGTGAAGTTCTATTGTAATTGTATAAGCGCCTCTTCCGAAATGATCACCATGTAGTACCCCCATTTCCACACCGACGTCGCCACAATTTTCATAGCAGTTAGATAAAAAATGAACTGCGTTGCCCCTGTCGCGTATGCATTCCCCTACTTTCGTCATTATTTTAAAGCTTTTATTTATCGTTTAGGGTTTTGCGTATCACGTAAACTGGGATTTTTGGGTGGGAGTGATCATTTCGGAAGAGGCGCTTATACAATTACAATAGAACTTCACTTCCAGGTAAGTTCGTTTAATTGTTCAATTGTATTTCGCGCCTCTTCCTCCATGATCACCATGTAGTTGTTGAAAGGCTGCACAACAAGAATTTTTTCCCCGGCTGACCTTTACTTCGTGAAGTTCAAACATTTTTATTATAGTAACGTATCCTTGATTAATAATTACACTCATATGCAGTAGCAACGCTGTATTTTATTTGCACTTTAAAACGGACGTTGCAAATACACTTTTTTGCGAAACAACTTTTAAGTTATAAAACTTTGCGAATGTGAATGACCCAGTCGTCCATCCAGCCGTTTTCCTTATTGTCTCTATGTCTACACCATTTCTTTTTGCCGCCGAAGTTGAGGCATGGCGTGTATTGTGCGCCGTAAATATCTCCGTGTCTACGCCGCTTTTCCTTAGGATCGTTTTTATCCACCGGCTCAACGTCTGACTAGAGACCGCGCAAAAAGGTTTCTTAAATGATAAAAATAACGATTTTTTCTTATTTCGTATTTTTTCCGTTTTCTTTAAATAAGTCTCCAGCGCTGATGCTGCACACAATTTCCTATTATCCTTGAAAACCGGTAAAATCAAAATTGGCTGTTTTCGGTTCGGCCCCGACGTTTTTATGGGGTCCGGGATTCTTATTTCTATTGCTTCATCGCCTCTGACTATGTTGTCTATGTTTATTAATGCAAAAGTCTGCACTCGATGTCCTGTTATCAAAGCTAACAGCGTGATTAATTTCATGCTTAGGTCTTTTAATGCGAGTTCCTCGTTATCCGCCATATTCGACAAAAACTCCAAAACTGTTCCCGGATTCCACGTGGAGTCATATTTTGGCGCTGACGGTCTCAGTTTGAACGTCCCTTTGAAAAATCTTTTTATTTGGTTGTCTTGTCCAACCTCTGGTCCCACGATTAAAGCGATCGCAGATCGTAATGTATTTAGTGACCCGTATGAGGCGCCTTCCGCAAATTTTTCCGTGAGACACTTGAGTATATCAGAGATCGAGGCCGAGAATGGTGAGATTGAATTTCCGTTGCAGTAGGACCACCATTGTCTTAGTGCTGACTCATATTGCTTGATTGACGAGTCGCACAACGAGGCCACCATTACGTCCGTCGTTGCAACTGAGGCTCCCTTCTTTTCGAACGCTCGCCTGATACTTTCACGGCCACCAGGGAAATGTGTCGCCAGATCGGATGGACTTCCCTATTGTTCGAAAGTATTAGTTGAGCATTGGGTTTAAACAAGAGAGGTTTCGAAATCGCAAGTTTTTGAACCATCGGGTACTGTTGCGTGAAGGATCTGGTGTTGGTGGGGAGAAAATAAATGACACAATGCGCAACGGGATAAAAAATGTAAAAAGGTTTTATTGCTCGCAGAGTAACGTGGACAGTATGCCCACGATTGAAAGTACACCCGAACCGATGCAGATTACCCGAGTGAGAAGAGCCGGTCAACGTCGAACGAGGCTCGTTCGACGAAGCTACGAGGAGCGCTCGAAGCGTGCTTTCGCGTGCCCGATAGTTATCGTGAGAAATACCCGCAATCGATGAGAGAAAAGTCCGAATGAGTAGCCCAATTTGTTCCCGTGAATGTCCTGAAGATATTAAGCGAGGTATTTTTGGTGAAACACCGTAATTACCGGAGAGATTTAGCCGAAAGTGAAACTTGTACCGAGAAGCACGTCAGCACGCTGAACGACCGGATCTAGACTACTCAATCAATATGGAGATCGATGAAGACGCGCCGTGGGCATGCGCCACACGTCGCGTCGACCACACCCGAATTGTTTGTCCAGTACGTGCTGACCCCCCGCGAGAGCGTGAGAACTAGAGCACGAAAAGCCCATTGTCTCACGTTTCCCGAATTCCCGAGCCCGCGAGCTAGCGACGCCCGCGGTGGGGCGAGCACTCGAGCCCGAGAGCGCTCGCCGGCACCGAAACCTCGTTAATTCCCGAACATTCCGCCCGCCATCGGCAGCAGTGCTGTCGATTAATCTCCCGGATGAATTGGCAGGACCGCTAGTTTGGCGATCGGCCTCTTGAGTGTCGTGGTCGCCGTCTTAATGGTGACGACCCGAATGAGCCCGTCCGGTCCCGGATGAACCTCGACCACCCGTGCCAGTGGCCATTTGAGCGGAGGTAGACTCTCGTCAGTCAGCAGCACCATTGTACCAACCCGGATTTGGTGAGAGGGGTGATGCCATTTGGAGATGGATTGCTGCTGCTGGAGATAACCCGATGACCAATGCTCCCAACAGTATTGGACCCGTTCCTGGATGAGTTGCCACCGTGCCAGCCGAGTGAGGTTCACATCCCGAAGTGATGGCTCAGGTATAGCCGTGAGTGCGTCCCCGATGAGGAAGTGCCCGGGGGTGAGTACGGAGAGATCGTCCGGATCTTCTGAGAGTGGTTGCAGCGGTCGTGAGTTGAGCGCAGCCTCGATTTGCGTAAGAAGAGTTGTAAGTTCTTCGAACGTGAGGCTGGTCTCCCGAAGCGTCCGCCGAAGGTGAAACTTGACCGATTTCACCGCTGCTTCCCATTTCCCGCCCATATGAGGTGCGCCCGGGGGGTTGAAAACCCACTTTGTCCCGTCGTTGGTCAGTAACTGCGCCAGCTGTTGCGATTCACGAGTCCCGCCGTTGAAAAGTCTCCGTAGCTCTGCATCCGCGCCTTGAAAATTCTTTCCGCAGTCACTGTACAGTGTATGCACGTGACCCCGTCTCCCGGTGAAACGGCGGAATGCAGCGATGAATGTGTCAGTGGTGGCGTCAGTTACGACCTCGAGATGCATCGCCGAAGTGGTGAAGCAGACGAAAATGCACAGCCAGCCTTTGTAAGTCTTGTGCCCGCGTCCCCGCCAGCTCCTGAGAAAGACTGGCCCGGCGTAATCAACGCCGGTGAATAAGAAAGCCCGTGCTGGAGTGACCCGTGTTGAAGGCAGCTGGCCCATGAGCTGCTGTGCCCGATGCGCCCGAAAGCGCGCGCAATGCACGCATCGCAGTATGAAGGAACGAACCGGGGCCCGACCTCCGATTATCCAGTACCGCTGGCGCAGAAACGCCAGAGTTGCCTGCGTCCCCCCGTGTAGCGTGCGCGTGTGAGCGTCCGAGATGAGTAGACGCGTGAGTGGTGAGTCCCGCGGGAGGATGGCTGAATGTTTGCTCTCAGGTTGTAAGGCTGAGAGCTTCAACCGTCCCCCCACCCGTATGGTCCCGTGAAAATCAATAAACGCCGTAAGCCGTGTGAATGGGTGCGACTTCGGAAGCGTTTGACCCGCCGAGAGAATCTTGAGCTCCGTCGCGAAGTAGGCCCCTTGAATTGCCTTGACCCAGTATTGTTGTGAGTGTTCCAGGTCTCCCGGTGTGAGGAGTGAGCCCGATGAATCCTGACCCGCACCTTTCAGGTTTGTAAGCGCCTTGAAAAGTAATGAAGTAATTCTCAACAGCCTGGTGAGGGAGGAATACCGATGAATGAGGTCGAAGACCGGTGAGGGTTGCGTTGAGACAGTGAGCGTAAGACCTGGCCGCTCTTCGAGCGCCGCTGAATCTGCCGTCCCGGTGAAATGAGTTGGCCAATGTGAGGATGATTTGACTAACCAGTGTGGCCCGTTCCACCATAATTGAAATTGCTCGAGCTGAGAGACGGTTAGTCCCCGTGAAGCACAATCCGCCGGATTGTCCCGCCCGGGAATGAATCTCCATTGACCCTGAGGAATGAGCTCTTGAATTGAGGATACCCGATTCCGAACGAAATCCTTCCATCGTGAAGGATGAGAGGTGACCCATGTAAGCGTGACTGTGGAGTCCGTCCACAGATATACCCGCGAATCCCGGAGTTGCAACGTATCCCGAACGTATTTCGCGAGTTTGGCGACCAATAACGCGGCGGCGAGCTCTAACCGCGGAATGGTGAGCCGTTTGATCGGCGCGACTTTCGTTTTCGAGCAGACCAGCGCGGTTCTGGTGCTCTTTCCCGGACCCGTAACCCGAACGTACACGACCGCACCCATTGCCAACTGTGAGGCGTCAGAGAACCCGTGAATCTCGACGGTGGAATCCGAGGTCATGTTGAGCCACCGCGGAACCGCGATGTCCCCGAGGTGAGCCAGATCGTGACGAAGTGTGACCCATGATTTTCCGACCTCCGTGGATACGGGGTCGTCCCAAGCGAGTTTTTCCAGCCACAACCGTTGTAGAAGGATTTTTGCCCGAATGACCACCGGTGAGAGGAACCCGAGAGGATCGTAGATCTGAGCAATTTCCGAGAGTATGACCCGTTTGGTAATGCTTTGCCCGCCCGTGTACGGAAGTGAGGTGAATTTGAAGACGTCCGGCCCCGGAAACCATGCGAGCCCGAGAACTTTTGTTTCGCACTCGTCGAATGAGCGTGAATCCTCCGGACTCGACCCGAACCCCAGATTTGTGAGTAAGGCCGGACTGTTGCTCTGCCATTTTGCCAGCGGGAAGCCGCCCGCCGTGCAAATCCCGATGAGATGTCGCGCCTGGGTGAGAAGTTCCGAAATTTGGTCAGCCCCCCCGTAAATATCGTCCACATATCGCCCCATTGTAAGAGGAGCGACTGCGGCCGGATATTTCTCCCCTTCGTCTGCTACCAGTTGGAGTAGCACCCGTACCGCGAGAAACGGAGCTGACCGTGTCCCGTAGGTGACTGTAGTCAGGTGATAATGAGCCGTGTTCCCGTTTTCATCCACCCAAAGAATTCGTTGTAAATCCCAATCGTCCCGGTGAACCCGAATTTGCCGAAACATTTTGACTATGTCAGTCGCGAAAATGAATCGGTGGCGCCGTGTACGAGCGCGTGGAGATCCCGTGCAGAGCGAGGAGCGATCACCGCCGTTTTGAAGAGCGTGTCGAGATGAGAAGTGACCAAAACCCGATCGTTCTGGTAGCGCTCTGTAAGAGTCTCCCAGGCCGTTGAGAAGGAGTCCGCTTCGATCGCCATGCTCGCGATCAGCTTCGCGGCTTCCCCCGTGGTCGACGCCCGTAAATAGTGCATCCGCTCGACATCTGAGAGAGCCCGATTATTGATGACGAGCGAAGTGAAGAGATCCCGAAACGGTATCCACTGAGTATACTCCCCGGAAAATGATGGTAGCTCGATTTTTGGCAGGTATGACCTGTCTCCCGTTGCCACGCTCGTATCGAGTGAGGGTGATCCCGCCCGCTCCCGATCGCGATGCTGAATCCCGTCCTTCAGCACTGCCACCTGCCCGGTGATGTCGCCAAAGAGCGTGAAGGCCCGAGAGTACGCGTCCTCCGTGAAGTATTCATCCTGGAGGAAGTCGTCCGTGCTGTTCTCCAGTATGGAGTCGTGCATGAGGCTGAATTTACCCCAAAGGTCCTTGGCGTTTGAGAGGAACCCGTCGAGCTGGGCCACGGAAGTATTCTCGACGTCCACGGCGCAAACCCGTTCGAATATGGCTCCCAACAGCCGTATCCGCACCGCTTGAGTCGCTGCCCGAAGAGCGGCCGAGCCCGACGGCCGTTTGCCCGAATTTCCCGGTGAAGTGTCGCGTGACGAGCCCCGTTTGCCCTGCGACTCCGCGCCCGGAGACCGCTCCCGCCGAGTGGTGCCCGCTGGAGGGGGGGGAGCTAGCGATACCGTCGATGGTACACCGGGTGACGCTCCCGAATCGTCTCCCTCCTCCACCTTCCCGATGTGAATTTCACTGTCGGACATCCCGAGTCACTCCCGTTGAACCCGGCTGAAATACGGAGAAACCCGAACACACGTATGAATAACCCGCACAATGCCCACGAAAATGCCCCGAAAAAATGCACCGTGCAGCCCGAGGAAACCGGGGAATGTCACTACGAGCACCGTAAACTCGCGCAACGGAGCGCCGCGATCGAAAATTCAAGTCCCGGTAATGTGACGCTCTCCGTTGAGCCCGAACACCCGACACTGTTCGTTTAGAATGAGCTCGAAAACCCGAATTATCGTGCACCGAACAATGTTCCCCGCAATTCAACGGAAGCGCACTTGAATTTTCCGCGTGACCCCAAAAAATCGTACGAGACTCACCAGTATGGTTGACGAAGCGGTTGAGAGTCCGAGTCGAACGCCGGTACCCGTGAGCGAGAGCGTCTCAAGATGGCCGCCGTGTGAGCGACGCACGTGGAGCTCACTGCGGCGCGCCGAGACCCGATGAAAAATGTCCAACTCCCGATGAAAAGTTCCAAAGTCCCGAACCAGTCCACTCAAAAAAAACCACTTCACACACTCTGTATCACTGTTTGCACTGTGCCACCCACCAGATCCGGCTCGAAGGACCAAAATGTTGCGTGAAGGATCTGGTGTTGGTGGGGAGAAAATAAATGACACAATGCGCAACGGGATAAAAAATGTAAAAAGGTTTTATTGCTCGCAGAGTAACGTGGACAGTATGCCCACGATTGAAAGTACACCCGAACCGATGCAGATTACCCGAGTGAGAAGAGCCGGTCAACGTCGAACGAGGCTCGTTCGACGAAGCTACGAGGAGCGCTCGAAGCGTGCTTTCGCGTGCCCGATAGTTATCGTGAGAAATACCCGCAATCGATGAGAGAAAAGTCCGAATGAGTAGCCCAATTTGTTCCCGTGAATGTCCTGAAGATATTAAGCGAGGTATTTTTGGTGAAACACCGTAATTACCGGAGAGATTTAGCCGAAAGTGAAACTTGTACCGAGAAGCACGTCAGCACGCTGAACGACCGGATCTAGACTACTTAATCAATATGGAGATCGATGAAGACGCGCCGTGGGCATGCGCCACACGTCGCGTCGACCACACCCGAATTGTTTGTCCAGTACGTGCTGACCCCCCGCGAGAGCGTGAGAACTAGAGCACGAAAAGCCCATTGTCTCACGTTTCCCGAATTCCCGAGCCCGCGAGCTAGCGACGCCCGCGGTGGGGCGAGCACTCGAGCCCGAGAGCGCTCGCCGGCACCGAAACCTCGTTAATTCCCGAACAGGTACCAAGGCTGGCTGGCCCAGTCTGGTACGACTATAATACCCCGGGATTTTTCTCGTTTGATTTTTTGCAGTGTTCGCGAAATCATAGAAAATGGCGGAAATGCGTAAAAGAAATATGGCCTCCACGAAATGGTAAATGCATCGACGGCACACGAGCCCGGGTCACGTCGCCATGACACGTATTTCTCGCATTTCGCATTGTTTCGTGTCGCGAACAAATCTATATCTGGTTCTCCGTGATTATTAACGATTCTCCTAAACGCTGTATTAGACAACTCGAATTCAGTTTCCGGTTCGAGTGCGCGAGACTCTTCGTCTGCTTCAACGTTCATTTTTGAACTCACATAGGATGCAAAGACCCAAATATTTTTTGACTCGCACCATTTCCATATTTGTCTCGCGATACGATTCAATTGTTTGAACTGAATGCTTCCCATTTTATTTATGTACGAGATAGCGGTTGTATTGTCTATTCGTAATAATATCTGACAATTCGACATATTTTCCGCAAAGCATTTCAGTCCAAAGAATGCTGCGAGTAATTCCAAGTAATTAATATGTAATTGTCGTTCGTTTTCGGACCAATGTCCCCGAGCTCGCTCGCCTCCGCAAAACGCTCCCCAGCCCGTTAAAGACGCGTCCGAAAATATTTCCATGTCAAATGTTGAATCTTTGATAGGATTGCATGGGTTTCGAATCGCATTTTTCCACCAGGTAAAATCGTCTGTTAAGTTCTTAGGGAGCCTCATGTAACACTCATAATTTCCTCCGTTTTCAGCTAGAGCTAAGAATTTTTCCCTTTCGAAAGCTTTCGTGTAACCCCAGGCATAATTAATCGCGAAGCAACAAGATGTTAATTTGCCCAAGAACTCCGCAAAATCTCTAATTTTACATTTGCTTTTAACACTTATTCGCTTGATTTGATAATCAAGACTTTCTTTTTTCGATTCCGGGAGCTCCACAGTCCATTTCGCTGAATCAAATATAAATCCGAGATATTGTACCCTTTGAGATGGAGCGAGTACACTTTTTTCCCTATTAATAATAAACCCTGTTTCCTCCAGTATTTTTAAGGTTTCTAGTACGTTACGCGAGCACTCTTCGCTAGAATCTCCCAATAATAAAAAATCGTCTATGTATACCACCGATAAAAACCCTTGCTGTCTCAAGTAGGTAATAATTGGTTTTATCAATTTTGTGAATACGTAGGGAGCGGTACACAAACCGAACGGAAGGCACGTAAACTCGAAGAATTTGTTTTCGAATTTAAATCTGAGGAATTTTCTATCCGCTTCATCAATTGGGATCATATAATATGCGTCTGTAAGATCTATGGTTGCCATGAAGGCGCCCGTGCTCATTAGTTGAATCACCGTTTTTCGATCCTCTATTTTGAAGTGCTCGCATTGAATGAATTCATTGAGTCCTTTTAAATTTACGATTAACCTCGAAGACCCATTAGGCTTCGGCCGGAGAAAGATGTTAGATACAAATTGATTTTCGACCGGCAAACACGGTGCGATTGCTCCTTTTGCGAGCAGCTCGTGAATATGTCGACATATTTGGAATCTCTCCTCTGCCGGCCACACCGTTTCTCGTGGAATTATTCTCTGATAAGGCCTATTTTTGAATGGTATTTTGTAGCCATTGACCCACGAGAGAATTTTCGAATCAGAGGTAAACCTCCGCCATTCGTGTTTAAATAATCTTAATCGCCCCGCCCTAATACCTACTGAATTTAGCGACGATGTTTCGAGTAGCTGCGATCCTTTTGCTGATACGGCTTCCGGTAAGGTTGGTTTGCTTGTGTCCGCTGTGACGAGTACGTCTTCGCTGGGTCCTGTCCTTTCTGCGGTCTCGACGTGTATTTTTGCCCGCCCATCGTCGCTGCCTGTGTTTTTTGGTTGTACAGGCCAAGCGGGGCTTTGAAGTTTTTTGAGTTCCTTACCGATTGGTTTTTGGGCGGCGGCTTAAGGTCTTTAAGCGATCGTTCTACCGCCCTGACGTTTTTCAGATTTTCTTCCAGATTCTTACCGCACAACCACTCATCTACGTCCGAGTTCTGTATCATTTCTTTAATAGGTCCGTTTACCCCTGTTAAGATCAGACTCTTTCGAACCGACGACTCTTCTCGTTGGAGGTCCGCCAGGAGCCTTCCTGTGTCGCAAAGATATTCGATAGTCAAGAGATTATCGGCGTCCCCATTGCCGTTCAGCACGATTGAGAGCGCTTTCCCTACAGCGGTGAGACATCCCGCGATTCGCTCCTGTTTAGACGCTATTCGCGTATCCCTCGTTATTGCGGCTTCAGTAGCTGCCGCTTTCAGCTCTGGATTTAATTTAGGAGCGTCTATCAGAGTGCAATTCCCAGGAATGGGATGTTTTTTCAGAATCTCTGCTCGATCGTTCATCGTTAGACCCTTTTTTAATACCTCGAGCCACCGCTCGGCGATATCCTCATGTATCGTCGGACCTGTAACTTTTTCTGGCGCGATACGTTTTCCCATGGCCTTCAAGACTTCTTCGGGTAGAGTCCTTGTGCCATTATTCCCTTCCGTTGTACTCTGATCGCCCGCTTCAATAAAAATTCGATTTTCTGGCGGCAGAATAACGTCCTTCGTGATCACCGGTACACCAGTGTTTGTTGCGTCTCGCGGTGTTGAGGAAACGCTCGACGTTCCTTCCGTTTGTTCGGGACCATGTGGTCGATCGGGGTTTTCTGTAACCAGAACGTCGAAGCATGGTTCACTGAGACTATACATAGTCCCGTAGCGGCTACAGCCTATATTTTTGCGAGCGTGTTGCTACGTAACGCCTCATTTGTTTGGCATATTTTTTCCCCATAACTACCGCTATTTTCAGAAACATTTTCGAGGCTGGGCTACAACCCTTCTGACAGCTCTACAGAGACTGAAAGAATGCCCGTTTCATTGGTTATCGATGATTTGATCCCAGCAATAACCTGAAACAAAAATTAGGTCTCGAAATACTTACTGAAGTCATCTGAGGTGTATTCCCGCGGCCGTAACATTTGCAGGCTATCCATGCGTCCGTCATTACTATGCGGTGAGTCACAGCCCGATGATGCCGAGCTGTATTTCCTGTGATGTTTTTTCTTTTTTGCCTTTTTTGCGCTGAGTTTTCTTTCCAGGCGTCTCAGTCGATCTTCCAGGCTTTTTTCACGTTTTTCCGTGTCAGAGTATCTGTGTGTTTTCCCCATTTTCCGTATTTTGAAAACACGTTGTGGCTTTGTCGGCACAAAAATGACGAATGACGAAAGTAGGGGAATGCATACGCGACAGGGGCAACGCAGTTCATTTTTTATCTAACTGCTATGAAAATTGTGGCGACGTCGGTGTGGAAATGGGGGTACTACATGGTGATCATTTCGGAAGAGGCGCGAAATACAATTTATGATATCAATCGGTGGACAAGTATTTTATTAGTAACTCCAAATTTTGACATTATTAAATTCTTTTAAGAAGCTTTTAAATCCAAAAAAATCACATGAAAGCTAGTCATATGTTACTCTATGGTGGCAGAGACTTATAAGAAAATCAATTCTTCTCAGACTTTCAGGATCCTCTGGTATTATTCACAAAATTCGACGTCGATTGGATCGATACAAATTATGTTTACATATGTGTTAAAAGTACTTGTCCGGCCTATCACTTTCCGTTTAAATTGTTCATCCCAATAATAATCAGTGGTTGTCTAGAATTGATGGATCACAAGTATCCATGCAGAGGGAATTGAGAGAATTATTTTCAAGTAATTTTTACGTAATTGCACTAATTAAATAAAAAAAAGCAAAGAAATTGTTTCGCAATATACAAGGGATATTATTGTCCATTGATAAATGAAAATAATTGTACATAACATATATGTTCAAGTTTAAGAAATAACTCTCCAGTTTGTATTCAATGACGGAAATTTTTGTTTCTCACTTATTCTTCCAGCGAACAAATTCCATTCGGAATAAGAACTAACCTATACTATTATTAAGAACATTAAACTAATAATGAATCGCATTTCAATAAAAGTTTTACCGGATTCTGCCATCAATTCCATTTTTTCATGATAGATTTTTATTTAAATGAATAGTGATGGGCCGGACAAGTACTTTTAACACATATGTAAACATAATTTGTATCGATCCAATCGACGTCGAATTTTGTGAATAGTACCAGAGGATCCTGAAAGTCTGAGAAGAATTGATTTTCTTATAAGTCTCTGCCACCATAGAGTAACATATGACTAGCTTTCATGTGATTTTTTTGGATTTAAAAGCTTTTTAAAAGAATTTAATAATGTCAAAATTTGGAGTTACTAATAAAATACTTGTCCACCGATTGATATCATAAATTTTAATGCTGCCCGTAATTCAAGTGGTAACTTTTTTCAATTAATTAGAAAATACTTGGCCTCGAATTAATATAATAAATTTTAATGCCGCACGTAAATTAGATAGAATTTTTTTCAGTTGATTTAGCTGTTCGAATCTAATAAGAAGAATGAGGCATCGGTTTCCAAAATGATTTCAAGGGCGATTTTTCGGTTTATTATTTTTTACTTGTTATTTGATTCTTTTGACACTTTGAAAAATAGATACAGATTAGTTTTTGTTTTAATATAATGTTTTTTCAAGATTTGTGAAATTTTTTTCGAATTGTTCTGTATTTTTTTTTTATAAAATGTATAAGTCAATAAGTAAATAACGAATGATTGAATGAGGAAGAGAAAGCGTCTTTATATTTAAGCGGGTGGGGATAAAATGTTAGAATGATTAAAATTTCAAACAGATCAAATCTCGAGTCCATAAACTTCGAATGATACTATGGAGAGAGATCAATTCGACTAGAGCTTTGAATGTAAAAAATAAATAAAGTACGAACTTCAAAATTCGAAGCATGTTCACATCGAAAATAGAATGTAATAATTGCCCATAGAACGACGATTAAAATATCGATTTTCCGAAATTCGACTGTCACTCTTTCGATTCATAAATTAGTATAATCAGCAATACTGTGAATATTAACAATTTCGAAAATATAATAACGAAAGACCAAATATTACTAAGGTTGAAATACTGAAACACCAAAAAGTCGAATGGTCAAACGTTATGGCGAAACGTTATAATGTCGACCGATCAAAATAAAAAAATGCAGCGGAGCTCAAAAGACAGGTGTCTCACTCACTCACTTAATGAAACCAGTGATCTCCAATTACAAACATCGCCATTTTGACTTTTGCCTTTTCGGGCCACCGCTGTTCTGGGTACCTAAGTTTCATAGGCTCGAAAAATTTACTTTCGATTTTTTGCTATTGTATATTTTCATCTGTCTATAAAACAACTACTCTCCATTTTGAATTTTGAAAATATGAACTTTTGGCATTTGTATGGTCCTGTTAAAATTGAATTCGAAATTAAAACTATCGAAATATATATTTTCGAGTAAATACGAATTCAAACAAGGGAAATTCGGTTAAACACGTAATATGCTAAATAGTAGATTTGAGATAAGAATTTCGAATTACTTATTTTTCTCTAATATGATATTGCAACTTAAAATTTCTAAATATCGACAGTTCTACAATTTGGTTATTTTACATATTAAACCCTACCCACTTAAGCAATAATATTTTTTAGGTTCAAATGATTTCGAGAAAGATTTATCATTACAGAAATGGGTAACTTCAATGCCAAAGAGACAGAACGAAAGAAGGCGGAGTCAGCGAAGCTGCAAGAGGAAGAGAAAAAGAAAGAGGAAGAGCAGAGGAAAAATGAAGAGAAGTGGAAAGAGGAAGAAAAGCGGAAAGAAGAATTGAAAAAAGTGAAGGCTGAGCATGAGGCGAAGGCAGAGGAACGACAGATGTCTTATATGCAGCTGCAGCTGCATATGACTGAAATGCAACTAAAGATGCAGGAGCAGCTACAACAACAACAACAAGAACAAACGGTGTCTGCAGATGCAGGGCCAGTAGAGGTCGTCGTCGAGAGGCACGTGGAAATATCCGAAAGATCACGTAAGGAATTTTTGGAAATATTCTATCAGTAATTATTTTCATCATCGTCATGATCATCATCATTATCATTATTATTATTGACATTCAATTTTTTATTGTCTTTATGAAATAGTTCTATTCTTTCTATTATGAATTTAGACTTGGGCGTGATTTGTATTCAAATAGTTTTTTAGGAAGCACATTATACATTCATCATCCTAGATATTTCAATCGTCAAGTTTATATTTTTCTCGTGCATTAAATTGCCGGTTCGTCAACTTGTCTAATGTACAAAAAGCTATTTATTTCCGCGCATGCATATTCATTGCCAGAAGGACGGTTCATTTCTTAAAATAACAATTCACTGTTCAATTAATTTTATTATTGAACATCCTCCCTCTTATACAGGGCGTTGGAGATTGATTGATTGACTGATATATATTTCCGCCCAAGCAAGCTAAAGGGCGCATGAACAAAGAGAGTACATAGTTGATAATAATAACAATTGAAATAGAGCGCTCGTCGCAGAGAAAGAATACAATATTGAAAAATTAAAAACACAAATTAACAAAACTTAGAACTAGAGTAGAAGATAGTTTACAAACGCATAGGACTGAAGATCGAGTATAGTACGAAGTATCCAGATGTATATCTGGAATAATGAGACTATGATCGTAGACGCAGAGCTACTGGTCGAATGTGCTTACGCAGTGAGTTCACGGTGTAGTAGATAAGCGCAGAGTTCAGTTTTAAATCGCGGAAGAGACTGTAAAGCTTTGATTTTGGGGGGAAGTGAACGCCAAAAATATACCGCTGAGAGGTGGAACGAATTGTGGAGGGTAGATGTGCGATGCAACGGAATATGAAATGATATGTTGGCTGAGTCGTTTGTTCTGGCTGATCGACGGACGCTCATGTCATCAAGCGGCAGAAGATCGAGGAGGTATGCCGGGGCTTCGTTGTGTACAATACGGTAAACCATAACACCTAAGAAGTAACACCGCCGATTTGAGACTGACAACCAGCTTAAACGGTGACGATAGGGGGTGATGTGCTCATCACGCCTGAGATCGAATATGAAACGCACTCAACAGTTCATTAATTTTTGTAGTTTGTGATCAAGCTCGCCCGTTATATCCGTAAGCAACAAACAGCAATAATCAATGTGAGGTAAAGCAAGAGTTTGAATGAGAGTAGTTTTTAAAGCGGCAGGTATTATGTTTTTATTGTGCTTGAGCTTATGGAGAGTGGAATGAATTTTACTCGAGATAATATTTACGTGCTTGGTCCACGATAAATCTGGTGTCACGATTAGGCCCAGATTTCTGACTACGGAAACAAATGGGAGAGCTTGATTGTTATTTAAGATGATTTGTGGACATGTCGACAGATCAAGAGTTCGCACATACGCATTGCTGCCAAAGACAATCGCTTTTGTCTTGGCGGCATTGAGATTAAGCCCATTTGAGGCCGCATAATTATAAATGACATTGACATCATGCGAAATTTTAGCAATCCCCTCATTAAACTCGGCAGGTGTACAGTGGAGATAGATTTGTGTGTCATCTGCAAATAACATTCGGTGAGAATAGCGCAAGTCGGTGCCTATGTCGTTAATATAAAGAGTGAAGAGAAGAGGGCCTAAAACTGACCCTTGTGGCACCCCCCTAGTGACTCTTTGCCAAGACGAACACCCAGTCTGACCATCAGATACCGCTTGAGAACGTCCTACAAGATATGAGTACATGAATAAAACGGCTGAGTCTACGAAGCCGAGACGTTTAAGTTTGCACAAGAGAGCTAGGTGGGGTATTGTGTCAAACGCCTTGCTAAAATCGAACAGTACGAGAATGGTTATTTTGCGTTGATCACCAGCTCGACGGATATCTTCAGTGACACGAAGGAGAGCCGTTTGGGTACTAAACATAGTCCGGAAGCCCGATTGTCGCGGATCAATTAAATTATTAAGGTGAAGGAAGTTGTAGATTTGTTTGTGTAACGCTCGCTCGAAGATTTTAGAAAAAGCCGGGAGATTCGCAATCGGTCGCGTGTCTGAGGGGTTACGGGGTGCATTGATTTTAGATAAAGGTCGGAAGTAGTAAGGCTATACCAGTTCTAACTCAGGGATCTCAGGGGGGAGCGGGGACGGGGGAGCGCGGGGACCGTTGCGGGGCTGCATGGTATGTGGAGGGGGAAGGTTCTCGGACAGCGGGGGTGCGGCGGCACTTTGATGACAAAAGATTGCCGCACTTCTCGAATGACTGATTTATGTTTCCGGTGTGATCATCAGATTGCATTGGAGGGAATTTTCTTTTGAAAAAGTGACCTGCTCTTTTCGAAAATGATCTCAATTATCGGACCAAAGCACTACTCTAATGACAAATTTATGTGTCCTACATATTTTTGCATTCCTGAGATGGTGCCAGTTTCCATGAGATTTCTTTTTCAAAATGCCCCTCCCCCGACTTTTCACTTGAGACTTGTATCTTTGAAAAAATATATTGTTATTCCGAGAATTGCACGTCACACGACGTCTAATGATAAATGTCCAGTGTTACATATCTCTACATTCCTGAGACGGCGCAAGATCCGACGAGATTTCTTTTTCAAAATGCACCTGCCCTTCCCCGAACTTTTGACTTGAGAGTTGTTTGAATGTTTTCCGAGAAAAAAAAAATGTTCACATCGAACGCTTATTCTGAAAGTAAACGTCGCGATGGAAAGGTGTGCTAGTATGTATGCTATCCATCCAGCAAAAGATCCATCGATATTAACGGAAAATGAACTTGAGTCATTGCCGAAGGCTTTGCTTTTAAAGTACTATAGTAATTCTATTCCTACGTTATGGGATCGTTTACCCAAGTATTTGCAGTGTGATGCTGATGTGCAATCATATCAATTGTGTTTCGATCATTTCAATCAACCCTGGGTGCGAACTCATGTTGATTCAGCTAGACCCAGACGTAGAAATTGTGAAAAGTGCTCGATTATGGAACGACTTGTAAACATCTATGGGACTTTACGGATAAAAAATCCCTGTGAAATGACATCGGAGGAGCTCCAAATTATATCTCCAACCATCTTCAAGGAATACTTTGGTGAATATACAGATATTTTGTGGGATCGTTTACCGGAATATTACAAATCCGATAGTGAGATTGCATTATTACGTCGTTGCGTTGAACATTGGAATGTATCATCGATGGACGATCATATTGACGGTCCGGCTCCGCAACGTCGAAATTGTAGGAAATGCTGTGAACGTGTTTAAACAAGTTTAGAATGCACGTGTTCATAACGTCGGCGGAATCAAAGAGCCTGTACAGAAAAAAGGACCACCGGAGGAGATTGCATCGATTCCAATATAGATCACGTTTGAACCTGTTTGAAAGCGTGTGGAAGGGGATGGTTCAGTTTTGGGGTAGGGATAGATGGAAAAACTACAAATAGCAGAGTCCAGAAGAAAAAAGCATCACTTCACGTCTTCGTAAAGTTGAGTCAAGACTTGCTCTTTAAAGAAAATCTCAAAAAACTATATCCATAATGGAGTTCTCCGCCATCAACAATATCATCGCAAAGTCAGAGTATCTCCCTGCCAAGAAGCTGAAAGAACTCCAAGTCAACGAAGAATATCGCGTCTCGGACGTGAGGACAGCAAATACCAAATGGGGAAAAAGATACGTCGCCGAAATCGGGAATGAATTCACCGTATTCCTGCCACCGCGAGTTGTCAAGGCATTCGATCAGAATCCAGCGGTATTCGAGAAACTTCTGGAAACGACTCATTGTGGACAACTATACATGAAATATCTCGGTGGTGATTGGAACGCTATTGAATTTTCTCAAAGAGATTTCTAATATTCTCAACGCAAAAATGTATATATCTGAATCACCGATGAAATGTATGTTGAAGGAGGAGGAGGAGGAGGAATATTGTATAAATAAAATTACACATTTATGAAAAAATTGTTTTGTTTATTCCAAGATCCCTCTATTACATAATGCATGATATACGTATAACCAGCTTTTCAAAGATTTTACATTCATCGTTGCACAATTGAATTTCGATTGGTCGGTATGATGGTCGCATTTCGATGGACTTTTCGGCAGTTTTTTCAACGATGGGCAGTCCAAAGTCTCCAAATCAACAATCTCCGTTGACAGATCCAAAAAGTTCGTCAGCCATAAAGACTTTTCGCCGCCTTTTACGAAGATGGTATGAGCGCCGCGTAAGATAGTTTGAATTATTCCTCTTGCAGCATCGTATGGTATTACACCAAAATCCCATGACAATCCATGAAAATTACGTTCCAGCCATTTGTTTGTCGTTTTATACTTTGTCGGCAGAGAATCCCATGCATACGGTGGTGCGAAGAAAAGTGTGAGAGGTTCAGCATTCTTCACGTCCGCACGAATGATTGAAATTTCTTTGAGTATAAACTCATTGATGGGTCCTTTGAAGCCTTGTAGATCGATGACAAAATCCATGATGACTGTTGGCCGAAGAAGTTGATGGTACGGTTTTATACCAATTTTCTCACCCCACCACTCACAGGATTGTATTCAACGATGCGATCGTGTAGAATAAGGCAGTATGCGCATGTTTGTGCTGGAATATTTGTGCTTGTTTCAAATTCGAGGCGCACATCAACAGGTCCAGACTTGAGAGAATCGTTCTGCTTCGAGCAGTCAATCACAATGAGAGGTGCAAATTTGAGAAAATCCGCTTTTGTAAGCCATGGTTCGGCCTCCTTATTGTAGTACATCGGTTGAAAGTTTGTATACATATCGTAGAGTACTGCATACTGATTTTGTTCTATATTCAAATTCATATTACCATAAGGATAACATTGTGAATTCAAGTATAATTTTACATCAGTAACGTTGCAATGATCAAAATTACTCGCATTTTGCCTCTTATTATTCTTTCGTCCTGTTTGGAATGCCAGGATCACATATCGAGGTTTTTCCAGCTGCGTTGATGTCTTGACTGACCACACGTGTTTCGATGTCGCCGGTAACATTGGATATTCATACAATTCCCACGTACGAAAACTCATTGGAATTGGGGTATCTTTGGCGATGAATTTCAGCAATTGAATTTTCCGTTTATCCGCCACGGTGACGTATGGAACGAGCCATTCAATTTTCCGTAGTGTAATTTTATAATCTTCAGCGGCTGGTTGAACTATGGCATTATCATCGGAACGGCATCTAGTCAAAATCAATTCGTGCTTTGCATTCACCACCATTTTTCGATAATCTTCAGCAAATCCCAGCAGCATGCTCAGTGGTATGCATACGTCAAAGTTGCCTGCTACGTCTACAATTTGTTTAGTCTCCTCAACATCGAGCCAACCGATGTTCTCAAGCATTGCACTTCTCGCCGACGAATGAGATGTATATCCTTTGATGAGAGATGTGATTCCCACATTTTTATTACGATCGATTTCAACTGCGTTAAGTTCATAACGCACCTCCTCGAATAAATGACAAATGGCATTGTTGACGAGGCTCGTTGCAGCTAACGCTGCACCATCCGCCTTTGTCAGTTTGCCGCAAATGTGAATTGAACTTTTACTCGGTAGAATTGATAAATCTTGATGCTGGATTGAAATACGTATTTCATCACTATTGTTGTATGTTGACGATGCGTATGGTTGATGAGCATGAACCTCATAATGTATGATGGATTCGTCAAACATGACGGGTGTCTGGATGTTTACGATTTCTTCCTCCATTGCAGGCAGCAGATGCACAACGAGCAAAGCAGATAATTTCTCACACGCGAACTCCACGAATTTTGAGACCCAAACTCTTCAATAGCAGAAGGTTTTGAGGTGTTAGCTCTTTGAGCGTTGATCGACGACTGCTTTCGCGATCCCATGTCGGCTTATTAATATTGCCAATACGATGATTGTAAATTATGCCCATTGAGATTTTATATGAAGTCTTATGGTGATGACTTCACCGCGGAAATTGATCAAATCTCCGTCTTGATCGACAATACGAAGCTGTATATTGTCAATGCGACGAGTTGTGATTGGTAGATAAATGACGCTCGACGGTACTTCGATGATTTTATAGCCGGCCGGTACAGATGGGAAAAATTCGTGAATTGTGTGAACTTTTCGCCCGTTGATGTATGCACCAGTGGTTATGTTACACTCGACTCGAATGGCGTTCACTTTGAGAATGGACACGGGTAGATCGGACACATGTCTTTTATTGGGCTCCAATCGACGCGACGTAAAACCCAGCAAAGGTCCAATCGAATTTTTGGATGTAAAATCAATCGATTGATTACACTCAATTTCACTGCGTAGCGTATAATTATTCGGCTTAAGCTGAATTTGTATGTTTTTAGATGCCAACTCAGTTTTCAAATATTTTTCAATATCTTCAATTTCATAGCTGCCCGTTGGAATGGTCACCACATGATTTCCAACGTGAAATTCATTGCAACCAATGTCGATATTTGGAATCGAATTGAATGTGAGCAGCTCGACGAGACCAAGAGTATAATTTTTGTCGAGCGATAGTTCGATGGGTGGAAAAAATTGTGCCTCGAGTATGGAGGATGATCCAGTAATGGTGATCGTTAAACTATCATCCATGATGCTCGCAGATTTAGAACTAAACACGCAGCTCTTTAGTCCTCATTTATATAGTGCATAATTGTCTCGTCGATTTAGTTGCCCACACAAAAATTTCAAACATAAATGTCCACATATTATTGTATCGTATTCCTGATACTTTTTATAATTGTATTTCACGCTACCAACATTGAAGTATCTCATGAGTTCGGGTGGAGGTGGGAGATTGCCGAAACTATCAAAGTATGTGACTCGTTGACCATTTTTTTTATATGCAACCCAGTGTGTCCCAGGGCCCACATTTTCATCCAAATTCACGATTGCTGATTCTTGCTTGTGTGGTCCATTTTCAGGCAAACTGTCACGCATGAAAACACCACGAAAGTTACGAATTTTCATGGCTCTCGCATACTTTAGCAGATCGATGTCGGTGAGTGGTTGATGTGGTAGCGTGATTATACGTTTTTTGTCCCGAGGTAAAGACCCAAACCCTGTTTGTATGGTTTCAGATGTAAACCTTTACCCAAAGCGATGGCCTCGAGTGTTCGGTTGTGACGTTTACTTTCCTCCAATTCCTTTTTAGCCGCTTGAGCAGCATTTACAGCTTTGACTATTGCAGCACTTCCACCAGACAGTGCACCAACGGCGCTAAGGCCGGCAAAGATGGGTACGAGGAAGGGCAATAAACCGCCGATTTTGCCAGGTACAGGTAGAACCCGAGGCGTGCGTACTTTAACACCTTTAACACTGGCACGCGCACCTTTCAATGCTGACATGACGATTTCACGGGGGTCACCACTACGAACCATGGCTTTCTTTGCAGCACTGATGATCTTTTTCAGGCAAACACTTTTTTTGGTCTTTTTCGTCACTCCTTTCATACCTAGACCAAATTTCTTTTTCGCCTTCATAATGTTTGTCACGGCCCAAGCACTTGCTCTTTCACCAAGACTTGCGTCTTTCGAGGTTACACGTTGCCAGGGTTGTTCAGCCAAAATTTTATCCGCCAGATGTCGTGCTTCCAAGTTTTCACGATTTTTCGAATATGCGATATCGTGTTCTTTACAAGCAGCGTCCAGCGCGTTTATACCAGGATCACCACGAGCAAGACGTTTGATCAATTTCGTACCGGGTCCACAATATTGATATCCCGGTAGATGTAGTTCCACGGGGAGATTGTTGATTATACTGTTTACCAAACCTTTACCAGGTTTATCATGTACAATCATCACTCTGCAGTGGTTACAACTCGACTGACTATTCCAACATTATAAAGTTGCATTTATATGATTTTTTCAATCAGTCGCACGCGAGATGAAGTCGAAGAAACAAGTTTCGAGCGGTCAACTCCCCATAATAAATTTCGATGAATTTATTGTTGGAGCGGGTAGTGTGAAGAAGCGTCATGGAAACTTACTACCTAACAGCATTCGAGCCGTATTTTGTGGCCCCTCGAATTGTGGAAAAACGAATGCCTTACTCACGCTCCTAATACATTCAAATGGTTTGAGATTTGAGAATATATATCTATACTCGAAATCTTTGAAGCAGCCTAAATACCGATTGCTCGAGCAAATGCTTAAACCTGTGGAAGGAGTGGAATTTTTTCAATTTAATGAGCATGAACAAGTTGTGGCACCTAGTGAAGCTCGCCCAAACTCCATATTCATCTTTGACGATATAGCGTGTGAGAAACAGGACAACGTGAGAGCATTTTTTTCCATGGGAAGACACGAGATTGTGGATAGTTTTTATCTCTGTCAGACGTATACTCGTATTCCGAAACATCTCGTGAGAGACAATGCAAATTTTATAGTGCTATTCAAACAAGATGATATGAACCTCAAGCATGTATATAATGATCATGTCAATACGGATATGACTTATGCAAGTTTCAAAAAAATGTGTGTCAAGTGTTGGAAATCGGACAAGTATGGATTCATCACGATTGACAAGGATAGTGAGTTGAATGCTGGAAGATATAGAAGGGGATTTGATTCTTTCCTCACTATCGATGATGATGATGATGATGATGATAAATAATTGTTCCCCTGGATTTTACAAGACAGTCTAAAGTCTGACTTACTCGTGTCAACATGAAGCGCAAAGAACTTTTAAAAGAGACGGCTGTATTGAGTGAACTTGCCAAGGCGAGTGATGCAATCAGACGAAAACATCGAATGTTGAAAAGTGGACGTGATAGTGCTCAGCAGAAAATGCAAGATGTGTTTAAACCGATTGTTGAACCATTAGAAGAACTAGTTTCATATACGAAAAAACCTAAAATTAAGAATGAACGTGTAAATGTTAAAAAGGAGGAAGAGGAGGAGGAGCAGGAGGAGAAGAAGGAAGAGTCTCCAAATTTCGGAGAAAATAGCATGAAGCAAGATATTTCTTTCAAAGATGATATTTGGCATGATGCAATTACTGATGAGAATGTCGGTGTACCCTTAACTAAAAATAGTGATAATGATATTCATGAAGATAATAATTATGATGATGAGGACGATGATAACTTGGAATCATCTGGAGATGTTGATAATTTGATACGTGAATATCTGGGCTTACTGCGTAGTAATAACAAAACAAGATTAGATGGCGTGTATGGAGTACGAAATCTCGCTCAAAACAGATTAATGATTGGTGATTCACCAATTCATTTCGAACTCGATCATATAGTGGTTGGAGATGAAAAGTATCCCAAAAGTATTGGCTTGGTGGAACTGTTGTTTAAAAAAGAGCCCGAACTCAAATATCTAACACCAAATGACTTGGAGAAATATCAGAAAATTATCATCACAACGAATGCTCATAAAAAATTTTATAAACGCACGGGTGCGGTACGTCAGGATAAAAATAGTAAATTTAAAAATTATATATCCCAAATGCTCGGTGTAGCAACGATAAGAAAGGTGGTGCTCTGCCTCAGTATAAGGTAGCACGAAAGCATACCTCTGTCGACTATGTTCATTGGGATGATCCAAATGAGCTGGTAGATCGTCTTCGCTTATTGCTCGCATCGCAAGCTGCTGGAAATTCATCACATTCGAATGAAATTATATCGATTATCGAGGAGTTGCGTGAAGCTGAAATCATTTATTAACATGTGATGGCTTGCTTTCATCCACATTCCCAACATGAGCGTCGATGTGTTTGGACGAAAGTTGAGTAGACGTGGTGCAGGTCCTCCGGGTAAACCAGGTGCTGGATTCAAAATTACATCGGACGGTCATTACGACTTGGAACGAAAACGACTGAGCAACGTTGGCGAGCCAGTAAATGCTCGAGATGTTGTAACACTCGGTGCATTCAGCAAACACATTCGTTCTATAACTCATAGTGTGACTCATACAACGAATCAAAAGTGTGAATCGAATGTGGCGGCTGCAGAAAAGCGTGTGAGAACCGAGCTCGCCCATCTCCGTGAAGAAATTGATAATATAAAGAGAGAAATCTCAGAACTTCATGATGATATGAAGTTTTTACGAGATCATCTAATGATAAGTCAGTGAAAAATCCTCCAGACTCTTATCTTCTGCAATTGATGAGGACTGTGGGGGGGAGAAGAAAAAATGAGTGAAAAGAAGCTTGCGGTGGTTGAAGAACTGCATAAGCCAGCTCGGCGGAATTATCCACGTCGACATGTGGATATACGCGGCCTGGATGAGACTTGGCAAGCTGATCTTGTAGATATGTCTGCATATGCACAACACAACTCCAACCATAAATTTCTCCTCACCGTCATCGATATATTCTCCAAATTCGCCTGGGCCGCACCGTTGAAGAGTAAAAGTGGAAAAGATGTGAGTGCTGCAATGGAGACGATTCTCAGCAAAGGGCGCATACCGAAAAATCTTCACGTCGATCAAGGAAAAGAATTTTATAATACTGACTTTAAGGCTTTGATGAAAAAGTATAATGTACACTTGTATTCTACATTTAGTAATTTGAAAGCATCAATTTGTGAGCGCTTCAATCGTACACTTACGAATAAAATGTGGATTCAATTTAGTTTTCGCGGAAACTGGAAATGGATCGATATTCTCGATACATTAATTATAAAATATAATGATACATTACATCGTACGATAAAAATGAAACCGAAAGATGTGAACACTGCGAATGAAAAACGCCTGTTGCGTAATGTATACAATAGATCAGAAGTTGGAAACCAAGCAAAATTTAAAATCGGTGATAAAGTACGCATAAGTAAATTTAAGAATGTATTCGAAAAAGGTTATACACCAAACTGGACAACGGAAATATTTACAATATATCGAGTTAGAAAAACTAATCCAGTTACTTATAATATAAAAGATCATCAAGATGAACCCATCGCAGGTAGTTTCTATGAGCAAGAGCTGCTTCGAGCAAAATATCCCGACATATATCTTATTGAAAAAGTATTGAAGAAACGTGGTAGTCAGTTGTTCGTAAAATGGCTAGGTTTCGACAAAACACACAATAGTTGGATAAGTAAAAATGATTTGTAAACAATAAAGATGGAAAATTCAAAAGTCTGAGTGATTTTTACGACCTTTCCCCAACTCCGCATGAAAAGCAGATTAAAGAAAAAGAATGACAGATTTTCACAAAAAATTTTTATTTTACATAAATTACAACATATTGTTACGCCCAGAAGGGACGAACAAGGATGATGATTATTTGAGAGACGGTCTATGAGTAGTGCTGCCACCAACCTACGTGAAGCGTAGGATTTCCCGAGATTTTAGATTCGCCTATGGTCCCGTACGGGCCCCGGGGAAAGTTGACGGGAACGCTCAAGGTGTCAATAAAACTCGGACAATTTATTACTTGTAATTTATTGAACAAATAGTGCCGATTTATTGAAAGTAAGAAAATGGTGAGAAACGTAGAACATGAACAGAAAATAGAACTTACAGTTATCGGTTTTGAGGGGACAATTCTCCCCTCCCTTTTCCACTCTTGCACACCGCAGCACCGCGCTACAATTGACGCGCGGTGGTCTCACACGCTTACACACACACTGAAGGGAAATAACGAAAAATTATGAAAAGTGAGAGAAGATTGATAGAGGGGTGCACACAAGAGTCTGCAAGACTCGGCAACAGAACGTCCGTGAGGCAAGAGGCAGTGCGTTGCTCACTACGCGTTATTAACGAAAGTTAGGCTGACGATCTCTGTGCGGTTTCACCTTTATTTCAGGTTTTACTTAACCGCCGCGAGTGGCTAACTTACGGAGTTATCCGTGGGGACGACCGAGTGTCTGAGAAGATCAAACGGAACTAAGGCCGAGAATATCAGCCACGGCGACGATTGCTCGAAAGCGATCGTCGTGGCGTGATATTCCCGCGCCGTCAGCACCCCGGTCGCACCCAAGGATATTCCTCCTCGAAACCCGGGTCAGGCGATGCTGAGCCAGCGGATTCCGAGGCCCACAACTCGCGACGGCACGAGGCGACGCACAGAGGTCGAGCCAAGGTCGCTCCGTTGCCAAGTCTCAAGAGCGTCGTCACGCCCCGCGGATGTGCCCTAACGCACGCGGGACGTGACATATATTTACAAATTTACAAGTTTTTGAGGAAAAGTCCTCTCGCACAAAATTTTTTTTATTTCATATCAATGTTGAGAACAAGTTCTCACTCTCACAATTTTTTTTTTTTCGCATTCAATGTACAAATATTCTCGCAATCTCTAACATTCACAAGCACACATTCGTATTTACAATGATCTATGCCTCCATAGCTTCTGGAAATTCGGGAATATTGTAATGGCCCCATGGTAACGTGTCTACCGTTCCAGGTATAACATATCGCTTGTCATCGTGTGGACTTAGAGCAATTTTTGTCTCCGTGATGGTATAGACATTGTGTAATATCGAGCGAATTGAAGATTGAGAACGCTTCATTTCGATCTGCTCATTGAGACATTTCACGTAATCTTCGAATGTTATGGTCCTCGCCACAACATTACTTTTTACTCCTTTTGCTTTTTTAACATCATTCTCACCCTCAACTCGCGTCGCATACATCTTCGATCTAAGTCCAACGAATTCGGTCATTATGGCCCCATTGTTCTCATCTTTCATGAGACCCGGGACCTTTTTGTTGACTAGCGGTATACCATAAACGTTGTCATGGGGATAGTCACTGGTGTCATATTTGTCGAGATTACATTTCATGTCCTCGTACACATCTTCAAATTCAATGTGGTAAATTAAACTATCAGTATCCGTATACATGACTTTACATTTATTTTGATACGACGGCATCATGAACTCGTGATGGAATTCATATAAACAAGTTTTTGAAATATCTAAAATAGACATGCCAACATATATCGGTTTATTGAATTTGACTTGTAGATTTCGCAACTCTACAGCGATTAAATTTTCCGCAAAGATACTTCGACTGTGAAAGTTAGGTTTAGCAATCATAGCCTCTGCTCCGTATCGACCTGCCCATTCCGTTAACAGTTTAACTTGGACGTGACTACGAACATCCTCCATGGTTTTTCCAAACACGGCATTATTCATTAATTTGAACAGATTTTTTTCAAAATCATTTTTCGCACGTGTACGAAACTGTGTATTCAAATCAATGTATGTTTTGAGCCAGGAAGATTGCTTAAACTTCAAGACTCTATGAATTTTAGTGATTGTCAAACCATGTTTCAAACACTGCTGCAATGCACGATAGTGGATGACATATCGTTTTTTCGCATTCACCGTGGCAAGAAGCTTCTCTTGCTTCGCGCCCGGAGGTTTGTCATGCGTTGGACAAAATGGCAAATCACTATGTGCATCGTGCAAGTGTTTCGGATATTCCAGATCAACCTCAAGAATATAGCCAATTTCAGATTCAAATGGATGAGACTCGATGTTGAAGTTGGCAAGGTCTTCAATCCATTCGAAATCTGCATACGGCAGTGGTTGACTCATTGCCCAACCATACAAATTGTTCACATCAAAATACATCAAGTATGACGATGGAATAGATGGGTCATACGAGTTCATGTACTTGTTATTGGCACGGGCATGTCTTTTGGAGCATTGACTAAGACCACCTCGGATACCTCTCTCCACAAACAATACCATGTCGATGTCTGTGAGGATGAGACTCGATGTTGAAGTTGGCAAGGTCTTCAATCCATTCGAAATCTGCATACGGCAGTGGTTGACTCATTGCCCAACCATACAAATTGTTCACATCAAAATACATCAAGTATGACGATGGAATAGATGGGTCATACGAGTTCATGTACTTGTTATTGGCACGGGCATGTCTTTTGGAGCATTGACTAAGACCACCTCGGATACCTCTCTCCACAAACAATACCATGTCGATGTCTGTGAGCAATTCAAACTTTACTTTTGTATATTTCATCATGGCATCCCAGGTATATCCGGGGAGAGTGTAGTAAAACGCAGGGTCAAGACCATAACTTTTCAGGCAAGTATCGCGAAAATTCTCAAAGATATCGGCTAATAGTAATACGTCAGTCTTCAAGTATAAATCGCTGTATTCGCCGAGCGTTCGCGTTGAAAATCGTTCCCACACATTTTTCGCATGTGCATACTCCTTCTCGGAAACTGTTGAATCAGTTAAAGAGCTGTAAAATGCTTCCCGCGGTGGAAGCTCCGTTTCATCCAACTTTTCGAAACTGTCAATATACTCGTACGGGAAGACACCTTTCCGTGTTAATAAATGAAAATGGTCTACATCTTGGAATTGCGACTTTAACGTCGCGAGTTTATCTACAGTTAAAAAGGATGCTAATTTGTCTAGGCTCGTATTGAGAAATCTGAGTGAGTCAATGAAACGCAATTTTATATTTTTCCGCGTGTCTTTGCCTGTTTGAACCGTTTTCGAGAAGGAGATGTACTTTTCTTTTGTTATTGGGAGCAAGTCGATTTTCCCCGCGAACGCAGTTGCTACTTCTTTAATTATAAAATGTGCATCATAACCGGATAAATTGTGGAAAACTATTGGCATGAAAAACGAATTCTGATAGTTTAAATTACAATTTGAATGAGCCGGACCTCTGAATTGCCCTGTCAGGTGGCAATGATCGCGAACACGCTCGTCACCCTCGACAAAAGGTTTCTCACAAATATGGCACTCTTTTTCTTCCCGAAATTTCCTCCACTCTTGCGGAGACAATTCTTTCATCGGAACGTTCGTAAGAAGAATCTTTTCTACGCGCAAAGCTAATTGTTTAAGTTCTTCTACGAACCATTCCACGCAGTCCTCACCTCGGCGTTCGTGGTATCCCGAAAGCGAATCATCGTAGGAGCACTTTACATAATATCCAACGCTGAAGACGCGATGATGTTGGCTCTTATTTTTCTCCCTTTCTTCAGCGCTGGTCTTCTCCAAGATGCATTCGAGGTCGGCATATACCACGAACGGGAGACGCTCCTTCCGATTGGCATTGGTAAACTCCAACCATTTGTCGTTCTCAGCTGGTAGTCGAACGGCACAATCGTTGATAACGCCACAATCCACCTCATGGAACTGCAGCTTATCAATGGTTGGGAAGTAATGAAGGCATCTATAACAATAAAAAATTTCAAATATTTACAGTATATTATCATAATCGTAAAGAAATGTATACAGTTGTATATTAAAAATACTTACCGATCACAGATGTATTTCTTGTGCCCATCAGAATTGAGCTGTGAGTTGACGAGCCGGGATAAATTCTTGATCCACGCGAAGTGTCCAATTCCACATCCCGACACGTCTTCGATGTAAAGCAAGTTGAAGTGTCGCTCTTTCTTCTCCTTGCTTACGCGGACTGGTAGAATGACTTCCTCCTTCTCGCTATAGACATTGATTGAGAGATTATTCATCTTCTCAAATTTCCCTATCTGGTCCAACGTCATAGGGAAGTTGATGCCTTGGAAGTTGAATATCGTTGAATAATGCGGGTAAGAGGATGTGCGATCGCTGTTTTTTTCTGCTGGATGAAGTGCAGCAGTCATAGCCCATCCAAAACACGCATTATCCGCCGATTTCACATTTACCACCGCTCTTTTCAACTGTATACGTTTCGCCAATGAAACGTGACATCCCGCCCGCAAAGCGTTGTACTTGTTGATGTTCACAGTTAAATTTGTTATTGATGTTAATGTCCAGCCACTGTCACTCTCCTGGAACTCCTCGAGCGATCTCAGAGTCGGCTCCACGACTCGCTTCCGATACCACTCACTCAAGTCCGATGTTGTGAAAAGTTCAACATTTCCCGTGTTGACACTTTTATTTGCCCGCTTATCGCCCACGGTAAACTCTCCGTTAAACGAAGTGTTCACTTTTATACTATTATATTTGCAAATATGAGCCTGCACTTGTTCTTCAACAAGCTCATACGCATCCAATAGAAACTTTCGTGGGTCGATATGATCACGATTAATCACAGCACCGGTTGACAAGCGATTTTCAAATGCGCTGTCAATTTCACGCCATGTTAATCCATGATCATTTAATCCTCCGCCCCAATGTATGAAGCGTTGGCGTGTTGCCTGCTTCAAACATTCGAGACGCAAGATTTGCGAAGTGACCGAGTGGTGATATCCCAGTCGCGGTCGTTTCGATCGAACTTGCTCCTCCAGCGATTCGATGAGGGTATCACACTGGTGTTCCCACACCAAAAATTGCTCCAACGTCCGCAGGAGAGTTGCTTGCATACGCAGCAATTGCTCGGTAGCGATGTCGACGGTGAGAGACATGATGCGCTGAACGAAATTTGACTCGAAATGTAACTGTTACGTCGTCTCAACAGAGTCTGAACCTTCCTCAAAATTGTTTCATTTTATATACGCGTTTTTTCGTTTCTGAGGTGGGGATGAGTAGGAGGGAGGAAAAATCTTGACTTTTCTGGAAACTCGAATGTGGTACCCAGGTTCTAATCGAGGAAGTGCGGTTGACTTCAAAAATCCCTTCTTGCGTCTTTGAGAAATGCCTCTGCAGGTTAAAAATGTGCAACACCGGACACATAAATCTGTCATTGAGCGAGTGCATCTCTGTAAAGATTTCTAGTCCAATGTGAACATTTTTTTTCTCGGAAAACATTCTTCTAAACATCTCTCAAGTCAAAAGTTGGAGGGAAGGGCAGGTGCATTTTTAAAGAAATCTCATCACCATCTCACGAATGTAAAAATATGTAATATGGGACACATAAATTTCTCATTAGGGGTCTCCGTCACGGATTCCAATAATTGAGAGCACTTTTCTTCTCAACTGACTTTTCTTAAAACTCCGCAGGAAACATAAATCAGTCATTCGAGGGGGGGGGGGGGGGCATCCACGAGTTCTTTTTATTCCTGAAAATATACTTTGTCTATGCAATGCCGCAAACAGGACCGCTGCATCCCCTCTCCCCCTCTTTGTTACCCTGAGAACCTCCACACACCATGCAGCCCCCGCAATGCACTTCCCCGTTGTCGCACTCCCCCTAAGAGCCCATCGGTTAAAACTGGTTTTGAAAACAGAAATCTTGTCGGAACTTGCACCACCTCAAGAATACAAAAAAATGTAACACAAAACACATAAATTTGTCATTAGTGTGACATGCAAACATCGTAGGTCACGGAGTCCGATAATTGAGATCATCTTTGGAAAGAGCACAAAATTTCGTCCAATACAATCTGATACCGGAAACATAAATCAGTCATTGGTGGGTGCGGTGAAAAAAAACCTTTGTCTCAAATTTTTTGTCTCTACAAAGTGCCGCCGCACCCCCGCTGTCCGAGAACCTTCCCCCTCCACATACCATGCAGCCCCGCAACGGTCCCCGCGCTCCCCCGTCCCCGCTCCCCCCTGAGATCCCTGAGTTAGAACTGGTATAGCCTTACTACTGTCGGAGTAGCGCAAGCTTCCATTGCGAGGGAAAGTGACAAAGAGACAGGGCGCTATTAAATAAAAATGTCAATAATACGGAGAGCTCAGTGCGTGACTTAGATATGCAAAAAGGCGAGACACCATCATGACCTTGGGTGAGAGAGGAAGATTTACTGTTACTCAAAAGCTTATCAATTTCCTCTATATTTAATCGTGAAAAAGAAAAAATGTGGGCAGGCTGAGGAACTGTGGCTAAGCTGGTCAAAAGAGTGTTAAGATCTAGGGGTAAGTCAGCGCCGACTATAGTAGCGTAGAATTCGTTGAGTTGTTCAGCAGTAAAGAAATGCAGCGGCGACGAGAGCTGAGAACGGACGAGGCCAAGATGGCGCAGATTTTTCCATAGTGAAGCAGCGTCAAGCGTAGGTGTTATATTATCGAGTAAATACCGTTCCCTGGCTTCACGAATAAGGGTGGTTGTTCTATTTCTCATGAGTCGATAGACAGTGTACGCTAGTGGATGTTGAGATCGCTTCGCATGTTTATAAAACGCATTACGTTTCTTGATGAGATCGGTAAGTGCCGGAGTGATCCAGGGAGTCACTAATTTATTTGTTGTAAACGTACGCAGCGGCGCATGTTTATCGAACTCAAAGGCTACGATAGATGAGGCAGTTTCAACACAATGATCGAGATTATGGGGATGCTCGATTTCAGCAGAGTAAATATGGGCTAGAGCGGTAACAAGACTAGTTTTAAAGTTATCGGCATTAAAATTTTTCAGGCACCTCCTCACGAGAGTTCGAGTAGAGATTGGGCTGATCGCAAGGTTTAAGGTGACCTCAAGGGCATCATGACCTGCAATAAATGGGGCTTCAGATTTGGTGAAATTAGCCAGCTTGTCCTTGCTATCAATAATGATTACATCGAGCCAGGAATCGCATTTGCCAGGATCGCATCGGAGAGTGGCCGCCGGGCGAAGCAGGGTCACATGGTTCCGGCAGCACAACGCGCGTGTGCGTGGCCGTTGGCGCGGGCGGGGACACTATTACAGCCCTCCATACTACGGGTATGAGCACCCATACCCCAGACTTAGCGACTCATACGATTACGTTTATCCGTATAACCCATATGGGTACCAAGAAAATGTATATAGCCCGTGGGTTCCGGAGTAAAAGAAATCATGAGATGCAAAAATTATGAAAAAAATCAAATGTGTATAAAAAAACAGAAATGTGGCAGTTGATTTGCGTCTTATTTATGAATCAACTTCCTTTCACTCTTCAGCCATCTACAAATTCATTCCTGCTTAGAACAAATGTGACCCAAACGCTACTTATTGGTAATGAGTAGTGAAAAAATAATGAAAAATTTTTTGTGAGTCGATATAAAAGTATCGCGTATTGAAATCATTTTCGTTATTTGATTTATTTGTAGCGAGTATCGAAATACTCTTCGTTACTTAATTCATTAGAAACGAGTATTGATATATTGTAACAAAACGCTCTTGCCGACCTGGCCTGAACGCCGCCACGCGTCGGTTCGAGCAACCTAAATAATAAGGAGCAGGTATGAAGGAAAACGCGGAAACCAAGAATTCTTGTTGAAAATTAAAATAATCAAATTTATTCAAATAACTGATTGAATTTTGACAAAATAAAAAGCTTCGCGATTGCTTTTGATGATTAAAACAGTTTGTTGTTTTTTTTTTTATATTGTCTTGCGTTGTTTTACCGGATCTGGCGAGAAAAGACCCGAAAGACCCGAAAACGTTGCAAATTCTCTGTCTGAGATAATTTTTAATTTCTCAATTTTCGGAATTTAATTGTACAAAATTAACAAAGAAACAAAAAAAAATTTGTTTTTATTCTAATTAACGCTTTTGTCTTGTATTTTCGACACGCCTTAACCCTAAAAATTCGCTATAAATGCAAAGTTTAATTTTCCCGATGTCCTGTTACGTTAGCTCTAAGAATAAGTGAATCCAAGAATATTGCTCGCTTTTACAATTTTGAATTTCTTTTTACTCGATATAAAATCAATTTTCAACTATCGTTTCTTGGATTATTTTCTAAATGGGTCTAGATCTCCCTACCAGGACCACCTCGGACAATGTTTTTCAAACGTGAATTTAATTTTTGATAATAAGAAGAATATTTAATTCTCCTCAACAATAAGAAAGAAGTAAAACGTTAAAAGGTAGGATGCAAACCACGGGCTATGGGATAGAAACGTCACCGAATCCCTCCGAGAGTCCGTGCATTTACAGGGTAGAGGTAACCCTCCGTCCACGTGTTATGGGATCGAGACGTCACCGAGTCGATCCGAGAACTCCGTGCAACGGAAAGCCGGAAATTTTTTTAGCGATCAGTTTTTATGTTATTAATTTGACTTGTGATCATTTTTCTTCAATTCGTGTTATTTTTCTGAAAATTTTGATCGTAATTACGTGCTCGGGCGACTTAAAATAATAAAAATCAAAAAGAATTAATTTCCGAAAAAATATAGCGCGGCGAAGTTCAGAGCGGCGCCGGTAGCCCCGCTCAGGCTCATGCCTACCGGCCTAAGATGGCCGCCACCTGTCAACAGCGACGAGCGTGGTCGCCGCGATGTTTTGTCCGCGATCTAAAGATCGCGGAGTTTCGTTCGTTTCGACGGGCTCGGGCCGTCGCGCGTGTGTTTCGCTACAATATTTGTCGTTACTTGCTGAAAAAGTATCGCTATCGAAATAATTTTTCGTTACTCGCTACAAAAATATCGCGTATCGAAATATTTTTCGTTACTCGCTACAAAAGTATCGCGTATCGAAATATTTTTCGCTACTCGCTACAAAAGTATCGCGTATCGAAATATTTTTCGTTACTCGCTACTGAAATATCGAGTAGCGGTTACTAGTCGATAAATGGGTATCGAAGTAACGAAAAATATTTCGATACGCGATACTTTAGTAACGAGTAATGAGTATCGAGCGATACATTTTTTGGACATCTCTGAGCACATATATTATAATATAATATATGTGCTGAGTTTTAGATTTTTCTAACCAATATTAAACGTAGGAGAAACGATTGAGTGAGAGCATGACAAAATACATGTATTTTTGCCTTCAAAATTCAAACCTCTAGGGGCACAGTTTAAAATTTTCCGGGCGTCTTAAAAATTCTCACACCTCACTTTTTATACACCTTGATTGTGTTTTTAGGAGGGGACTTGAGAAATTCACATGTGACCAAAATAACGACCACCCGAATATATAGCCATGTTTCATAATCAAAAATAGGAAGTGTTAATACTTGGTGCGCATGTCAAAACACAGAATTTTCAAAGTTTGTTTTTTGAAACTTATGTCACATTCAAAGAAAAAAAAGTGACTGATACGCTGCATGTTGAAATAAGCAAAATTCAGTAATTTAGTATGTCTCCATGGTTATACGCAGACAAAATGATCACATCCTAAAATTATCAGGCGTAAACTTACAAACATGAATTTTTCAACCCATATTGCCAATCATAAACATGGTCTAGAAATACTCAATATACATGTCACTTCATCACTTTATTGAACTTTAGAGGCCTTCATTGCATTTCGAAGATATACATTTTGATATCATAGAAATTAAGCATCCAATGACTTATTGAAATAAATTTCCAAATCCATCATGCAACAACTCAAGTGAATATATTTATGCATTTACATGACCCGAAGATTTTTCTAATTCTCGAGTGTATAAACAAGCACTCATGAAGACTTTTTGTTATGAATTTTTAATTTTATCTTGTTCAAATTAATATGAGGAAATATAAATGCACATTTCTCACATATATTATCTAGAGCACGAATAGATATTGGTATGGATACACAATCCTGAGTTAGCATAAAAGCAGAACAAGAATCTTGAAGGGGTACGTGATTTCCTGGGAAAACCGTGATCCCAGTTTTTTGCTATGTTAAAATGATTTTGTTTTTTTTTTATCATAATCATTCTATTATCTCATTGCAGCAATACGAGGGAAGGAAATTTGAATTGGCAATGGAAATATAGTAAGAAATATAGTAATATCATTTGAAACTAAAGTTACGAACTTTTTATACTTGGCGTTTTCGTTTTACTTTTTTGAATGTTACGTTATACGTATTCCCTATGAATTTCACTTTTCATTCCTGTACATGACACGCACCGCAATATTTGTTTTTATCGTTCTAAACTTCGTGCACTTTTCCTGTAACGATAAGAAATAAGTCTTCAATAAGAAAAGTTTCCATATTATAGTATCGACAAGAGTGTTAGTTATGAATATTCGCTCACATTTCGTAACTTACGTAACGATAATTGATGTTTTCTAGTTTTATTAGCACTATAAATTTTCTAATTTGAAAAAAATTATGAGAACAACAAAGAATTATTTTTATACCTACTAATTAATTTTTATTTATTTCGAGATAGTGAAGTTAGCAGATGATTTTATTTTGCAGCGTCATGAACGCTTTCATGTAATATTAACTCTTCGTGATCGAATTGTGCACATGCATATACCCGTCATTAACAGAAATGAGAAGTACGTGAAAACAACTGGATTCAATGTCTTCGATGACACCGGAGGAAATGAAGTCGTGTCTCGTTCCTCAATCGTGTTTCCCTCCCACTCTGCGTCCACGTATACGCAGTTGCGTAAAACTCTTACCCCTGTCGGAAAACATGATCAAATATATTGGTTGCTGGGCGCATACTTTTTGAAACATATTTAGGGGATTTCATAAAACTATTTGATAAGGGCCCGATAAGGTAAAACGGTTGAGGCTTTTTTGGATTCGATTGACGTGAACTATCAATATATGACCATGCCAATGCCTTTTTGGACTACTCTGGTAGGGTAATTATGGACATTCTATATCGAAATTTAACATAGACTTAATGAGGTATAACTATGTGTATCTCGTTGGATTCGATTAGTTCGAATCCCTTCAATATAGAGTTGCTACTAAAGTATTTACTTACTTAGGAAAGCCGTTTCGAACTATCTTCAAACATTATTTCTATGATATTTAATCAAGCGCTCGCGCTTTTCTGCGCTGTTTTCAAGCGTTTCTTTTAGGTTTTAAGCACTTGCGCTCACGTCCCAAAGAAATTTAACGCATCCCATGCGTAGACAAAAAGATGAAGAATGTAGAAAGTGGTGCAGTTCAAAGTTTTGTGTTATTCGATTTTTTGTTCAACGAAGACAAAGACTACGACTTTGATGAAAACGATGGAGAAAATATTTACGAGAATAACATTAGAGCATGTTTAAGTTCTCTTGTGCAATGAATGAAAAAAAACGTATCCAACGAATGAAGAATTGCGTGAAAAAGGTTATACCAGCTTATAGTGATAAACAATTCAAATCACATTACAGGTATTTACTCAGGCTTTCAATTAAAAAAAAAAAAAAACAGACAGGAGATCCATATTTCTAGATTAACATTATTAATATACTTTTCTAAGATGAGCCGATCAACCTTTAACTATAGTGGAGAACGGGGCAAAACGGAATACCTAAGGAAATATTGAATTTTTCAGGAGTTTGAAAAGCTCCGTCTATTTTTTACTCCCAAAAACCAAGAAATGTACTGAAATTTTTTTTAATTAAAAAAAAATCTGCGGCAATTTCCTTAAAAAATGTTTTAAATTTTGTTTTACTATAATTTTCATTCAATGCACCTTGGGTGCGTTTTTATTTTATAAAATTTTCTATTCTTCATTCACCGAATCATGGATTCAGTGTTAAAGTTGTGCGGAGTGGGCACATGATTTATATGCATGCGTGATCACTGATTATGTTTTGCCAAAAGTACAAGATAATATAAGTTTAAAATTTTTGTTTCAAAATCAGTATATATCTTTTATATTTAAGAAACTGAGATGTTTGTTTCATTCGTATGAATTTGATGTTAATTGCATCGATAACTAACATCAACATCATCATCATCATCGACACTTGCGTACTGGGTGAGAGCCCACTTTTGACATGACGTGCAGTGGACCCAATCTTCGATCGATTTTGACTAGAGTTCTTCACTGAACATACAGGAAACGTCTAACAGAGAAAATTGAGTGACTCTCGCAGCTGTGTTCTTCTTGCCAACTAATACCTAATTCGACCGAATATATTGGCCAGAATTCGAACGTAACCCTCAACAGTTCTCGGAATAAAATTTTTTCTCGTGAGCTCTCGCGTGTACCAATATTACAATGATAATTCGGGATGTGACGACGTTTTTCTTCTGTTGAAATAAAAAATCAAGAAATAAAGAACCTTTAACAAAATTCAAAATAAATTAAAAAATGGGACTAACTGACAAAAAAACTGCTCTATTGACGATTTTGACTAATTTTCTCGAATGTACGGTGATGTAATTGAATAAAATCGGAATTTCATGAAAAAAAATTGGGCAAAGTGGACACAAATTTTTTCAAGTTCATTGCCCTATTTATTTTTAAATAAATTCAAATTCATTCAATTTCACCGTACATCCGAGACATCTAGTCAAAATCGTCCGTGGAGCATTTTTTTCTCGGGGGGGGGGGGGGGGGGGGAAGCTCGCTTTGCCTCATAATTGTTATGACAAAACATGAAAAATTACTGTGAAAAATGCGGTTTTATGTCATACGGGCTATAAAATAGTATACGATACTCGTGAATTAAGCTGCTCTATTATAGCACGGCGTTTAGCACCCTCGCTATACGCTCGGGCGCCAACTTCACGCCGTGGAATAATAGGCAGCTTAAGTCACACGTATCGTAATGTACTATTTGAACACAGCATTAGTTAACAGCACATGTGTATCCCGACACATATAACTTAATTGCTTATCCTTTGCCCCACCTTCCCCTATATCTGCGGTTACTAGCGTAGACCGTAATGAAAATTAAAAAAAAACATCATGTTTTGGAAAAAATATAATTTTTGTTCATTTTCGGACAAATATAAAAGTTGAAAAAAAAAGTCAAAAACATTTCCCGAATTTTTTGGGTATCCCGTTTTGCCCCGCTCTCCATATTAAATCTTATAAAAGGTTCATTGACGAGATCGTTCATGATATCGATCAATGATATCACCTGAAAGGCAATTTTATATTGCTATATAGAAAATGGCTACGCCAGATTCATATCGGTATATTGAAACGGCACTCCCTTTTATCCCGTCGAAATATCACATTTGAATCCCGCGCCACGCGAGCTCGTACACAGCCGCTCGACGCGACTCTCCGTGGCTCGGCGTAAAGGCTATTGCCTTATTAAGAAAAACTCGTTTCTCTCATAATTACTGTCATTTTATGTTTTAATGACACAATTAATTTCATTTTTTTACGAGGCAAGATTCAATTAAACAAAACAAGTTAAAAAGTCACGGTCAAAGACAATTGAGAGTGTCCAGAGAAGACTTGTCTAGAAAAAGTCCTATTGCGTGCTGGATCTAACGAAAATGACCAGTCACAAACAAGCGCTTGGTTCCAGGAGAAATAATGATTCGAATTGATCGTAATTTATTCATTTAATAATTGCAACAAGAAAAATTGATTTCTTTGATTTACAAAAAGTAAAATATGATTTTTAGATATTAAAAACACTTAATTTTAGTTAGAGATAATTAATTTCTCAAAAGCGAGGGAAATCAACCTCAAGCTTGTCCAACCACGTGGGACTAGAAATCGGCCGACCAATCAATGAATTTAGAGAGCAAAATTCTGGTTGGAGATTATTTTTCTAAGCGAATCAAAGTTCAAGTTATTTTTAGACTGAATTATCATTATTATTCCTTTGTTCAAACGAGTATAAAAGGCCGTGCGGAGCAGCAACGGCAGCTCATTTCTAAATCAGCTCTCGCTTCAAGTACAGAGGTAGTGACTCTGGAAAATAAGCTCCAACGAACCAACCAACCCATATTATTCCAAATTTCACGCCAAGAGGGAGGGAACTGAGCGATTCCGTTTAGGCCAAAGATTCAAGGGTGAAATTCCTTTTCGATCACGCCGAGAGGGAGGGGACTAAGCGATGCCGTTCAGGCCAAAGATTCGAGGGTGATAACCTTTCCATTCCTTATTGAGAGGGAGGGGACCCTGCGATTCCGTGAAGTCTGAAGATTCTTGGTATAGGCCCTTCACCTTTACTCCATTTTGATTCATTTTGTTGGAAGCAATAGATCATTTTTTTTCAAGAGCATAAGCCTCCACTATTCTCTTTGAAGCGAACTGTTTCAATTATCCAAATTATTTTAAACATTTGATTAAAATAAAAATTATTTTGATTGTCCAAAAATTTAATCAATCTCAGTGGATTTGTATCGAGCCAGTCCACAAATTTCATTTAAAATTGTATAGAAGCACGAAATTAATCGGATTGATTAAATTTGAGAATCGAGAAAAATAGGAATTAATTTCTGAGCTCACAGATCAGAATTTATAAGAATTAGCAAAAGAGAGCAGAAATAATTACAACTGGACAAAATTCTTGAAATAAGAGAGCGAAATTAGGAATTGGACAAGTTTCTTGAGACCACGCGTAAATTGGGCAAGTTTATTGTAACTAGGGAAATATTTTCATTTATACCGCGAAACACCAACTATTTGGATCATATTTTCTTTTGTACACTAAAAAACATTGTAAATTAACACGATCAATATATTTTCAAACACAATTTCTCACTCTCTCGTTCATTTCGTGCCTGCTCCTAAAATTTTAGTAGCTCGAACTTACGCGTAGCGGGTGACATCTAAAAGCGTACCATTACAATATTGGTTCACGTTTGAATCCTTGTTAAACCTCAATTTCCGAAATATATTTTTAGGAGTAAGTAAATTTTATATGTTTGGGATATCTGTATATTTTCCAGATCAATCTGTGGAAAATCTGACGTTAAAAGATCCATAGCACTGAGAGAGTCGTGAGAGGTTTAGTTAACCTTGCTCCATCTTTTATCACCTGACCAAAAGGTAACAGAGTCGAAGAAAATTTTAGAGGGAACCAGTGTCTTCCCAAACGTAATAGAAGCAATTAATGGCACGCATACTAATATACGGGCGCCACACAACAATCCAGAGTGTTACGTCAATGGAAAAGGACATCATTCGATACAATTACAGGTGATTTACACATTTTCGACAATTTATTCGGTAATTATGCAGTTTGATTACTTTTGCGAAAAATGCTGGTAAAATTTTTTTTTCCCTTGAAGCTGTTGATTGCATCATAGTAAGTAATATTCTATAGAGGGAGGCTGAAATTTCCCATAAACTGCATGAAGTATGGAGTTTTGAAGTTCTCACTAGGCTTTGAAGTCGCGCTAGGGTGTGTGTGTGTGTGTGTGTGTGTGTGTGTGTTTGTGTGTATTCACCCCCCCCCCCGCCCTAGCACGAACGTCAATATATCGAATATTTATGATAACTTCAAAACCCCATAACTCATGGAGTACTGCATAATTACCATTTATTCAAATAACTTCTGTGACGGTTTTATTTTTTACCGTGAATGGAAATTATAATCATAGAAGGACTAGTTCACGTCAGAAGTAGGTGGCACACTATGGCGACCCCTACTCCTTTCCCCCACTAGGCCGAGCGGCCGGCGTTGTGGGCGAGAGGTTTGCGGGTGTGCGGAGGGGGCGGGTGAGCGTGTCGCCATAGTGTGCCATCGTTTTTCCTGTATATATATATATATATACAAACAGTGTGTCAGTTTTTGATCGGATAAACAAAATTTCAACATTACGAAGTGCGTGCGGGATAAATAAAAATAATTTTCGTCATCTAACGACGTGCATATTACTATTTATTTTGCTAAAATTTGTGATATACTACACCGGTATCAAAGCGGCCGCGTAAATGTAGTCTGTGATGTGGGTGTGAAAAAGAATATAAAAAATGCGCGATGCATATATGTCAACGAAACTTTTCAAGATTTCATTATTTCGTTCGATTGGAAATAAGAGTTAACTGAAATGATCCTTCAATTAAACCAGAGTGCGAGAAATATTGTTCAGTGTAAATATATCGTCAGTTGAGTTGTTATATATCATGTGTAAATAAACTTATATATATATATACGAATTAATAAAAGAAAAACACACGGAACTGTTAGAATGATGTTAGAGACTTTAATTGAATAAATGTTTTCTAATTTATTTCTTGTGTCATCATTATTTTTAAACATTCCTATATTTTGCTTGATATTAAGTTTGGCTCTGCCCTCTCCGATCCTTGTTTTCACCCCATCGGTTTGCAGCGGATCGATACATATTATTAATTCGTTGCCTGAGATGTGTCCTCTGATTTTCTACTACTTCTTCATGCTGATTGAGGTAAGATGATTCGAGAGATTCCTAGCCATGATATTTAATTGCACATTTTGTAAATCATATTTTTAAAAAAATTTCTGGTCTTGGTATAAGTATAGTTATTCTTTTTCTACTTGGTCTGTCGAGTGATAAATTTGGAAACTTGTTCCAGAAAGCCTTTGGATACTTTTTTTCTGATGATATGAAAAGTCGTATCTTCGGAATGCAGTGGGTAAACACAAATTTTGACAATAGAACTTATGAAATGACATGTGTGTTGAGTATTCCCACTTTGCAAACTGCAAATGTGGAATTATTAGTGAAAAGATTCATTATGGTAAGTCTACAGTTGCTCAGTTTTGGATACGGTCAAATATAATGCCTGCCAACATCCATGGAAATATACAGAATTTCCGAATGCAATGTGCGCTATGTCATTTTAATGTGACATCATGAATTTTGACAACTTTTCATTATAATGCTGTAGATTCGGAACATTGAAATACAGCAAAGATCTACAAACTATACAATTTATATACTGTGCCATTCATTTGACTTTTTGACTCTAACTGTAACATATATATAAAATGAAAAATTCATTACAAAAGTCTTCAGTTGCTCATTTATGGATAGATTTGAAATTGCTGTCTTCAAAATTCATTGCGTAGATACATTGAATCGCAGCAGATCCCTGCGAACTCTGAAATCTCTGTGCATAATATGTGCGCTAAGTATCACCCCCTATCTTTGATTATGGTAATATGTAATGGATCTTGGTTCAGCAAGATTTAAAGTGTTTCTTTTCAAATAGTATTGAAGTTTGTATTACTGCTATGAAGCGAATACCTCCAACCTTTCATATTTCTGTGTCGCAGCATGTGTGCCAATCATTCAAATTATTTACTCCAACCGTAACATGTAATCTGGAAAATTCACCACAAAAGTCTTCAGATTTTCTAAATTCCTAAATTTTCCTTTTTCTAAATTCTATTCTGAATTTTTACATTTCTGAATTCATTTCTAAATTCTCCTGAAATTGTTTTTCTCTAAAACCAATGAAGTTACCTTAAACGTTATTGAATTCGGTTGCTCTGTTGAATTAAGTACGCTCAGTTTTTTTTGCTTCTTTAAGTTCTGACATAATAAATGTTTCCGGGTGCCTTTTTTCGGCCACTTGCAAACTTTGGAAATATATTTCATCGGGGGCACGTTTTGGATGACTCGAAAATGTCTAGATTCAGAATGCAAAAGCGACATTCAAAAATGGCCAATTCTGTTGGATTTGTTGTGTCTTGAATTTGATCAATCTTTCCCCTTTTCCTTTCTTTTTTCTAACTTTCTAACGTTATAAGCCGATAATCATATCTCAGCCCGCAACACGTATTTCGGCATGCTCTTAGTTTGCCAATAAGCATAACATATTAAAGTACAACGAAAAAAATTGCCAAAGTCCAAGGATAGACTTGTGACGAAATATTTCCAGTACAATTTTGACGAAAAATAGGTCTATTTTCGTGGAAACCGACGTTATAAGCCGAAAATCATATCTCGGACCGCTACCTGTTTTCCACCGTGCTCTTGGCTTCCAAATAAGCATAACACATTAAAGTACGAGGAAAGAAATCGCCAAAGTCCAAGGATAGACCTGTGACGAAATATTTCCAGTACAATTTTGACGAAAAATAGGTCTTTTTTCGTGAAAACCAACGTTATAAGCCGAAAATCATAAATAATTCATAGAAATTTAAACTAAAATCCTATAGTCATCTGACCATAAATAAGGAACTTTTGAGAAAAAAGACGTGATATCAAACAATAAACTTCCCTTAGGAAAAAAAAGGTTGGGACAAGTACATTGAAGGTTCCTCGTTTGCCGATAATTCCATCCATAAAAAAAACTTGGAAAAAAATTTTTTGTTTTATTTGTAAAAAAAATTATTTTACAAAAAAAATACAGAACAATTCGAAAAAAATTTTTCAAATCTTGAAAAAGCATTATCTTTAAAAATAACTAATCTATATGTATTTTTTAAAGTGTCAAAAGAATCAAATAACAAGTAAAAAATAAAAAACTGAAAAATCGTGCTTGAAATCATTTTGGAAACCGATGCCTCATTCTTATTATTTGATTCGAACAGCTCAATCAATTGAAAAAAATTCCATCTAATTTACGTGCAGCATTAAATTTTATGATATCAATTCTTCTCAGACTTTCAGGATCCTCTGGTATTATTCACAAAATTCGACGTCGATTGGATCGATACAAATTATGTTTAAATATGTGTTAAAAGTACTTGTCCGGCCCATCACTTTCCGTCCAAATTGTTTAACCAAATAAAAATCAGGCCTTGTCTAGAACTGATGAGTCACAAGTATTCATGTAGAGGGAATTGAGAGAATTATCTTCAAGTAATTGTTACTTAATTGCACTAATTTAATAAAAAACGGAAACAAATTGTTTCGCAATATCCAAGGGATATTATTGTGCAACGATAAATAAAAAAAATTGTACATAATATATATGTTCTAGCTTCCAAAATAACTCTCCAGTTTATATTCAATAACGGCAATTTTTACTTCGCACTTATTCTTCCAGCGAACGAATTCCATTCGGAATAAGAACTAACCTATACTACTATTAAGAACATTAAACTGATAATGAATCGCATTTCAATAAATGTTTAACCGGATTCTGCCATACAATTCCATTTTTTCATGATTGATTTTTATTTAAATAAATAGTGATGGGCCGGACAAGTACTTTTAACTCATATTTAAACATAATTTGTATCGATCCAATCGACGTCGAATATTGTGAATAATATCAGAAGCTTCTGAAAGTCTGAAAAGAATCGATTTTCTTATAAGTCTTTGCCACTGTTACGTCGCGGGTTTGTGTCCACCAGAAACGGATAGACTAACTAAGAATTGACCAAATGGCGAATTAACCCAAGCACTTGCACTTGGTACGTTAAAGATCTCTTCGCGATACATCCTGGATACCTCTAAAATAGTTGAAAATGATGTTCTCACTTAAAAAATATCAACTTAATCAAAAAATTTTTCCAACAAAAGTTGTTGGTTTTGCGCTGAAAAATTTTTTGGTGATGAAAAAAAGTTATGTTTCCATTCGAGAAAAACATGTCGGCCATTCTAACGCCGCCATTTTGAATTTTGAATCCACAAACCAATGTTTATCAAACGTCCCCCTTCAACCCCTAAAAGTTTTGTTCCACACAATATTTTCCGAGAAAAGTCAGGCGTAAGATTAAAATGGGACACCCTGTATATTTAAGTATTCTCAGTCATAAATAAACGATTGTTATGTGTTTAGATCCATTTCCGACAGATTTAATGTGGGCAGAAGTACTGTGCTCTATTGCATTGAACGCGTCACTGACACTCTGACTGCATTGGCACCCACAATTATCAAATGGCCAGCTGGTGAAGACGTTGAAGCGATATGGGCAGGGTTTCAAGCTACAAGTGGATTTCCTAAAGTAATTGGCGCTGTCGATGGTACACACATTAGGATACCTGCTCCGAGAATCAACCCTGAAGCATATGTTAATCGCAAAGATCATCATTCGATTCAACTTCAGGTAAATGCATTAATTTAATCATTAAGAATATAAACCATCTAAGCTTTGAATTTTTTAAATTGGAAACTCTTTGATACAATTTGATTTATTACAAAAAGTCTCTATAAGAGTTGATGCGAACGAGGGCGAAAATCCGTTGACAGAGCTGCTTTTCATTGGTGAAACAGTATCGAAGGGTTTTAATTTCGAAATTTGCAGCTATCTAGATTAAATAACATTAAATCACTTTTTTTCTAGGCTATTTGCGATCACAAAGGTTTATTCATCCATTGCTACGCTGGACATGTCGGTTCAGTGCACGACCAAAGAGTTTTCCGGCTTTCTGAAGTGCAGACCTATCTTGGCAATCCAGTCAAATTTCCAGAAGAGTATCATCTAGTTGGAGACCTCGCATACAAACTCCATCCAAATTTATTAACACCATATCGGGATAATGGACACTTGACTGAACGACAGCGCAACTACAATTTTTTTCAATCTTCAGCAAGGATTGCAATTGAAAGAGCCTTTGGACTTTTGAAAGGACGCTTTCGAAGCCTACTCACAGTTCTGGCAATCAACCAAGTAAAGAAAGTGCCAAAACATATTCTTGCGTGTTGTATTTTGCACAATATATGTTTAATGAGTGATGATCTCAATATAGAAGTGGAAGAAGAAGAGATAATGCACTGCGAACTTGCTGATAATGAAAGGATGCGCGTCGTTGTAGATGCAAGCACCCAAAAACGTGATGCGATAGCAAGACAATTGCGCATGAGAAATGTATAGGCGTTCCAGTCCTTTGACATCTTTCCATCATTTGCTTCTATGCTCACATTAGTGCATTGACAAATTTTTCATTTATAAATAAAAAATTATTTTTTTCTACTAGTTTTCAATCAAAAACATTTTTTCAAAAGAAAATGTATAAAGATTTATGTGTAAAACAAAAGTGATTACTAACTACCAAAAAAAGAGTAAGGTATAATTAAGTGAATTAAGGTAAACTAATAAATCGTACCTGAAAGTCTAAATATATAAAAAAAAGTTTAACTTGAAGGTTTTTTTGTAATGAGGATGAAATGATTCCACACAAAATGTCCAAAAAGAATCTGAACGAGACCGAAATGTATTCAATATATTTATTTATTCAATGCGAAATAAAATTACAAAATTTAAAGCGAGTTTTGTATTAATACTGCAATAATAATGATACTAATTTATTCTATGTATTTATCTACTATCACAAAATTGAGATCAGTTTTTGTACTAATATTGCAATAATTATAATGATAATATGTAATTAATTACATATTATTGCAAAAATATAAAGATTTGAATAAATTATTCTTTTGGTAAAAGTTGACCGAGTACATCTAACATTTTTTGTTGCATTTCCATCCTCTCTTTGTGTCGTTTCTCTTTTCCTTCTTCAAATGCTCGGCGGGTTTCTATTAATTTTTCCACGGCATCAGTCGTTTTGCGTTTACCTGCAACAATTCATATATTCACAATACCACAGAATGATAACAAATTGTAAAAAATGTAATTAATAATTTATGAGTACTAACGAGAAACCGGAGTTGCATCCGTGACATTTCCAGTTCCAGTACTGCAAGTCTCGTTGGCTGATCCTGTTGAGGTAATAGTAGCTACCGGAGACATATACGGCTTTTGGCCAAGAAGCCCTTCCATTAACAAAATTAAAAGAAATGTGAATAGCAGGTTTTGTTCTGGGATTCTGAGGGCCGCAACTTGTGCACGGAGACGAGGAGGACGAGACGAAACAACGACACGAACAAGACGTTACTTAACTTACCGAGACGAAACAGGACGGACAGCGTATCTAGCGGGAGCAGCGCGGCAAGCTATGCTTCCGCCGTAGAGAACGCGCTACTGACGACGAAACAAGCAGCCACAACGACAAGCAACAAACGAGACTTGACAGAACTGCTTCGGCTCATCCACGAGACGGCGACGAAAATGGCCGAAGCAGCAAACGTTCAGAAAAACATGAACATGACTGTCAAGACGGGAATCAAGACGATCCTCGAGACCGCGGACATTGCACTGCACATGCAGTCCGAAACGGCCTCCAGGGGACGTCTTGTAGACACTAACAAGACAGTGACGGGTACAAACAACAGCGAAGAGACGCCACGCACGAAACGGAAACGTTCGTCGAACGGATCCACGCCGGAGTCCTCCCAAAAGAGGCCTCCGACGATGGGACCGCCCACAGACTGGCAGACCGTCACCAAGACGAACAAGGACAAAACAAAAAAGAAAACGGACGCAAAGACTCGAGCTGACCGGAGCGGCCCGGCCCCCCGGAAACGGGGACTGGCTGTCCTGGTCAAACCGGGCACAGACACGACGTACTCGGACATAGTACGAAAAATACGGACGACGATCGATCCAAAGGAGAGTCACGTGCAGGTGACGACCATGAGGAAGACGAAGAACGGACTGTGTCTGCAGAAATTACAAGTAGAAGCAGACAAACCAGACGGACGCGAACAGTTTGGACGACAGATCCAAGACGTGATCGGGGAAGCGGGCAATGTCAGGGCTATGACCTCCAAGGTTCAACTGGAGATCATGGACCTGGACTGTGTGGCGACCCCGGACGACGTGACGGACGCGCTCAGGCGAGAGACCGGACGAGAAGCGGACTTTCGGGTCCACATTTTCGGTCCGAACCGCGCTGAGCAGTACATGGCGGTCTGCGAACTCGATTCGCGGGAAGCCGATGCGCTGCTTCGGCGCGGCCGGATCGGAATTGGCTGGGTACATTGCCGCGTTCGGAAACGACTGACGGTGACGAAATGTTACAGGTGCCTGGGCTTCGGCCACGTTAAGGCCGAATGCAAAGGCAAAGACAGGACGAAATGCTGCCGCAAGTGCGGTGCATCCGGACACCTCGCGACGGACTGCAAGAACAAACCGGTCTGTCCACTGTGCTCCGAGGCCGGGCACAAGGACGTGGCGCACCTCGCCGGAACCGGCAGGTGTGCCGTGTTTCGGGCCGCGCTGGAGGAGTGCAGGAAGCAGGCCGGAAGACGGACAGAGTGATTCAGGGAAACCTGAACCGAAGTAGGACCGCAGACATGCTCCTACCACAGATAGCAGACGAACACGACGCGGACATCCTGATCCTGTGTGAACCATACAGGAGAAGGACGACTCAGACGTACATTACGAACGAGACAGAGACCACAGCTATCTGGGTAAGGGGTGCCACCCAATCCCGAGTCTCTAACCACGGTGTCGGGGACGATTACGTCTGGGCTAAAGTCGGCGCTGTCACTTACGTCAGCGTCTACTTGACACCCAACTGCACCGCGGCCGAGTTCGAGAGGAAGGTGGCACTACTAGAAGACGGTATCAGGGACCTGCCCGGGGACGTCGTCGTTGCGGGGGACCTCAACGCGAGGGCGATCGAGTGGGGAATGACGGAAACGAACAGACGCGGACGACTGCTGCTGGAGATGGCCGCAAGGCTGGACCTAGCAGTGATCAATACGGGACATACGCCGACGTACAGACGACCGGGATTTGGAGACTCCATCCCGGACGTGACGCTGACGTCGGACGGTATCCTGTCACGGCTGACGGGGTGGCGGGTGATCGAGGACTATACAGCCAGCGATCACCAGTACATCACCTTCGAAGTGGCAGGACGGACAGAAACGAGACGAACGAGAGCCCACCAACCCCCGCGGTGGAACCTTGACAGACTGGACGGACGAAAATTTTCTGAGGAGTTGATGGCAGCACCAGCTCCGATGACGAAAATCCCCCCCGAGCTAACTGGCCGGCAAAGGGCGGAGAGACTGACAGACGAGACGGCCAAACTAATAGGCGGCTTGTGCAACAGCACAATGCCGAAACGACGACAGACACAGAAAAGACGACCACAATACTGGTGGACGGACGAGATCGCCGAATTGCGCAGGATTTGCCTGGCAAATCGGCGACGAGTGACGAGGGCTGGGGGCGGACCCGAAAGGGAAAACCTCCAGGCCATATACAAAACAGCACGGAAGACGCTGACGAAGGCAATACGGGACAGCCAGACGCGATGCTGGAGGAAGCTCTGCGAGGAGGTGAACGAGGATCCCTGGGGAACCGGTTACAAGATTGTGACCGGCAAACTAGGGGCCCGAGTTCCACCAGAACTCAAAGACGCCGAAACAGCAGGACGGATTGTTGACGGATTGTTTCCGACGCACCCGATACGGACGAACGTGACGGACGACGCTGACGTGCCGGCGGCCCCCGTCTTTGTCGCTGAGGAGCTCACCAGAGCAACGAAGGCGATGAAGAGTGGTAAGGCGCCGAAACCAGACGGAGTACCGGCTGAGATCCTCCGGCTCGTGGCTCGCCTACGGCCGGAGATACTTCTCGACCTGTACAACACGTGCTTGACGACAGGAACGTTCAGCGGTCGGTGGAAAGAGGCGAGGCTCGTCCTTATCCCGAAAGGTAAGGGCGACCCTAACACGCCCTCGGCCTACCGACCGTTGAGTTTACTTGACACGACAGGTAAACTCTACGAACAATTACTGAGACCGAGACTGACGGACGCGATGCAGGCTGGAGGGGGTCTCTCCGAACTGCAGTTCGGTTTCAGGAGGGGTCGATCGACGATTGGAGCAATCCAAAAGGTGGTTGACTCTTTCCTGGAACTGGACAGACACTGCCACGCAGCCCGACCTATCGTGCTGCTGGCGACACTGGACATCAGGAATGCTTTCAACTCGGCCAGGTGGGTGGATATCTTGGAGGCGCTGAAAAGCAACTTCGGGATCCCACCTTACTTGGCTCGGGTTGTGGAGGATTACCTGAAAAACAGACGTATAACGTACGAGACGATAGAAGGACGGGTAACGAGACAGGTCACCGCTGGGGTTGCCCAGGGGTCGATACTGGGACCTGACTTCTGGAATGGCTTATACGACAGCTTGCTTCGGCTGGAGATGCCGCTCGGAGTGATCCTCGTCGCCTACGCTGATGACGTAGCGGCGGTGATTACAGAGCGCTCTCCGGAACTAGCACAGCTGAAGTTGAACCAGACCATGAGACGAGTTGGACGTTGGATGACAGACCACGGACTGCAACTCGCAACGGAAAAGACGGAACTGACGCTCCTTACGAGAAGACGCATACAGACGATACTGCCCATGAGAGTGGGGGCACACGAGACGGAGACCAAGGGGGAAGTCAAGTACCTTGGGGTAACCCTTGATACGAAGATGACCTTCTGGCCTCACATACAGAAGACGGCCCAGAGGGCGGCAGAGAGGATAGCATCCTTGAGCCGCCTGATGGCCAACACGACGGGACCGAGACCGGGGAAACGGCGACTGTTAATGGCGACAGCTCACTCGATCCTCCTGTACGGTGCGGAGATCTGGGCAGACTCCCTGCAGACAAAGAAGTACTGCAAGACGATGACGATGGTACAGCGACAAGGAGCGCTGCGCATCGCTTGCTCCTACCGGACAGTCTCTGCACAAGCTGTTCTGGTGGTGGCGGGCGTAATTCCCGTGGATCTCCTTGCGTTTGAGCGTAAGAGGGTCTACGGGAGCAGTGCGGACATAGGACGGAAGAACGCGGCAATTGCCGAGCGCGAAAGGACGATAGACACTTGGCAAGGACGGTGGACAAACGGAAACGATGGTAACTGGACGAGACGACTTATACGGGACCTGAGGCCGTGGCTCGGAAGGAAGTTCGGGGACGTGAATTTTTACGTTACCCAGCTCTTGACGGGGCACGGTTACTTCCGACGGTACCTCCACAGAATGAACAGAGTACGGACACCTGACTGTAAGTACTGTGGACATGAACAAGACGACGCGGAACACACGTTTTTCGTGTGTGACCGCTGGACGAGACAGAGACAAGAACTGGAAATAACAGTTGGCAGTATTACCCCGGAGAATATCGTCGGGATAATGCTGCACGAACCTGAGTGGTGGTGCTTAGTCGCCACCTACACGGAAACGATACTGCGACGTAAGAACGCGGACGGCTGCTTGACGGATGACTGAGTAGACGGAGTGACGCGACGTTACGATAACGGTGGGACAGAACGGACGAACGAACACAGACAGAACCCCCAGTCAGAAGTAATATCAACATAGTCCCTGGCTGGGGGGAAGGACAACAAGGAGGTGGCGGTTTTAGTGGGTAGGCCTGTTTTTTTTGGGAGTCCCACATACCCATGTAGTCCGTAAGACTACATGGAATCCGTAAAAAGGATTTCCGCAACTCCTTGGTAAAAAAAAAAAAAAAAGCAGGTTTTGTTCTGAATAATAGTAAGTTATTTGTAAATAAAGTAAATTTGAAAATAATGTAAATAAAGTAAATTTATAAATAATGTAAATAGAGTAAATTATTTATTTGTAAATAATGTTAAACAAAGTAAATCCTTACGTCATAGTACTTCCACCTGCGTCTGTTGTTGCCAGATTTCCCATTATGGTCTTTAATAACTTTGTACGTCCGCTTCATTGTGTTTAATCGCGTCATGCATTGTCTCCCCGAGACAGTATGTCCCTTTTTTTCCATTTCAGCTGCGATTCCTTTCCAAGCTTTTACGTGACTTATTTTGCCTGACGACATGGATGGCTCCTGGAGTCGATATTGTTCAACCAATAGCATCATGGCCGAATCTGACCATCTAAAATCTGCAATATAAAATAAGCACTATAATGCAGTTACTGAAAATCATTTTTTGAAATTACAACATCCATTTATAATATAAAATCTGCTTACTTTCTTTGTTTTCAGTGGACGCACTCTGTTCCATTTCCTCCTCTCCCTCCTGGGTCAGCGTAGTATTATCTGTGGTCTCTATGAAATGAATGGATAAATTAACAAGCATATACCACATATACTCATTGCTATCATTCTTAAATTCTCTTTATTACGTACCAAAATTGTATCCTCAAAAGCCTCTGAATTATAAGTGGCTGTCAAAATAGTTTGATAGTTTAGGTTTAGATCAAGAAGCTGTGACGAATATATTCAAGGAGTGAGACAAATTTCTTACCACCGCTTGCAAAATCAGGATCGCATGCTTGCCGGGCAACATTCAATAGCGTGGTTGCAAAGATTGGATCTGTATGTGAATCATACAGAGGACAAAGAGAAAAAGAATGAATTTACTGTAGTAAAAGACAGCACCATCATTTTCAATATTGCATAAAATTGTTTATTTCCGTTAATAAGAGGAAGAATTAATTAAATTGGTTCATTCAAAATCAAAAGCACGTATAACATTTTGAAGAAGCCCGAAGAAAATGAATAATCATTAACAGCAATTGAATATAGAGTAATAAAAGAAATCAAATTCAAGCATGAGTTTACGAGTGCATTTGCTTCCAAACCGGCGTATGAAAAGACAAAACGTACCGTTATTTGCTCTTTCAGCAGTATTTGGCGATACTTGTAACTTGTAGTCCATTTGAGCTTCCTCATCCCGAAAACAGATTTCGATGGAATTATCCATTTCACTTTTGTACAAGAATACACGTTTTTTTGGTATCGAAAAGAGGTTATCTGGTTGCCACAGTACGTTTGCGTCGGCATTGGCTGTTCATGGAGTTTGCAAACGCGAACACCACCATCACACTACCTCGGATAAAATAGCGTTGTCAGCGTTTGATTATGACATCATACGCGAGAATTGATGACGTCACGAATGCGTTTGGTAGCACTACCGTCGAGCTCCGTGAACAGATTTTAGCGCTAGATTGCGCTAATAGTGACTCCCCGAACGCACCCATAGTCTCGGCGAGAGCCTCGGGCCAGCAGACGACAGGGCTGTCAATGTACTTGTCCCGAGACTCTGCCGAGTCTCTTGATAGTCATACCAGCCTGTTGCATTCTCCGGACAGATAGTAAATTATATGGAACATCTGGACAATAAAGAACCTCCTCTATAAATCCTTGGATACCCATGTTGCTGATGATGTTCAATTCGCCTTTCTTTGTTGCCATTATAAAAGATCCATTTTTCGCTACAGAAATTTTTATTGGTGTTTTTAATTCCTCGAAGTTATCAGTCAAGTCATCTCTGTTGATAGTATGGTCCAATGCTCCAGAATCCAGAAGAAAAGTAATTTTATTTTCATTTCTTTCGTGAGCAGTCTCGATGTGATTTCCAGCCATAAAAGCGAATCCTAAATTGTCATTCGTTGTTGACGGTTCATTTATTTGAACAGTTACTAGAGTTCTATTTTTCTCGGTGTTTTGATGATTTATTTCCTTTTTGTAATAATAACAGTTTTTCTTTAGGTGACCCTTTCTACCACAATGATGACATTTTGAGTGAAACGACATTTTGTTTGATTTAAATGACGGTGTTTTGAATTTTCCTTTTTTGTAACGATTTTGTCCCTGATGATAATTCATTGACATTCTTCCGGTTTCAAATTTTTCTTTATTGACAGCTTGAAGAATTTTTGTACTGGTATCACGACTCTCATTGTCAATTTCACTTCTTGATCCAAAAGTCTTGTCTTGACAAAAGCTAATGTTAAATTATCTTCAGACAATGTCTCTATTGCCGTTATTACTCCATCATAAGATGTAGGAAGAGTCAATAATAAATGAGATACTTTGTTAGTTTCGTCCAATTTTGCACCTGCTGCCAATAATTCGGTAATCAAATTATCAAAGACGGTAAAATGCGTGACCAGTGAAGTTTCACCTTGCAGTTTTAACCCAAGCAATTTTTTTCTCAGGGCCAATTGTGTGGCAAGACTTTTTCGCTCGTAAATTGAATCCAAACTTGACAAGACTTGTTTTGCTGTACTTTCTGTCTTAGCAAAACTAAGAAAAGAATCTGACAGATATTCCACAATAACGCCTTTAGCAACTCGTTCAGCTTTATTCCAACCCTCAGTTAACGGATTGGGAATTTCTTCATCAATGACTTCAAGCACATCAAGTTCATTTAACAAAGCCCGTATTCTCACTTTCCACACACTGTATCTTTCACCGTTGAAAGCTTTAATGTTTCTTTTTCGTTTTAAATTTTCCATTGTCTTTTTACACTGAAGCACCACAATAAATAAAATTATTTACATAGATATTGATGCTCACATTACTTTGTGCGTATTCTGGGCCCATAACCTATTGGATTTATTTTATATTAATAAATAACACAATGTTTGTTATATGAAACTTTATTTCTTTTATAACACTCGGAAGGTGCGTCTTTCTCTTAACAGATATTTTTCAAGACTAAACAAGATGGGGAGTCAAGGAAACAACTCAATGTGAGATAGGCATCTGTTATAAAATAAAACAGCATAGATTCAATATATCGTTCTCATAACATTGTAAATTAGTTTTTGTTAAATGAATCTAACACCCCACGCATGCGTGGCAGTCGATTTTTACATTTTCCATTATTGCTTTAATTTTGTTACATTGCTTTGACTTGTGATCATTTTCCTTAAATTCGCGTCATTTTTCTGATGATTTTAATCGTAGTTATGTGCTTGGGCGACTTAAAATAACAAATTACGAAAAGAATTAATTTCCGAAAAATATAGCGCAGCGAAGTTCAGAGCGGTGCCGGTTGCCCCGCTCGGGCTCATGCCTACCGGCCTAAGATGGCCGCCACCAGTCAACAACGATCTAAAGATCGCGAAGTTTCGTTCGTTTCGACGGGCTCGGGCCGTCGCGCGAGTATTTTGTCACAATATATACTCCTGAAATTTTTACTTACCACTTGCAACAATCTCTGGATTGTTATTAATCTTTTCTGCTTCGCTTCGTTCGTATGAAACTCGTGATAGCGACTCGATAATCTTTGTTAGGTTATCGACTTGTTCCTTCAATTTCTTGAAATCTTCATTTCTTCTGATATCCCTCGATCCTGATCTTGACCGAGATCTTTTCCTCTTCTTCTTCTTATCTGGCATAATCTCTTGCTTTAATTATTTCTTTTATAATATATCTATCTTTTGGATAGGCGAAAAAAACGTGTTCGTGCTTCGGCACAACGAAAAAATATGAAGCTAGGCTGTGACTCTAGTAGTCATGACAACAGTTTCTCTAGCTTTTTTTTTGAAAAAAGGGCGTTAAAAGTTGTGAATTAACCATGACAAAACATGACTACAATTATATATCATCGAGAACGAGACATGCAGTAAAATCATTTATTAAATTTCACGAAATGCTAACCTCTAGAACTCTTCAAAATATTATACAGGAACGCTCAAGTCATCATCTAGAATCTTTGGATGAACTGGAATTCTTACGAGTACGACAGCATCTTATGGTTGAGGTCTCTTTTTATCACCAACGATAATTTTGAAAATTCTGCGATGCGCTGGAGGCTAGAAATTTGGAAGATTATACAGGAATACCCCAGTCACTATCTAAAACCATTAATTAAATTAGAACTCACTAGGGTATGACAGCATCGCATCGTTGGAGTTTCCTTTTACCTACAATAGTAATTGATTAAATTTCGCGAATTGTTAAAGGCTGGAACTCTTCGAAAAGTTATATAGAAACGCTCCATTTATTGTCAGAACCATTGAATGAACTGGAGCTCGTCTGAGTACGATAGAATGTCTAGGTTAAAGTTTTATCTTATCAACAATAATAACACCGGGACACAAAACAAAAGTGGTCAGTACCTAGAATCGTACCCATCAACCTCTACGTAATTTAGCCTGCTAAATCTGAATCAAAGGTTGGATTGCCCGATACATACCAAAACTTTTGAGAAAATTACAAAAAGCCACAAATCGGTGGAAAATTGCTGTTTCAAGCATGATAAAAGTTGTCCTTGACCTTAACCGGGGATGCATTTTATATAATTTGATGCGCTAAATCCGAATCTAAGGTTGGATTGGCCGATACATACAAAAAACTTTGGGTAAATTCGAAAAAATCTCAAAAATGGCGGAAAATTGCTATGTCAAGCATGATAAAAGTTGTTATCAACCTTAATCGGGGAAGCATTTTATGTAATTTGATGCGCTGAATCTGAATCTAAGGTTGAATTGGCCGATACATACCAAAAACTTTGCGTAAATTCCAAAAACCGTAAAAATGGCAGAAAATCGCTGTTTCAAAATTAATAAAAGTTGTCCTCGACCTTAATCGGGGATACATTTTATGTAATTTAATGCGTTGAATCTGAATCTAAGCTTGGATTGGCTGATACACCCCAAAAATTTCGAGTAAATTCTAAACAACAGCAAAAACTGCGAAAAATCTCTCTTAATAACATAATAAAAGTTATCTTTGACTTAACACGGCGGTTTTTTTTATGTAATTTAACGCACTCAATTTGTATTTGAGGTTCGATTGGCCGATGCATCCCAAAATAGTGAGTAAACTGCAAAAATCGCTAAAAATGGGTCAAAGTCGCTAACATGGGTATGGAATAGGGTGGTCGTTATGTGGATCACATGTGAATTTCTCAAGTTCCTTCGTAAAAACACAATCAAGGTGTATAAAAAATGAGGTGTGAGAATTTTTAAGATGCCCGGAAAATTTTAAACTGTGCCCCTAGAGGTTTGAATTTTGAAGGCAAAAATACATGTATTTTGTCATGCTCTCACTCAATCGTTTCTCCTACGTTTAATATTGGTGAGAAAAATCTAAACCTCAGCACATATATTGTGTATATTATAAGGTATGAAATTTATTTTTTTTAGATTTCCACAACAACTACTATTATAATTACCGGCAGTACACCGATAACCTTATTTTTGACTTTTTAAGTTATTCACGTCGACCATTGCTGCTTGTGTCTGTTGCTATTTTAATAAAATTTTCGACTATATCTATAAAATACCGTACTTAAAAGTTCAATTTTTGTAAAAGCTTTGGAAATTCCCTAGAACTAAATTTGAATTTCAAATTTAAACAAAAAAATAATTTCAAATAAATGAAATAAATCGTATGAAAAATTAACTATAAAATACCATTTGGTAATATATTTCCACGTAAGCGTTTGACGGACCGCTTTAAACATTGTTTACGTTCGATACCTCTAGGTCACCTGTAACAAACTCATTGTAAAGAAAATCAAGATACCAGCTCCAAGTAAGCGGTCCGTCAAACGTTTACGTGGAAATATATTACCAAATGGTATTTTATAGTTAATTTTTCGTACGATTCAAAATTCGGTGATTTTTCATAATTCGATGTATAAAAATATAAAACATGTAATTTTATCGTCCATAAGAGTTGAATCTTGAATTACAATAATTTATTTAATTTATTTGAAATTATCTTTTTGTTTAAATTTAAAATTCAAATTTAGTTCTAGGGAATTTCCAGGGCTTTCACAAATATTGAACTTTTAGGTACAGAATTTTATGGATATAGTCGGAAATTTTATTAAAATAGCAACAGACACAACCAGCAATGGTCGACGTGAATAACTTAAAAAGTCAAAAATAAGGTTATCTGTGTACTGCCGGTAATTATAATAGTAGTTGTTGTGGAAATCTAAAAAAAATAAATTTCATACCTTATAATATACACAATATATGTGCTGAGTTTTAGATTTTTCTCACCAATATTAAACGTAGGAGAAACGATTGAGTGAGAGCATGACAAAATACATGTATTTTTGCCTTCAAAATTCAAACCTCTAGGGGCACAGTTTAAAATTTTCCGGGCGTTTTGAAAATTTGTATGGAAAGAGTATGGAAAGAGTATGGAAAGAGTTTTAGTGATGCAGATCGAGTACGCTCCATTTGTATTTTGATGTACTGAAACCGAAACCGGTCGTCTATTTAACTCGTACTTCTCCAAAATTTTGCTTCCTAGGAAAAAACTGGCAAAATATGTTTTTTCCGAATTTCGAGCAACTCAATCCGAATGCGGTTGCTAGTAGTCCCAAGAATGCATACTTCCGCCGAAGATTGTGAAAAATAACAAAAAATAGCAAAAAAAAACGTCAAAAAATAGTTTTTTAAATTTTCCAAAGATGAATGATTTATCTTAAATCATACACAAAAAAAAGATCTATATATTCTGTATTTAATAAACTAGAAACTGGGGAAAATAGTATAAAAAAGTTGAATATAAAACTACCGCAGGCATGATTGTTCATTAGTTTGAATTTTGTGTAATTGATTTTTTTTTCATTTTCTGTAAGTAATGTGAGAAGATAAAAATCATCACGGATCTTAAACCGCATTCTTCTCTGTTAACGGATTCTTTTCTCTTCGATCGACATATGCCGCGGGTTTCTCTTCTTCTTTCTCTCTTTAGCGTCCAGCAAAAATATGCCATTATATTGATATTCCACTTTCCCTGATACCGATTCTCCATTTCACTGATATGTCTTGATAAAATCTTTCTCCTTGTTCTTCACTTAGATCTCCAAGGTTTTCAGGAAAATAATCGAGATGGGAGTGTAGAAAGTACAGAATGATATTCATCAACCAACCCACTTTTATAAAATTTTCCAACAACTCTTCAACTAAATTTTGATAATTGTCACTTGTCTTATTTTCCAGCAAGTTTTGAGAAACGTTTTTGAAACTTGGCCGAGCTGTTTTCTCAGTATCGTTTATTTTTTTATGAAATTTTCGTCTTCAAATAAACTACGAATTTTCGGTAACTTTTCTCCCAAATACTGGAAACAATTGCCATCTTTATTCAGAGCTTTTACATACTGCGTTATAAGACCAAGGTTAATGTGAAGTGGAAATAGTATATCAGCCGATCTGACTCCAGATTCAGATTCAGCGCATCAAATTACATAAAAAACATCCCCGATTAAGGTCGATGACAACTTTTATTATGCTTTTAACAGCAATTTTCTACCATTTTTGTTGTTTTTTGGAATTTACTCAAAATTTTTGGAGTGCATCGGCCAATCTAACCATAGATTCAGATTCAGCGCGTCAAATTACATAAAGAACATCTTTGAGTAAGGTCGAGGACAACTTTTATCATGCTTTTAACAGTGGTTTTCCGCCATTTTTGGGGTATTTTGGAACTTACTCAAAATTTTGGAGGTATATTGGCCAATCTGGTTCCGGATTCACATTCAGCGGGCCAAAATACATAGATATTGATGGGTCCGGTTCTAGGTACTAACCACTTTTTTTGTGTGACGGTGTACTTTTAATAATTCTATAAAGCGCTGGAGGCTCGAACTCTTTGAAAGGATATACAAAAACACTTCGGTCATCATGAAGAACCATTGAATCAACTGGAACTCGTACGAATACGACAGTATCTCATGGATGAAGTTTCTTTTTATCAACAAAAATAATGTAGTAAATTTCACGGAATACTAAAGACTAGAATACTTCGAAAAGTTATACCAGAACACACCAGTCACTATTCAAAACCATTAAATGCTGGCATATGTTTCGAAGTTGAAGTATCCTTCTACCGGGAATAATCATTTATTTAATTTCACGAAATGCTAAACTCTGGAACTCTCTGAAATGTTATACAGAAACACTCCAGTCATTCTTCAGAATCATTGAATAAACTGGAACTGGTCAGACTATGACAGCATTTTATAGTTGAAGTTTCTTTTTATCAATAATAATTATTTTAATAATTCCATAAAGCGCTGGAAGCTAGAACTTTTTGGGAATATATACAGAAACGCTCCAGTCATCATTCAGAACCATTGAGTGAACTGGAACTCGTATGATTACGACAGCATCTCATGGTTAAAGTTTCTTTTTATCATCAACAATAATTTTAATCTATATATAATATATATATTGTAACGGTACGTTTATGCTTGTGCACACCGTCACGCCAAGATTCGAGCAATTCGATAATAAAGAAGAGCGGGCATGAAGGAAAAACAAAAGTAAATGAAATTAGATTGAAATGACAAATGCTTTATTCAATTTTAAATCGTTTTGTACCAAATTACAAAAATAAAGGCTTTTTATTTGAAATCGTGCTTTTAGCTTTATTTTAATTGCATGAAAAATTTTATTTCCGGTATTTTCCTTTGTGACAATTTTCGCAATTTAATGTCAAATTTCTAATACTTTTCGCAATGATAATTTCTCGCATAAAGGAATTTGTTTTAATGTCAAATTTCTATTTTTTTGAAATTGTAATGACTATTATCTCGCCAACGCTTGTTTGATCGATTAGATAATTATTTTTATTAAGCTTTAATTTCATGAACTCACTTTTTGACTCTATACAATCCAAATTAATTTTTCGAGTGGATTTTTCTTGTTGATCTCACTCTTTTGACTCGATATAATTCAAATAATTGTTTTCAGTGAGTTGAATTGGTTTTGAATAATTCAATTAGGTCAAAATAATAAATGACTCGAAATTGTCTCGTTTTGAATAATTTTGTTCGCTCAATTTGAAAAATAATAGCTGATTTGAAACTGTCCAGCTTGAGAATAAAGAAACTTGCTTGGTTTTAATAATTTTTAATGAATTTAAAAGAGAATTAATTGAATCGCCACTCAGAAAACAATGACTCATTGATGGAAATGAATCCACCCAGAGTTCTTGAGACAGAACGAAACCGAACTGTCCCGGCCCCTCTGGCGTGGAAAGGTAGGAGTCCTACCCAAGAATCTTGTGACCGAACGAAATCGAACGGCCACGGCCCTCTTGGATAGAAAAAGGATTGGAAATCTACCAGGAATCTTGAGACAGAACGGAATCGAACTGTCCCGGCCCTCCTGGATAGATCGGAAACTCTCACCTAAGAATCTTGAGTTCAAACGAAATCGAATGAACCCGGCCCTCTTAGCGTGAGAGAGGAAAGGTGTTATTCTATTTGAATTCTGAGTGGGATAATAGCGATGTTATTTTGCTCTTTGTTTTTAGAGCTATTTTTGAAATGAGTGAAAATTCTATGTTTCTTTATTCTCGATTTTATGGCGAGTTCACGCGGCGAGATCCGGAGGCAAGACTGGCTTTTTGTTTTGGCATGCGAGTCGAGCTCTCAGGGATTCGAGACGTGACTGGCTCTTAGCGTGGCGAGATTCGAGACGAGACTAGCTCCCGGAGCTTCTGCGCTCGGGTTTTTATACTCTCCCGAACAAAGGAAATAATAATAATAATTCGCTTGGACTTTGTCCCTTCTTGTGATTCGCTGCGCGACTAACTCTAAATTCTGTGATTGGTTCTGGGACTCACCACGCGGGCTCTGATTCGCTGAGTTGAGCTGCCGTCACAATGCGCATGTGCAAGAATTCGATATAATTCAATAAAACAGTTTTTTGATCAATTTTAAGACTTTTCTCTATTGTTCTGTTTTATTTTCAATTAATTTTATCCACAAGAACCTTTTTATTTAATTTTATTTCATTATTCATTCAAAGTTACGTTCTTGCATGTGGCTGTGGAAAGTAGGTCATCGCGCATGCGCACTGTGCACGCTCGATCTTCCAAAGAAAAGTTTTCTTAAAAATTTGAGTAATTTTGACCTGAAATTTACACCCGTTTGTTCAAAATATGTTTCTTTAATAGTTCGCATCATTATTTTTAATAAGAAAAAGATTATTTAATTGATATTTAATAAAATAAAGAATTTCATGAATCTAGGGAATTTTGGTGGAACGAAATTAAGTTGGCAGCGCTGAGCGCCTCACTTCCCGAGCGCCGCTTCGCGAAGTGACAGTTTTTCATCATGGCCGCCGGTGTAAACACTCGTGCGTGCCATGTCGACAAATAAAAAATAAAATAACGTTTTCTAATAGTGTATTTCGCTTCAACGCCCCCCAGAACAAAAAGAAATTTTGAGACTCTAAATTGATTTTTGTTCTCAACAAAAAAATAACTAAAAAATGAAATTTGATTTGGGATAGTGGGAGGACAGGGCGATGATCTTGAAGATGATGATGATGATGATCTCGGAGATGTGTTCTTGAAGACGATGTTCTTAATGTTTTTCAGCTGAGCGTTTCTATTTCTTTCTCTTGCTCTTCCTCCAGGTCGATAATTTCCAGATGTTCTAGTTGTCGAATTTCAGCAGCGATAGGATCAAACGGTTCCAGAAGAGGTTCACCATTGGCCAGACTCTCGATTTCTTCCGGAGAAGCACATTTGATGTCATCCCGGAGACTGAAGGCGTAACTTCCTTCTTTGGCGTATTGATGCTTAACGAGGCTCTCTCCCAAATTGATTTCGAAAGGAGTGATGAATAGTTGTACTTCGTGGCCCTCGAGGGTTGGATGCTCCCCGAGGATGTTGATCCTTGCTCTTTTGTTGACGAGCTTACGTTGATAGTGCATGCTGCACGTCATTTCCCATCTTTCTCCATAAAAGGGTTTAATGTTAGAGATGTAAGCCTTAGCGCAAAATGAAGGCACGTTGACATATTGGAGTGGTAGATCAATTAATTCTACCAATGGATGCATCAGAGTGACCCCTCTGTCGATAAGCAATAATGTAGCTTCTCCATCATCGAAACTGATCAATTTTGCCCGATAGGCACCTTCTTCAGACATAACGGCGTAAGTTTCGCCGAGGGATGGATGAGCCCTTGGACGATGATTCCCCTCGATGATATCGAGGTATAATTCCTCCTCGAAGATGCACAACTCCTCGAATTTTATTGGAGTTGTGTAAGTGAAATTTGTTGGATTTAAAAACTCCAAAATAACAACGTCTAGTTCGCCCTGCCAATACGCTGGCCATGGAGAAGGCATGGAAATTCCAGGTACTACTGTGTGGATCATTTTGTGATATGAGCTGATGAAAGCTGGTTGAGAGTTTGGCTCGAGGTGTTGCTTGCTGCTTGTCTCGATGTGGACTGAAGGATCGCTGCTCCGCTCGGCTGCTTTTATACTGCTCCGGCTTCCCCCACTCCTCGCTCGGTGGTGCTGCCCTCTGGTGGCCCGTGATGAGTCGAGTTGATGGTTTGGGGGATAGGGGAACGATGATTTTACCCCTACTCCTACTTTTGAGTACTGCCCTCTTATTTTCCCCTTAAATGTTTCCCTTTATATTTTTTTGTTTTCTTTTCTTTTTGTTCTTTCAGGTAGCGAGGTAAGTATAATTTTTCCCTTTTTCATTTCTCTTAAAACAAAACTCGTTTTTCAAGTTCAGGTGGAGATTTCAGGTAAGTATCGCTTTTTATGTTTTATCGTAATTTTAATACTAATAATAATAATAATCCCCTTTTTTATTTTCAGGTAACACAGAAAGAAAGAGAAACACCGGAAATTTCGTGTGTAACAAAAATAATAATGAAAGTATTTATTCAATGATTTTGTTCAGAAACAATAACAATAATAGTAAACTTTGTTTTTCTTGTAACAAAAATAATAAATAATTTGTTCTGATTAACACTTTGTCAACAAATGGTGCCTTTTGGTCAACCAAAATAAAGAATTTGTTTAAGAAAATAGTTCGAAATCCTTATTCTAATTTTCCTTGGATTAAGGATCTTTTTATTTTTTTGACGTTTGGTTGCCATGTCTTTTTGACAGAAATCGATTTCACGCCCTGAAGCCTGACATTCGGCAAAGGAACAAACAAAAATCCCACAATTAAAATTATTTGATTGTTTGGGAATATCGTTTTTTAATAATGATCGACCAATAAATTGGATCGAAGGACGCTTGTTTTTTTTATTGGCTGCTTTTAAGATCAAGAATTCGAAAGTAATAGTTGGATACCCTGTGTTATCGCCATTTATATTTTACTCTTGATCTAAATCCCGATTGTTATCGTCGTTTTCGACTTCATTTTTGTATTTTTTCAAGTTTGCGGCATGGTACATGCCTCTCTCAATGCCGTTTTCAGGATTTTCTAAAATATAAGTCGCGGCTGCTATTTGTTTTTTGATTCTATACGGCCCCTCATAAATTGAGAAAAATTTTGCCATTTTTTTGTTGATTGGATCACTAACATTGCAAGCTTTCGCGAGAACTAAATCATCTACTTGAAATTGAACCAATTTATGTTTTTGATCAAATTTTTCGGCTCTCTTTCGGCCTTTTCTTTCTATTCGACTTCTTGCAAGCATTAATCTGGCATCAATTTCTTGTTCATTATCTAAATTTTCGTTTTTATCGATTTTTAACCAATTTTTCCAGATTCTTTGAGGTTTTTGATTTTTCTGAATTTCAAGTGGAGTCATTTCGGTTGTCTCATGATACGTTTCGTTCATACAGTCTTCTATTACTTTGACCCATTTTACCCAATCGGTGTGTTTGTCTGTTAAGAATGTTCTAAAGAATCTACCGATTTCGCGATTTACTCTTTCCACGATATTCCCCTGAGGATGTCTTATTGACGAAAAGACTGGCTGAATTCCCTCGCTTGCTAATTTCCCTAGCCATAAACGCGATGTAAATTGAGTACCGTGATCGAACTGTAATTTCCTGGGTTTGCCAAATTCTGGAATATAATGATTGAAAATTTTGTTTATTGTTGCTGGAGCAGTTGCGACTTTTAATGGGTATAAAACTACAAATTTGGAAAAGGCATCGATAGTTACGAGAATGTGTTTCATTCCGCCCTGAGAGGCTGGCAAAGGACCGAAAAAATCGATTGACACAATATCTCCAGGTCCTTCTGGAATGATATTTTGCTGTGCGGCATACGAATGCTGATTCGGAACTTTGTTCCTTTGACAAGAGTCACAAAATGAGAGAATTTGTCTGACTGAATGGTACATTCTTGGGTAAGTAAAATCTTCGCTAATTATTTTCCATACTTTTTTAGCCCCAATATGACCGTACATTTCGTGTGTTTCAGATACTAAGCGCTGGAAAATCTCTTTTGGAATTACGACTTTACAAGAATTCGGATTAATTGTCTTGAATAAAATGTTATTTTTGATTTGAAATTTATCGTTTTCTTCATTTTCAACCCTTTCCTTTATTTCGCGAATTTTATTGTCTCTTGATTGAAATTCTCCGATATTCTTAATCATTAATTCAAGTTCTCGTGAAGGTTTTGTAGCTAGCATTGTATTAATAATTAATTCCCTGCCTTTTCTGCCCCCCGTATCAGGTGGATTTAAACGACTCAAAACGTCTGCAACAACGTTTCTAGCTCCAGGACAATATTCAAAATTGATGTTGTAATCCTGGATTGCTAGGATCCATCTCGTTAATCTTTCACTCAGCAATTGACTATTTTTCAAAAAAGTTATAGCTTGGTGATCGGTAATGACTCGAATTTTGGCTCCCAATAAATACGTTCTCAATTTTTTCAAAGACCACACGATAGCAAGCAATTCTTTTTCTGTAGTGGTGTAAGCTAACTCTGGCCCTTTAAGAGTTCTACTCGCGAACATTATTACCCCTAAATCATTATTTTCATCGTATTGAGCTAGAGTGCCCCCCAAAGCATAATTGCTCGCGTCTGTCTGCAAAATGTACTCTTTTTTCGGATCAGGATGTTTCAATAGCACGTTATTTACGAACAAATCTTTAACTCTTTGGAAAGCAATTTTTTCGTTCTCACCCCAATGCCATTTAGTTTCTTTTTTCAACAATTTTAATAGAGGAATTGTTTCCTCGGCATGATTTCTAGTAAATTTCGTGTAATAGTTTATCAGACCCAGAAAACCCCTTAATTGCTTCAAATTTCGCGGAGCTGGAAAGTCATGAATTGCCTTAATTTTTTCAGGTTGTGGTTTAATACCCTCGGTTGTCAAAATATGCCCCAAAAATTCTACTTCTTTTCTGAAAAATTTTGCTTTTTTGAGTTTAATTGTCATTCCGTGATTCTCTAATCGTTCAAGCAATTCATCTAAGTGTTGCATGTGTTCTTCGAAACTAGTTGAAATACAAAGCAAATCGTCTACAAAATTGATTACGTGGTCACCGAGACCATGAAGAACAATATCTAAACCTCTTAACAAAGCAGCAGTGCTTGTTTTTAAACCGAATGGGGTTACTGTGAACTCATAAACTTTACCCCTGTATCGAAAAGCTGTAAACTTCATAGAATCTGGATGTAATGGTATTTGCCAAAAACTGTTAGTTAAATCGAGAGTTGTCATTACCTTCGCGGAATGACATTTTTGAAAGACTTCTTCGATATTTGGAACTGATTCATGATCGTCCTCCATAACTTGATTCAATTTTCGGGCGTCAAGACATAATCTAACTGAACCGTCTTTTTTTATAACTGGGATAATCGGATTGATCCATGGACTACTGGATCTCTGAATAATTCCATAATTCAATAATTTTTCAATTTCTTTATCAACTTTTTCACGATGCATTAATGGTACCTCGTATGCATGAGCTACTATCGGTTTTTCCGATGTAATATTCAATTGATGCTCATAAACGGAAATCCGGCCGGTGTCCTTGCGAAAGACATTTCGTCTATTCCAAAGCACCTGTTTATGAATTTCTTTGTGATTTTCAGGGAGACCGGTTTGATCTACGATTTCTTCTATCTCTTCAATTGTAATTTGATCATTATTATTTTGATTATCATTAAAAATCAAATTTTGAATTGGCTGAACATTTTTCTCACTAATAATTTCAATTGTTTTTAATTTTGGCATTGGCTTAATAATTTTCACTCGACTTTTGATTTTATCATTTGATTCTCCCCTTAATTCTTCATTTTTCTTTTCAATTTGTACAGTTTTGATTGCCCCCCAGTTAACAACATTCCTTTCTACTTCTTTTGCTTTTTCAATAACTTCATCTTCAACAACATTTTCTTCACTTTCAACATTTTCCTCTTCATCAACTTCTTCCTTTTTAACTTCATCAACTTCAATTACTTCTACTTCTACTTCTACATTTTCAACTTCTTCATCAATAACATTATTCTCATCAATAACTTCATTATCAACTTTTTCTCCCTCTTCAACAACATTTTCTCCCACTTCAATAACATTTTCTCCCACTTCAATAACTTTTCTAATCTTTTTAATTTCTCCCAAAACATTAACTTCATTTTCTCCCATCTCAACAACAACTTCATTATTTTCTCCCAACACATTAACTTCTTTTTCAAAATCTTTCACAATTTTACTCTCTCTTTCTCCAATCAAAACTGTTTGAACATCCTCTTTAATTTCTTTTTCAATCAATTTTTCTTTTTCAAATGATCCCACTGTGGGAATGATCTCAGTTACATCATTATATTTTACCTGGAGAGACATCTCTCCCAGATCAATCAAACTCTTTAACGGTTGGAGTGAATCTACTCCCAACAATACGTCTCTTATTAAGCCAGGAATAATTAGATATTTGATAAACGTTTTTATTTTGCCAATTTGAGTTACAGCCATAATTTGATGTTTAATTTTTGTCATTTTGCCTTTAATGGCACCTTTTACCGTGACTCCCGTCACAGGCAAAAGAGGACAATTTTTCAAAATTTCTCGATTTTCGAGATAGAATTCCTCCGAAATTGTAGTCACTTTTGATCCCGAGTCAACGAGAGCTGTCACCTGAATGCCTTCAATTTTTGCGTAAATTTCCGGACATTCAATAATCGGGACTGCTTCGCCGTTGATCTCCTCTCCCATCAAAAATTCTCTGGTGTCCGTAAAAATTGTATTTATCGGAATTTGATTTTCACTGTTGAGGTCCATTTTTAATGCATCGTACGGGTAGTTATTAATTTTATTTTTGTTTCGATTTTCCGTTGTACCACGCATTTTTATATCGTTTCCATTGTCTTGATTTTTTGTATTTATTGCGGGTACAACGCCTACGCGTTTCCCGCTTTCGATGTAGATGGTAGAGGTTCTATTTGCGCCTCAATCGTTTGAATCGGTGGTTGCTGCGTATTATTATTCGCAGGTGGCCGATATCCCCCGTTGTTTTGAGGTGGTCCTCTATTTTGGTTTGGCGAACCCCAATTTTGATTTTGATTTTGTGGAGGATTGTAATTTGGGCGATTGTTTCCTCTGTTTTGCCCGCCATTTTGTTGATTCCGATTGAAATTGCTGTTATTCGGCCGCTGGTTATAGTTGGGATTGTAGCCCCTATTTTGTTGCTGATTCCAACTGTTGTTTTGGTAACCGCCACCATTGTTACTTCGGTTATTTTGGAATCCTCCGTTGTTCTGGTTCCAATTTTGGCGATTATTTTGCCAGTTTTGATTTCCGCGATTGAAATTATTGTTGTTCTGGTAACCATTGTTGTTCCAGTTATTTTGCGGAGGCATTTTGAATGGCCGTTGCTCATTTTTATCATTGTTTGGTTTTTGATTTTGAGGTTTTCCTTCCTCAGTTCCCGTGTTGACAGGCCCACTTTGATCGAGTTTTTCCAGAAACTCGATCAACTGCTCGAGGGTTTCGAACCCACGACTTATGATTGTCGCTCTTATCTCCTCGGTAAAGTGCTGCGAAAGGGATGCAACAATATCCGGATCGCTCGGTGGTGGAATCAAATCACGGGCCGCTCCGAACGTCCGAGTTGCATATTCCACTTTTGTTAATTTGCCTGGCTTTTCAGGATATTTCCCGAATTCCAGGTCTTTACGCACTCTTCGTTGCACGTCGTGACTCCAAAATCGATTTGTAAATCGTTTTTCGATGTCTTCAAAACTATTAACCTGGTCCTCGACCAGTTCCCACCATTCCTTGGCGGCTTTCTCAAGTGATTGGCTGAGCAAGTACTTCATTTCGGTGAACGTCGGGTTCGTCACCTCGCAATAATGCCGAAATTCTTTTATGAATTTAATCGGTCGTTTATTGCTCGATCCATCGAATGTTGGAGGCTTGATTTTAATTTTGTTGGTTGACGTCATCTCGTTTCGGAAAGTTGGCCTCTGCTGTTGTTCCTCATCGTCCTCCGAATCTTCATCTTCTTCCTGTTCTTCCGGAATTTCCTTCAATCGTGGATGGATCCGGGTGCTTTCTGTATTTGGACTGTGTAATTTGTCCGTATTTTCCAGATTTTCGACCCTTTTTTTTATTGCACTCACGTCAAGTTGGATTTGGGCTACGTTTACCTCTACAACGGCACTTTTGGCCTCGTTCTCCTGTACAATTCTAGTGAGACCCGTAACATGGCGTTTGATTGGATCATACATTTTGTGTACGTCACTAGCAATTTTAGCTTCCATCACTGTTAATCTGCTTGAACACTCTGTTTTTAATTCATGATACGCCTGGTTATTTTTCGCGGCTTCGTTGGCCATGCACTGCATCTGGGATTTCATCTCTTGGATAGATTCTATTAAATTAATTAGCAACTGATTGTTTACTTCTACAGTGTTGATTTTAACCCGATCGGATTTCGGCGTGCCAAATTCCTCTAATCTTTCTTCTTTATTCTCATCAATTTTATTTTCAAAATCTTCCCCAAAGTTAGCTCTAGATTCATTGAAAATATCCCCCGCACCGGGTGGAGGCAACGTGGTCGTGAAATCGTTTAATTGAATTTCATGCTCTGGATTTTGAAATCCCGAATCGCCAGTGGCGCTATCAATTTGTTCTTTATTTTCAGCCATTTTGAGATTTCGAATAATTTTCATGTATTAAATTTATTGACCCTTGTTTTTCCTACGCAATGCCCGTCCCTGTTCGGGCGCCAATAGTTGTAACGGTACGTTTATGCTTGTGCACACCGTCACGCCAAGATTCGAGCAATTCGATAATAAAGAAGAGCGGGCATGAAGGAAAAACAAAAGTAAATGAAATTAGATTGAAATGACAAATGCTTTATTCAATTTTAAATCGTTTTGTACCAAATTACAAAAATAAAGGCTTTTTATTTGAAATCGTGCTTTTAGCTTTATTTTAATTGCATGAAAAATTTTATTTCCGGTATTTTCCTTTGTGACAATTTTCGCAATTTAATGTCAAATTTCTAATACTTTTCGCAATGATAATTTCTCGCATAAAGGAATTTGTTTTAATGTCAAATTTCTATTTTTTTGAAATTGTAATGACTATTATCTCGCCAACGCTTGTTTGATCGATTAGATAATTATTTTTATTGAGCTTTAATTTCATGAACTCACTTTTTGACTCTATACAATCCAAATTAATTTTTCGAGTGGATTTTTCTTGTTGATCTCACTCTTTTGACTCGATATAATTCAAATAATTGTTTTCAGTGAGTTGAATTGGTTTTGAATAATTCAATTAGGTCAAAATAATAAATGACTCGAAATTGTCTCGTTTTGAATAATTTTGTTCGCTCAATTTGAAAAATAATAGCTGATTTGAAACTGTCCAGCTTGAGAATAAAGAAACTTGCTTGGTTTTAATAATTTTTAATGAATTTAAAAGAGAATTAATTGAATCGCCACTCAGAAAACAATGACTCATTGATGGAAATGAATCCACCCAGAGTTCTTGAGACAGAACGAAACCGAACTGTCCCGGCCCCTCTGGCGTGGAAAGGTAGGAGTCCTACCCAAGAATCTTGTGACCGAACGAAATCGAACGGCCACGGCCCTCTTGGATAGAAAAAGGATTGGAAATCTACCAGGAATCTTGAGACAGAACGGAATCGAACTGTCCCGGCCCTCCTGGATAGATCGTAAACTCTCACCTAAGAATCTTGAGTTCAAACGAAATCGAATGAACCCGGCCCTCTTAGCGTGAGAGAGGAAAGGTGTTATTCTATTTGAATTCTGAGTGGGATAATAGCGATGTTATTTTGCTCTTTGTTTTTAGAGCTATTTTTGAAATGAGTGAAAATTCTATGTTTCTTTATTCTCGATTTTATGGCGAGTTCACGCGGCGAGATCCGGAGGCAAGACTGGCTTTTTGTTTTGGCATGCGAGTCGAGCTCTCAGGGATTCGAGACGTGACTGGCTCTTAGCGTGGCGAGATTCGAGACGAGACTAGCTCCCGGAGCTTCTGCGCTCGGGTTTTTATACTCTCCCGAACAAAGGAAATAATAATAATAATTCGCTTGGACTTTGTCCCTTCTTGTGATTCGCTGCGCGACTAACTCTAAATTCTGTGATTGGTTCTGGGACTCACCACGCGGGCTCTGATTCGCTGAGTTGAGCTGCCGTCACAATGCGCATGTGCAAGAATTCGATATAATTCAATAAAACAGTTTTTTGATCAATTTTAAGACTTTTCTCTATTGTTCTGTTTTATTTTCAATTAATTTTATCCACAAGAACCTTTTTATTTAATTTTATTTCATTATTCATTCAAAGTTACGTTCTTGCATGTGGCTGTGGAAAGTAGGTCATCGCGCATGCGCACTGTGCACGCTCGATCTTCCAAAGAAAAGTTTTCTTAAAAATTTGAGTAATTTTGACCTGAAATTTACACCCGTTTGTTCAAAATATGTTTCTTTAATAGTTCGCATCATTATTTTTAATAAGAAAAAGATTATTTAATTGATATTTAATAAAATAAAGAATTTCATGAATCTAGGGAATTTTGGTGGAACGAAATTAAGTTGGCAGCGCTGAGCGCCTCACTTCCCGAGCGCCGCTTCGCGAAGTGACAGTTTTTCATCATGGCCGCCGGTGTAAACACTCGTGCGTGCCATGTCGACAAATAAAAAATAAAATAACGTTTTCTAATAGTGTATTTCGCTTCAATATATATCTGTTGCGTGACTGACTGACTGACTGACTGAAAGACAACGCACAGCCTAAACCACTGAAGTTAGGATCGTGAAATTTGTCACGGTTACTCCTCTCCCATCGTAGACGCTCACTAAGAACGGATTTTGTCCGTTCTGTACCCAAAAAAAATTATCACAATTTTTTTTTCAATTTTTTTTTTCATTTTTTATACCCGATACACGATTCTATACACGATTAATTAAAAAATCACATCTCCGGACATAGATATGAATTTTTGACGTTTTGGGACAGTTTAAGCACATTGCTATAGAAAACTGGAAAAATAAAAATTTCACCATCACATAGCTTCCTGTATGAGGAAGCAAAAGTAACGACTCCGCGTAGGCGGCGAGTTGGAAATTTAGAAATAAATACACGTTTCATGTATGATGGATCTGTAATTATCGACGTATCTCAGGATTTTTTGAATATTCACACTGAATAGGGTTTCCGAATGTGAATTTTTTGAAGTTTTTCCATAGCCAATTCGCTACTGATCTTTTTTTGTCAATCGAAGTTTTTGGACATAGCAAATTTTGACAGATCGTTTTCTGACGCTACCATGTTTAAACGTGTCGAAACGTAACAAGAAAAAGAAAGGACGTGTACGAAAATATAAAAGACGAATGATAATCTGGAATTTACGGCACAAGTTTATACGGATATCGTTGGATTCGGAATATTTAGATACGACAAATTTATTTACTGTCATCGGGGAAATCATCTCGACACAAGGATATATTTCTTTGTCGATATTTATATAAATAAAAATTTATCAAAACGAGTAAAGACATAGCAAGGACGTGTACTGAAATAAAAGAGACGAATAACCCTCTGGAATTTACTACACGACTTCATACGGAAATCACTGAATTCGGAATAAACGTATACCTGTACACGCATACCTGTACACAGTATCACATAGGTCATATGGAAATCTGTGTTGGATACTATTGTGTGCCCAGCGAAGCGGGCATACCTTGGCTAGTAATTCTATAAAGAAGAATTGAATAAACTGGAATTTGTACAGGTACGACAGCATCTCATGGTTAAAGTTTCCTCTTATTTACAGTAATATTTTATTTTATTTTACGAAATGCTAAAGGCTGAAACTCTTTAGAAAGTTATACAGTAACACTCCAGTCATGATTTAAACCATTGAATAAACTGGAACTCGTCAGAGCACGGCAGCATCATTGCAACGACCGGCTTACTGGGCAATAATACGAGCCCCGGGATAGGTCGTCATGATTAAGCATTTTCAATCGATGCTATCAACCTTCTCCAATTGGTTTACAAAAACTTCAACCCGTCCAAAGCTCACGAACAAATCTAAAATCACATACCACTGCCGCAAGTTTGAAGGAAGAACAAAACCAATTTTTAGCACTACTCATTCTGAATTCGAAACAGTCCTCATTCATCAGACATTTTCACGTTCGAGTTTCAAAATAATTTCTATCAAAACAAATCTGGAAATTCAAATCAGAAATCGAAAGTAAGTAAAAAAAAATCGAGAAAATTTCTATGTTCATTTCCTCTATCTTTACGAATATGAACCAGCTCTCAAAAAAATGTTTGTTTTTTTTAGTCGAAATCTACCATGCAAATCACGATAAATTTTTCACGAGATTAAAGATCTCAATTCAATCTGTGGTTCGATCAAAAAAATGATCAGTAACGGCTATCGTTTAAACTGATCGCTCGATGGGGAAAAAAAAATAAATAAATCACGTAAGTATAAGTATGCAGAATTTGTCAGTTTTGAAATCGTGTTTTCAATGTTGTTACGATTTTGAAATCGTGTTCAATGTTGTTACGATTTTTCACCAATCAATTTCTAGGCGTTTTTTTTTATTTTTATCAAGACTGTAATGGAAGGATTCTCTGTCAAACTGGCTACTTTTTTCGATCATCTCAGATTGACCTCATAACGGGTAATATCAAAGTACTACTAAAAGGCACTCTATGTGAATTTTTTCAGATTTTTAAATTCATTATTTTAGAAAATACCGTTTTTTTCAAATGAAATATCTCGGAACTTACGTGAAAAAAATGTTTTCACGTAAAAGGTATAGTTTCGTGTTAGCTTTCGAACGGACGACTCGAAATAATTTTTACGTTCTAGTAACGATAACTTTTTACTGAAAGAGGGGGAATTATTTTTTTATTCAGAATCAGCCATTTTTTTCTGGCTGAAAAAATTACAGAGTCTTTCAGTATTTTTGAACCACTCGCGAAAAAATCGCCAGAGTGGTGCGGATCGAAGTACCGGTATGAAAATAGTATATTACGACCCTAGGCCCGAAAGTTGGATTTCCTGGCATGTGCGATATGTCGCACATGCCAGGGCGTCCAACATTTGGGCCGTGGGTTGTATACTATTTTTCTTGATCCCGTAGCCGAAAGTACGGGCCTAATTAATGTATGTAATTTCGTGCAATTAATGCTGTTAGCTGTCATCTGTCCACCGTCAGCCGGCCATCTCGTGAAATGCAATGAAGCTATGTTCTCGCAGAGTGGCGAGCGAAAGCGGGGGGGGGGGGGGGGGGTATGCCCGCCCGACTTTTGCAAGACCGAGGCGAAGCCGAGGTTTTGCTGGTCGGGGCGGGCATTGAAAACATCAAGATGAAATAAAACCAACATTACTAATATAAACATCAAAGGAAAGTTCTACATTTTTTATCGATTTTAACCCCTGTTTTCTTTATTACATTCACATGAAACGATGTTGAATACACAATTATTAAAAGTGCAATTAGAAAATTCTAAACGGTCTGTCTTCAGTGTTGAACTTACATCGTTGTAAATTTTATTGCTTGGATCTTCATTGTTTTTTTTTCTTTTAAATATTGGTGGCTGAACAGCTGCTTGATTTTCGCTGTCAAAATCTTGAGTGTTTTTTCTTTTTTTGTATGCAGAGGGCTGAACATTTTCTTTATTTAGAAAATTTAGTTTTATTCCCGGTTTTTCCCAAAACAATTTTTTTTTGCTGACATCTGGCTTATTTTGATCCGACATTGGGATAAAAATTGGATTGTTTCTTGCTGTAGTGAAACCACTTTGCACCATTTTATCTGAAAATAAATCTATTGTAAATAATCAGTGATATACAGGTGCGTTTGATAGTTAAATGAATGTATAATTTTGTTTACTTACTTTGAGTAACTTCATCAAAAATGAATTCTTCGTCAAAACCCGATAGATCTATATGAAAATCGGAATCAGCGTTTTCAGGTACAATAATGGTGCGCGCTGGTAGATGGCTTTGAATGTATGTTTACTTCGGCAATTTTTTGGGTAACTCCATTATATATCATTCGGAGAGAAGCGTTGCAGAGGTTCTGCGAAAGCAATGACCTCTTTGGTTATTGGTATCTCTTTGTATCTCTTTGGTTCGGGTAATTTCAGATAGGCCGCAATCTTTTCGGGGACTTCCCCGATTTTATGTCGTCCAATTGCAATTCGGGCACATTTGCCTTCTGCATACTTGATAAAAAAGCGGTCACTGAATTTCTCCGATGGTCTCAATGAGATATATTTCTTTACTGTGCCGTAAAAAAGTTTTCCAATGACAAATTGCCCAGCATAGTCATTTTTATTTTGATTGATGGACACCAGATATTTATTCATTAAATCTTCCACATCTTCAACCTTGATGTTCGTTATTTCATCACATCGAAGGCAACCGCAAATCCCAAATATCAGTATAACCTGTAAAAATTTCAATGAACAAATTGAACGGCACTAACTTAAAAACTATTATTCGAGAAGGGAAAACGTAAATGACTCTTACCTTCATTGCTAAATACGTTTCATCCGGAGCCTCGTTCATAAATTTCATGATTTGGTCCCATCTTAAAACGAAAGCTTTTATTGGTCTGTAACCTTTCGCATTTGTTTTTATGAGACTTTTTAAGCTCACAAAGTTATTAATATTGATGCCCTCTTTTACACTTAGCGTTTTTTTCAGCATGCTCCAGATGCTCCACAAAGTTGGTGGTTTGAGCTTTTCTTTCAGTTGTTGAAAATAAATAATTAAATTATTCTCTTCAGAACTGGACAGAGATCTTCTATTTTCTTCTCGCCACATATTATATGTGTTGTAAACGAGCAGGTATCGATCAGAAGACTTTTTAGCAATTGTTTCTGATTGGACAATTATTTTCGCCTCTTCGTCAAAATTCCTTAAAATTTCTTCCTCGTCTGCAGAACCTTCTGATGAGGATTCTTCCATTTTTTTTATTCAACACTTGAACGAAATTCTTCGCGATACCACGACACGACTTTGACAGGAGCGAGCACAAAATAAAAGAATAACGTGCATATGTAAATATCGCCGGCCACGAAAATCCTGTCAGAGCCAGCGGTCGTCAACCGGCCACGAAAAATGCTCTTCCCGGCCTGAAATGCGGCCGGAAAGTGCGTACTTTCGGCTAGGGGAGCAAGAAAAATTAAATTGTGAGATTTCATTTTTTACCCAAGAGCCTCTATCCGTGCCACTCTAGCGATTATTTTTCAATATAGTCAAACAAATTGGAAAACTCTGTAATTTTTTCCGCCAAAAAAATGACTGTTTCTGAATAAAAAAAATAATTCCCCCTTTTTTCGTAAAAAATGATCGTTACCAGAACGTAAAAATAATTTTTAGTCGTCCGCTCAAAAGCTAACACGAATAAAATTACAACTTTTATGTGAAAACATTTTTTTTCAGTTATTCCAAGTTTTTGAGATATATTCATTTGGAAGAAAACGGTATTTTCTGAAATTATGAATTTAAAAATCTGAAATAATTCACATAGATTAGTAGTAAGTTTTAGTTCGACAAAGAATCCCTCAATGGTAAATTGCATGCATAAATATTTAACGATAATTGATTCGGGAGAGAATCCTCTAATAAAAAGTTCATGAGCTCGAAATGTATCGAATTATAACGAAATATCGAATTCTTGAACACGGGCGCTTGGCTCTTATACACGGGATTCCGAGTTCGAAGTCCCGCTGTCAGTTTGACAGTTGCGTGTATACGCGCATGGTTATACGCTGCTATCAGAATACCGACCAGCAAGCGATTTTCGATCACGCGAGATCGAACGAGTTTCGTTGCTGGTGAACATGAGTAAAGTTAGTAGTAGTATACTAAATTATTTTCCCATTTACTCACGTATTCATTTACTAATTTTTTTCTCATATTTGCAGATTGTTCACACAAACGAAGTCGATGTACATTTCGAATAAAGGAAAATATTAAAAGGGAGATACAGAGATACAGAAATATCTCGTATTTTCCGTTATTTTATACAAAAATTTTTATCATTTTTTTAAATTTCTGATAATACAATTTGATTATAGTTCAGAACGATGAAAATTATATTGATTATAACAATAATTGTATCATTTCACTTCAATTATATAACATTATTTTTTTGAACTTTTAACTTTTAAAATATTTTTTCATTACACACAAAAATTATTATTAAAAATAACGAAAATTCTTGAATCTTTGTTGAAGGCAATGGAATGACTAAAGGCCGCCTATTCCCTCTTCGCTTTCTGGAATAGAAATGTATTATATGTAGAATAGTAATGTATTGTAGAATTATATATATTTCAGTTTTTTTTCATTTTTATGCTTACCTTTTTGGGTGTGCCCGTTATGTCATGCATTCGCTCGCTGTCCATCGGGCTTCTGGCGTCGAGTTTGATTGACGACCCACTTGGAGGTATGGTGTTTTGTCGAAATGCATTACTCCGGAAGCTTTAATTGGACTCCCGATTTTTATCCCTGACGGCACGTCATCAAAGCTGGATATTCGGATAGCCGACTTCGATTTCCCATCCGTGATCGCTTCAACTCCGTAGGCCGAGTCTCCGCTCTTATGGTTCGTCATTTTAAACGCCATTTTAAGCCACCCCGATATTTCTGTAAAAAAATTTTATATTTGAAACAAATTTATATTATTCGTGTTTCAGGCTTTTTTAAGAATAAAAACTGTTTGCAAGAAAAAATTCATTATTTATATATGAAAATCCAAATTTGCAGACTCACCGATCATCCGTCCCTCCATTTCGCCAAGTTCCGCCCATTCGGGAATAGTTGACGTTTTTTCGGCCTCGGCAGTTATTTCGAAGTAACCACGATTTCCGTCAACGGTTGTGTGGTTTTGGATGGAGAGTTCAAAGGGGACGTTTCCTGTATTGTATAGGGGCAGTAGTAAGGCTATACCAGTTCTAACTCAGGGATCTGAGGGGGGAGCGGGGACGGGGGAGCGCGGGGACCGTTGCGGGGCTGTAAGGTATGTGGAGGGGGAAGGTTCTCGGACAGCGGGGGTGCGGCGGCACTTTGAAGAGACAAAAAATTTGGGACAAAGGTTTTTTTTTCACCGCAACCTCCAATGACTGATTTATGTTTCCGGTATCAGATTGTATTGGACGAAATTTTGTGCTCTTTCCAAAGATGATCTCAATTATCGGACTCCGTGACCTACGATGTTTGCATGTCACACTAATGACAAATTTATGTGTTTTGTGTTACATTTTTTTGTATTCCTGAGGTGGTGCAAGTTCCGACAAGATTTCTGTTTTCAAAACCAGTTTTAACCGATGGGCTCTCAGGGAGGGGGGGGGGGGGCGAAAACGGGGAAGCGCATTGCGGGGGCTGCATGGTGTGTGGAGGTTCTCAGGGTAACAAAGAGGGGGAGAGGGGATGCAGCGGCCCTGTTTGCGGCATTGCATAGACAAAGTATATTTTCAGGAATAAAAAGAACTCGTGGATGCCTTCCCTCGAATGACTGATTTATGTTTCCTGCAGAGTTTTAAGAAAAGTCAGTTGAGAAGAAAAGTGCTCTCAATTATTGGAATCCGTGACGGAGACCCCTAATGAGAAATTTATGTGGCCCATATTACATATTTTTACATTCGTGAGATGGTGATGAGATTTCTTTAAAAATGCACCTGCCCTTCCCTCCAACTTTTAGCTTGAGAGATGTTTAGAAGAATGTTTTCCGAGAAAAAGAAAATGTTCACATTGGACTAGAAATCTTTACAGAGATGCACTCGCTCAATGACAGATTTATGTGTCCGGTGTTGCACATTTTTTAACCTGCAGAGGCATTTCTCAAAAGGCGCAAGAAGGGATTTTTGAAGTCAACCGCACTTCCTCGATTAGATCCTGGGTACCACATTCGAGTTTCCAGAAAAGTCAAGATTTTTCCTCCCTCCTACTCATCCCCACCTCAGAAACGAAAAAACGTGTATATAAAATGAAACAATTTTGAGGAAGGTTCAGACTCTGTTGAGACGACGTAACAGTTACATTTCGAGACAAATTCCGTGTAACACGTAAATTGAAATTGCCCGCCCTGATTGAACTTTTGATTTACTTTTGCGTACAAGTGGTAACCCTGATGGGGCTATCCCCACTCAGAGACCTAAAATTGAGATCAATTCCGAAATCGAGAGAGAAGCTCTCTTCGCTCGGGGACGTCAACGAGGTGGGATCACAAAGAGGACACTTCTTCATCATTCGAACAATTACAAGTACCAAGCTGGCCAGTGTTATATCGGAGAGTGATCCGTCCATGTTACACCGAAATCTCAACCTCTAGTCCTCGGGCAAGAGCCAACGAAGATCATCGTCTCGACAAGATAAGTTATTCGAAACTTTTTCATTATATTAAATCACGGAATCAACCATTGATTGTATATGCATACCGCCGATAAAAAAAATGTATGTAGGAGAGCGAATGTGAGTGTGACGACGGCGATAGATTCGACTGAGAGTGGTGTATGACATGAGAAAAAATAATTTGTGAAATATACTGTTAATAATTGTCCTCGAGCTATATTATTCTGACATGGATGTTTCCTTATTTTTTTTCTATGGCTTATTGTCCAAATAGATTTAAATTCTCACAAATGGCGCCCAACTAAGCGGCACGATATCGAAAAATAATAAAAAGTAGCACAGTGATTGTGATATCGTGAATCCAAATTATATATTGTAAAATGTGTTGTTTGTTATCGTTGTTCGTTTGCTAATAAGATATATTATATTGCATGGCCGATGAGCCCGAGAAAATTTATGTGACGAAATCTGGACGAAATTCGAAACAAAAGTTCAAAGATTACATATTTACAGAAGCAAAGCGGACAACTCGTACGAAAATGCCGTTGGTACATGACGATAGTGTACACAATACAGAAATAATAAGAGCACGCGAATTGGAGAAAGAAAGAGAGGCTTTGAATCAGCTACGACAGCAGCTGGAAGAAGAGCGGCGAGTCTTAGAAGCCCAAAGAAATCGAAATCAACAACCGACTAGTGCTCAAGGCCAAGGCAGTATAAGTAGTAAGGCTATACCAGTTCTAACACCGGGATCTCAGGGGGGAGCGGGGACGGGGGAGCGCGGGGACCGTTGCGGGGCTGCATGGTATGTGGAGGGGGAAGGTTCTCGGACAGCGGGGGTGCGGCGGCACTTTGAAGAGACAAAAAATTTGGGACAAAGGTTTTTTTCACTGCACCCACCAATGACTGATTTATGTTTCCGGTATCAGATTGTATTGGACGAAATTTTGTGCTCTTTCCAAAGATGATCTCAATTATCGGACTCCGTGACCTACGATGTTTGCATGTCACACTAATGACAAATTTATGTGTTTTGTGTTACATTTTTTTGTATTCTTGAGGTGGTGCAAGTTCCGACAAGATTTCTGTTTTCAAAACCAATTTTAACCGATGGGCTCTTAGGGGGAGTGCGACAACGGAGAAGCGCATTGCGGGGGCTGCATGGTGTGTGGAGGTTCTCAGGGTAACAAAGAGGGGGAGAGGGGATGCAGCGGTCCTGTTTGCGGCATTGCATAGACAAAGTATATTTTCAGGAATAAAAAGAACTCGTGGATGCCCCCCCCCCCCCCCCCCTCGAATGACTGATTTATGTTTCCTGCGGAGTTTTAAGAAAAGTCAGTTGAGAAGAAAAGTGCTCTCAATTATTGGAATCCGTGACGGAGACCCCTAATGAGAAATTTATGTGTCCCATATTACATATTTTTACATTCGTGAGATGGTGATGAGATTTCTTTAAAAATGCACCTGCCCTTCCCTCCAACTTTTGACTTGAGAGATGTTTAGAAGAATGTTTTCCGAGAAAAAAAATGTTCACATTGGACTAGAAATCTTTACAGAGATGCACTCGCTCAATGACAGATTTATGTGTCCGGTGTTGCACATTTTTAACCTGCAGAGGCATTTCTCAAAGACGCAAGAAGGGATTTTTGAAGTCAACCGCACTTCCTCGATTAGAACCTGGGTACCACATTCGAGTTTCCAGAAAAGTCAAGATTTTTCCTCCCTCCTACTCATCCCCACCTCAGAAACGAAAAAACGCGTATATAAAATGAAACAATTTTGAGGAAGGTTCAGACTCTGTTGAGACGACGTAACAGTTACATTTCGAGTCAAATTTCGTTCAGCGCATCATGTCTCTCACCGTCGACATCGCTACCGAGCAATTGCTGCGTATGCAAGCAACTCTCCTGCGGACGTTGGAGCAATTTTTGGTGTGGGAACACCAGTGTGATACCCTCATCGAATCGCTGGAGGAGCAAGTTCGATCGAAACGACCGCGACTGGGATATCACCACTCGGTCACTTCGCAAATCTTGCGTCTCGACTTTGAAGCAGGCAACACGCCAACGCTTCATACATTGGGGCGGAGGATTAAATGATCATGGATTAACATGGCGTGAAATTGACAGCGCATTTGAAAATCGCTTGTCAACCGGTGCTGTGATTAATCGTGATCATATCGACCCACGAAAGTTTCTATTGGATGCGTATGAGCTTGTTGAAGAACAAGTGCAGGCTCATATTTGCAAATATAATAGTATAAAAGTGAACACTTCGTTTAACGGAGAGTTTACCGTGGGCGATAAGCGGGCAAATAAAAGTGTCAACACGGGAAATGTTGAACTTTTCACAACATCGGACTTGAGTGAGTGGTATCGGAAGCGAGTCGTGGAGCCGACTCTGAGATCGCTCGAGGAGTTCCAGGAGAGTGACAGTGGCTGGACATTAACATCAATAACAAATTTAACTGTGAACATCAACAAGTACAACGCTTTGCGGGCGGGATGTCACGTTTCATTGGCGAAACGTATACAGTTGAAAAGAGCGGTGGTAAATGTGAAATCGGCGGATAATGCGTGTTTTGGATGGGCTATGACTGCTGCACTTTATCCAGCAGAAAAAAACAGCGATCGCACATCCTCTTACCCGCATTATTCAACGATATTCAACTTCCATGGCATCAACTTCCCTATGACGTTGGACCAGATTGGGAAATTTGAGAAGATGAATAATCTCTCAATCAATGTCTATAGCGAGAAGGAGGAAGTCATTCTACCAGTCCGCGTGAGCAAGGAGAAGAAAGAGCGACACTTCAACTTGCTTTACATCGAAGACGTGTCGGGATGTGGAATTGGACACTTCGCGTGGATCAAGAATTTATCCCGGCTCGTCAACTCACAGCTCAATTCTGATGGGCACAAGAAATACATCTGTGATCGGTAAGTATTTTTAATATACAACTGTATACATTTCTTTACGATTATGATAATATACTGTAAATATTTGAAATTTTTTATTGTTATAGATGCCTTCATTACTTCCCAACCATTGATAAGCTGCAGTTCCATGAGGTGGATTGTGGCGTTATCAACGATTGTGCCGTTCGACTACCAGCTGAGAACGACAAATGGTTGGAGTTTACCAATGCCAATCGGAAGGAGCGTCTCCCGTTCGTGGTATACGCCGACCTCGAATGCATCTTGGAGAAGACCAGCGCTGAAGAAAGGGAGAAAAATAAGAGCCAACATCATCGCGTCTTCAGCGTTGGATATTATGTAAAGTGCTCCTACGATGATTCGCTTTCGGGATACCACGAACGCCGAGGTGAGGACTGCGTGGAATGGTTCGTAGAAGAACTTAAACAATTAGCTTTGCGCGTAGAAAAGATTCTTCTTACGAACGTTCCGATGAAAGAATTGTCTCCGCAAGAGTGGAGGAAATTTCGGGAAGAAAAAGAGTGCCATATTTGTGAGAAACCTTTTGTCGAGGGTGACGAGCGTGTTCGCGATCATTGCCACCTGACAGGGCAATTCAGAGGTCCGGCTCATTCAAATTGTAATTTAAACTATCAGAATTCGTTTTTCATGCCAATAGTTTTCCACAATTTATCCGGTTATGATGCACATTTTATAATTAAAGAAGTAGCAACTGCGTTCGCGGGGAAAATCGACTTGCTCCCAATAACAAAAGAAAAGTACATCTCCTTCTCGAAAACGGTTCAAACAGGCAAAGACACGCGGAAAAATATAAAATTGCGTTTCATTGACTCACTCAGATTTCTCAATACGAGCCTAGACAAATTAGCATCCTTTTTAACTGTAGATAAACTCGCGACGTTAAAGTCGCAATTCCAAGATGTAGACCATTTTCATTTATTAACACGGAAAGGTGTCTTCCCGTACGAGTATATTGACAGTTTCGAAAAGTTGGATGAAACGGAGCTTCCACCGCGGGAAGCATTTTACAGCTCTTTAACTGATTCAACAGTTTCCGAGAAGGAGTATGCACATGCGAAAAATGTGTGGGAACGATTTTCAACGCGAACGCTCGGCGAATACAGCGATTTATACTTGAAGACTGACGTATTACTATTAGCCGATATCTTTGAGAATTTTCGCGATACTTGCCTGAAAAGTTATGGTCTTGACCCTGCGTTTTACTACACTCTCCCCGGATATACCTGGGATGCCATGATGAAATATACAAAAGTAAAGTTTGAATTGCTCACAGACATCGACATGGTATTGTTCGTGGAGAGAGGTATCCGAGGTGGTCTTAGTCAATGCTCCAAAAGACATGCCCGTGCCAATAACAAGTACATGAACTCGTATGACCCATCTGTTCCATCGTCATACTTGATGTATTTTGATGTGAACAATTTGTATGGTTGGGCAATGAGTCAACCACTGCCGTATGCAGATTTCGAATGGATTGAAGACCTTGCCAACTTCAACATCGAGTCTCATCCATTTGAATCTGAAATTGGCTATATTCTTGAGGTTGATCTGGAATATCCGAAACACTTGCACGATGCACATAGTGATTTGCCATTTTGTCCAACGCATGACAAACCTCCGGGCACGAAGCAAGAGAAGCTTCTTGCAACGGTGAATGCGAAAAAACGATGTCATACACTATCGTGCATTGCAGCAGTGTTTGAAACATGGTTTGAAAATCACAAAAATACACAGAGTCTTGAAGTTTAAGCAATCTTCCTGGCTCAAAACATACATTGATTTGAATACACAGTTTCGTACACGTGCGAAAAATGATTTTGAAAAAAATCTGTTCAAATTAATGAATAATGCCGTGTTTGGAAAAACCATGGAGGATGTTCGTAGTCACGTCCAAGTTAAACTGTTAACGGAATGGGCAGGTCGATACGGAGCAGAGGCTATGATTGCTAAACCTAACTTTCACAGTCGAAGTATTTTTGCGGAAAATTTAATCGCTGGACTTGGAGATCGCGCAGAGTTGCGCAATCTCCAAGTTATGTTTAACAAACCGATATATGTTGGCATGTCTATTTTAGACATTTCAAAAACTTGTTTATATGAATTCCACCACGAGTTCATAATGCTGATGTATCAAAATAAATGTAAAGTCATGTATACGGATACTGATAGTTTAATTTACCACATTGAATTTGAAGATGTGTACGAGGACATGAAATGTAATCTCGACAAATATGACACCAGTGACTATCCCCATGACAACGTTTATGGTATACCGCTAGTCAACAAAAAGGTCCCGGGTCTCATGAAAGATGAGAACAATGGGGCCATAATGACCGAATTCGTTGGACTTAGATCGAAGATGTATGCGACGCGAGTTGAGGGTGAGAACGATGTTAAAAAAGCAAAAGGAGTAAAAAGTAATGTTGTGGCGAGGACCATAACATTCGAAGATTACGTGAAATGTCTCAATGAGCAGATCGAAATGAAGCGTTCTCAATCTTCAATTCGCTTGGCATTACACAATGTCTATACCATCACGGAGACAAAAATTGCTCTAAGTCCACACGATGACAAGCGATATGTTATACCTGGAACGGTAGACACGTTACCATGGGGCCATTACAATATTCCCGAATTTCCAGAAGCTATGGAGGCATAGATCATTGTAAATACGAATGTGTGCTTGTGAATGTTAGAGATTGCGAGTATATATGTACATTGAATGCGAAAAAAAAAATTGTGAGAGTGAGAACTTGTTCTCAACATTGATATGAAATAAAAAAAATTTTGTGCGAGAGGACTTTTCCTCAAAAACTTGTAAATTTGTAAATATATGTTGTAATTTATGTAAAATAAAAATTTTTTGTGAAAATCTGTCATTCTGCTTTTCATGCGGAGTTGGGGAAAGGTCGTAAAAATCAATCAGACTTTTGAATTTTCCATCTTTATTGTTTACAAATCATTTTTACTTATTCAACTATTGTGTGTTTTGTCGAAACCTAGCCATTTTACGAACAACTGACTACCACGTTTCTTCAATACTTTTTCAATAAGATATATGTCGGGATATTTTGCTCGAAGCAGCTCTTGCTCATAGAAACTACCTGCGATGGGTTCATCTTGATGATCTTTTATATTATAAGTAACTGGATTAGTTTTTCTAACTCGATATATTGTAAATATTTCCGTTGTCCAGTTTGGTGTATAACCTTTTTCGAATACATTCTTAAATTTACTTATGCGCACTTTATCGCCGATTTTAAATTTTGCTTGGTTTCCAATATCTGATCTATTGTATACATTACGCAACAGGCGTTTTTCATTCGCAGTGTTCACATCTTTCGGTTTCATTTTTATCGTACGATGTAATGTATCATTATATTTTATAATTAATGTATCGAGAATATCGATCCATTTCCAGTTTCCGCGAAAACTAAATTGAATCCACATTTTATTCTTAAGTGTACGATTGAAGCGCTCACAAATTGATGCTTTCAAATTACTAAATGTAGAATACAAGTGTATATTATACTTTTTCATCAAAGCCTTAAAGTCAGTATTATAAAATTCTTTTCCTTGATCGACGTGAAGATTTTTCGGTATGCGCCCTTTGCTGAGAATCGTCTCCATTGCAGCACTCACATCTTTTCCACTTTTACTCTTCAACGGTACGGCCCAGGCAAATTTGGAGAATATATCGATGACGGTGAGGAGAAATTTATGGTTGGAGTTGTGTTGTGCATATGCAGACATATCTACAAGATCAGCTTGCCAAGTCTCATCCAGGCCGCGTATATCCACATGTCGACGTGGATAATTCCGCCGAGCTGGCTTATGCAGTTCTTCAACCACCGCAAGCTTCTTTTCACTCATTTTTTCTTCTCCCCCCCACGGTCCTCATCAATTGCAGAAGATAAGAGTCTGGAGGATTTTTCACTGACTTATCATTAGATGATCTCGTAAAAACTTCATATCATCATGAAGTTCTGAGATTTCTCTCTTTATATTATCAATTTCTTCACGGAGATGGGCGAGCTCGATTCTCACACGCTTTTCTGCAGCCGCCACATTCGATTCACACTTTTGATTCGTTGTATGAGTCACACTATGAGTTATAGAATGAATGTGTTTGCTGAATGCACCGAGTGTTACAACATCTCGAGCATTTACTGGCTCGCCAACGTTGCTCAGTCGTTTTCGTTCCAAGTCGTAATGACCGTCCGATGTAATTTTGAATCCAGCACCTGGTTTACCCGGAGGACCTGCACCACGTCTACTCAACTTTCGTCCAAACACATCGACGCTCATGTTGGGAATGTGGATGAAAGCAAGCCATCACATGTTAATAAATGATTTCAGCTTCACGCAACTCCTCGATAATCGATATAATTTCATTCGAATGTGATGAATTTCCAGCAGCTTGCGATGCGAGCAATAAGCGAAGACGATCTACCAGCTCATTTGGATCATCCCAATGAACATAGTCGACAGAGGTATGCTTTCGTGCTACCTTATACTGAGGCAGAGCACCACCTTTCTTATCGTTGCTACCGAGCATTTGGGATATATAATTTTTAAATTTACTATTTTTATCCTGACGTGTACCGCACCCGTGCGTTTATAAAATTTTTTATGAGCATTCGTTGTGATGATAATGTTCTGATATTTCTCCAAGTCATTTGGTGTTAGATATTTGAGTTCGGGCTCTTTTTTAAACAACAGTTCCACCAAGCCAATACTTTTGGGATACTTTTCATCTCCAACCACTATATGATCGAGTTCGAAATGAATTGGTGAATCACCAATCATTAATCTGTTTTGAGCGAGATTTCGTACTCCATACACGCCATCTAATCTTGTTTTATTATTACTACGCAGTAAAGCCAAATATTCACGTATTAAATTATCAACATCTCCAGATGATTCCAAATTATCATCGTCCTCATCATCATCATTATTATCTTCATGAATATCATTATCACTATTTTTAGTTAAGGGTACACCGACATTCTCATCAGTAATTGCATCATGCCAAATATCATCTTTGAAAGAAATATCTTGCTTCATGCTATTTTCTCCAAAATTTGGAGACTCTTCCTCCTTCTCCTCCTCCTCTTCCTCCTTTTTAACATTTACACGTTCATTCTTAATTTTAGGTTTTTTCGTATATGAAACTAGTTCTTCTAATGGTTCAACAATCGGTTTAAACACATCTTGCATTTTCTGCTGAGCACTATCACGTCCACTTTTCAACATTCGATGTTTTCGTCTGATTGCATCACTCGCCTTGGCAAGTTCACTCAATACAGCCGTCTCCTTTAAAAGTTCTTTGCGCTTCATGTTGACACGAGTAAGTCAGACTTTAGACTGTCTTGTAAAATCCAGGGGAACAATTATTTATCATCATCATCATCATCATCATCGACAGTGAGGAAAGAATCAAATCCCCTTCTATATCTTCCAGCATTCAACTCACTGTCCTTGTCAATCGTGATGAATCCATACTTGTCCGATTTCCAACACTTGACACACATTTTTTTGAAACTTGCATAAGTCATATCCGTATTGACATGATCATTATATACATGCTTGATAAAAACTATCCACAATCTCGTGTCTTCCCATGGAAAAAAATGCTCTCACGTTGTCCTGTTTCTCACACGCTATATCGTCAAAGATGAATATGGAGTATGGGCGAGCTTCACTAGGTGCCACAACTTGTTCATGCTCGTTAAATTGAAAAAATTCCACTCCTTCCACAGGTTTAAGCATTTGCTCGAGCAATCGGTATTTAGGCTGCTTCAAAGATTTCGAGTATAGATATATATTCTCAAATCTCAAACCATTTGGATGTATTAGGAGCGTGAGTAAGGCATTCGTTTTTCCACAATTCGAGGGGCCACAAAATACGGCTCGAATGCTGTTAGGTAGTAAGTTTCCATGACGCTTCTTCACACTACCCGCTCCAACAATAAATTCATCGAAATTTATTATGGGGAGTTGACCGCTCGAAATCATATAAATCATATAAATGCAACTTTATAATGTTGGAATAGTCAGTCGAGTTGTAACCACTGCAGAGTGATGATTGTACATGATAAACCTGGTAAAGGTTTGGTAAACAGTATAATCAACAATCTCCCCGTGGAACTACATCTACCGGGATATCAATATTGTGGACCCGGTACGAAATTGATCAAACGTCTTGCTCGTGGTGATCCTGGTATAAACGCGCTGGACGCTGCTTGTAAAGAACACGATATCGCATATTCGAAAAATCGTGAAAACTTGGAAGCACGACATCTGGCGGATAAAATTTTGGCTGAACAACCCTGGCAACGTGTAACCTCGAAAGACGCAAGTCTTGGTGAAAGAGCAAGTGCTTGGGCCGTGACAAACATTATGAAGGCGAAAAAGAAATTTGGTCTAGGTATGAAAGGAGTGACGAAAAAGACCAAAAAAAGTGTTTGCCTGAAAAAGATCATCAGTGCTGCAAAGAAAGCCATGGTTCGTAGTGGTGACCCCCGTGAAATCGTCATGTCAGCATTGAAAGGTGCGCGTGCCAGTGTTAAAGGTGTTAAAGTACGCACGCCTCGGGTTCTACCTGTACCTGGCAAAATCGGCGGTTTATTGCCCTTCCTCGTACCCATCTTTGCCGGCCTTAGCGCCGTTGGTGCACTGTCTGGTGGAAGTGCTGCAATAGTCAAAGCTGTAAATGCTGCTCAAGCGGCTAAAAAGGAATTGGAGGAAAGTAAACGTCACAACCGAACACTCGAGGCCATCGCTTTGGGTAAAGGTTTACATCTGAAACCATACAATCAGGGTTTGGGTCTTTACCTCGGGACAAAAAACGTATAATCACGCTACCACATCAACCACTCACCGACATCGATCTGCTAAAGTATGCGAGAGCCATGAAAATTCGTAACTTTCGTGGTGTTTTCATGCGTGACAGTTTGCCTGAAAATGGACCACACAAGCAAGAATCAGCAATCGTGAATTTGGATGAAAATGTGGGCCCTGGGACACACTGGGTTGCATATAAAAAAAATGGTCAACGAGTCACATACTTTGATAGTTTCGGCAATCTCCCACCTCCACCCGAACTCATGAGATACTTCAATGTTGGTAGCGTGAAATACAATTATAAAAAGTATCAGGAATACGATACAATAATATGTGGACATTTATGTTTGAAATTTTTGTGTGGGCAACTAAATCGACGAGACAATTATGCACTATATAAATGAGGACTAAAGAGCTGCGTGTTTAGTTCTAAATCTGCGAGCATCATGGATGATAGTTTGACGATCACCATTACTGGATCATCCTCCATACTCGAGGCACAATTTTTTCCACCCATCGAACTATCGCTCGACAAAAATTATACTCTTGGTCTCGTCGAGCTGCTCACATTCAATTCGATTCCAAATATCGACATTGGTTGCAATGAATTTCACGTTGGAAATCATGTGGTGACCATTCCAACGGGCAGCTATGAAATTGAAGATATTGAAAAATATTTGAAAACTGAGTTGGCATCTAAAAACATACAAATTCAGCTTAAGCCGAATAATTATACGCTACGCAGTGAAATTGAGTGTAATCAATCGATTGATTTTACATCCAAAAATTCGATTGGACCTTTGCTGGGTTTTACGTCGCGTCGATTGGAGCCCAATAAAAGACATGTGTCCGATCTACCCGTATCCATTCTCAAAGTGAACGCCATTCGAGTCGAGTGTAACATAACCACTGGTGCATACATCAACGGGCGAAAAGTTCACACAATTCACGAATTTTTCCCATCTGTACCGGCCGGCTATAAAATCATCGAAGTACCGTCGAGCGTCATTTATCTACCAATCACAACTCGTCGCATTGACAATATACAGCTTCGTATTGTCGATCAAGACGGAGATTTGATCAATTTCCGCGGTGAAGTCATCACCATAAGACTTCATATAAAATCTCAATGGGCATAATTTACAATCATCGTATTGGCAATATTAATAAGCCAACATGGGATCGCGAAAGCAGTCGTCGATCAACGCTCAAAGAGCTAACACCTCAAAACCTTCTGCTATTGAAGAGTTTGGGTCTCAAAATTCGTGGAGTTCGCGTGTGAGAAATTATCTGCTTTGCTCGTTGTGCATCTGCTGCCTGCAATGGAGGAAGAAATCGTAAACATCCAGACACCCGTCATGTTTGACGAATCCATCATACATTATGAGGTTCATGCTCATCAACCATACGCATCGTCAACATACAACAATAGTGATGAAATACGTATTTCAATCCAGCATCAAGATTTATCAATTCTACCGAGTAAAAGTTCAATTCACATTTGCGGCAAACTGACAAAGGCGGATGGTGCAGCGTTAGCTGCAACGAGCCTCGTCAACAATGCCATTTGTCATTTATTCGAGGAGGTGCGTTATGAACTTAACGCAGTTGAAATCGATCGTAATAAAAATGTTGGAATCACATCTCTCATCAAAGGATATACATCTCATTCGTCGGCGAGAAGTGCAATGCTTGAGAACACCCGTTGGCTCGATGTTGAGGAAACAAATTGTAGACGTAGGAGGCAACTTTGACGTATGCATACCACTGAGCATGCTGCTGGGATTTGCTGAAGATTATCGAAAAATGGTGGTGAATGCAAAGCACGAATTGATTGTGACTCGTTCCGATGATAATGCCATAGTTCAACCAGCCGCTGAAGATTATAAAATTACACTACGGAAAATTGAATGGCTCGTTCCATACGTCACCGTGGCAGATAAACGGAAAATTCCAATGCTGAAATTCATCGCCAAAGATACCCCAATTCCAATGAGTTTTCGTACGTGGGAATTGTATGAATATCCAATGTTACCGGCGACATCGAAACACGTGTGGTCAGTCAAGACATCAACGCAGCTGGAAAAACCTCGATATGTGATCCTGGCATTCCAAACAGGACGAAAGAATAATAAGAGGCAAAATGCGAGTAATTTTGATCATTGCAACGTTACTGATGTAAAATTATACTTGAATTCACAATGTTATCCTTATGGTAATATGAATTTGAATATAGAACAAAATCAGTATGCAGTACTCTACGATATGTATACAAACTTTCAACCGATGTACTACAATAAGGAGGCCGAACCATGGCTTACAAAAGCGGATTTTCTCAAATTTGCACCTCTCATTGTGATTGACTGCTCGAAGCAGAACGATTCTCTCAAGTCTGGACCTGTTGATGTGCGCCTCGAATTTGAAACAAGCACAAATATTCCAGCACAAACATGCGCATACTGCCTTATTCTACACGATCGCATCGTTGAATACAATCCTGTGAGTGGTGGGGTGAGAAAATTGGTATAAAACCGTACCATCAACTTCTTCGGCCAACAGTCATCATGGATTTTGTCATCGATCTACAAGGCTTCAAAGGACCCATCAATGAGTTTATACTCAAAGAAATTTCAATCATTCGTGCGGACGTGAAGAATGCTGAACCTCTCACACTTTTCTTCGCACCACCGTATGCATGGGATTCTCTGCCGACAAAGTATAAAACGACAAACAAATGGCTGGAACGTAATTTTCATGGATTGTCATGGGATTTTGGTGTAATACCATACGATGCTGCAAGAGAAATAATTCAAACTATCTTACGCGGCGCTCATACCATCTTCGTAAAAGGCGGCGAAAAGTCTTTATGGCTGACGAACTTTTTGGATCTGTCAACGGAGATTGTCGATTTGGAGACTTTGGACTGCCCATCGTTGAAAAAACTGCCGAAAAGTCCATCGAAATGCGACCATCACCACCACATCAACGAATCGAAATTTAATTGTGCAACGAAGAATGTAAAATCTTTGCAGAGCTGGTTATACGTATATCATGCATTATGTAATAGAGGGATCTTGGAATAAACAAAACAATTTTTTCATAAATGTGTAATTTTATTTATACAATATTCCTCCTCCTCCTCCTCCTTCAACATATATTTCATCGGTGATTCAGATATATACATTTTTGCGTTGAGAATATTAGAAATCTCTTTGAGAAAATTCAATAGCGTTCCAATCACCACCGAGATATTTCATGTATAGTTGTCCACAATGAGTCGTTTCCAGAAGTTTCTCGAATACCGCTGGATTCTGATCGAATGCCTTGACAACTCGCGGTGGCAGGAATACGGTGAATTCATTCCCGATTTCGGCGACGTATCTTTTTCCCCATTTGGTATTTGCTGTCCTCACGTCCGAGACGCGATATTCTTCATTGACTTGGAGTTCTTTCAGCTTCTTGGCAGGGAGATACTCTGACTTTGCGATGATATTGTTGATGGCGGAGAACTCCATTATGGATATAGTTTTTTGAGATTTTCTTTAAAGAGCAAGTCTTGACTCAACTTTACGAAGACGTGAAGTGATGCTTTTTTCTTCTGGACTCTGCTATTTGTAGTTTTTCCATCTATCCCTACCCCAAAACTGAACCATCCCCTTCCACACGCTTTCAAACAGGTTCAAACGTGATCTATATTGGAATCGATGCAATCTCCTCCGGTGGTCCTTTTTTCTGTCCAGGCTCTTTGATTCCGCCAACGTTATGAACACGTGCATTCTAAACTTGTTTAAACACGTTCACAGCATTTCCTACAATTTCGACGTTGCGGAGCCGGACCGTCAATATGATCGTCCATCGATGATACATTCCAATGTTCAACGCAACGACGTAATAATGCAATCTCACTATCGGATTTGTAATATTCCGGTAAACGATCCCACAAAATATCTGTATATTCACCAAAGTATTCCTTGAAGATGGTTGGAGATATAATTTGGAGCTCCTCCGATGTCATTTCACAGGGATTTTTTATCCGTAAAGTCCCATAGATGTTTACAAGTCGTTCCATAATCGAGCACTTTTCACAATTTCTACGTCTGGGTCTAACTGAATCAACATGAGTTCGCACCCAGGGTTGATTGAAATGATCGAAACACAATTGATATGATTGCACATCAGCATCACACTGCAAATACTTGGGTAAACGATCCCATAACATAGGAATAGAATTACTATAGTACTTTAAAAGCAAAGCCTTCGGCAATGACTCAAGTTCATTTTCCGTTAATGTCGATGGATCTTTTGCTGGATGGATAGCATACATACTAGCACACCTTTCCATCGCGACGTTTACTTTCAGAATAAGCGTTCAATGTGAAAATTTTTTTTTCTCGGAAAACATTCAAACAACTCTCAAGTCAAAAGTTCGGGGAAGGGCAGGTGCATTTTGAAAAAGAAATCTCGTCGGATCTTGCGCCGTCTCAGGAATGTAGAGATATGTAACACTGGACATTTATCATTAGACGTCGTGGGACGTGCAATTCTCGGAATAACAATATATTTTTTCAAAGATACAAGTCTCAAGTGAAAAGTCGGGGGAGGGGCATTTTGAAAAAGAAATCTCATGGAAACTGGCACCATCTCAGGAATGCAAAAATATGTAGGACACATAAATTTGTCATTAGAGTAGTGCTTTGGTCCGATAATTGAGATCATTTTCGAAAAGAGCAGGTCACTTTTTCAAAAGAAAATTCCGTCCAATGCAATCTGATGATCACACCGGAAACATAAATCAGTCATTCGAGAAGTGCGGCAATCTTTTGTCATCAAAGTGCCGCCGCACCCCCGCTGTCCGAGAACCTTCCCCCTTCACATACCATGCAGCCCCGCAACGGTCCCCGCGCTCCCCCGTCCCCGCTCCCCCCTGAGATCCCTGAGTTAGAACTGGTATAGCCTTACTACTAGTATAAACACAGAAGAAATTTCATCGATTATATGTAATGTACAAAATCTTCATTTGGATTTAAAATTACCAAAATTTAAAGATGAATTTGAATCGAATCCGCAAGAATACATGGAAAAGTTGGAAAAATATTTTAATGCAAAAAATATAAAGCAGGATAAGAAAATCTTGATAGTTGAACACTCGTTAGAAGGTAGAGCCGGTTTATGGATAGATTTACAACGCGATATTGATACGTATGAGAAATTTAAAGAACGTTTTCTTGAGGAGTTTTACTCGGTACCGGTGAGAATCAGGTTCAAGAAAAACTGGTTGGACCGACGTTATGATTCGCGCATGGAATCATTACAAACATACTTTTATCGGCAAGTAAAAGAATCGAAATATTTTATTCCTAAATTAACGGAGTACGAAATAAATTATCAAATAATACAACAATATCCAAATTGGTTACGTGAAACACTAGCGACGATAGACTACAATAATTCGACGATAATCGGTCAAACTTTAGTAAATTTGGATAGTATCAGGCGGGAACGCGATAACAAACACAATCGTAATGAGACCTGTAGCAACCAAAATAAACAGTCTAATGTCCAAGTGAGAAGGGTCGAAGCGCGGGGAAGACTACGGTCCGGTGGCAATCAAAATAATCGACTTTATAACGAACAATACCCGTATCCGTACATGAACCACGCGCCTAATAATAATATTTCCAATAGAGCGGAGAATTTCAATATGCCGGATATGCGTTTTCCACCTCCGATTCCAATGTATAATGTGAGTGAGCAATTACAAAAAACGAAGAGTCATTTAAACTAAAGGATGATGCGTTGCATTCGGGTCCTTCATCGCATCAAAACGGCTTCGATTTTGTAGATGAATTGCGTGTAGGAATCGAAGGAGACAAGGGCCTAGATTTTAAGGAAGAGGAGTTAACATTGTCACAATGCCCCCATTTAAAAATAATGATCGCTAATCGAGAGCAAGTCGCGCTTCTCGATACTGGGAGTCAGGTTACTGTTATTTCTGAATCCTTTTATCATAAGTTACGGTTAAATTCCACTCTAACCGAATTCCCGGTGACGAATTTAGTGGTTTCTACCGCCATTGGAAAAAAATCGACAACGATTAAACGACAAATTTTTTTGGAAATGAGAATTGAGAATATTATAATAAACGGGGCGTTTCTAGTGGTCCCATATTTGACATCAGACGTGATTCTAGGAAATGATTGGCTTGTAAAAAATCGAGTTATATTAAATTATGATGAGGGTTTTATACAAGTGCAAAACAAGCGCTTAAAGAAGGCCTCGGTCATATTTGACGCGTGTGCATCGGAGAAATTGATGTGCTCCCGTGAAAATGATACAATATATGTTTACGTAATCAAATTTCATGAAATTGCAAGTGGAAATGAACTAGAAGATAACCAGAGTGGTTTAATCAAAAATGAGGTTATAAAGGACGGAATTGACGAGTTTGTCGAGAGTGTAAACGAAAATAAAGCGACTATTGGGACTGACGAAGATGTAAAATCTGATATAGCGGAAGAAAAAAGTCAAAAGAATAGTAATGAAATATGCATTTATCAGAATATCGGTTATGATAAAGTTTCTTGGAATCCGATTAATAATGAGCTCAGTGAATGTTTGAATATAAATATAAAAAAAATGCTAATCGATGAGAGAAATAAACGAGATATCACCGGTAAGCTGGTCAATCACTCAGATGAATTATGGGAGGTCGTTAGAAAGGTGCAAGGATTTAATCAGGAGCAAAGAAATAATTTTTATAAGGTGTTAAGAAAATCACGAATGCTTTTTTCTGATAAACCAGGGTGTGCCCGCGGGTACGAACATCAATTGAAATTAACCACAAATAATCCCAGTATTCGACACTCATATCCTATACCCAGGCAAGTCCGGGAGCCTACGACTCGGGCGATAGAAAAAATGATTTCGGAGGGAATAATTGAGCGAGGAATAAGCCCGTATTGTAATCCCCTTCGAATTGTAAAAAAGAAGGATGGGTCAGTCAGAGTATGTTTAGACGCTCGGTATTTAAATAAAGTAATAGAAGACGACCACGAGTCTCCACCCTTGATTAACGATCTATTACAAAAATATGACGGGTGCCGGTGGTTTTCGAAAATGGATCTGACTCATGGTTATTGGCAAGTGCCGTTGCACGAAAATTCACGACCATTTACCGCATTTTTGTTTGATTCACATACATATCAGTTTTGCCGAATTCCCTTTGGGCTCAAGACTGCGGGTAGCGGGTTTATACGCGCCCTCAGCTTTGCCTTGCGTAATGATTTTGACAAATTTATAGCCTGTTATATTGATGATATACTGATTGGGACGAAAACTTTCGAAGAGCATATTCGAGTCATGGAAGGAATCTTTCATCGTCTAATTGATTATAACTTTACACTCAGATTATCTAAGTGAATGTTTTTTCAAGAGAGCGTTCCCTTTCTCGGATTTATGGTCTCTTCGAAAGGCGTCGAACCTGAACCGAGGAAACTCGAATCGATATTAACTTTTGCGGAACCTAAAAATAAAAAACAATTACAGCAATTTTTAGGGGTCTGTAACTATTATAGGCAATTCAACGTGAAACATAGCCAATCAGTCGATCCGCTCAGAGAATTTTTAACAAAAAATAAAATCTGGGAATGGTCCCAAATCCATTCACGAGCATTCCAAAACATGAAAAAGGATTTTAGTCAGTGCATAACCCTTAAACATATTATCCCGGGGGTACCATTTAAGGTTCAGACAGATGCGAGCGATCGTGGAATAGCGGGAATACTATACCAAGTAGATGAATCCGAACAACATAATGTAATTGCAGTGGTGAGTCGATGTTTATCAAGGTGTGAAGTAAATTATACAACCACAGAAAAAGAACTTTTAGCTATCGTTTATGCGGTTGATAAGTTTAGAGTATATCTTATTGGAGTAAATTTTGAAATAGTGACCGATCATAAAAGTTTGACATTTTTGCGATCATCAACCTTTCAAAATGCTCGTATTGTGAGATGGAATCTACTCTTACAACAATATTCCTTTACGGTTGTTCATTGTCGTGGTGTGGATAATACAGTTGCGGATTTTTTCAGTCGAAACCCCGCCGGCAAATTTGAGGAGCAGGTCCAAGAGAAAATCGTAATTTCTTCAATGCATCAGTATTTTCTACCCATGAAAGTTATAGATCATTTTGATCTATAACTTTCATATATAACATCATTGATTTCAATTGCCATGTTGAAATATGATACCAATCTCAAAAATAACTTTAGAACTTTAGGTGAATGGCAACTTAAAGATCCTTACATAAAAGGCAAAATAGATGCTATTGAAGAATCCGAGGCTGAATCGGGATTTATAATGCATTCGAATATTTTATTCCATCGCGATAAAAATAGTGAAAATTGGAGGATAGTTATTCCAGAAAACATGCAAAAGTTATTGATCGAGGCTATCCATACGAAGCTCGCGCATCCCGGTGTTTATAAGACATCTGGATATTTAAAACAATTTTATTATTGGCGTGGAATGGCACAGCAAGTAAAAAAATTCATTATGTGTTGTGATTTATGTCAACGGGTAAAATATTTAACAATTTCTATGGAAGGAGAATATAATTGGGTGGCAGCCTCGAAGCCTAATGAACTGGTCACTGTCGACTTTTATGGGCCTCTTCCAATGGGACGAGGGGGCGTTCAATACATTTTTGTAATGTTAGACTCCTTTTCGAAATTGGTTAATCTTTTTCCTATGAAAAAAGCTACGAATCGCACCTGTTTAAAGAAAATAGTAGACTATTATATTCCCAACATCGGTAAACCTGAAGGAATATTGTCTGATCATGGTAGTCAATTCACGTCTGAGGTATGGAAAATAGAATTTCAAAAATTAGGAATAAAAACGGTTTTTAGTTCCATACGACATCCACAGTCCAATCCCACTGAACGGGTGATGAGGGAGTTGGGACGTTTGTTTAGAACGTTGTGTGCGCAAAAACACACGAAATGGGCCGAGATGGTACCACAAATCCAGGAATTTCTGAACGTGACTTTACATCAAGGCACCGGTATCACGCCTCAGGAACTTCATTTTGGTATACCCGTTCAAGATGAGATCAATAAATTCTGTTCAATTCCCCTTAAACAAAGAATCTTCTCACGAGTATCTGATCACGTTAGCGCGAGAAAATTTGAAGAAGAATTTCGAATATCGAAAAAGGGGACAGCGAAGTATAACGAAGGTTCAATTATCTATTGGAGATCTGGTTTTATTGAGAGTTCGACATTTGTCAAACGCGTTTGATAAAGTCATCAAAAAGTTTTTCCATCTTTTCGAAGGTCCATATAAGATTGTGCGTCAGATTGGAGAGAATGCTTTTATCCTTGCAGATCCAAAGGATGAACAAAATGAAATAGGAACATATAATCGATTAAATTTACGAAAGTACTGTATGATAACGAATCAGAATTAGCAAGCCGTTGTCAATACTGATTCCAGGTCTCTCTAACTTCGTCATTTTCCAATTATGTTATATAATATATTGTGACTAGATTGCGTATATGAATTTATGTTGGATCATAAACTTTTGTGTGTTACCGATAAGAAAGATTTGATACTGAAAGGCGTGTCTCTGTGTAAATGCTTATTGCTGACCATTTCGTTCACCTGATGAATGTGTGAGTTTATAATTGGTCTATGGTTATATATATCAAAACGTTAGTGAATATGTAGGCGGTAAATTTCCTTGTATTACGAATAAGCGACATCGATCTTCGCGATTCCTGATTTACTTTGGATGGGGAGGAGAATACACATGATCGAGCTCCTCCGATAGGCCCTTGCCTTTTATGCGGGTGTTTTGGAGTCATTTATAAAAGGTTCCTGTTAACTCTATGGTCCCGGAGCGGTTCTCGCTTTTTCATCATGAATGAATCTCCTTTCCCGATCATGAATCATTTTTGTTTTGTTTTTTTTTGTTATGGTTACTAACTACGTTTCTTCGTGCTTCTCTTCTCCGAAATGTACGACGCACTCGAGGGGGAGAATTGTAACGCGTAAATTGAAATTGCGCGCCCTGATTGAACTTTTGATTTACTTTTGTGTACAAGTGGTAACCCTGATGGGGCTATCCCCACTCAGAGACCTAAAATTGAGATCAATTCCGAAATCGAGAGAGAAGCTCTCTTCGCTCGGGGACGTCAACGAGGCGGGATCACAAAGAGGACACTTCTTCATCATTCGAACAATTACAAGTACCAAGCTGGCCAGCGTTATATTGGAGAGTGATCCGTCCCTGTTACACCGAAATCTCAGCCTCCAGTCCTCGGGCAAGAGCCAACGAAGATCATCTTCTCGACAAGATAAGTTATTCGAAACTTTTTCATTATATCAAATCACGGAATCAACCATTGATTGTATATGCATACCACCGATAAAACAAATGTATGTAGGAGAGCGAATGTGAGTGTGACGACGGCGATAGATTCGACTGAGAGTGGTGTATGACATGAGAAAAAATAATTTGTGAAATATACTGTGTGACGTGAAATTTTGAGCCACGCCACTCGTACGGGTCCGTGTCGACCAGTGGACCGGATTTACGGTCCTACTTGACCGACGCACGCCGACTCACGGGGCTGGACCGATCGGAGACTCAACTGGCGCAGAGGCGAAGTATTTTAGTTGGTTTTAGTTTATTAAGTAGGATTCTGTCTCTTCGGCGAAACGCATGTAATTTCATCACGTAACCCGCGAAAACGTGTGAACGCGGTCGAGAGTGTGTTGAGAGAGGAGACTGAGAGAGTTAGAGCCTAATAATTGAATCGTATAATTTTCTTGTTATTGCACTTTGGCCCATTTCACCCCACGTCGTTGCCCTCGCGCGGGAAAACGCGCTAGCGTTCAGCACTGTTCGTAAAAAATATCTTTCTGGGTTAAATTGCGTGCTCGAGTGCGGATCCGTATTCCGGGTTTAGTCATCGAAATCTGTGAGTGGGTGTCAAGGACTAGCGCCGGAAAAAGGCCCATTGTCAGTGGCCGCCCGCTAGTCCTCCTACCGTAGCAATCAAGAGTTGTAACCCCACCATCAAGAGACTCGGTAGAGTCTCGGGACAAGTACATTGACAGCCCTGTCGTCTGCTGGCCCGAGGCTCTCGCCGAGACTATACTTTCTCTGAATAAAACGATTCGCGGTGGTGGGGGTAAAATTGGCATGTGATTTTCTTTAATAGCGAAGCTCATGAGTTATGTACGGCTTTGAAAATTGAACTTTAAGCTAATTAAGAAGTTCTCTGTCGAACGAGCCCAAAATCAGCATTCTCGGTGGCGTATTTGCCGAGAAAAAACTTTGCACGGGCTCAAGATTATGCAAAAAGTACCAACACATTTACGCAGCTGACGTATCCGTATATGGGTTCAGACCGATACATACAAGGGCTTCTTGATGCCCATCATAACCAATCACCGGTGAGAATCTATCCGTCTCGACCAATCGCCGATGAGAAAGTTTCTGATAGTCCTCAATGTTTTCTTGTATACCGTCTGTTATCGTCTGTTATGTTATTATAAAGTGATTGCGATCGTAGCCCCGAGGATCAACGGTGCAAGATTTGCAAATTTAGTTTAAATAAATAAAACATTATTGGAAATAGCAGTGGATATAATCAATTTTATTTTTTTCATAAAAGAAGTTTCAATAAGTTTCGAGCCCAATTCACGACAGTAATATCTATAATAAATAAAACCTCAAAAGTGGATTAATTGATCTCCTACAGTGTACTGAGAGTGAGTAAAATATTGAGAAGTGAAAACGTGAATAATGTGTCGTGAAAATTAAGAATTATCTGTTCTACTTCGATATCGTAATATATACATAGATAGCAAATTTGCGAGATTTCGCGTCATGTTGACGTTTGAGGTTATGACCGCCGGAGTGCTGTAGCGTGCAGAGTGTAGAAAAATAAAAGTGGTTATTGAAAAGTGGAAGGAATCGATATTATTAATGACGTGACTAATTAGTGTTGAATAATAATAATAATAATAACAATGAGAAAAAAAAAGTTCGTTCATTATAACCTCTAAAACGTTCTTTCCAAACAGAAATTCTATGTTGTGTAATTACATTAAAGAAAGAGGTGGATGGTTGTGTGTAAACGAATTCAAATAAATTAAAAAAAACTTTGGTCAAGTAATTCAACGTATTGTTGTCATAATTTCTTTCATTTAGTTTGGCTGTGTTCACCGGTCCCTTTTTCCACCTGCTTAGCTTACAGTGTATTGTCATACCAATTTCTATTTGTTCTCCAGACAATACGAGAGATATTCGTATTTCTATTTCTTTATATTGATTTCAACAACATAATTTGAAATATTTATAACAAAAAGCCTTCATAATTGCTTGTTCATACACCCAAGTTTTGAAAAATCTTTGAGCCATGTAATAATGTATAGATAAAACTTCAAAATGTAAAATAGGCACGCCAAGTATTAAAAGGTCGTGACCGTCGTTTTAAATGATTTTCTATATTCGCATTGTCAATAAATAAATTTAAAAAAATGTTTAACTGTGAAAAAATATGAGATCTATTGTAACATATACAGTGAATGAATTACGTTTCCTGTAGGAATTCTGAATTTTGGAAATAAAAAAAAATGAGATTATTTTCTATCGTAGCCAAGTACAGTGAATGAATTAAGGTTCTTGTGGAATTCATTCGTGTACACTTTTAGCCTTAATCCCTCACTTATTCAGAAAAATTGTCCAGCAAACGTCACAGAGCAACAAAGGTTTCTCGAATGATTCTGCAATTATTAAGAGATTATCATCTGTTTTTATGCTAGCTCGGGTTATAAACTTAAAACAGTTTACGCGTACAAGTGCATGCATTGTATCTATACGATGAACTGCACAAATTCATTTTCAACATTACACACAAGCTTGGCGTGCATGGTTTTCAATCGGAAGCTCGGGAAGAGACAATTGTTCAAATTTACTATGAAAACAATAATTAATTAGAATTGTATGAACGAGTGTGAAAAAAACCGATCCCCCAATAAAATAAGATTGGCCCTGTTATATAATGATTTGGTAAACAATACAGATGGGTGAAATTTGTGGATAAAATTGAACAATTAAACGAACGGATAAAGAAATGAAATCAATCAATCCCTTTATATGCCTTTATCTTGTACGGATAGATACGGCCATTCTTTCATGCCCATACGCATTTTAATTTATCCACGCGTCACTTTCACTCGTTTGTCCGTACACTCTTTTTTTTACCAAATGGGCAGATGATTGGATGAATTACACAAGTATTGAAATGGATGAACAAAGAAGTAAGCTGTGTAAACATTGATTTGAGAAAAGAAAACGCGTTCAATACGAAACATTTGGAGTAATGAATTTATCAGTCAAACTAGTCAAGAATAGATATTTTTCTTTGTGTACACAGCGCGGGATCTCACGTCGAACTACTCAATAAAATAGTTGGATGGAAAAGAGATGGCAAATTAAAAAACAATTACATGAGAGGATCATCAAGTTTTCTTCAAATATATGGACGGATGAGGCATTCCTTCGCCGAGCTTCCGATTGAAAACCATGCACGCCAAGCTTGTGTGTAATGTTGAAAATGAATTTGTGCAGTTCATCGTATAGATACAATGCATGCACTTGTACGCGTAAACTGTTTTAAGTTTATAACCCGAGCTAGCATAAAAACAGATGATAATCTCTTAATAATTGCAGAATCATTCGAGAAACCTTTGTTGCTCTGTGACGTTTGCTGGACAATTTTTCTGAATAAGTGAGGGATTAAGGCTAAAAGTGTACACGAATGAATTCCACAAGAACCTTAATTCATTCACTGTACTTGGCTACGATAGAAAATAATCTCATTTTTTTTTATTTCCAAAATTCAGAATTCCTACAGGAAACGTAATTCATTCACTGTATATGTTACAATAGATCTCATATTTTTTCACAGTTAAACATTTTTTTAAATTTATTTATTGACAATGCGAATATAGAAAATCATTTAAAACGACGGTCACGACCTTTTAATACTTGGCGTGCCTATTTTACATTTTGAAGTTTTAATATTTACTGATTTCACTTCTTTTTGCGAGACGTGACAACTATATAGGAATCGTATTTCATTCACTATATTTGTCAACTTCAGAAAACGATCTCATTTTTTTTTATATTTTGAAGTTTTTTATTGATAATGCAAATATAGAAAATTATTGGAAACTACGGTCGCGACCTTTTAATAATTGGCGTTCTTTTTTTACTTTGTCAATTATTTTTTTTTTCTAATTTAGCTTATTTTTTAGAGGCGTGACAATATTTACTTAAGAAAAAAAATACATTCCTCGTCTTCGACGAAAATTTTTAAAACGATTTGTTTCAAGTTGAGTGCTTTTCTCTATGTGCCAAAAGCAATCGACACAGCCAATTATTCTATGTAGACGGACGAAAACTGTGCGGTTATGTTCATGTGAGTTGAAACCTTTTACAAGCAATAATGGTGACGATTTTGATTATCCATTCAGCAAATCGAATTTTCCAACGAAAGATTGGGAAATTCCTATGCAATGGGATGATATTTTCCTTTTCTATTCCTTTTTTTGAAAAGCTCCACTTGTTTACTTGGAAAAATGATTTTTGAAACTATCTTCTTTTCATTCATGGATTCCATGTTGACATGGATACTGTCAATGGTTTGCAATGTCCAAGGAGATGTTTCCATGGTATTCAATGTCTAAGACCACAGCTTTATGGTTATTGGTGTCCAGTGATATTTTTTCTGTAACGTCTGAACCTGCCTCGTCAATGCAAACTATTAAAGCGCAGATCTAGATATCGATAACTATGAGGAAATATATCGTAAACCATTGCACCGTTTACCTAAATATCGGGAAATATAAAATTGTCGAATATATATTGAAAAATACGAAGTCATCCACCTAGGCATCGAAAACCGTATAGTCGCCAAACTAGACATCGTAAACTATAGAGCCGACGACCTAGATATCGAAAAGCTTAGAAAAACTCACCACACTATCGGAAACTATGGAGCCATTGACTTTCATATCGGGAACCATGGACAAATTCACCTTAACATCGGAAACTATGGAGCTATCGACCGGGATAGTGAAAACTATGAAGTCGTCAACCTAGTCCACGAAAACAATGGGAAAACATACCTGGACATTGAAAACTACGGAGCCGTTGATCTAGACCTCGAAAAGCATGAAAAAAAACATACCAGGACGACGAAAGCCATGGAGAAATATACCTAGCCATCGAAAACCATGGAGCTGTCGACGTAGACATCGAAAACAATGGAACCGTCGACCTAGACCATGAAAACCATGGAGAACCATAACCAAACATCGAAAACTATGGAATTGTTGACCTAGCGTCAAAGGCCATGACGGAATATACCTGGACCACGAAAACCATGAAGAAACATACGTAGACATTTAAAACTATGAAGAAATATACCTGGACATCCAAAACCATGGAGGAATATACCTAGACATTGAAAAATATGTAAACACATATCTAGACATCGAAAAGTATGGAGTCATCGACCTAGATCACGGAAATGATGAAGAAATATACCTAGAGAACAAAAACTATGGAAACTCAGACCTAGCCATCGAAAACTGTGGAACCATCAACTTAGACCACGAAAACCATGGAGAAACATACCCAGACATCGAAAAACATGGAGGAATATACCTGAACCACGAAAACCATGATGAAACATGCCTAGACATTGAAAACCATGGAGGAATATACCTGGACAACGAAAAACATGGAGGAATATACCTGGACCACGAAAACCATGAAGGAACATGGTTTTCGTGGTCCTTCGTACTTGGTCATTGAAAACTGTGGAGCCATCGGCCTCGACTGCGAAAACCATGAAGACACATACCTAGACCACGAAAACCATGGAAGAATCTACGTAGACCACGAAAACCATAGAAAAACATATCCATACATCGAAAACCATGGAGGAATATACCTGGACCACGAAAACCATGTAGGAACATATCCAGACATCGAAAACCATGAAGGAATATACCTAGACATCAAAACCCATGGAGGAATTATCCTAGACCACGAAAACCATGAAGAAACATGCCTAGACATTGAAAACCATAGAGGAATATACCTAGACATCGAAACCCATGGAGGAATTATCCTAGACCACGAAAACCCGAGAGAAACATACCTGGACATCGAAAACTGTGGAGCCGTCGACTTCGACTGCGAAAACCATGGAGGAATCTACCTAGACCACGAAAACCATGGAGGAATCTACCTAGTCTACGAAAACCATGGAGAAACATATCCAGACATCGAAAACTCTGGAGGAATATACCTGAACCACGAAAACCATGGAGGAATCTACCTAGACCACGAAAACCATGGAGCAATGTACCTAGACCACGAAAACCATGGGGAAACATATCCATACATCGAAAACCATGGAGGAATATACCTATACATCAAAACCCATGGAGAAATTATCCTAGACCACGAAAATCATGGAGAAACATACCTAGACATCGAAAACTGTGGAACCATCGACCTCGACCGCAAAAACCATGAAGAGACAAACTTAGACCACGAAAACCATGGAGAAATATACCTTCGACATCAAGAACTATGGAGAAATACACCTGGACATTAAAAACTATGGAGAAATACACCTGCACATCAGAAACCATACAGGAATATACCTAGGCATCGAAACCCATAGAGGAATTATCCGAGACCACGAAAACCATGGAGAAACATACCTGGACATCGAAACCTGTGGAGCCGTCAACCTCGATCGCGAAAACCATGGAGGAATATATCTGGACATAAAAAACTATGGGGTCGTCCACCTAGAAATCGAAATTCGCGATAGAATGTACCTAAACCTAGTCCTCCAAAACCCATGATCTATCGCCCTAGACATCTTCGAAATATCCAGCGGCGTCGACCAGAATTTTATATTTTTTAATTTTTATTATTTATTATTTAATGTTATTCGTATTATTCAATTTTTTTGTTTTATTATATTATTATCATTTTATATTATATATTGTATAATATAATATATATATATTATATTATATATTAATTATAATAAAATATTTATTATAATAATATTTTATTATTAATTAATATTAATAAATAAAATATATATTATATAATTATATAGATATTTTATGCGCAAACCAGGAGCTGGTATTGCCCCCGCTGTGCGCCCATTCTCTGTCTCTCTCGCTCGGCGACGCAGAAGGAGAGGGGGTAGCCGCGTTCAGCGTAGTGCGTGACGTAGAGTGTGACAAAAGTAAGAAATCGTGCAAAGGACGTAAGTCCAAATGTAAACAAGCGTAACTTACGCCCCTCTGTCTCTAAGAAAATGAAAATCCCGAAATGATGGATTTTAAATCACTAACGTTACATATCTCAGGATCTACTGGACGGATTTACTTGCAACAAAGACCAATGGAAAGAGAAAAATCGAAAAAAAATCGTCACAAATTTTCAAGTTCTTTTATGAAATGGTTTATTTGTGAGAGCCATTTGAATATTCTGTGACGTCATAAAACCGGCATATTCGCGTATATAAGAGTAGCGGCAGGGCTCGCGCTGGCTTTTCTTTTGCGCTGCAGTTTTTCCTTTTAATACTTGGCGTCGAGCCGCTACCGCGTCTCTTGATATTCATTTGAGTTGTTACATGATAAATTTGGAAATTTATTTCAATAAGTCATTGGGTGCTTAATTTTCATGTTATCAAAATTTGTATCTTCGAAATGCAATGAACACCTCTAACCTTGTGGGTTGAAAAATTCATGTCTGTAAGTCTACACCTGATCATTTTTGGATGTGATCAAATATTTTGTCTGCGGATAACCATGGAGACATACAAAATTACAGCATTTTGCTTGCTTCAACATGCATCGTATCTGTCACTGTTTTCTTGAATGTGTCATAATACGTTTCAAAAATGTGGTTCAGGTAATTTTGAAGTGTTTTTCCCTATAGCACCAAAGTCTGTATAACTGATACGTAGCAAGTACCTATGAACTTTGATATTTCTGTGAAATAGCAGGTATGCCAATCTTTTAGCTTTTTGGTTCCGACTGGAATATATTAACGAAGATATTCATTACTAAAGTCTTCACCTACTTATTTCTGAATAGATCTGAAATTACTGTCTTCAGAAACTAATGCACAGATACATGAAACAATTTTGATTTCTGTTCTCTTTCAATTTCGCTGTCTTTTTTCTTTTTAACTATGGCTCTGCTCTTTCCGATCCTTGTTTTAACTCCATCGGTTTGCAGCGGATCGATGCATATTATTAATTGGTTGCCTAATATGTGTCCTATGATTTTCTATTATTTCTTCATGCTGATTGTGGTAACGTGATTCAAGAGGTTTCCAATTATGATCATCAATCGCACATTTTGTACAACAGATTCTCAAAACAGTTTCTGGTCTTGATATAAGTGTAGTTATTCTTTTTCCACCTGGTCTGTCGAGTAATAAATTTTGAAACTTGTTCCAAAAAGTTTTTGGATGCTTTTTTTGCTGATAATATGAAAATTTGAATCTTCGGAATGCGGTAGGCAAACACAAATATTGACAACAATACTTATGAAATGACGTGTATGTTGAGTATTCCTATTCTGCAAACTGCAAATGTGGAATTATTGGTGAAAACATTCATTACGATAAGTGTACAGTTGCTCAGTTTTCGATTACGATTAAGTATAATACCTGCCAATATCATGGAAACCTACAGAATTTCTGAATGTTATGTGCGCTATGTGATTTTAATGTAACATCATGACTTCTAACAACTTTCCACTCTAATACTATAGATTTGGATCATTGAAATACAGCAAAAATCTGCAAACTATAAAATTTTGATACTGTGCCATTCATTTTATTTTTTGACTCCCACCGTAACATAAATATGAAGTGAAAAATTCATTACAAAAGTCTTCAGTTGCTCATTTATGGATTTTCTGTGGATAAGTATATGTGCTAAGTATCACCCCCTATCTTTATGGTAATATGTAATGGAACTTTGTTCAGCAAGTTTTAAAGTATTTCTTTTCAAATAGTATTAAAGTTTGTATTACTGCGGTATGGAGCGAATACCTTCAAACTTTGATATTTTTGTGTCGCAGCATGTGTGCCAATTATTTAAATTTTTTACTCCAACCGTAACATGTAATTTCAAAAATTCATCACAAAAGTTTTCAGCTTTACTAATTATCTTAATTTTCCTTTTTCTAAATTCTATGCTAAATTTCTGAATTTCCTAATTTATTTCTAAATTATCCGGAAATGAAATTGTTTTCCTCCACAAGCAATGCAGGTACCTTAAACGTCTTTGATTTCCGTTGCTCTGTTGAATCAAGTACGCTCAGTTTTTTTTACTTCTTTGAATTCTGACATAATAAATGTTTCCAGGTGCCTTTTTTCTGCAACTATCAAACTGTAGATAATTGGATCTCCGCGGCCACTTGCAAACTTTGGAAATATATTTCATCGGGGGCATGTTTTGGATGACACGAAAATGTCTAGATTCAGAATGCAAAAACGACATTTAAAAATGGCCAATTCTGTTGTATTCGTTGTGTCTTGAATTTGATCTATCTTTTCTCTTTTCCTTTCTTTTCACTAACGTTATAAGCCGGAAATCATATCTCAGCCCGCAACACGCATTGCTACATGCTTTTGAGTTTCCATTGGACAAAACATATTAGAAGACAAGGAGAAAAATCACCAAAGTCCAAGAACAAACCTCTATCGAAATATTTCCAGTTCAAATTTGACGAAATTTAGGTCTTTTTTCGTGGAAACCAACGTTATAAGCCGAAAATCATATCACGACCTACAACCTGCTTTTCACCGTGCTCTTTGGTTCCTAATTGACAAAACATATTAGAGTACAAGGAAAAAAATCGCCAAAGTCCAAGGAGAGACCTGTGACGAAATATTTTCAGTTCAATTTTTACGAAAAATAGGTCTTTTTTCGTGGAAACCTACGCTATAAGCGGAAAATCATATCCCGGTCTCCAACCCGCTTGCGGCCGTGCTCTTGGGTTCCTAATTGACAAAACTTATTAGAGTACAAGGGAAAAAATCGCCGAAGTCCGAGGGCGGACCTGTGACGAAATATGTCCAGTACAATTTTGACGAAAAATAGGTCTTTTTTCGTGAAAACCAACGTTATAAGACGAAAATCATAAATAATTCATAGAAATTTAAACTAATATCCTATAGTCAACTGAACATAAATAAAGAACTTTTGAGAAAAAAGACGTGATATCAAACCATAAACTTCCCCTAGGAAAAAAAAGGTTGGGACAAGTACATTGATGATCCCTCGTTTGTTGATAATTCCATCCATGAAAAAAACTTTAAAACAAAATTTTTATAAAAAATGGGCAAAAAAATTATTTTATAAAAAAAATACAGAACAATTCGAAAAAAATTTCACAAATCTTGAAAAAGCATTATCTTTAAAAAAAACTAAACTGTATCTATTTTTTAAAGTGTTAAAAGAATCAAATAACAAGTAAAAAATAAAAACCGAAAAATCGCGCTTGAAATCATTTTGGAAACCGATGCCTCATTCTTCTTATTTGATTCGAAGGGCTAAATCAACTAAAAAAATTCCATCTAATTTACGTACAGCATTAAAATTTATTATATCAATTCGAGGCCAAGTATTTTCTAATAAATTGAAAAAAGTTACCATTTGAGTTACGTGCAGCACTAAAATTTATGATATCAATCGACGGACAAGTAATTTATGAGTAACTCCAAATTTCAACATTATGGAACTGTTTTAAGAAGCTTTTAAGACCAAAAAAATCACATGCAAGCTAGTCATTTCTTACTCTATGATGGCAGAGACAATCGATCTTTTTCAGACTTTCAGGAGCTACTGATATTATTCACAATATTCGACGTCGATTGGATCGATAGAAATTATGTTTAAATATGAGTTAAAAGTACTTGTCCGGCCCATCACTTTTCATTTAAATCAAATAAAAATCAATCATAAAAAAAACGAAACTGTACGGGAGAATCCGGTTAAAAATTTATTGAAATGCGATTTAGGTTAGTTATGCCGAATGAAATTCGTTCGCTGGAAGAAGTGAGAAGTAAACACTACCGTCATAGCAATACAAACTGGGGAGTTATTTTGGAATCATCAACATATTTAATGTGCAAAATGTTTTTTATTTATCGATGCACAATAACATCCTTTGTATATTACAGGACAATTTGTTTCCATTCTTATTAAATTAGTGCAATTAAGAGAAAATTACTTGAAGATAACTCTCTAAATTCCCTCTGCATGAATATTTGTGCTCCAACAGTTCTAAAAAGCCCTGATTTTTATTTAAATATAATAAGTTTAATGGAAAGTGATGGGCCGGACAAGTACTTTTAACTCATATTTAAACATAATTTCTATCGATCCAATCGACGTCGAATATTGTGAATAATATCAGTAGCTCCTGAAAGTCTGAAAAAAATCGATTGTCTCTGCCATCATAGAGTAAGAAATGACTAGCTTGCATGTGATTTTTTTGGTCTTAAAAGCTTCTTAAAACAGTTCCATAATGTTGAAATTTGGAGTTACTCATAAATTACTTGTCCGTCGATTGATATCATAAATTTTAGTGCTGCACGTAACTCAAATGGTAACTTTTTTCAATTTATTAGAAAATACTTGGCCTCGAATTGATATAATAAATTTTAATGCTGTACGTAAATTAGATGGAATTTTTTTAGTTGATTTAGCCCTTCGAATCAAATAAGAAGAATGAGGCATCGGTTTCCAAAATGATTTCAAGCGCGATTTTTCGGTTTTTATTTTTTACTTGTTATTTGATTCTTTTAACACTTTAAAAAATAGATACAGTTTAGTTTTTTTTAAAGATAATGCTTTTTCAAGATTTGTGAAATTTTTTTCGAATTGTTCTGTATTTTTTTTATAAAATAATTTTTTTGCCCATTTTTTATAAAAATTTTGTTTTAAAGTTTCTATATATGCGTTATACAGAATGCCTGTTCACCATTTTAGGCCTTCTAACTTTTGAGTCGTACCCCGACCGCGCTCAGACTCCATGGATATTATATTATATATATATATATATATAAACCACGCGTCAGTTTTCGATCATCGTATAAACAAACGGAGTTTTGACATTATGAAATGCGTGTGGGATAAATAAAAAAAACTTTCGTCATCTAATGAAGTGCATAGTACTAAAACCTGTGGAATGCTAAACTAAACCGGTATAAAAGCAGTCGCGTAAATGTAGTCTGTGATCTGTGTGTGAAAAAGAATAAAATAAAAAAATACGCGGTGCATGTCAACGAAACTTTTTAAGATTTCATTAATTCGTTTGACTGAAAATAAGTTTATCATATATCATTTGTAAATAGGTTATATGATATCAATACATCGATACGCACATCCGAAACCACCCGAGACTTGTTTTCGTACTGAACGTCATTTTGACAGGTGAGGTTATGATCCCCAAAGTGCTGTTGTGTGCGGACTCTAATTAATAAATGAAAATGGTTAGTGAAAATTGGTTAAGGTTGTTGCTTAAAATTTTTGAGATGAATAGATATCGATGAAAATTTCCTCATTTGTTGATATATATTTCCTGAATATACTGGTTCAAGGAAAACTGAGGTTACCGAACTAGTTTCGGAGAAATTAAATGTTGAAGTTGAGCAAAAATGTCATCTCATTAACATCGGTTGAATAGGACGAAGTCGTTGCCTTCACACTTTTTTGCTTATATCACTTTTATTAATGAAGAAATTCATTTGAAAAAAGACAGTTCGGATCAGAACGATATATAGAATGATTTGACTGAAAAGAACACATAGATTACCGACTAAAATAACAAGAAATCACCGAAAATATGTGACTGCATCACGATCATATCGGGTTAACTGAGACTGCCTTGTAGAAATGCGGCAACGTTGCAACTACGACACTGTTGAGAGCACTCCGTGACAGATTCATGATTCGCACTTTTTGGTTATGTATAGTATACAGATATGTATATAGGCGCGAATGATTTTTCGGAAGGTAGTCAAATACGAGCAATGGGATCTCAATTATTTGTTTATTGAACACAAATAAGAATTCAAATCAGCATACAACAGATATTAATAATGTATAAAATAGATATATGTATATATGTATGCATATATACGTAACATTCAACGCTTTTAACAATTTTTTTTTTAATTTCATTAAAACATTTCAATGAAACTTACAAGAAAGTCAAGAATCGAATTTATAACTTTAGAATTTTTTGTGATACGAGGCTTCCCGTCAATTTCTTCACTCAGTAATATTTCAATAGCGTTTTCGCCATTAGATAAAAATGTATCAATAAGCGTATCGAAATCTATGCCTTGTGAAGCCATCTTCGCTTTCATTTGAGAGGAAATAACACCTTCCAAAGGAGACAGAGTTTTGACACATTCCCCTATTAATTTGGCTCGAGTTTCTTGCGCCAAAATTTCTTCTCCACTTTTTTTCTGTTCTAGTAGAACTTTTTGTGGAATATTCAATTTAGCCACGAGTTGTTGGAGAACCTCAACGTCATGCACTGCATCGTGAGCCCTTTCCTCTGAAATTTGAAGAAATTCGGATGCCAGATGAGTTTGGCTGCAATCCTTACTTCTGTTAAGCACCCGTCGAAAAATCGGTAGCGTATCACTAAAACCCGATATAACATTGCCGAATTTCTCTAACATTCCTACTTTTTCGATAGCGTTCAGTATGCGGACGCTATCAAACTTGCAGTTGTGCGCGACTAGCACACTTAGTCGCCCTATTCCGAGTAAAAAGTCGAGGAAATTTTGCAAGGCAATGCGGAGTGGGTGTGATGGGACTTTAACGCCGTGGAGAAACAATTCTCTGTTTACGCTTTGGAGCCCGTTAACCGCAAACGCTGCAGGTGAAATTGAACGAATAGGATTAATATACACTCCGAAAGATTGGTTTGCGTAACGAGCACCTATTTGCAAAATTTCGACGGTCTTCATAAAACCTGAGGTTTCGAGATCGAAAAACACTATTGCCTCTTCGCTTGAATCCGTATTTTCAGAAAAAGAAAGAGCAGGATATTGAAGAAGCCCCATGTTCGATTCATACGTCGTACCTTCTTTTTTTTGTTTTCGATGTCTCAATATTGTTCGATATTTTTTCAACATATTTCGCCTTGCTTTGAACGCAGGAGAAGCAATTTTCTTTTTTCTTTGATTGGCGATAACCAACTTCGTATTTATATATTTGGCTGTATGCTTGCCCGGAGAGAGTTCTAAATCGCTTATCATTGTTTGTACATAACCGGGACCAATGTTTTTATTAGCAACGGTTAAAGCAAAACGATAGTCACTAGATGGACCCAACGAATAGCATCGTGATTTAGGGTTCTTACTGGCCATCATAGCGTTTAGATTTTCGTTTGCTTGGCTTGACATGCCGTGAGCAAATTTCTCGACATTGTTTGCCAACTGATCGAAAATTTTCTTCAAAATGGGATCCAAAGATGAGCTCATGAATCCACCTGGTATAGACGTATGCTCATAGTTTTCTTTATCCCGGTGATATTTACACCAATCTCCACATCCATCATGCCGATTGTACGCGTGGTCTGGAATTTGTCGTAGTATTTTTGCAATCGTTTCACTGTCGCCTTTATTTTGTGAAACGGCGTAAGTGAAACACCGATTGAGATATTCGATAGCATCTTTGGTCAATTCATTGTGCTTCTTCTTCACTTCATAGAGTGTGTTTGAAACTCCTTTAGCAGTATGATTTTGATCCGAAAACTTCACAACTTCATGATCACTGGCTCGGCGAACGCCAGCTATGGTAGAACTGTCATCGTCTCCGATTAAAATCCCCACCTCCGTATTAGCTTTTTTAAGTATAGAGCTCTTAGTACAAAGTTGAATCGCTAGATCAGGCTCCATACCTTTGGCGCTCCCTTCAAAATTCAAGCGACAGTCGTGTTGATCTTTCGCTATCCCGCGATCACATTTTCGGCATTTCCGATTCCTCGTTCCGTAATCTAATATTTTTGAACTCTGCGACCCATTCAGTGCACCATATCCATTGAGGCTGTCGTAATTTCGTCCTGTTCCACGTTTACTCCAACCCATATCATACGAAACCATCAATCGTACCACATCGTCGTCACCGATTGTAACATCATTCCAGGAGTCGAATAAGGAAGTGTAAGTTGGTACAAGGAAGTTGGCTGGTAGATTTTTAGGTCTGGAATACAGCACCAAAAACAAAAATACAGTTTGCTTCTTCAAAATTTGGCAAATTTTCATCAGCAGGAGAAATTTTGATTATCGGTGCTGATGTAATGGAATTCGTAAATAGGAATAAGTTTTATAAAATAATAAGCAACAACCTCATTTTTGTCAAGTAATATTAATTTTTATTGTAAGAATATATATAGTTTTTAAGAGTACATCCAACGAATTTTTCGCACATCATTTCATTATTTCAAACCTATAATTATTGCTAGCAGAACAAACAGAAAGCAACTTAACTTTCTCCAATGAGGATACATCAAATTTTATTGATTACAAAGCTTAATATTATAATTACAGAATATTAGTTTATATTCTTAACTATGAGAAGTTCATTTTTAAAGTGATCTATCAATAGTGTGAGAAATAACAAAAAACAGATGACCATTTCTTTGGCTGTTCTCAATGATATTTATTTTCAATATCAAACCGCTCCAATAAAACATCAAGAAGGATTTTTACTGATACCACGATCGATAGATCATCTTAACAAAAAAGAATGAAAAATGGTGCAATTGTAAATATTTACGAATTTTACATAATACTACTACTAACTACTACTACTACTACTACTACTACTACTACTACTACTACTACTACTACGACTACTGCTCGTACTTCTACAACTATCAGTATTTTTTTTCTGCTAACTCACATTTCGAATTACAAACTACATACTTCTATTATTATAAGAGAACATTGAACCTTAACTGGGGTATTTTTTTAATACTTGGTGTCAAGACTCTGTTACGTCTTTCTATACGTATATCAGTCCTCGTCTTACAAGAACATAAGGTTGATTAGCAAATTGATTATCGAAAATAACGTCTTCCATATTCTCTGATGGCTGATAAATTATATTAAAAGCGAGGCGACCGTTAAACCTACAGCATTTTTTGCAGAACCTCCAAATTCTCAATCGTCAGCTTCCGTTCCAGTTGTACAGCATCCTCACAACTTTTCTTTGCAACATTTTCTGCTGTACTTCCAACTTTTCTTTCGAGCTGCTTGAATTGGTAACTAGTTAAGAATGGAATATTGAGCGTTGCCAGAAGAGAATTCAAATGAGTATATCCCAATCCGCTGTTCAAGGTACCTGAGTAAAAATTGATACATTATATAAATCTTCAGTGCGTAAACGACGGGATTAATATTGAATATAAAAAAATAATTCCACATGGCATACGTACCCAATACTGCTTTTAAATTGACCGAGTACTCGTTTTGTTGATTCTCTGCTTGCCTCGGAGTGTCGGTCAGCACTTCATTTACATGAAGGCAGTGATGACATCGAATATCAAAAATTGAAGCAAGGCCTTTATGTCGTTCTTTTATTGTATATTTTAGAGAAAGTACTTCTTTGCACAAAGTACATATTAAATTCTCTGCGAATATAGCAAAGTTGACAATGCGACGGCCCTCGACATCAATTGATTCGGAACTTATGACATTCTCTTCACACATCACTTTTCGTTTTTTTCCAGCGTCAGTGAGCATAGCACGATGCTTATAAACTCGAGAACTGACAAATCGACCATTCCATCGATGAATTTCGGGTTTTTTTGAATTTTTTTCCCCGTCATTTTCATTTACCGCCGTCGTTGACATGATAACCTCTAAAAACGCTGGGCGAAAAAAATGACACGAAAACACAGAGGCACAGATCTCACTGCATCCAATCTAACAGCTGCATATTAAGAAATTACGCAACGTTGCCAAACTTTGTTGTTATTTCAACACAATTTTCAATCATCGAGAATAAATTTTCTATCAACTTTGAGTGATTAAAATGAACGTATTTTTGAATTATAATCAATATTATCATTCACAGAGTTGAAAATTTTCGCATTATTCATCTGAATTAAAAGTAATCATTCAGTATCTATAAGTTGGCATTGCTGACGTCACTCAATGCATAAGCATAGGAGCTCCGTCCCCTACCCCCACCCTCTCAAAAGATTTAGCAACAACCTTAATGTATATTTTGTTAAAACTTGTGGTATACTAAACCGGTATAAAAGCGGCCGCGTAAATGTAGACTGTGATCTGTGTGTGCAAATAAAACATATAAAAAAATGCGCGATTCATATGTGTCAACGAAACTTTTCAAGATTTCATTATTTCGTTCGATTGGAAATAAGTGTCAACTGAGATAATCTTTCAATTAAACCAGAGTTCGCGGAATATTGTCCAGTGTAAATATATCATCAGTTGCGTGATTACATATCATGTGTAATAATGTAGGTCATATATACGAGTTCCCTTTGATAGCTGTGTGGTAACGAACCGGCCGGGGTTTGACGTTACGAAGTGTGGGACAAATGTAGCAAACGTTCGCATAGTTAGTGAATAATATAAATAAGGCAAATCAGTTTATCAAAAATAGGTCTGGAAGTTGTAAAAAAAAATGTTCGTCAACCTATAACGTCAAATTTTTTTTTCTTCATACCTCGGTCGAAAGTACGCACTTTCGGCCCCGATTTCAGGGCCGAAAGTTCAACATTCCTGCATTGGTAAAAAAAAAAACACGCTCGCTGTGACAGCGGGAGCAAAAATTTTTCTCTGCACACCTTAGTCGAAAGATAACATTTCTGCGCTGTCAAAACTGCATGCGCTTCATTTGTCTCGGCGGGAGCAAAAACTTTTTTCTGCATTCCGAAAGGTTTGACGTAATTATTTTTTTTACTTTTGACGTTTGACGTTTGAACAGATATTGCTTACGTGTTTTTTGAAAGGTTGTGTCTAGTCATCTGCAAACCGTACGAATAAGATTATGTTATTCATTCGGAAATATGTTATGGAAATGCCATATTATTTCCAAGCACTATTATCAAAACAGTACAAATCCGAACGAATAACATACATTTATCCTTCCAGATAAAATCAATGTGAAAGCCAAAAATAAAGTGACCAGGCTGATAAAATGAATATAGTCGTTCGGAATAATGATTTATTTTCAGCTTCATAGGAATGCAAATATTCATATTAATTATCTTTGCTAATATCTTGTTTTTTTGATGCCTGCCCCCCCGACCAGCAGCACTCGCTTCGCTCGTGCAGCAAATGTCGGGGGCAGGCATCAAAACATCTTCTATCGATAGTTGCGTATTTCGGAAGAAACGTACTTTCGACCGGCTATGAAGAAAAATAGTATACACCATACGGGCAGAAGTTTGATAGCCCTGAACTGCGCGTCAAATGCCCTCGGCTTCGCCTCGGGCATTGTGACGCGCAGTGCAGGAATATCAAACTTTCTGCCCTTGTGGTGTAATATACTATTTTGCGATCTGAAATATTATGGTTGATAATTAATAAAACAAGAACACACGGAACTGTTAGTATATATAATGTAAGAAACTCCAATCGAATAAATGTTTTCTAATTTATTTCTTGTGTCATCGGTATTTTTGAATATTCCCACATTTTGCTTCCTATTGAGTTTGGCTCTGCTCTTTCCAATCCTTGTTTTGACTCCATCGGTTTGCAGCGGATCGATACATAGTATTAATTGGTTGCCTAATATGTGTCCTATAATTTTCTACTATTTCTTCATGCTGATTGTGGTAACATGATTCAAGTGGTTTCCGACTATGATCATCAATCGCACATTTTGTATATCAGATTCTTAAAACAGTTTCTGGTGTTGATATAAGTGTTGTTATACTTTTTCCACCTGGTCTGTCGAGTAATAAATTTTGAAACTTCTTCCAAAAAGTCTTTGGATGCTTATTTTGCTGATGATATGAAAAGTCGTATCTTGGGAATGCTGTATGCAAACACAAATTTTGATAACAAAACTTATGGAATGACATGTATGTTGAGTATTTCCACTTTGCAAACTACAAATATGGAATTATTATAAAAAAAATTCATTCGAATAAGTCTACTGTTGCTCAGTTTTGGATGCGATCAAATATAATGCCTACCAACATCCCCAGAAACTTACAGAATTGCTGAATGCAATGTGTGCTATGTCATTTTAATGTAACATCATGACTTTTGACAACTTTTCATTATAATGCTGTAAATTCGGATCATTGAAATACTGCAAAAATCTGCAAACTATACAATTTAAATACTGTGCCATTCATTTTACATTTTGACTCTAACTCTAACATATATATGAAGTAAAAAATTGATTATAAAAGTCTTCAGTTGCTCATTTATGGATAGATTTGAAATTGCTGTCTTCGAAGCTCATTGCGCTTTGCGCATTGCGAATACATTGACTCTGAAATTTCTGTGGATAAATATATACCAGGAAAAAAATTCTATAGAAATAATAAACGAAAAATTGAAAAGTTCAAAAAAATTCAACAAAAATAAAAAATAATCGAAAAAAATTCTGTAAAGAAAAATAAAAAATTTTCAAAAAATTCATAAATATTGGACAAATGGAAAAATGTACTATCCAAGTTACATGCAGTATAAAAATGTATGATATCAATTGGAGGCCAAGTTTTTATTGATAATTTGGAATATTTATCCAACAAATCGGAAACTTTAATTGAAATTTATGATAATTATTTTCAAGAAAAAAGTTAATGAAAAAAAGTCATAACGGAAGTTACGTGCAGTACTAAAATGTATTATATCAATTCGAGGTCAAGTATTTATCAGTTATTCGAAATATAATCTCCGGCAACAAATGAGCGTTGAGAATCCTTGTCGGGCTCACAACGTTTTATCAAAATTACTAAAAAATGAATGAAAATAAAATCATTAAAAATTCACATGAAAATCATTCGTTACTTCAATAAGGTACACACTTTAAAGAATCGATTCCCCTCCGACTTTCAGGATCTCCTGGTATTATTCACAACATTCAACTTCGATTGGATCGGTACAAATTATGTTCAAATACGTCTTAAACGTACTTGTCCGGCCCATCACTTTTTATTCAAATTGCTCATTCGAAAACAAATCAGGACTGTTCTATAATGACAAATATAATAAAATCGATAGAAATAAAAATAATATCTCCAAGTAATTTGAACTTGATTGTTCGCAAGTTCGTATAGCAATATCCACTTCTCATTTTCTTCAGTGAACACATACCATTCGGTAAGAACCAATGAAAATGAGAAATAATCAGGCACATTACTAGAAATTTTCGAACCTACTCAGCCATGAAATGTTTTTTTTTTCTATAGTCACGTACACATTTTGATAAATATCACTAGTCGAGTACGACACGTGGATTCCTGGAATTTGGAGAAAAATGATTTTGTTGTGAATTATGACTCCATACAATATAAATAGATTAATCAACTTCATCTTTCATTTTCGTTTCATTTTGACAAGAGTGATTCGAAGGAAAATTATTTTCTCGGGAATTACTGTTCCTTAATATTAACACATGCATTAACTTCGTTTTTGATTTGTTTTCGAATGAGCAATTTGAATAAAAAGTGATGGGCCGGACAAGTACGTTTAAGACGTATTTGAACATAATTTGTACCGATCCAATCGAAGTTGAATGTTGTGAATAATACCAGGAGATCCTGAAAGTCGGAGGGGAATCGATTCTTTAAAGTGTGTACCTTATTGAAGTAACGAATGATTTTCATGTGAATTTTTAATGATTTTATTTTCATTCATTTTTTAGTAATTTTGATAAAACGTTGTGAGCCCGACAAGGATTCTCAACGCTCATTTGTTGCCGGAGATTATATTTCGAATAACTGATAAATACTTGACCTCGAATTGATATAATACATTTTAGTACTGCACGTAACTTCCGTTATGACTTTTTTTCATTAACTTTTTTCTTGAAAATAATTATCATAAATTTCAATTAAAGTTTCCGATTTGTTGGATAAATATTCCAAATTATCAATAAAAACTTGGCCTCCAATTGATATCATACATTTTTATACTGCATGTAACTTGGATAGTACATTTTTCCATTTGTCCAATATTTATGAATTTTTTGAAAATTTTTTATTTTTCTTTACAGAATTTTTTTCGATTATTTTTTATTTTTGTTGAATTTTTTTGAACTTTTCAATTTTTCGTTTATTATTTCTATAGAATTTTTTTCCTGGTTCTGAGTCTTTTTTCTATGTCATCCAGAAACAAGAGACCATCAATGTACTTGTCCCAACCTTTTTTTCCCTAGGGGAAGTTTACGGTTTGATATCACGCCTTTTTTCTCAAAAGTTCCTCATTTATGTTATGACGGTTATAGGATTTTAGTATAAATTTCTATGAATTATTTGCTTAGTATATTTTTATAGATTCCATTCTCATACGAACAATTTTTATGGGATAATCTTTTTCATGAAATTATCAGCAAATAAGGGACCATAAATGTACTTTTCCCAATCTTATTTTCCCTCGGTATGATGTTTGGCTTATAAAGTTGGTTTCCACCATAAAAGACCAATTTTTCGTAAAAATTGTAGTGAAGATATTTCGTCACAAGACTGCCCTTGAACTTTGGCGATTTTTTTCCTTATACTCTAATATGTTATGCCTATTAGGAACTCAACAGCATAGAGGAATCCGGGATGATAGGCCCGAGAAATGAATTTCGGTTTATAATGTTGGTTTCCACGTAAAAGACCAATTTTTCTTCAAAATTGTACTGAAAATATTTCGGCACTGGTTTGGTCTTGGACTTTGGTGATTTTTCTCCTTGTCTTCTAATATGTTTTGTCTATTGGGAACCCAAGAGCATGAAGAAATGCGTGTTGTGGGCCGTAATATGATTTTCGGCTTATAACGTTGGTTTCCACGAAATAAGATCTATTTTTCGTCAAAATTGTACTGGAAATATTTCGTCACCGGTCTGTCCTTGGCCTTTGCCGATTTTTTCCAAGTCTTCATACCAAGAAACAACTGACGTAAAGATTTCCTTAATAGAACAGACTTTATTTATAACTTTTCTTCAAAATTCAAATGAAAGATAGATCACATTCAAAACACGAAAAATCCAACAGATTTGCCCACTTTGAATGTCGCTTTTGCATTCTGAATCTAGAGATTTCATTTCATCCAAAACGTGCCCCCAATGAAATATATTTCCAAAGTTTGCAAGTGGCCGCTGAGATCCAATTATCCACAGTTTGATAGTTGCTGAAAAAAAGTACCTGAAAACTTCTAACATTTATTATGCCAGAACTCAAAGCAGCAAAAAAAACTAAGCGAACTTAATTCAACAGAGCAACAGAATTCAAAGACGTTTAAGGTACCTGCATTGGTTTTGGAGGAAAACCATTTCAGGACAATTCAGAAATGAATTTAGAAATTCGAAAACTCACAATGGAGTAGAAAAAGGAAAATTGAAGTATTTAGAAAAGCGGAAGACTTTTGTGATAAATTTTCTAGATTACATGATACGGTTGGAGTAAATGATTTGAATGATTGGCACACATGCTGCAACACAGAAATATCAAAGTTTGGAAGTATTCGCTGTGTATCAGTCATACAAACTTCAATACTATTTGAAAAGGAACACTTAAAACCTTGCCGAACCAAGTTCCATTACATATTACCATAATCAAAGATAAGGGGTGATCCGTCGCATATATATTTATCCACAGAAATTTCAGAGTCAATGTATCTGCGCGATGAGCTTCGAAGACAGCAATTTCAAATCTATCCATAAATGAGCAACTGAAGACTTTTATAATCAATTTTTTACTTCATATATATGTTACAGTTAGAGTCAAAATGTAAAATGAATGGCACAGTATTTAAATTGTATAGTTTGCAGATTTTTGCAGTATGTCAATGATCCGAATTTACAGCATTATAATGAAAAGTTGTCAAAAGTCATGATGTTACATTAAAATGACATAGCGCACATTGCATTCAGCAATTCTGTAAGTTTCTGGGGATGTTGGTTGGCATTATATTTGATCGCATCCAAAACTGAGCAACAGTAGACTTATTCGAATGAATTTTTTTTATAATAATTCCATATTTGTAGTTTGCAAAGTGGAAATACTCAACATACATGTCATTCCATAAGTTTTGTTATCAAAATTTGTGTTTGCATACAGCATTCCCAAGATACGACTTTTCATATCATCAGCAAAATAAGCATCCAAAGACTTTTTGGAAGAAGTTTCAAAATTTATTACTCGACAGACCAGGTGGAAAAAGTATAACAACACTTATATCAACACCAGAAACTGTTTTAAGAATCTGATATATAAAATGTGCGATTGATGATCATAGTCGGAAACCACTTGAATCATGTTACCACAATCAGCATGAAGAAATAGTAGAAAAGTATAGGACACATATTAGGCAACCATTTAATACTATGTATCGATCCGCTGCAAACCGATGGAGTCAAAACAAGGATCGGAAAGAGCAGAGCCAAACTCAATAGGAAGCAAAATGTGGGAATATTCAAAAATACCGATGACACAAGAAATAAATTAGAAAACATTTATTCGATTGGAGTTTCTTACATTATATATATACTAACAGTTCTGTGTGTTCTTGTTTTATTAATTATCAACCATAATATTTCAGATCGCAAAAAGAAAATTTGACGTTATAGGTTGACGAACATTTTTTCTTACAACTTCCAGACCTATTTTGATAAACTGATTTGCCTTATTTATATTATTCACTAACTATGCGAACGTTTGCTACATTTGTCCCACACTTCGTAACGTCAAACCCCGGCCGGTTCGTTACCACACAGCTATCAAAGGGAACTCGTATATATGACCTACATTATTACACATGATATGTAATCACGCAACTGATGATATATTTACACTGGATAATATTCCGCGAACTCTGGTTTAATTGAAAGATTATCTCAGTTGACACTTATTTCCAATCGAACGAAATAATGAAATCTTGAAAAGTTTCGTTGACATATATATGAATCGCGCATTTTTTTATATGTTTTATTTGCACACACAGATCACAGTCTACATTTACGCGGCCGCTTTTATACCGGTTTAGTATACCACAAGTTTTAACAAAATATACATTAACCAATTTTCACTAACCATTTTCATTTATTAATTAGAGTCCGCACACAACAGCACATTGGGGATCATAACCTCACCTGTCAAAATGACGTTCAGTATGAAAACAAGTCTCGGGTGGTTTCGGATGTGCGTATCGATGTATTGATATCTTATAACCTATATTCACAAATGATATAAATGATAAACTTATTTTCAGTCAAACGAATTAATGAAATCTTAAAAAGTTTCGTCGACATGCACCGCGTATTTTTTTATTTTATTCTTTTTCACACACCAGACTACATTTACGCGACTGCTTTTATACCGGTTTAGTTTAGCATTCCACAGGTTTTAGTACTATGCACTTGGTTAGATGACGAAAGTTTTTTTTATATATTCCACACGCATTCCATAATGACAAAACTCCGTTTGTTTATACGATGATCGAAAACTGACACATGGTTTATATATATATATAATATTTACGGAGTCTGAGCGCGGTCGGGGTAAGACTCAAAAGTTAGAAGGCCTAAAATGGCGAACAGGCATTCTGTATAACGCATATATAGATATACAGAATGCCTGTTCGCTATTTTAGGCCTTCTAACACTTGAGCCTCACCCGCGGTCGGCCTAGCAGCTGGAGGAGCCGACATCGTTGAGCCAATCAGAATGCGTAGAGGCAACAACTCTACTACCACTAACTACGTCAAAACGCGTATACGTATACGTCGAACTCGTGATGTGTCAGTAACTTTTGCATAATCTTGAGCCCGTGCAAAGTTTTTTCTCAGCAATTACGCCACCGATCGTGTTGATTTTGGGCGCAATCGAAAGAGAATTTCTTAATTAGCTGAAAGTTCAATTTTCAAAGCCTCAGATGACTCATAACTTCGGTAATTCAAAAAAATCACTTGCCAATTTTACCCCCACCACGGCGAATCGTTTTATTCAGAGAAAGTATACTCGGCAAGAGCCTCGGGCCAGCAGACGACAGGGCTGTCAATGTACTTGTCCCGAGACTCTACCGAGTCTCTTGATGCGACGGATCACCCCTTATCTTTGATTATGGTAATATGTAAGGTAAATGCAAGTTTTAAAGTGTTCCTTTTCAAATAGTATTGAAGTTTGTATGACTGATATACAGCGAATACTTCCAAACTTTGATATTTCTGTGTTGCAGCATGTGTGCCAATCATTCAAATCATTTACTCCAACCGTATCATGTAATCTAGAAAATTTATCACAAAAGTCTTCCGCTTTTCTAAATACTTCAATTTTCCTTTTTCTACTCCATTGGGAGTTTTCGAATTTCTAAATTAATTTCTGAATTGTCCTGAAATGGTTTTCCTCCAAAACCAATGCAGGTACCTTAAACGTCTTTGAATTCTGTTGCTTTGTTGAATTAAGTTCGCTTAGTTTTTTTTGCTGCTTTGAGTTCTGGCATAATAAATGTTAGAAGTTTTCGGGTACTTTTTTCAGCAACTATCAAACTGTGGATAATTGGATCTCAGCGGCCACTTGCAAACTTTGGAAATATATATCATTGGGGGCACATTTTGGATGAAATGAAATCTCTAGATTCAGAATGCAAAAGCGACATTCAAAGTGGGCAAATCTGTTGGATTTTTCGTGTTTTGAATTTGATCTATCTTTCATTTGAATTTTGAAGAAAAGGTATAAATGAAATCTGTTCTATTAAGGAAATCTTTACGTCAGTTGTTTCTTGGTGTGAAGACTTGGAAAAAATCGCCAAAGGCCAAGGACAGACCGGTGACGAAATATTTCCAGTACAATTTTGACGAAAAATAGATCTTATTTCGTGGAAACCAACGTTATAAACCGAAAATCATATTACGGCCCACAACACGCATTTCTTCATGCTCTTGGGTTCCCAATAGACAAAACATATTAGAAGACAAGGAGAAAAATCACCAAAGTCCAAGACCAAACCAGTGCCGAAATATTTTCAGTCCAATTTTGAAGAAAAATTGGTCTTTTACGTGGAAACTAACATTATAAACCGAAATTCATTTCCCGGGCCTATCATCCCGGATTCATCCATGCTGTTGAGTTCCTAATAGGCATAACATATTAGAGTATAAGGAAAAAAATCGCCAAAGTTCAAGGGCAGTCTTGTGACGAAATATTTTCACTACAATTTTTACGAAAAATTGGTCTTTTATGGTGGAAACCAACTTTATAAGCCGAACATCATACCGAGGGAAAATAAGATTGGGAAAAGTACATTTATGGTCCCCTACTTGCTGATAATTTCATGAAAAAGATTATCCCATAAAAATTGTTCGTATGAGAATGGAATCTATAAAAATATACTAAGCAAATAATTCATAGAAATTTATACTAAAATCCTATAACCGTCATAACATAAATGAGGAACTTTTGAGAAAAAAGGCGTGATATCAAACCATAAACTTCCCCTAGGGAAAAAACGGTTGGGACAAGTACATTGATGGTCTCTTGTTTCTGGATGACATAGAAAAAAGACTCAGAACGAGGAAAAAAATTCTATAGAAATAATAAACGAAAAATTGATAAGTTCAAAAAAATTCAACAAAAATAAAAAATAATCGAAAAAATTTCTGTAAAGAAAAATAAAAAATTTTCAAAAAAATTCATAAATATTGGACAAATTGAAAAATGTACTATCCAAGTTACATGCAGTATAAAAATGTATGATATCAATTGGAGGCCAAGTTTTTATTGATAATTTGGAATATTTATCGAATAAATCGGAAACTTTAATTGAAATTCATGATAATTATTTTCAAGAAAAAAGTTAATGAAAAAAAGTCATAACGGAAGTTACGTGCAGTTCTAAAATGTATTATATCAATTCGAGGTCAAGTATTTATCAGTTATTCGAAATATAATCTCCGGCGACCAATGAGCGTTGAGAATCCTTGTCGGGCTCACAACGTTTTATCAAAATTACTAAAAAAATAATGAAAATAAAATCATTAAAAATTCACATGAAAGTCATTCGTTACTTCAACAAGGTACACACTTTAAAGAATCGATTCCCCTTCGACTTTCATGATCTCCTGGTATTATTCACAACATTCAACTTCGATTGGATCGGTACAAATTATGTTCAAATACGTCTTAAACGTACTTGTCCGACCCATCACTTTTTATTCAAATTGCTCATTCGAAAACAAATCAAAAACGAAGTTAATGCATGTGTTAATATTAACGAACAGTAATTCCCGAGAAAATAATTTTTCTTCGAATCACTCTTGTCAAAATGAAACGAAAATGAAAGATGAAGTTGATTAATCTATTTATATTACTAGGGAAAAAAAAGGTTGGGACAAGTACATTGATGGTCCCTCGTTTGCTGATAATTCCACCCATAAAAAAAAACTTAAAAAAAATTTTTTTTTTAATTGTAAAAAAAATTATTTCATAAAAAAAAATACAGAACAATTCGAAAAAAATTTTACAAATCTTGAAAAAACGTTATATTAAAAAAAAACTAATCTGCATCTATTTTTTAAAGTGTCAAAAGAATCAAATAACAAGTAAAAAATAATAAACCGAAAAATCGCCCTTGAAATCATTTTGGAAACCGATGCCTCATTCTTCTTATTTGATTCGAACAGCTAAATCAACTGAAAAAAACTCCATCTAATTTACGTGCGGCATTAAAATTTATTATATTAATTCGAGGCCAAGTATCTTCTAATGAATTGAAAAAAGTTACCATTTGAATTACGTGCAGCATTAAAATTTATGATATCAATCGGTGGACAAGTATTTTATTAGTAACTCCAAATTTTGACATTATTAAATTCTTCTAAGATGCTTTTAAATCCAAAAAAATCACATGAAAGCTAGTCATTTCTTACTCTATGGTGGCAGAGACTTATAAGAAAATCGACTCTTCTCAGACTTTCAGGATCCTCTGGTATTATTCACAAAATTCGACGTCGATTGGATCGATACAAATTATGTTTAAATATGTGTTAAAAGTACTTGTCCGGCCCATCACTATTCATTCAATAAAGAATCAATCATAAAAAAACGAAATGGCACGGCAGAATCTCGTTAAAAGTTTGTTGAAGTGCGATTCATTATTAATTCAATATTCTGAATAATAGTGTAAGTTAGTTCTTATTCCGAATGGAATTCGTTCGCTGGAAGAATAAGTGGGAAGTAAAAATTGCCGTTATTGAATATAAACTGGAGAGTTATTTTGGAAGCTAGAACATATATATTATGTACAATTTTTTTCATTTATCGATGCACAATAATATCCCTTACATATTGCGAAACAATTTGTTTCCGTTTTTTATCAAATTAGTGCAATTAAGTAACAATTACTTGAAGACAATTCCCTCAATTCCCTCTGCATGAATACTTGTGATCCATCAGTTCTAGACAAGCCCTGACTTTTATTTGGATAAACAATTTAAACGGAAAGTAATGGGCCGGACAAGTACTTTTAACACATATTTAAACATAATTTGTATCGATCCAATCGACGTCGAATTTTGTGAATAATACCAGAGGATCCTGAAAATCTGAGAAGAGTCGATTTTCTTATAAGTCTTTGCCACCATAGAGTAAGAAATGACTAGCTTTCATGTGATTTTTTTGGATTTAAAAGCTTCTTAGAAGAATTTAATAATGTCAAAATTTGGAGTTACTAATAAAATACTTGTCCACCGATTGATATCATAAATTTTAATGCTGCACGTAATTCAAATGGTAACTTTTTACAATTCATTAGAAGATACTTGGCCTCGAATTAATATAATAAATTTTAATGCCGCACGTAAATTAGATGGAGTTTTTTTCAGTTGATTTAGCTGTTCGAATCAAATAAGAAGAATGAGGCATCGGTTTCCAAAATGATTTCAAGGGCGATTTTTCGGTTTATTATTTTTTACTTGTTATTTGATTCTTTTGACACTTTAAAAAATAGATGCAGATTAGTTTTTTTTTAATATAACGTTTTTTCAAGATTTGTAAAATTTTTTTCGAATTGTTCTGTATTTTTTTTTTGAAATAATTTTTTTTACAATTAAAAAAAAATTTTTTTTTAAAGTTTTTTTTATGGGTGGAATTATCAGCAAACGAGGGACCATCGATGTACTTGTCCCAACCTTTTTTTTCCCTAGTCGAATATCGGGGGCTCAGTAATTTTATTCATCCCGTAATTATTTGTCATCGTATTCCATCTTTAACGAATTTCTGACCACGAGTAGAACCGTGACAGAAAATACGAGCTCGTGATAGATTATAGTGAGTGTAGGCTCCCGATCGAATGTGTGTGAAGATTGTAGTGTGAGTTCGCGACTTTTTCTCCCGTCTTTATTTCGCGGTTCTCCCGGAAAAATTCTCATCGAGGTTAACGTTTGTAATTTTCAAAGTAATTGTTAAATTAGTAATTAAAATATCATGCATTTAATTTTTGTTTTGCCAGTTATTCTCTAGTTCACCCCGCCCATTCCGCTGCAAACCAAGCCGGCAAATCATCATTTCCCTCCGATCATACTATGTCACTTCGGTGGCTGGCGCCCACGAGGATAAGAACTTTTCTCGAAATCATAAAATAGTGTGAGCGGAAGAATTTGATTTTGAGGCACTTGAAAAATCGGTCACAGTATATACCGGCCAGATGCTATGACCGAACTGAATACAGACGCAAGCAAAGAAGGTTATGGAGCGGTCCTAATATAACGTAACTCTATTAAAGAAGACTTTCATCCAGTCCTGGTATATCAGTCGAAAAACAACTGATGCTGAAAAAAAACGACACTCATACGAGTTAGAGGTTTTCGCAGTCGTCGAAGCTCTTCGGAAGTTTCGTATTTACCTTTCAGGAGTAAAATTCAAGCTAGTCACGGACTGTGAAGCTTTCAAGAAAACAGTGAGTAAAGAGGATCTTTCTCCTAAGGCCAGAAGATGGGCCTTAATACTCGAAGATTTTGAATACGAAGTCGAGCACTGCCCAGGAACACGGGTGAAGCATGTAGATGCGCTCACTCGACACCCGATCATGACAGTCGATGACACAATATCACTCATGATCAAAAAACAACAGAACGAAGAAGAACGGTTATGAGTAATCAAACAAATTTTGGAAAAGGAACCCTACGAAGACTATATTCTTGAAAGTGGTATTCTGAAGAAAAAAGTTGGAACCAAAAACGAAAGCAGAGCGAAAGCATCAAGCAAGATTATTATATACCAAAATTGAAAGAAAAATTAGAAAAATTCGTTAGTTGCTGTGTCCCTTGCATCCTGGCTGAGAAGAAAAACGGAAAGAAAAAGGGGGAACTGAATCCAATTGCGAAGGGGGATATTCCGTTGTCGATTTACCACGTGGATCATCTAGGACCTATGACCTCCACAACAAAAAATTACAAACATTTATTAGTGATAGTCGATGATTTTTCAAAATTCGTATGGCTTTACCCTACGAAAACTACAAATGTAAAAGAAGTAATCTCAAGTTTGTCAGTCCAACAAGCCGTATTTGGAACCCTCAATGGATAATCAGTGATCGTGGTCCTGCATTTACCTCAACGAAATTTAAAGAATATTGTGCTTCTCAAAACATTGAGCGCGTTACAATTACAACCGGAGTCCCAAGAGGAAACGGACAGGTTGAACGGATCAATCGTATTATTGTGCCAATCCTAACAAAGCTCTCTGTGGAAAACCCTGATAAGTGGTATCAGCACGTTAATAAAGTGTAATGTTGCCTAAATAAATCCTTCCAGCGAAGTATTGGAATGACTCCATTTGAGGTACTTATTGGCGTTAAAATGCGTCATAAGGAGGACATTAATATTTTATCCCTAATCAAACAAGAATCCGTTGACTCAATCAACAGCGAGCGAGATGAATTACAATCCTTGGCAAAGGAAAATTTATTAAAAATTCAAGGGTGGGGATCAAATGTTGGAATGACTAAAATTTCGAACAGCTGAAATCTCGAATTTATAAACTTCGAATGATAATATGGAGACGGATAGATTCGACTAGAGCTTTGAATGCCGAAAATAAATAAAGCAGAAACTGCAAGGTTCGAAGCACCTTTACATCGAAAATAGAATGTAACAATCGCCCATAGGACGATGACTAAAATATCGATTTTTCGAAAATTCGACTATCACTCTTTCGATTCATAAATTACTATAGTCAGCGATACTGTGAAAATTCACAATTTTGAAAATATAATAACGAAAGATCAAATATTACTGAGGTTGAAATACTGAAACACCAAAAAGTCGAATGGTCAAAATAGCGAAACGTTAGAAAGTCGATCGATCAAAATAAAGAAATGCAGCGGAGCTCCAAATACACGTGTCTCACTCACTCACTTATTCAGACCGGTGATCTCCAATTTTAAACATCGCCATTTTGACTTTCGCCTTTTCGAGCTATCGCTATTCCGCATATCCAAGTTTTATAGGCTAGAAAAATTCACTTTTGATTTTTTGCTACTCTATATTCTGGTCTGTCTGTAAAACAATTACTCTCCATTTTGAATTCGAAAATATGAACTTTTGACATTCGTACGGTCTGTAAAAATTGCATTCGAAATGCAAACTATCGAAATATATATTTTCAAATACATGCGAATTCAAAGAAAAAATATTCGATTAAAGACGTAATCTGCTAAAGAGTCGATCGGGAATAAGAATTTCGAATTACTTATTTTTCTCCAATCTTACATGACGAATTTATTAATTTCGAAATATCGACCATTCTACTATTCGGTTATTCGAAATTTCGAACCCCACCCAAATTCAAGAAGAAAACCGGAAAACTTACAATCGGAGTTGTAAGAAAGCAAGTTCATATAAAAAAGATGATTTAGTCTTCATAAAGCGAACACAGTTTGGTTCGGGACTGAAGATTAAACCAAAATTCCTTGGCCTATACAAAATATCTCAAATAAAAGGTAATAATAGATACGAGGTAATAAAAATAGGAGACGGAGAAGGACCAAAAATCACCACCACAGCTGCTCATTATATGAAACATTATCAAGAAAATTTTTCGGGGACCGAAGATTGACAGGAAAGGCCAAATGTGGGAGAGGTTTGATCAGCGATCGATTTATTGATGGCGTTAGTTTTTTTTAAATAGACGATCGGATGATGAAAAATAAAAGAAGGTTGTTAATCGGTCGTGATTAAAAACGGATTTGTATCGTTTAGTTATTAATTAAATCATCTTTTCATAATTTTTCCAGCTCGAGTTGATTATTTCTCCCGTAAATCGATTTGAATCCTACATGAATGAAGAAATTCATTACTAAAGTCTTCAGCTGCTCATTTCTAAATAGGACTGGAATTACTGTCTTTGAAAATCAATGCACAGATACATCAAACAATTTTGAGTTCTGTTCGATTGTGAGTACGCTGTCTTTTTTACTTTTAGTTTTGGCATAATTAATTTTATGAATCGGTGGTACTTTTTTCTGTCTGTATCAAAATGTAGATGAATAAATCGGAGCGGATACTTGCAAACTTTGAAAATTCTGTGTATGGACATGTGCGACAAGTATTAACACTTCTTATTTTTGATTATGGAATATGGGTATATATTATATATAAATTATAAAAATTATGAAAGAATTATAGAATATGAATATTAAGGTGAGTCGAAAAAAAACGATATTTTTTTTCGGGCTTCACAAGCATTTTTCTTCTTATTATACCAAACGATGAAGCTAGCCGAAAGGACAGCTCGAAATAAAATTATTTCGTCCGGCCCACTGCATACTTCAATTTTCCATAAGAATAACACGTGAAAAAAAATGTCGCTGATTATTGTTCCATATCATCCGTAAAAAAATTCACCGACATTCTGCGTACGTATTTTTGTAGAAAATTGAATTCGCTACATATAAAGTCCTTAGAGTCATTGGCCTAGAACTAACCGTTCAACGGTCACAGCAATTTGAAGTTTTTAACGTCACCTAGCCACCTGTTTAAATTGCGCTGAACCCTATGTTTTCTTATATTTTTTAAAAACTAAGCAACAAAGTAGCAATTTTGGACTCAAACGGTTCGGCATGACGCCAACGTGCGCGCTTACAGCGCTCAAACGGTTCGGTATTACGCCTACATATAATTACCTTAGTGAAAAAAAGGTTGGGACAAGTACATTGATGGTCTCTTGTTTCTGGATGACATAGAAAAAAGATTTAGAACCAGGAAAAAAATTCTATAAAAATATAATAAACGAAACATTGAAAAGTTCAAAAAAATTCAACAAAAATAAAAAACAATCGAAAAAATTCTGTAATGAAGAATAAAAAAATTTCAAACAAATTCATAAATATTGAAGACATTGAAAAATGTACTATCCAAGTTACATGTAGTATAAAAATGTATGATATCAATTGGAGGCCAAGTTTTTATTGATAATTTGGAATATTTATCGAACACATTGGAAACTTTAATGAAATTCATGATAATTATTTTCAAGAAAAAAGTTAATGAAACAAAAGTCATAACGGAAGTTACGTGCAGTACTAAAATGTATTATATCAATTCGAGGTCAAGTATTTATCAGTTATTCGAAATATAATCTCCGGCGACAAATGAGCGTTGAGAATCCTTGTCGGGCTCACAACGTTTTATCAAAATTACTAAAAAATTAATGGAAATAAAATCATTAAAAATTCACATGAAAGTCATTCGTTACTTCAACAAGGTACACACTTTAAAAAATCGATTCCCCTCCGACTTTCAGGATCCCCTGGTATTATTCACAACATTCAACTTCGATTGTATCGGTACAAATTATGTTCAAATACGTCTTAAACGTACTTGTCCGGCCCATCACTTTTTATTCAAATTGCTCATTCGACAACAAATCAGGGCTCTTCTATAATGACAAATATAATAAAATGGATAAAAATAAAAATAATAGCTCCAAGTAATTTGAACTTGATTGTTCGCAAGTTCGTATAGCAATATCCACTTCTGATTTTCTTCAGTGAACACATACCATTCGGTAAGAACCAATGAAAATGAGAAATAATCAGGCGCATTACTAGAAATTTTCGAACCTACTCAGCCATGCAATATTTTTTTTTCTATAGTCACGTACACATTTTGATAAATATCACTAGTCGAGTACGACACGTGGATTCCTGGAATTTGTAGAAAAATGATTTTGTTGTGAATTATGACTCCATATAATATAAATAGATTAATCAACTTCATCTTTCATTTTCATTTCATTTTGACAAGAGCGATTCGAAGGAAAATTATTTTCTCGGGAATTACTGTTCCTTAATATTAACACATGCATTAACTTCGTTTTTGATTTGTTGTCGAATGAGCAATTTGAATAAAAAGTGATGGGCCGGACAAGTACGTTTAAGACGTATTTGAACATAATTTGTACCGATCCAATCGAAGTTGAATGTTGTGAATAATACCAGGAGATCGTGAAAGTCGGAGGGGAATCGATTCTTTAAAGTGTGTACCTTGTTGAAGTAACGAATGACTTTCATGTGAATTTTTAATGATTTTATTTTCATTATTTTTTTAGTAATTTTGATAAAACGTTGTGAGCCCGACAAGGATTCTCAACGCTCATTGGTCGCCGGAGATTATATTTCGAATAACTGATAAATACTTGACCTCGAATTGATATAATACATTTTAGAACTGCACGTAACTTCTGTTATGACTTTTTTTCATTAACTTTTTTCTTGAAAATAATTATCATGAATTTCAATTAACGTTTCCGATTTGTTCGATAAATATTCCAAATTATCAATAAAAACTTGGCCTCCAATTGATATCATACATTTTTATACTGCATGTAACTTGGATAGTACATTTTTCAATTTGTCCAATATTTATGAATTTTTTTGAAAATTTTTTATTTTTCTTTACAGAATTTTTTTCGATTATTTTTTTTTTGTTGAGTTTTTTTGAACTTTTCAATTTTTCGTTTATTATTTCTATAGAATTTTTTTCCTGGTTCTGAGTCTTTTTTCTATGTTTACTTATGCACACTTTATCGCCGATTTTAAATTTTGCTTGGTTTCCAACTTCTGATCTATTGTATACATTACTCAACAGGCGTTTTTCATTCGCAGTGTTCACATCTTCCGGTTTCATTTTTATCGTACGATGTAATGTATCATTATATTTTATAATTAATGTATCGAGAATATCGATCCATTTCCAGTTTCCGCGAAAACTAAATTGAATCCACATTTTATTCTTAAGCGTACGGTTGAAGCGCTCACAAATTGATGCTTTCAAATTACTAAATGTAGAATACAAGTGTATGTTATACTTTTTCATCAAAGCCTTAAAGTCAGTATTATAAAATTCTTTTCCTCGATCGACGTGAAGATTTTTCGGTATGCGTCCTTTGCTGAGAATCGACTCCATTGCAGCACTCACATCTTTTCCACTTTTACTCTTCAACGGTGCGGCCCAGGCGAATTTGGAGAATATATCGATGACGGTGAGGAGAAATTTATGGTTGGAATTGTGTTGTGCATATGCAGACATATCTACAAGATCAGCTTGCCAAGTCTCATCCAGGCCACGTATATCCACATGTCGACGTGGATAATTCCGCCGAGCTGGCTTATGCAGTTCTTCAACCACCGCAAGCTTCTTTTCACTCATTTTTTCTTCTCCCCCACGGTCCTCGTCAATTGAAGAAGATGAGCGTCTGGAGGACTTTTCACTGACTTATCATTAGGCATATGATCTTGTAAAAGCTTCATATCATCACGGAGTTCTGAGATTTCGCTCTTTATATTATCAATTTTTTCACGGAGATGGGCGAGCTCGGTTCTTACACGCTTTTCTGCAGCAACCACATTTGATTCGCACTTTTGATTCGTTGTATGAGTCACACTATGAGTTATAGAATGAATGTTTTTGCTGAATGCACCGAGTGTTACAACATCTCGAGCATTTACTGGCTCACCAACGTTGCTCAGTCGTTTTCGTTCTAAGTCGTAATGACCGTCTGATGTAATTTTGAATCCAGCACCTGGTTTACCCGGAGGACCTGCACCACGTCTACTCAACTTTCGTCCAAACACATCGACGCTCATGTTGGGAATGTGGATGAAAGCGAGCCGCCACACGGTAATAAATGATTTCAGCTTCACGCAACTCCTCGATAACCGATATGATTTCATTAGAATGTGATGAATTTCCAGCAGCTTGCGATGCGAGCAATAAGCAAAGACGATCCACTAGTTCATTCGGATCATCCCAATGAACATAGTCGACAGAGGTATGCTTTCGTGCTACCTTATACTTGGGCAGAGCACCACCCTTCTTATCGTTGGTACCGAGCATTTGGAATATATAATTTTTAAATTTACTATTTTTATCCTGACGTACTGCACCCGTGCATTTATAAAATTTTTTATGAGCATTCGTTGTGATGACAATTTTCTGATATTCCTCCAAGTCATTTGGTGTTACATATTTGAGTTCGGGCTCTTTTTTAAACAACAGTTCTACCAAGCCAATACTTTTGGGATACTTTTCATCTCCAACCACTATATGATCGAGTTCGAAATGAATTGGTGAATCACCAATCATTAATCTGTTTTGAGCGAGATTTCGTACTCCATACACGCCATCTAATCTTGTTTTATTATTACTACGCAGTAAAGCCAAATATTCACGTATTAAATTATCAACATCTCCAGATGATTCCAAATTATCATCGTCCTCATCATCATCATTATTATCTTCATGAATATCATTATCACTATTTTTAGTAAAGGGTACACCGACATTCTCATCCGTAATTGCATCATGTCAAATATCATCTTTGAAAGAAATATCTTGCTTCATGCTATTTTCTCCAAAATTTGGAGAATCTTCCTCCTTCTTCTCCTCCTCCTCTTCCTCCTTTTTAACATTTACACGTTCATTCTTAATTTTAGGTTTTTTCGTATATGAAACTAGTTCTTCTAACGGTTCAACAATCGGCTTAAACACATCTTCCATTTTCTGCTGAGCACTATCACGTCCACTTTTCAACATTCGATGTTTTCGTCTGATTGCATCACTCGCCTTGGCAAGTTCACTCAATACAGCCGTCTCTTTTAAAAGTTCTTTGCGCTTCATGTTGACACGAGTAAGTCAGACTTTAGACTGTCTTGTAAAATCCAGGGGAACAATTATTTATCATCATCATCATCATCATCATCATCGACAGTGAGGAAAGAATCAAATCCCCTTCTATATCTTCCAGCATTCAATTCACTGTTCTTGTCAATCGTGATGAATCCATACTTGTCCGATTTCCAACACTTGACACACATTTTTTTGAAACTTGCATAAGTCATATCCGTATTGACATGATCATTATATACATGTTTGAGGTTCATATCATCTTGCTTGAATAGCACTATCAAATTTACATTGTCTCTCACGAGATGTTTCGGAATACGAGTATACGTCTGACAGAGATAAAAACTATCCACAATCTCGTGTCTTCCCATGGAAAAGAATGCTCTCACATTGTCCTGTTTCTCACACGCTATATCGTCAAAGATGAATATGGAGTTTGGGCGAGCTTCACTAGGTGCCACAACTTGTTCATGCTCGTTAAATTGAAAAAATTCCACTCCTTCCACAGGTTTAAGCATTCGCTCGAGCAATCGGTATTTTGGCTGCTTCAAAGATTTCGAGTATTACTACATTAACTGTTTATTTTCCCTATGCGGGGTACAGTGCGGACTCCCGCTCCGCTCACATTTTCGCCACTTCCATCCTCATTCCTTAACACTATCTCATTCTATCTACTTTTATCCTTCGCCATTGCCAAGCCTCCGCCCGAGCCGAGAGAGAGAGAGAGAGAGAGGGAGCCAGTCGCTCCCCTTCATACTTCATCCTCCATTCATTTCTCCATACACACCTCGACATTCACGCCTCGACTTCCGTTTCCGCCGCACTTTCTCTAAACTTCCCTCCATTTTTCTATCTTCTCCAGCCATTCCTCACCGTCCCCTTCGTCTCCCAGCACCTTCTCCCTCATCTCCTGCCATCCCTTCTCCTTGCCCCATCCTGTGCACTCTTCCCAGACATGTTCCCACGTCTCTTCCTCTGCCCCACACTTCCTGCAGAGCCTTTTCTCCGCCACCTCCCAATACAAAGTCCCTCTCATTTCTTCCCCCAGCCTAAACCTCGCCATCCTCTGCCATCTCCCCTCCTCCCAACCCTTCTTCAGGTATCCCGGTACCCTCCCTCCCTTTCACGAACTTATACTCCTTATTTCCCTTCGCCTCTACTACTTTCCTCCACCTTTCTTCGTCTTGCCCTCTCCTTTCCCCCATGACTAATTCCTCTCCTCTCATTTCCCCCTCCATCCACCTCCTCTCCACTTCCTCTGCGCTCCAACCCTTTCTCTCATAAAACTTCCTCCTCTCCTCCTCCCATCCTCCGCACCGTGCATTTGTTCGCGCCCTCTTCCTCATCTCTGCCCTACACCTTCTTGCTAGCTCTCCCCCTCTTCCTTCTTCCAGTTTCCTCTCATACGCCCAAGCCCTCATCCCTGCCCTTCCCCTCAGCGCATCCCTCTGCAGCTCTTCCCTCAGCTGATATCCCGGTACCCTTCCGACACCCCCAGCACCCACCTCATAAACCGCTCGTGTACCCGTTCCACCGTTTCCCTCTCTTTCCAACCCCACATTTCCACCCCATAGCTCATCACCGGCCACACCAACTTGTCGAACAGCCACAACCTCCTTCCCCAGTCCTTCCCGAACTTCCTTTTCCCGATCCCCCACACCTGTCCCATCGCCTTTGCTGCCTTCCCCACCCTTTCCTCCACCTGATCCTTTTGATCCCCATCCGCCCTCACCACATACCCTAAGTACTTATACCTCACCACCTCCTCTATCTCCTTTCCCATCCACCACCATTTTCCTTTCCTCTTCCTGCCTCCCCCTACTTTACATCTCATCACCTTTGTTTTTTCCGTGTTAACCTCTAGGCCCTTCTTCTCTATGTACTTTTCGAACTTCCCTATCATCCCCTTCATTTCCTCCTCTCCCTTCGCCAACAGCACCAGATCATCCGCGTACGCCAAAGAATATACCTTCCCTCCCCCGTCCAGCTCAATTCCTCCCCAGCACCCCCTAGCCAATTCTTCATCTAGGTCCGCCAGCATCAGCACGAAGAGTAACGGGCTCAACGGGCACCCCTGTCTAACCCCCTTCACCGTCCAAAATTTCTCCCCGACTTCCTCCCCCGCTTTCACCCTCCCTACCGTCTCCTTCAACACCTCTTCACATCTCTCCACCAGTCCCTCTCTCACTCCTCTACTCCTCAAACTCTCCGCCAGCTTCTCCCTGTCCACCGAGTCAAACGCTGCCCTCAAGTCCACAAACAGCAATATCAACCTGTTTCCCCGCCTTTGTCTCTCTGTTGACAATATAATTCAACACATAAATGTTGTCCATCGTGCCCATCCCCTCCCTAAACCCCGCTTGACTCGGCGGTAACATCCTCCTCTCTTCCACCTCCTTCTTCATCCTCAGTACTCCGGTGTACACCTTATACGCTGTCTGCGTCAGTGTCACCCCCCGGTATTCCTCCACCTTCTCCCTTTCCCCTTTTTTCACCACCGGCACCACTATCCCTTGTTTCCATCCATCTGGCCATCCCTCCCCTTCCCACACCTTCCAGCACATCCTCCACAGACTTTCCGCCACGTTTTCCCCTCCATACCTCCACACCTCACTCGGCACCCCATCCTCCCCCATCGCCTTTCTGTCCTTGTTCCCTCGCCACCTTCTGCACCTCCTGCCTCGTCCACTCCTCTTCCCCATCCGTCTCCGCCCGTCTCTCCGATCCCCCTACCCACCTCTCTTCAACCCCCCCTAACACGCCTCTGAAGTACTCATTCCATTCCGCCAGCCTTATCCCCTTATTAAGCCCTTTCCTTCTTTTCCTCCCCCTATTAATCACCTCCCATGCTTGCCCTTCCGTCCTTATCCCATTTATCTCCTCCTCCCATCTCCTCGCCTCCTCTTTTTTCTTACCTTCGCACAGTCTTCTATAATTCCTCTTTTCCTCTAGGTACCTGCCATTATCCTTTGCATCCTTCCTCCACTCGCGCAGTTCTCTTTTACACCTCTCCTTCCCTTCCCTGCACTCCTCATCCCACCACTCCTTCATCTGTTCCCTTCTTCTCCCCTTACCCACATTCTCCACCGCCGTTTTTATTCTACTTCCGAACTCCTTCCACCCCTCCTCGACACCTTGGTCCCCCCATCTCCAGTCTCCAAACTCTTCCTTAAACTTCTGCACTCCTTCTACCGTTCACACTCCTCTTTCATGCCTCTTTCCTCCTCCCCCCTTCCTTTTCTCACCTCCCCAGCCCACCCTCAGCCACAGCACCACCGGCATATGATCCGAATCCACTTTGCCCTCCACCTCTAGTCTCTCTACTTTGTCCCGCACCTTTTCACCTACCACCACATAATCTATCACCGATCTCCCCCTGCTCCCTACGTATGTCCATTCCCCCTCCTCGTCGCCCTTCACTCCCCCATTTAGAATCTCCCACCCTTCTTCCTTCAATAATCGGGACCACTTTCTCCCCTCTTTCGTCACTGTCTTATCCTTCGACCTCCTCCCTCCTTCCACCAGTAAATCCCCCTCCCAGCTCCACCCTCCCCCTTCTGTCCCCGTTCTTACATTGAAGCCCCCCCCTATTATTACTCTTTCCTCCCTTCCCTCCTCCTCCATCCATTTCTTCATCATTTCCGTTTTCTCTTCTAAATCCCCATTCACGTGCACCCCTACCACCCACCACCAGTGCCTCCCCATCTTCACTTTCTTCTCCATCCAACCCTCCACCCCTTTCTCTACTTCCCCCGCTTCCAGCCCCTCTTTCACTCCCATTACCATGCCCCCCTTTGCCCTGCCTCTTCCCCTACTTCTCCTCGCGTCCTGTACCTCCCATCTGTAGCCTTTTTTCCACTGCTCCTTGATCCCATCCCACCCCTTCCTATCCACCCACGTCTCAATTAACACCACAACATCCCAGTTCCTCAACCCCTCCCAGAACTCCTTGTCCTTGTTTTTTACTCCCGCCACATTCCAAAATCCTATCTTTTTAACGCATTCTTTCCCTTTCCCTTTTATCCTCCCTCGTCCTACCTCTTGCTCATATTCCCCCCTCTTTATCTCCTTCTTATCCTCCTCTGCCTCTTCCCTTACTCGTTTCCCTCCGTCTCTCTCCAACCCTCTGCCACCTCATCCCACGTTCTCAATTCGCCCTCTACCCACATCTTCATGTATCCTACCCTCACTCTCTTTCCCTTCCTTCTCTCCTTGTCCGCGTCCCTCTCCACTAACCACTTCACCCTTCTCTCCATCTGTGTCAGATCGTCCTCCACCCTCTCCTTCTCGCCCTTCAGCTTCCACTTGGCCTTCATTACTTGCGCCTTACTCTCTATCCCTTCCAGCTCCACTATCACCATCCCTCTTCCCTCTCTGCTCACCCCCCAACCCTCCTCCGCCCTTTCACCCCTCCTTCTATCCCCATCCTGTTCCAGATCCTCACAATTTCCCCCTCCCAATCCTCCCCCTCACTCATTTTTACCCCTTTCACCAAGACATTACTTCTTCTTTTCTCTCTCTCATTTTTGTCTAGCCTTATGTCCATTTCCCTCACTTTTCTCTCTACACCCTCCATCCTCGGCTCTTCTACCTGTCCCCTTGCCCCCCCCCCGCTCCTGTCTTCTTTGACGCCCTCTTCCACTCCCTTCATCCTCCCTTCCAACCCCTCTATCCTCTCCATCATCCTCCCTTTATCCTCCTCCCACCTCCTCATCAGCTCCTCCCTCTCTCTCCTCGCCTCCTTTACTAACTCCTCTACCTTCCTCTCAAACCCTTTCGCCATCTCCTCCACCCTTCTTTCCACCTTTTCCACTTCTCTCCCCACTGCCTCCCCAATCTTTTCTGTCATACCCTCCAAATTTCTTCCCTACCTCCTCCTTTCTCCGGTGAGCGTTGCACCACCTTGCTCTTCTTGAACGCGTCCCTCCATTCCTCCACCCTCTCCTCTTCCTCTTTTTCGTCACTTCCCCCTGCTTTCCTCTTTCCCGCGAATAGCTCCTTCAAGTTTCCCTCGCTATACGTTCTCTCCCTTGACAGCGCCACCGCCTTAAGCGGTCTACCTTTTCTTTTCCCCTCTACTTCCCTCTTTGCCCTTGCTTCGTCCCCCATTCCTTCTTCCTTCCTAATCCACTCTTTCTCCTTTGCCGTCCTTTCCTTCGTCGATTCCCACTTTCTTCCTTACCTACCTCTTCCTGCTTTATCCACCTGTCTCGTCTGCTTCTACCTTATCGCCCACCTTTCCTCCTTATCCTTACCTTTCCTGCCAGCCTTTTAATTTCCCCGCTAGTTGCTCTACTCTCACTTCCTATCCTTCTGCTCTTCCTAACCTCCAATTCCTTCCTTCTGTCGCCCTCTTTCACCTCTGCTATTCTTTTCCCCGGCCGCTTCGTCCCCTATTTTATTTTCTCCCACTCTCCTCGCCTTTTTTACCACCTTACGCACTCTTGCACTTCGTCCCGCCCAATCTCCTTGCTCCCCTTTTCCTTTATTTTCCCGCACCGTCACTTATTATTCACACTCTCCACTGTCGCCGGAAACGGAAGTCTTCAAAGATTTCGAGTATCAAGAGACTCGGTAGAGTCTCGGGACAAGTACATTGACAGCCCTGTCGTCTGCTGGCCCGAGGCTCACGCCGAGTATACTTTCTCTGAATAAAACGATTCGCCGTGGTGGGGGTAAAATTGGCAAGTGATTTTTTTGAATTACCGAAGTTATGAGTCATCTAAGGCTTTGAAAATTGACCTTTCAGCTAATTAAGAAATTCTCTTTAGATTGCGCCCAAAATCAACACGATCGGTGGCGTAATTGCTGAGAAAAAACTTTGCACGGGCTCAAGATTATGCAAAAGTTACTGACACATCACGAGTTCGACGTATACGTATACGCGTTTTGATGTAGTTAGTAGTAGTAGAGTTGTTGCCTCTACGCATTCTGATTGGCTCAACGATGTCGGCTCCTCCAGCTGCTAGGCCGACCGCGGGTGAGGCTCAAGTGTTAGAAGGCCTAAAATAGCGAACAGGCATTCTGTATATCTATATATGCGTTATACAGAATGCCTGTTCGCCATTTTAGGCCTTCTAACTATTGAGTCTTACCCCGACCGCGCTCAGACTCCGTGAATATTATATTATATATATATAAACCATGTGTCAGTTTTCGATCATCGTATAAACAGAGTTTTGACACTATGGAATGCGTGTGGGATAAATAAAAAAAACTTTCGTCATCTAACGAAGTGCATAGTATTAAAACCTGTGGAATGCTAAACTAAACCGGTATAAAAGCAGTCGCGTAAATGTAGTCTGTGATCTGTGTGTGAAAAAGAATAAAATAAAAATGAAATGCATGTCGACGAAACTTTTTAAGATTTCATTAATTCGTTTGACTGAAAATAAGTTTATCATTTATATCATTTGTAAATAGGTTATATGATATCAATACATCGATACGCACATCCGAAACCACCTGAAACTTGTTTTCATACTGAACGTCATTTTGACAGGTGAGGTTATAATCCCTAAAGTGCTGTTGTGTGCAGACTCTAATTAATAAATGAAAATGGTTAGTGAAAAGTGGTTAAGAGTCATCGAGCGATGGCTTAGGCAGCGCCGAGTGGAGAAAGCCCGAACTAAAAATCGTAAATTCCGGATTACGTCGCGAATATCTTCGCTAGGCGAATAAAGAAAATATTTAAAAATACGTTGAATTTACCTGGTTCCGGCTGTGGTCTCTTTTCGAACATTGAATAAATATCACTGACACAATAAATTTACAAAGATATGATGCGGTTACCTTACGCCATGACAGCTCTGACTCCAAACACAAACTTTAATTTATTCAAAATTATCTGTACGTTTGCCGTAACAGAAGGGACCACAGCCGGAATCGCACTACTTCACTGCACATTTCGAAATTTTCCGATCCCGATTTCGATGAAAACTCGCGAAGTAATCCGGTAAACGGCAAACTTAGCGTGCACGCTGGCCCGCAGCCATTTAGACACTGTGAGCCGTGGGTATTGGGTTCCGCATGCTAACCACAGGTTCGCTAGTCTCGATATCGGTAAAAACGCATTAGCAATACTGTCGGTAAGATGATATTTGGGAAATAACAATCAGCGATTTCTAAATTTTTTCGCTGTCGTTAGCTCATGGTCTTTTTTCAGAGTCCCACGACTCCCTTTACAAATTTTTTTTTTTTCGGTCTCCACACGTATGTCTCATTCGATTCAGAATCGAATGAAACGTGTTTGTGACCGATCGTGGGAGGACGTTTTTTGCGATTGTGGGAGAATTGTTCGAATGCTCCAAATTACCTTTCGACTCCACGATCGAGTAGAATTTTGACCAACTCGATTTTCGATCATCACACGTTCAACATATAATCATCAATCCTTGGAGCCTTTCCATATATATTTATTTATATCCATTCTATCTACGTTGTAATAAACAGAAAAATATTCTCATTTTATTTCTGAATTTTCGCTATGCGTTCCTTTTTTGCTATACATATATAAAAACAAAATTTTTATAAAAAATGGGCAAAAAAATTATTTTATAAAAAAAATACAGAACAATTCGAAAAAAATTTCACAAATCTTGAAAAAGCATCATCTTTAAAAAAAACTAAACTTTATCTCTTTTTTAAAGTGTTAAAAGAATCAAATAACAAGTAAAAAATAAAAACCGAAAAATCGCGCTTGAAATCATTTTGGAAACCGATGCCTCATTCTTCTTATTTGATTCGAAGGGCTAAATCAACTAAAAAAAATTCCATCTAATTTACGTGCAGCATTAAAATTTATTATATCAATTCGCGGCCAAGTATTTTCTAATAAATTGAAAAAAGTTACCATTTGAGTTACGTGCAGCACTAAAATTTATGATATCAATCGAAGGACAAGTAATTTATGAGTAACTCCAAATTTCAACATCATGGAACTGTTTTAAGAAGCTTTTAAATCCAAAAAAATCACATGCAAGCTAGTCATTTCTTACTCTATGATGGCAGAGACAATCGATTTTTTTCAGACTTTCAGGAGCTACTGATATTATTCACAATATTCGACGTCGATTGGATCGATAGAAATTATGTTTAAATATGAGTTAAAAGTACTTGTCCGGCCCATCACTTTTCATTTAAATCAAATAAAAATCAATCATAAAAAAACGAAACTGTACGGGAGAATCCGGTTAAAAATTTATTGAAATGCGATTTAGGTTAGTTATGCCGAATGAAATTCGTTCGCTGGAAGAAGTGAGAAGTAAACACTGCCGTCATAGCAATACAAACTGGGGAGTTATTTTGGAAGCTTCAACATATTTAATGTGCAAAATGTTTTTTATTTATCGATGCACAATAACATCTTTTGTATATTACAGGACAATTTGTTTCCATTCTTATTAAATTAGTGCAATTAAGAGAAAATTACTTGAAAATAACTCTCTAAATTCCCTCTGCATGAATATTTGTGCTCCAACAGTTCTAAAAAAGCCCTGATTTTTATTTAAATATAATAAGTTTAATGGAAAGTGATGGGCCGGACAAGTACTTTTAACTCATATTTAAACATAATTTCTATCGATCCAATCGACGTCGAATATTGTGAATAATATCAGTAGCTCCTGAAAGTCTGAAAAAAATCGATTGTCTCTGCCATCATAGAGTAAGAAATGACTAGCTTGCATGTGATTTTTTTGGATTTAAAAGCTTCTTAAAACAGTTCCATGATGTTGAAATTTGGAGTTACTCATAAATTACTTGTCCTTCGATTGATATCATAAATTTTAGTGCTGCACGTAACTCAAATGGTAACTTTTTTCAATTTATTAGAAAATACTTGGCCTCGAATTGATATAATAAATTTTAATGCTGCACGTAAATTAGATGGAATTTTTTTTAGTTGATTTAGCCCTTCGAATCAAATAAGAAGAATGAGGCATCGGTTTCCAAAATGATTTCAAGCGCGATTTTTCGGTTTTTATTTTTTACTTGTTATTTGATTCTTTTAACACTTTAAAAAAGAGATAAAGTTTAGTTTTTTTTAAAGATGATGCTTTTTCAAGATTTGTGAAATTTTTTTCGAATTGTTCTGTATTTTTTTCATAAAATAATTTTTTTGCCCATTTTTTATAAAAATTTTGTTTTAAAGTTTTTTTCATGGATGGAATTATCAACAAACGAGGGACTATCAATGTACTTGTCCCAACCTTTTTTTTCCTAGGGGAAGTTTATGGTTTGATATCACGTCTTTTTTCTCAAAAGTTCCTTATTTATGTTCAGTTGACTATAGGATATTAGTTTAAATTTCTATGAATAATTTATGATTTTCGTCTTATAACGTTGGTTTTCACGAAAAAAGACCTAGTTTTCGTCAAAATTGTACTGGACACATTTCGTCACAGGTCTGTCCTCGGACTTCGGCGATTTTTTCCCTTGTACTCTAATATGTTTTGTCAATTAGGAACCCAAGAGCACGGCCGCAAGCGGGTTGGAGGCCGGGATATGATTTTCGGCTTATAGCGTAGGTTTCCACGAAAAAAGACCTATTTTTCGTAAAAATTGAACTGAAAATATTTCGTCACAGGTCTCTCCTTGGACTTTGGCGATTTTTTTCCTTGTACTCTAATATGTTTTGTCAATTAGGAACCAAGGAGTACGGTGAAAAGCAGGTTGTAGGTCGTGATATGATTTTCGGCTTATAACGTTGGTTTCCACGAAAAAAGACCTAAATTTCGTCAAATTTGAACTGGAAATATTTCGATAGAGGTTTGTTCTTGGACTTTGGTGATTTTTCTCCTTGTCTTCTAATATGTTTTGTCCATTGGAAACTCAAGAGCATGTAGCAATGCGTGTTACGGGCTGAGATATGATTTCCGGCTTATAACGTTAGTGAAAAGAAAGGAAAAGAGAAAAGATAGATCAAATTCAAGACACAACGAATACAACAGAATTGGCCATTTTTAAATGTCGTTTTGGCATTCTGAATCTAGACATTTTCGTGTCATCCAAAACATGCCCCCGATGAAATATATTTCCAAAGTTTGCAAGTGGTCGCGGAGATCCAATTATCTACAGTTTGATAGTTGCAGAAAAAAGGCACCCGGAAACATTTATTATGTCAGAATTCAAAGAAGTAAAAAAAACTGAGCGTACTTGATTCAACAGAGCAACGGAATTCAAAGACGTTTAAGGTACCTGCATTGCTTGTGGAGGAAAACAATTTCATTTCAGGATAATTTAGAAATAAATTAGGAAATTCAGAAATTTAGCATAGAATTTAGAAAAAGGAAAATTAAGATAATTAGTAAAGCTGAAAACTTTTGTGATGAATTTTTGAAATTACATGTTACGGTTGGAGTAAAAAATTTAAATGATTGCTGCGACACAAAAATATCAAAGTTTGAAGGTATTCGCTCCATACTGCAGTAATACAAACTTCAACACTATTTGAAAGGAAACACTTTAAAACTTGCTGAACAAAGTTCCATTACATATTACCATAATCAAAGATAGGGGGTGATACTTAGCACATATACTTATCCACAGAAATTTCCAAATTCGCAGGTATCGGCTGCAATTCAATGTATCTGCGCAATGAGTTTGGAAGACAGCAGTTTCAAATCCATCCATAAATGAGCAACTGAAGACTTTTGTAATGAATTTTTCACTTCATATTTATGTTACGGTGGGAGTCAAAAAATAAAATGAATGGCACAGTATATAAATTTTATAGTTTGCAGATTTTTGCTGTATTTCAATGATCCAAATCTATAGTATTAGAGTGGAAAGTTGTTAGAAGTCATGATGTTACATTAAAATCACATAGCGCACATAACATTCAGAAATTCTGTAGGTTTCCATGATGTTGGCAGGTATTATACTTAGTCGCATCGAAAACTGAGCAACTGTACACTTATCGTAATGAATGTTTTCACCAATATTCCACATTTGCAGTTTGCAGAATAGGAATACTCAACATACACGTCATTTCATAAGTATTGTTGTCAATATTTGTGTTTGCCTACCGCATTCCGACGATTCAAATTTTCATATTATCAGCAAAAAAAGCATCCCAAGACTTTTTGGAACAAGTTTCAAAATTTATAACTCGACAGACCAGGTGGAAAAAGAATAACTACACTTATATCAAGACCAGAAACTGTTTTGAGAATCTGTTGTACAAAATGTGCGATTGATGATCATAATTGGAAACCTTTTGAATCACGTTACCACAATCAGCATGAAGAAATAGTAGAAAATCATAGGACACATATTAGGCAACCAATTAATAATATGCATCGATCCGCTGCAAACCGATGGAGTCAAAACAAGGATCGGAAAGAGCAGAGCCATAGTTAAAAAGAAAAAAGACAGCGCAATTGAAAGAGAACAGAAATCAAAATTGTTTCATGTATCTGTGCATTAGTTTCTGAAGACAGTAATTTCAGATCTATTCAGAAATAAGTAGGTGAAGACTTTAGTAATGAATATCTTCGTTAATATATTCCAATCGGAACCAAAAAGCTAAAAGATTGGCATACCTGCTATTTCACAGAAATATCAAAGTTCATAGGTACTTGCTACGTACCAGTTATACAGACTTTGGTGCTATAGGGAAAAACACTTCAAAATTACATGAACCACATTTTTGAAACTTATTATGACACATTCAAAAAAAAAGTGACAGATACGATGCATGTTGAAGCAAGCAAAATGCTGTAATTTTGTATGTCTCCATGGTTATCCGCAGACAAAATATTTGATCACATCCAAAAATGATCAGGTGTAGACTTACAGACATGAATTTTTCAACCCACAATGCCAATCGCAAACATGGTCTGGAAATATTCAATATACATGTCGCTTCATCACTTTGTCGAACTTTAGAGGTGTTCATTGCATTTCGAAGATACAAATTTTGATAACATGAAAATTAAGCACCCAATGACTTATTGAAATAAATTTCCAAATTTATCATGTAACAACTCAAGTGAATATATCTATACATTATTAGATGGCTCAAAGATTTTTCAAAACTTGGGTGTATGAACAAGCAATTATGAAGGCTTTTTGTTATAAATATTTCAAATTATCTTGTTGAAATTAATATAAAAAAAATAGAAATATGAATATCTCTCGTATTGTCTGGAGAACAAATAGAAATTGGTATGACAATACACTGTAAGCTAAGGAGGTGGAAAAAAGGGACCGGTGAACACAGCCAAACTAAATGAAAGAAATTATGACAACAATACATTGAATTACTTGACCAAAGTTTTTTAAAATTTATTTGAATTCGTTTACACACAACCATCCACCTCTTTCTTTAATGTAATTACACAACATAGAATTTCTGTTTGGAAAGAACGCTTTAGAGGTTATAATGAACGAACGTTTTTTTTCTCATTGTTATTATTATTATTATTCAACACTAATTAGTCACGTCATTAATAATATCGATTCCTTCCACTTTTCAATAAACACTTTTATTTTTCTACACTCTGCACGCTACAGCACTCCGGCGGTCATAACCTCAAACGTCAACATGACGCGAAATCTCGCAAATTTGCTATCTATGTATATATTACGATATCGAAGTAGAACAGATAATTCTTAATTTTCACGACACACATTATTCACGTTTTCACTTCTCAATATTTTACTCACTCTCAGTACACTGTATGAGATCAATTAATCCACTTTTGAGGTTTTATTTATTATAGATATTATTGTCGTGAATTGGGCTCGAAACTTATTGAAACTTCTTTTATGAAAAAAATAAAATTGATTATATCCACTGCTATTTCCAATAATGTTTTATTTATTTAAACGAAATTTGCAAATCTTGCACCGTTGATCCACGGGGCTACGATCGCAATCACTTTATAATAACATAACAGACGATAACAGACGGTATACAAGAAAATATTGAGGACTATCAGAAACTTTCTCATCGGCGATTGGTCGAGACGGATAGATTCTCACCGGTGATTGGTTATGATGGGCATCAAGAAGCCCTTGTATGTATCGGTCTGAACCCATATACGGATACATCAGCTGCGTAAATGTGTTGGTACTTTTTGCATAATCTTGAGCCCGTGCAAAGTTTTTTCTCAGCAAATACGCCACCGAGAATGCTGATTTTGGGCTCGTTCGACAGAGAACTTCTTAATTAGCTTAAAGTTCAATTTTCAAAGCCGTACATAACTCATGAGCTTCGCTATTAAAGAAAATCACATGCCAATTTTACCCCCACCACCGCGAATCGTTTTATTCAGAGAAAGTATAGTCTCGGCGAGAGCCTCGGGCCAGCAGACGACAGGGCTGTCAATGTACTTGTCCCGAGACTCTACCGAGTCTCTTGATGTATATTTTGTCTCAACAGTTCAATTTGTTATAATAACACTTTCGTATCGGCCGCCCAACGAAATTATCATCATCCCGATAAACATACGAGAATATTTTCAATATTCGTACCGTCCTTCAATTTATGTCAATACATACGGCATAATTCACTGATATATATTTCTGGATACCATCGACTTCAGTCAGTGATGAATCCACTTCTTTCACGATTGCACAAAGGACTAATTTTTCGATAAGTGCCACTATTTCTAATTTTTGTTGAACAAATATAGATCATTGTCACGAAATAATTATCGAATTTGATTTATTGTGCTGAACGCCTTGAAAATGTGAGGAAATATAAATGAATGCTTTACATCAGTATGGAGGGATGAAAGGGCAGTAACTACTGAATGAAATAAAAATTGTCAGAAGATGAATGTTAGAAATAAAGAGAAGATAAAAAGAGTACGATTTTTTTTAGTTTATTAATCTCAATTTAAAATTTTTTTATGTGAAAAACGCCACCATATATTATATTTTTAATTGCGGTCGGCTGCCCTTGGAACGGCCCTGTGTGGCCCGGCCAACGACCCCGGCCACGCCAAGCTCCTCGGCCCCGTGAAGCTCCTCGGCCTCCCCGACCGCCGCTCGGTTGTCCGCGCCCACGCCCGCGCCAACCCTCACCACCACGACCACGATCGCCACGTGAGGGTGGCCTTTCATGGCGGCCTCGTGCGTTCCCGCTGACATGGTCATCGAGCCGGGGCCTTTTTGTCGGAGGCTCGGGCCGATTTTCGGGGGAGGACCTCCGAAGGGCTATTGCCAGCCCACTTGCGCGTGGTGTTTCCGTCTATCGAACAAATATAGATTATTTATTAAAAAAAGAACAGTCGGCCAAGACCGTACTTTTTGAACTACTTGTCATATCATGATGAAATCCTTACCATTTCCAAAGTCCTTTCCCCTCCTACGCTGGACTGCGTATCATCCCTCAATGATTGAATAGAGATCTAAAAAAAACAGGAAACATCATTCACAACGTTATACCTATACCTATTCAAGGCAATGAATGGAGGCTTCACACATTTCGATATATCGAAATGTATTTTTGAGGAAAACTACATTCTTGATCATGGAGAGCTGCCTAACTGTTCATTTACCTCTTCCGCGAGCATTCCATCATCCACCACTGGAGCCGTGAATGATTCCAGTGAGTTTGCAGGTTCCGGGTATTCCAGAATTTCATCTGAACCAATGGCAACAGGTTCAGGTGAAATTCTGGTAGAATCATCATGGAATTCCGAACCCGTTGCCACGGATTCAGATGAAGTTCTGGCGTCTCCGTCCCCTCGGCCTTCTCTCGCCGGCGAGCCCGGTGGCGTATGCACCTCGGCCACCACCGTGACCAAAACTCTTTCCTGAAAAAAAGAACTGCTATGAAAATATGTCGACGAAGAAACGCGTACGCGCTGTGCACGCATATTTACTTATCATTTCAATGAAAAGATTTTGAAAACTACAGTGTACTAGAAACAGAACGAAACAGCGTGCGCGTATGTGTGTGCGTGCGCGCGCTTTCGGCGACACGCGCCACACACACACACACACACACACACACACACACACACACACACACACACACACACACACACACACACACACACACACACACACACACACACACACACACACACACACACACACACACACACACACGCACGCACACGCACACGCACACGCACACGCACACGCACGCACACACACGCACGCACACGCACACGCACACACACACACGCACGCACACGCACACGCACACACACACACACGCACGCACGCACGCACGCGCCGTTTCGTTGTCTTGCGAGTACACTGTAATTTTCTAATTTTTCCATTGAAATGATAAGCAAATACGAAAAACTATGATAGAATTATTGAATTTGTGACAGCCGATTACACCGAAAACTCATGGAAGTTACGATCAAGCTGGCTATTATGGCTATATATCTCTCATAGCTTTTGTAAATTCTTTCGTTTCCAACATAAATAATTGAAATGAAACTTTGACTTACTGCGGTTGTCTCGGCCCTCGATTCTGATTTCTTCTCCGCAGCCCGCCGCCGTCGTCGCATATTCCGTTTTTTCGAACTTCCTGGTGAAAACAAAATAAATATTCATAGAGAGCACTGTTTTTCATTGACACACCTATCACTCTAACAATTAAATTGCAGATAATCGCATTCTTCAGAACGAATTGAAACTGTCACTTACTTTTTGCCATATCGTCCGTTAGGTTCCGAATGCTGCCGGGAAATGTTTACAATACATCGGCAGACCGGCGAACTTCCCCCCCTTTTGCGCTCGTGGCGCTGCTAAACGTCAAAGAGAGCGGCCGGTAGCCCTCAACATTGTTTGCGGAAAAAACCCACTTGACGACGTTGTGTGCAACATTGCATTTTACACTCGTACATACACTTTCGGAAAAGAGCAGAGGGTGAGATATTTAGTGATACTAACAGTGCAAATCTTTCGTGAAGTTCTATTGTGTAAGAAATAAGATGAACCGCGGAATCTCTGGACGGTCGAAGCATTTGCGACTCTCGAAAAAACGATTGAGCAATTCGAGAGCGTCCCGTGAACGGTAAGTAAACATTGAATAAAAGTAATTTTTCATCATTTACGCATTGTCACGAAAATGCGAATCGTTGTGTTTGTATTAGTAAATATTAGAAGTTTCGTTGCGTGAATACAGTTCGCTGTCGTGTTTCAAAATATGAGAACACGTGACTGAGCGAAAAGCTGAAACGAAAACATACACGACGGCAAATGTTTCATCAAACCACGTGGCTGAATATGTCACTTTTCCTTTCATTGACAAGCCGCGTTTGATTGTGCAATGTCAAATTTTTCAAGACTCAGGATTTACTCGATCTATAAAAAGTTTTGAAGCGTTGCAATAAAATATTTCCTTTACCAATTGAAAAAGCGATATAGCGATAGAGGGCGACAGATCGGAAAAAACAAACGAAATAGCGAGAGACAGAAAGAAAGAGCTAGAGAGGGAGATCGCGGAAGACAGTTGTGAGCAGGAGAGTGACAAAGAGAGTGAAACAGTGATTGAGCGAAATCGCGAAACAGGGTGAGAAAGAGTAAAAAAATTAGAGGAAACAAAAGAGCGAACCAGAAGGAAGGTGACAAAGGTAATGAAAATGTGTTTGAGCGAGAGCGCCAAGTACGATGAGAAAACGAGAAAAAGAATGAGTAGACACGAATCAGGAAGAGAGTGACAAGATAAATGATTTTATATTGATTTGATTTTACATGTATATTTGCCTGAGTGTAACTTTTAGGCAATGCACAATACACTCAAACAGTATCGAGCACGTATCGCTCGAGCGTCCCGAATTTTTACCAAGCTTTCAACGCGATTATTGTTTGAGTTATCGGCGTTGAAAAAAATTTGTTTTCGGATATGTCGACGTAGAATTTTATGCTCTTTCAGCATATTGGCTGAAAAATCCAATTCGATATGAAGAAAAAAAAATATGGCCAATATAAACGTGAAAAACGTGAACCTTTTTGAAAAAAAATTTTTATTGTATTTTTTTGCAGTTACCGCAAAGAATTCATACTGTAATCATGATCAGGTGGTATCGCGATAGTTGTAGTTCAGGGAATTTTCATGTAATCATTGCAACACTCCCTCTTCAAATATGGCAGCAAGAACGTAAATATTCTAGAAAAACATAAGCTAATTTTGTTCTCGGAAACTATTTAGTTTAGCATACATTATCCGGGAACAAGAATATCTTGAAATTGGTCAAAGAATACCCCGAAAAAAAAATTTGTCAATTTCAATTTTTTGGATATTTTAGAAAACCTAAAGTCAACTCAAAAAATTTTAAAAAAATTTGGGGATATTCTTTGACCACTTCCAAGATATTTTTGTACTTACATAATCTGAGCTAAGCTCAAATTATTGCACTTCCGAGAAAAAAATTAGCTTATGTTTTTGTAGAATATTTACGTTCTTGCCGCCACATTTTAAAAAAGAGTGTTTCAATGATTACATGTAAATTCCCTGTTAAACTTGAACTATCACCATCACCTCTGATCATGATTACAGTACGAATCGGTTGCGGTAACGTTACAAAAAAAAATAAAAAAAAAGTTTGTTTTCAAAGATGTTCACGTTTTCCACGTTTAAATCGGCCATTTTTTTTTTCCTTCTGTCTAATCGTAATTTTGAGACAATGTTCTGAGAACATAAAATTCTACGCCCATATATCTGAAAACAAAATTTATTTCAACGCCGATAGCATAAAAAAAAATCGTGTTGAAAGTTTGGTAAAAAATCGGGACGCTTGGGCGTTTATGGGAGAATACAAAACAAAGAAATATAAAATAATACAATTTTGATGAAATAAAAAATTTCCATGACGAGGAAGAAGAAAGACATTCGGGATCGATTACTACACGTACCAGAACTAACTCGTTCATACACTGAGATAAAAAATTATTCAATTTGAGAGCATGCATTTACTTTTAAATCAAAGTATTGTTTCAATTATTTATTTGTTGAATCAAGGCAATCACTGTTGATTTGAAAACATATTTTCACGAATCTATTACTTCATTATATTAGACTCTCAATCAATTAGATGCATGATAGATTTGATTAAACTTTTATTGATTGCATTTTACATTTATCGCATGAAAAACCTGAGATTATTTGAATCTACAAAACGACTTCAATACGAGATTGCTTTTTTTGAAAAAAATATTTTCTTGCAATAAATTTACCATTATTTTGTTTCTAAAAATATTCTTCTCAAGAATATCTTCTTGAATTTATTAAAAATTTATGAAATTGACTGAAATAAATTGACCAAGTAAATATATGAGGGAACCAATCTAATATGTTTTGGCGAATAATAAAATAAATGATTTTTTCGCTTCAAAATTACATTTTATTTATTCTAGTACATTTTTTTCTCAGTGTACAAAAACATGCGGTTGCACGTAGTCATTCGACTCGTTCCAACTTATACAATAATTACGAGTATGAATTAAATAATGAAAGTGTTTGAGCAAGAGCGTGAAATTGAGTGAGAGAGAGAGAGAGTGAAGAGTAGCGAAAATTTTAGAGAAAGAAAGGAAGAAATGAGCGGACGCGAGCCAGGAGGAGAGAACTTAGGGGATGAAAGAGTTTTTGAACGAGAGCGCGAAATAAAGTGAGGGCGGGTGAGGAGGAGCGAAAAAATTCAAGAAATCGAGTGAGGCAGAAATGGGGGGGGGGGGGGGAAGAGAGAGCGTTCTCAACATGGAATAGCATTATCAAGCATAATCATTCGATTCCATTCCCTTTTTGTATATTCACCAAATCCTTATATAAATTATAACTAGAAAAGAATTTCTTTATTTTCGTATAACAACATATTCCGTCAAAAAACAAAAAATTTTCAAAGATTTTTTTTTCAGATTCATCAATCATTTTTATGTAACTTTTATTGCCATATTCCTAGTTTTCAAGCTTTATAGATAAGGTATTTTTTTTTCTAATAGGCGTCATCTTGCACGTTGCTCGGACAATTCTCAAAACGAGAATGTGCAATCATCGGATACTACTGTAGGAGCTTTAACAGGGGCTAATATAAATATAAACAGCCAGGTCGATGATGCTGAATGTACCACAGCACCAGGTTGCATCCGGATCGTTCAAGATGTAACTCTGAAATCAGGTAAGATCGTTGTTCGGGGTTCGTATCACCAAGGCGATGATGTTTTTATGAGTGATTCTCGAGGCAAACAGTGTACAGCAATGGCTGCAGCGGCTATTGCAGCGGTACACGTAGTCCACCCTTCTTATTGGAACGCAGATATTGTGAACGATGTTTTATTTGCGGGTGACAAGATTTTTAGAATCGCAATAACAACTCGAGCCGAGGTCGATGTGGCAAAACGTTATTCAGAATTTTTAGCTTCTCAGGAATTACCGAACACGGTTGATGTTTTATCAAGGGAATGTAGAATAACGTTGGGACAAGAAATATTTGGCCACCGTCAAATCGATAATGAATCAGATGGTTTCCCAAATTTGGAGAAGGCTCTTGATTTATTCTTCAGTGGTGGCACCGCGAACGAAAAGCCGGAGTCCATTGCTGCTATTTTGACGTGTAATGGGATTTCGATTGCCGTTTTCATGCTTGATGGTCTTCTTTGGTTATTCGACTCACATTCCCGAGACGAGCTTGGAAAAGTTTGTCATGAAGGCAAAGCTTGTCTCGTTGGCTTCACCGATTTACATCATCTTTTGGAAACGGTCATCGAAAATTTACCGAAAAGTAATGTCACAGATCCATTCGGAGATCAATACATGCTAACACCAGTCAGTATCGACGTCAAATTTCCAGTCGCCACCGCCATTGTTGAAAAGGAGATGGAGGTCAACATTGCGTCGTATAAAGGCGCAATACAGGCTCCCCCCGAATCAACGTTCGGCCCATCCCATTACACGGAAATAGAAATCAAACTCGCTGGGAAAAGTGATATTGCTGTGAATACACGTATGAGGACGGATGATGAATTATCTACGCTGCAGGAGCTTGAACGCATTTTAGAGGACGAGCAGTCCATTGAAACTCACAGTTTGATACAGAGCAGTTCGCCCGTCGAAGAATTTCAATCTTCGGATGATGCCAGAAGAGGAATCTACAATCTAAGATATATTTGGAATGAGCTTCACAGTAGCTTCGACAACCACTCAACAATGTTTGAGTGTAACTTTTCAAATATAATTTTCGTAAGTTCTCGCCGATCTGGAATGATCCATACTTTGAGATTTAAATGTTCCATGTGCAATTACGAAGTTGACATAGTGAGTGAACCAAGAGGTGATGACCGATTGGAGGCCAATAGTGGAATGGTTTTAGGTTCTATTGTGAATGGCATTGGATTTTTTCAAGCAGAAAGCTTTCTAGCTGCAATGGATATTCCATGCATGGCCGAATCAACTTATCAACGATACCATGAATCCGTCCTGGCCGGTCTGGAAGAAACTGCTGTTCTTGAAATGAAAAAAGCTGGAGAAGAAGAACGTGTATTGGCAATTGCGCGGGGAGATCTCTTTTCAGGAATTCCGCACATACCAGTGATTGCTGATGGAAGTTGGTTGAAACGATCATATGGTTGTGCCGGGTATGATTCATCCTCAGGTACTGGCGCCATCATTGGTGAACACACGGGTAAAGTTTTGTTCATTGGAATCTGAAACAAGTTTTGCTCGGTTTGTAGTCTTGCTTCCAGCAAAAACAGAGAACCTTCAAGTCACAAATGTTTCAAGAATTGGGGTAGCAGCCAGAGCTCTTCCAGCATGGAAGCTGATGCAATTCTAGAGGGGTTCAAACTAAGCATAGATCAACACGGGCTTATCTACTCCATCCTTATTGCCGATGGTGATAGCAGTGTTTTTAATAAAATCTGTGAAATGGCACCGTACAGAGAGTACGATGTGAATGTAAAGAAAATTGAATGCCGTAATCATATGTTTCGGAACGTTCGAAAAAATCTTATGAAAATCGTAAATTGCGGAAAGTTGGGTCGATTAAAATCGGTAGTTAAGAACAACATGGAAAACGTCATACGCTGTACAAGTTCGGCGATTGAACATCGGTTGAATGGAATTAGTACATGGGCAGAAAAGATAGTTGTACTGAGAAAAGATATCATGAATATACCGAGTCATGTATTTGGAGACCATGAAAAATGTACAGGTACCGGTTATTGCGATGTTAACAGACCAACCGATATCAAGAAAATGGAACAAAATTATGTGGACGCTTTGAAAAAAATTGGGAAATTCGGTGACATTGAAGATTGCGTTCGGCGTTTGGCGGATAATTGTGATAGCTTGCTGCACGGTGTCAATAACAACGCAGTTGAAAGTTTTCATAACATTATTGCCAAATTTGTAGGTGGTAAACGCATTCACTGGGGAAAACGTGTCTCATACAACGCTCGCGTCTCTGGCGCTGTCGTGCAATGGAATTCAAAGCGAACGATGACTTCATTTTTAGAGTCTACGAATAAAAAACCATCTCCATTAGTTTCCGCGTTAGAAGAACGACGAATCCTTTTGAATGAACAGAGACAACGTCGAATAATGTCTGGGAACTATAGTTCTAAGAAAACGATGTGCAAACCATCTGTCCCGGACAAAGATTACGGCCCGCAAGCAGAAAAACCAGATTTGGACAAAGCCACTTATATGGCAGAGTACTGCAGACACATGGAAAAATTGGCGGAGTTCAAGGAAAAACGCGAAGAAATAGAGAGAGAAACAGTGCTTCAAAGCGATAGTTCTCTTTGGCAATCCATCCGACGAAAATTGGTTACTGCTTCAAACTTTGGATGCATTTGTCTCATGAAAGAGTATTCATCCTGCTCGAATATTATCCAACGACTTATATATCCCAAAGAGTTAGGCCATATAGCTTCTATACGATATGGTAAACAAAACGAGGCGGTTGCAATAAAAACTTTAGAGCAACATTGCGGATTAAAAGTCGAGCAGTGTGGGTTATTCGTTGATGCCGCAATCCCAGGTTTAGGGGCAACTCCTGACGGTCTTGTTGGCGAAGATGTAATCGTTGAAATCAAATGCCCTTATTCGGCTAGAAATTGTACGATTACTGAAGCTGTGGCAACAAAAAAAGGAAATTTACATCGGGTATTCACTAGTGTAAACATGGATCAGATTAATCCGCAACATGAATATTATTATCAGATACAAGGGCAACTCCACGTGACGCAAAGACACCGTTGTATCTTCATGATGTGGAGCCCTCATGATTTCGTCATAATTGAAGTTGAAAAAGATGATGTATTCTGGAAAACGAAAATGGAAAAGAAACTGGTGGACTTTTATGAGAACTGCGTGATTCCAGAAATCGTTGATCCTAGACATGTAAGATCTATGGCCATAAGGGATCCTCCACATGTATTGGATGCCATAGCAAAACGAGGCATGACCAAAGGCGTTCGTAAACGTACTTCACAAAATATTGCAGTTACAGTCGATTATGGATGTCCGAAGGAAATGGATATACAGGAATTTGAAACCTGATCCTGAACGGGATTCGCGTTCCACACGTGTAACTAACCTTCAGTGGTTGCACTGCGCTTTCAGAGGTATTTGAGGTTTTTCTCAAGTATGGTATTTCTTTATGAAATACATAATTGATGAACTTCTCGATATATGATATTCGGGTACATGATCATAATAGCGGGGGCATTGTAATTGCAAACATCTTGAGGTTTTCGCGTTTACGGTGTTCCGTGCTGGAATCCATACCCGATGAGCCTCTGATTGTATAAAAGTATTCTATTGCAACGTAACCTATCTTTTGACATATTTGAGGTTTTCGCGAGTACGGTGCTCCATGCTGGAGTCTGTACTTGATAAATCTCAAACTTCATAGAAGCATTCGATTGCAACAAAAGCTTTACGACTATAAGTAATTGAGGTTTTCGCGAGTACGGTGCTCCAAATGTTGGAGTCGGTACTTGATGAACCTCAAACTTCATAGAAGCATTCGATTGCAACCAAAGCCTTATGTCTTTATGAATAATTGAGGTTTTCGCGAGTACGGTGCTCCATGCTAGAGTCCGTACTTGATGAACCTCAAACTTTATAAAGGCATTCAATTGAAAAAGAAGGAACACAGCTTCAGAAATAATTGTGGTTTTCGCGAGTACGGTGCTCCATGCTGGAGTCCGTACTTGATGAACCTCAAACTTCATAAAAGCATTCGATTGCAAAAAAAGCTCTATGACTTTAGAAATAATTGAGGTTTTCGCGAGTATGGTGCTCCATGCTGGAGTCCGTATTTGATGAACCTCAAAATTTATAAAAGCATTCGATTGTAACCAGAGGTATATTACTTTAGATATAAAGGAGGTTTTCGCGAGTAAGGTATTCCAGTCTGGATTCCCTACTTGATGAACCTCTGACTATATGCATTCAATTACAGCATCGGAATAAGTAGAGGGCCTTCGTGAGTACAGTGCCCCATTCTGAAAGGCTGTATAAAAATGAAGTCTGCAACTAAAAGCTGTTTCATTTTGCAACTCATACTTGACAGAACTTGGTTGTCTTTCAAAGGCTTTCAAGTTTGTTATAAGTCATGCGATAAATAATGAAATATGAATGTTAGAGGACCGCTATGAAATGTATAAATAGCGGGGGTGGTGGAGGGTCTCTATACATTGACATTCAATGATTTTATATTTCAGGTACGGTTGAAAGAGTTATTACCGGTGTCTGCGAACACAGCTGTAAGTTTTTTTATTCAGAATGAAGCACTCGGTTTTTGTCGCCAATATTTATCTCAAATCTGTTAATTGATATGTGCAGGAGCTCACGTTGATGCTTTCTGAGACCGTTCGGGACAGTAAATGACCATGATCTTCATCGTTTTCTGCATTGGCGGCTGGTAGCTGTACGCTGGGTAATAAGCCAGAAGATATTGTTATTATTTTTTTATTAAAAGATATAAACTATTGTCAAAATTAAATTGGTTACTCAAATAAATGATATTTCTTTTCAGAGGGTGGATCATAGACCTCATCGCCTTCAGTTTGTTTCAAGAACAGTTGAGATGCTCAAACAAAAAGGTCTCGTTAGAGTCATGTTCAGTTGACTCCCTGTCTAAAACAAATGTAAAATGACCGACAAAAAAAATCCAAAGGGAGTCGTGGGATTCTGAAAAAATCCCGAGCTTCGAGGACTTTGAAATTTTTCGAAAATTGCAAAAATCGAAAAAATGTCCTCCCACGATCGGTCACAAACACGTTTCATTCGATTCTGAATCGAATGAGACATACGTGTGGAGACCGAAAAAAAAAAAATTTCAAAGGGAGTCGTGGGACTCTGACGAAAGTCAGAGATCCGGGGACTTTGAAATTTTTCGAAAATTGCAAAAATCGAAAAAATGTCCTCCCACGATCGGTCAAAAACACGTTTCATTCGATTCTGAATCGAATGAGACATACGTGTGGAGACCGAAAAAAAAAAAATTTCAAAGGGAGTCGTGGGACTCTGAAAATAACCATGAGCGGACTACGGCGACGGGTCGAAATCGTGCTTCACTCGAATCAAGACGAAAGCAACAGCTGTTCGTTTTGCGTCTTCGTCGCACGCATTTGGTTCGGAGTCAGCTGTCAAAATCAATATCCTGCAATACCAGCATTAGTTTTTCACTTCAGTTGAAATGTGTACCGCTAGGCGCGCTAGTATAGATTCGTGACTAGTTCAGGCTTTTTCCACGTGAGGCGCTACCCTCGATTTTGAGTTGGTCACGTGAGCTCGATGACTCTTAATATTTATTTTGTTAAAACTTGTGGTATACTAAACCGGTATAAAAGCGGCCGCGTAAATGTAGACTATGATCTGTGCGTGCTAAAAAATATAAAAAAATGCGCGATGCATATGTCAACGAAACTTTTCAAGATTTCATTATTTCGTTCGATTGGAAATAAGTGTCAACTGAGATAATCTTTCAATTAAACCAGAGTTCGCGGAATATTGTCCAGTGTAAATATATCATCAGTTGCGTGATAACATATCATATGTAATAATGTAGGTCATATATACGAGTTCCCTTTGATAGCTGTGTGGTAACCACGGTCTTGTATACAGGTCTTGCAACGAAGCCCAATTTCAATGGTGAGCGATTGTCACGTTAATGTCATAAGTTTTCTTTCGCGTCAACGCCGCTATATGTCGTTGCTATCGATGAGTGTGGTGCGCAGTGTACATCGCGCATGCCAGTGCTCCACAAGGTTTCCACAATAAGCGTCTAGCAACTGTCGCGTACATTGCCGTTTTGGTTTTATTTAATCATTTTAATGTCGTTTTGTTGAGTAATAGGAATGAGTAAAAAAAATGTGCTATTTGATATTTTTGGAAAATTAATGTTGATGAAATTTTATTTATGCAACTATTAAATATTCTTACTGCTTCCTTCGTTTATTTTAACATTGATTATCTGAAAACCCTATGAATCCAACTCTAGTTTCCTTTCCTTGATTGTGAGTACTGAAAAAAATGTAGAAATCAAGATACTTTTGTTCTATTCCGAGAGAAAAGTCAAATATTATTTACTAAGCTTTTCTTGAGTTTAAATCATTGCAAAAAAAAATTACACGTACTGAGGATCGAACTCAAGACCTTCGAATAATAGAAAAGCTTTATACCAACCTAACTACAATATCTTTACGAAATATAAGTAGTCTTTTAATATTTAAGTAATTTTGCCACGCTTGAGGTCAAATATTAGACTTGCCGGTTTGTTCGGCTAGTCTATTATCTCATTTGTTTTATGATAATTACCTACATTCTTAAACATAAAAGACAAATCATAAATTTCCATTATAAAAAACTTGTGTCCTACTTGTATATAATAAACACAAGTCCACGTGTGAATAAAACAATACGAGCTAGGCGCATGCGTTACATAAGCACACTCCTCGATCGTCATGCCTCTCGCGGCCGTAAATTGAAAAGGAGAAGCGCAACCATTAAGCTGACATCCCCCACTACCGTTGTTGCAAGACCTGTATACAAGACCGTGGTGGTAACGAACCGGCCGGGGTTTGACGTTACGAAGTGCGGGACAAATGTAACAAACGTTCGCATAGTTAGTGAATAATATAAATAAGGCAAATCAGTTTATCAAAAATAGGTCTGGAAGTTGTAAGAAAAAATGTTCGTCAACCTATAACGTCAAATTTTCTTTTTGCGATCTGAAATATTATGGTTGATATTTAATAAAACAAGAACACACAGAACTGTTAGTATATATAATGTGAGAAACTCCAATCGAATAAATGTTTGCTAAGTTTTTTCTTGTGTCATCATTATTTTTGAATATTCCCATATTTTGCTTCCTATTGAGTTTGGCTCTGCTCTATCCGATCCTTGTTTTGACTCCATCGGTTTGCAGCGGATGGATACATATTATTAATTGGTTTCCTAATATGTGTCCTATGATTTTCTAATATTTCTTCATGCTGATTGTGGTAACGTAATTCAAGTGGTTTCCGACTATGATCATCAATCGCACATTTTGTATATTTGATTCTCAAAACAGTTTCTGGTGTTGATATAAGTGTAGTTATACTTTTTCCACCTGGTCTGTCGAGTAATAAATTTTGAAACTTGTTCCAAAAAGTCTTTGGATGTTTTTTTTGCTGATAGTATGAAAAGTTGAATCTTCGGAATGCGGTAGGCAAACACAAATTTTGACAACAATACTTATGAAATAACGTGTATGTTGAGTATTCCTACTCCGCAAACTGCAAATGTGGAATTATTGGTGAAAACATTCATTACGATATGTCTACAGTTGCTCAGTTTTGGATGCGATTGAGTATAATGCCTGCCAAAATCATGGAAACCTACAGAATTTCTAAATGTTATGTGCGCTATGTCATTTTAATGTAACATCATGACTTTGAACAACTTTTCACTATAATACTATATAGATTTGGATCATTGAAATACAGCAAAAATCTGCAAACTATAAAATTTATATACTTTGCCATTCATTTTACTTTCTGACTCTCGTTGCAACATAAATATGAAGTGAAAAATTCATTAGAAAAGTCTTCAGTTGCTCATTTATGCTTTGAAATTTGATTTGAAATTGCTGTTTTCCAAACTCATTGCGCAGATACATTGAATTGCAGCAGATAGCTGCGAACTTTAAAATTTCTGTGGATAAATATATGTGCTAAGTATCACCTCCTATCTTTAAATATGGTAATATTGAGTATTCTCACTTTGCAAACTGCAAATGTGGAATTATTAGTGAAAAGATTCATTACGCTAAGTCTACAGTTACTCAGTTTTGGATGCGATCAAATATAATGCCTGCTAACATCCATGGGAACATACAGAATTTCTGAATACAATGTTCGCTATGTAATTTCAACGTAACATCATGACTTTTGCCAACTTTTCTCTATAATACTATAGATTTGGATTATTGAAATACAGCAAAAATCTGCGAATTATAAAATTGATATACTGTGTCACTCATTTTACTTTTTAAAACTAACTGTAACATATATATGAAGTAAACACTCATCACAGAAGTCTTCAGTTACTCATTTATGGATAGATTATAAATTGCTGTCTTCAAAATTTATTGCGCAGATACATTGAATCGCAGCAGATACCTGCAAACTCTGAAATTTCTGTGCATAAATATGTGTGTTAAGTATCACCCCCTATCTTTGATTATGAGAATGAGTAATAGAACTTGGTTTAGTAAGTTTTAAAGTATTTCTTTTTAAATACTATTGAAGTTTGTATTACTGCAGTATGAAGCGAATACCTCCAAACTTTCATATTTTTGTGTCGCAGCATGTGTGCCAATCATTTAAATTCTTTACTCCAACCGTAACATGTAATTTCAAAAATTCATCACAAACGTCTTCAGCTTCTCTAAATTCCTAAATTTTCCGTTTTCTATTTTATTCTGAGTTTTTATATTTCTAAATTCATTTTTAAATTCTCCTGAAATTGTTTTTCTCCAAAACCAATGCGCAGGTACCTTAAACGTCTTTGAATTCGGTTGCTCTGTTGAATTAAGTACGCTCAGTTTTTTTTGCTTCTTTGAGTTCTGAAATAATAAATGTTTCCGGGTGCCTTTTTTCTGCAACTATCAAACTGGATAATTGGATCTCAGCGGCCACTTGCAAACTTTGGAAATATATTTCATCGGGGACACGTTTTGAATGACACGAAAATGTCTAGATTCAGAATGCAAAAGCAACATTTAAAAAGGGCCAATTCTGTTGGATATGTTGTGTCTTGAATTTGATGTATCTTTCCTCTTTTCCTTTCTTTTTCCTAACGTTATCAGCCGAAAATCATATCTCGGCCCGCAACACGCATTGCTCCATGCTCTTGAGTTCCCAATGGACGAAACATATTAGAAGACAAGGAGAAAAATCACAAAAGTCCAAGACTAAACCTCTATCGAAATATTTTCAGTACAATTTCGACGAAAAATAGGTCTTTTTTCGTGAAAACCAACGTTATACGCCGAAAATTATAAACAATTCATAGAAATTTAAACTAAAATCTTACAGTCATCTGAACATAAATAAGGATCTTTTGAGAAAAAAGACGTGATATCAAACCATAAGCTTCCCCTAGGGAAAAAAAAGGTTGGGACAAGTACATTGATGGTCCCTCGTTTGCTGATAATTCCACCCATAAAAAAAACTTTAAAAAAAATTTTTTTTTAATTGTAAAAAAAATTATTTCATAAAAAAAATTATTATTATATATTTTTTAAAGTGTCAAAAGAATCAAATAACAAGTAAAAAATAATAAACCGAAAAATCGCCCTTGAAATCATTTTGGAAACCGATGCCTCATTCTTCTTATTTGATTCGAACAGCTAAATCAACTGAAAAAAACTCCATCTGATTTACGTGCGGTATTAAAATTTATTATATTAATTCGAGGCCAAGTATTTTCTAATGAATTGAAAAAAGTTACCATTTGAATTACGTGCAGCATTAAAATTTATGATATCAATCGGTGGACAAGTATTTTATTAGTAAATCCAAATTTTGACATTATTAAATTCTTCTAAGAAGCTTTTAAATCCAAAAAAATCACATGAAAGCTAGTCATTTCTTACTCTATGGTGGCAGAGACTTATACGAAAATCGATTCTTCTCAGACTTTCAAGATCCTCTGGTATTATTCACAAAATTCGACGTCGATTGGATCGATACAAATTATGTTTAAATATGTGTTAAAAGTACTTGTCCGGCCCATCACTATTCATTCAATAAAGAATCAATCATAAAAAAACGAAATGGCACGGCAGAATCTCGTTAAAAGTTTGTTGAAATGCGATTCACTATTAATTTAATGTTCTTAATAATAGTATAGGTTAGTTCTTATTCCGAATGGAACTCGTTCGCTGGAAGAATAAGTGGGAAGTAAAAATTGCCGTCATCGAATGTAAACTGCAGAGTTATTTTGGAAGCTTGAACATATACATTATGTACAATTTTTTTCATTTATCGATGCACAATAATATCCCTTCTATATTGCAGAATAATTTGTTTCCGTTTTTTATTAAATTAGTGCAATTAAGTAAAAATTACTTGAAGATAATTCTCTCAATTCCCTCTGCATGAATACTTGTGATCCATCAGTTCTAGACAAGCCCTGACTTTTATTTGGATAAACAATTTAAACGGAAAGTGATGGGCCGGACAAGTACTTTTAACACATATTTAAACATAATTTGTATCGATCCAATCGACGTCGAATTTTGTGAATAATACCAGAGGATCCTGAAAGTCTGAGAAGAATCGATTTTCTTATAAGTCTCGCCACCATAGAGTAACATATGACTAGCTTTCATGTGATTTTTTTGGATTTAAAAGCTTCTTAAAAGAATTTAATAATGTCAAAATTTGGAGTTACTAATAAAATACTTGTCCACCGATTGATATCATAAATTTTAATGCTGCACGTAATTCAAATGGTAACTTTTTTCAATTCATTAGAAAATACTTGGCCTCGAATTAATATAATAAATTTTAATGCCGCACGTAAATCAGATGGAGTTTTTTTCAGTTGATTTAGCTGTTCGAATCAAATAAGAAGAATGAGGCATCGGTTTCCAAAATGATTTCAAGGGCGATTTTTCGGTTTATTATTTTTTACTTGTTATTTGATTCTTTTGACACTTTAAAAAATATATAATAATAATTTTTTTTATGAAATAATTTTTTTTACAATTAAAAAAAATTTTTTTTTTAAATTTTTTTTATGGGTGGTAGATATATATTCTCAAATCTCAAACCATTTGGATGTACTAGGAGCGTGAGTAAGGCATTCGTTTTTCCACAATTCGAGGGGCCACAAAATACGGCTCGAATGCTGTTAGGTAGTAAGTTTCCATGACGCTTCTTCACACTACCCGCTCCAACAATAAATTCATCGAAATTTATTACGGGGAGTTGACTGCTCGAAACTTGTTTCTTCGACTTCATCTCGCATGCGACTGATTGAAAAAATCATATAAATACAACTTTATAATGTTGGAATAGTCAGTCGAGTTGTGACCACTGCAGAGTGATGATTGTACATGATAAACCTGGTAAAGGTTTGGTAAACAGTATAATCAACAATCTCCCCGTGGAACTACATCTACCGGGCTATCAATATTGTGGACCTGGTACGAAATTGATCAAACGTCTTGTTCATGGTGATCCTGGTATAAACGCGCTGAACGCTGCTTGTAAAGAACACGATATCGCATATTCAAAAAATCGTGAAAACTTGGAAGTACTTCATCTGGCGGATAAAATTTTGGCTGAACAAGCCTGGCAACGTGTAACCTCGAAAGACGCAAGTCTTGGTAAAAGAGCAAGTGCTTGGGCCGTGACAAACATTATGAAGGCGAAAAAGAAATTTGGTCTAGGTATGAAAGGAGTGACGAAAAAGACCAAAAAAAGTGTTTGCCTGAAAAAAATCATCAGTGCTGCAAAGAAAGCCATGATTCGTAGTGGTGACCTCCGTGAAATCGTCATGTCAGCATTGAAAGGTGCGCGTGCCAGTGTTAAAGGTGTTAAAGTACGCACGCCTCGGGTTCTACCTGTACCTCGCAAAATCGGCGGTTTATTGCCCTTCCTCGTACCCATCTTTGCCGGCCTTATCGCCGTTGGTGCACTGTCTGGTGGAAGTGCTGCAATAGTCAAAGCTGTAAATGCTGCTCAAGCGGCTAAAAAGGAATTGGAGGAAAGTAAACGTCACAACCGAACACTCGAGGCCATCGCTTTGGGTAAAGGTTTACATCTGAAACCATACAAACAGGGTTTGGGTCTTTACCTCGGGACAAAAAACGTATAATCACGCTACCACATCAACCACTCACCGACATCGATCTGCTAAAGTATGCGAGAGCCATGAAAATTCGTAACTTTCGTGGCGTTTTCATGCGTGACACTTTACCTGAAAATGGACCACTCAAGCAAGAATCAGCAATCGTGAATTTGGATGAAAATGTGGACCCTGGGACACACTGGGTTGCATATAAAAAGACTGCGCAACGAATCACATACTTTGATAGTTTCGGCAATCTCCCACCTCCACCCGAACTCATGAGATACTTCAATGTTGGTAGCGTAAAATACAATTATAAAAAGTATCAGAAATACGATACAATAATATGTGGGCATTTATGCTTGAAATTTTTGTGTGGACAACTAAATCGACGAGACAATTATGCACTATATAAATGAGGACTATGGAGCTGCGTGTTTAGTTCTAAATCTGCGATCATCATGGATGGTAGTTTGACGATCACCATTACTGGATCATCCTCCATACTCGAGGCACAATTTTTTCCACCCATCGAACTATCGCCCGACAAAAATTATACTCTTGGACTCGTCGAGCTGCTCACATTCAATTCGATTCCAAATATCGACATTGGTTGCAATGAATTTCACGTTGGAAATCATGTGGTGACCATTCCAATGGGCAGCTATGAAATTGAAGATATTGAAAAATATTTGAAAACTGAGTTGGCATCTAAAAACATACAAATTCAGCTTAAGCCGAATAATTATATGCTACGCAGTAAAATTGAGTGCAATCAATCGATTGATTTTACATCCAAAAATTCGATTGGACCTTTGCTGGGTTTTACGTCGCGTCGATTGGAGCTCAATAAAAGATATGTGATATGTGATAAGTGAACGCCATTCGAGTCAAGTGTAACATAACCACTGGTGCATACATCAACGGGCGAAAAGTTCACACAATTCACGAATTTTTCCCATCTGTACCGGCCGGCTATAAAATCATCGAAGTACCGTCGAGCGTCATTTATCTACCAATCACAACTCGTCGCATTGACAATATACAGCTTCGTATTGTCGATCAAGACGGAGATTTGATCAATTTCCGCGGTGAAGTCATCACCATAAGACTTCATATAAAATCTCAATGGGCATAATTTACAATCATCGTATTGGCAATATTAATAAGCCAACATGGGATCGCGAAAGCAGTCGTCGATCAACGCTCAAAGAGCTAACACCTCAAAACCTTCTGCTATTGAAGAGTTTGGGTCTCAAAATTCGTGGAGTTCGCGTGTGAGAAATTATCTGCTTTGCTCGTTGTGCATCTGCTGCCTTCAATGGAGGAAAAAATCGTAAACATCCAGACACCCGTCATGTTTGACGAATCCATCATACATTATGAGGTTCATGCTCATCAACCATACGCATCGTCAACATACAACAATAGTGATGAAATACGTATTTCAATATTAGCTGCAACGAGCCTCGTCAACAATGCCATTTGTCATTTATTCGAGGAAGTGCGTTATGAACTTAACGCAGTTGAAATCGATCGTAATAAAAATGTTGGAATCACATCTCTCATCAAAGGATATACATCTCATTCGTCGGCGAGAAGTGCAATGCTTGAGAACACCAGTTGGCTCGATGTTGAGGAAACAAATTGTAGACGTAGGAGGCAACTTTGACGTATGCATACCACTGAGCCTGCTGCTGGGATTTGCTGAAGATTATCGAAAAATGGTGGTGAATGCAAAGCACGAATTGATTTTGACTAGATCACGTTCCGATGATAATGCCATAGTTCAACCAGCCGCTGAAGATTATAAAATTACACTACGGAAAATTGAATGGCTCGTTCCATACGTCACCGTGGCGGATAAACGGAAAATTCCATTGCTGAAATTCATCGCCAAAGATACCCCAATTCCAATGAGTTTTCGTACGTGGGAATTGTATGAATATCCAATGTTACCGGCGACATCGAAACACGTGTGGTCAGTCAAGACATCAACGCAGCTGGAAAAACCTCGATATGTGATCCTGGCATTCCAAACAGGACGAAAGAATAATAAGAGGCAAAATGCGAGTAATTTTGATCATCGCAACGTTACTGATGTAAAATTATACTTGAATTCACAATGCTATCCTTATGGTAATATGAATTTGAATATAGAACAAAATCAGTATGCAGCACTGTACGATATGTATACAAACTTTCAACCGATGTACTACAATAAGGAGGCCGAACCATGGCTTACAAAAGCGGATTTTCTCAAATTTGCACCTCTCATTGTGATTTACTGCTCGAAGCAGAACGATTCTCTCAAGTCTGGACCTGTTGATGTGCCCCTCGAATTTGAAACAAGCACAAATATTCCAGCACAAACATGCGCATACTGCCTCATTCTACATGATCGCATCGTTGAATACAATCCTGTGAGTGGTGGGGTGAGAAAATTAGTATGAAACCGTACCATCAACTGCTTCAGCCAACAGTCATCATGGATTTTGTCATCGATCTACAAGGCTTCAAAGGACCCATCAATGAGTTTATACTCAAAGAAATTTCAATCATTCGTGCGGACGTGAAGAATGCTGAACCTCTCACACTTTTATTCGCACTACCGTATGCATGGGATTCTCTGCCGACAAAGTATAAAACGACAAACAAATGGCTGGAACGTAATTTCCATGGATTATCATGGGATTTTGGTGTAATACCATACGATGCTGCAAGAGGAATAATTCAAACTATCTTACGCGGCGCTCATACCATCTTCGTAAAAGGCGGCGAAAAGTCTTTATGGCTGACGAACTTTTTGGATCTGTCAACGGAGATTGTCGATTTGGAGACTTTGGACTGCCCATCGTTGAAAAAACTGCCGAAAAGTCCATCGAAATGCGACCATCATACTGACCAATCAAAATTCAATTGTGCAACGATGAATGTAAAATCTTTGAAAAGCTGGTTATATGTATATCATGCATTGTGCAAACGAGGGATTTTTGAATAAGCAAAACATTTTTTTTCCATATATGAGTGTGTTTTTTTTTTTAATTTTATATAATACTCTTCCTCATCCTCCTCCTCCTCCTCTTTCAACATTACTCACACTTCATCGAAGATTTACATATACTATTTACATTTCTTCTATTTGTTGAGAAACATTAAACTTCTCTTTGACAAAATTTGATGGCCTTCAAATCGCCACCGAGATACTTCATATAAAGTTCCCCGTTATGAGCTGTTTCCAGGAGTTTCTTGAATGTAGCAGGATGCTGATCGAATGCCGTTACGACTCGTGGCGGCAGGAATATGTTGAATTCATTCTTGATTTCGGCAACGTATCTTTTGCCCCACTTGGTGTTTGCGATCCTGACATCCGAGACGAGATATTCCCCATCGACTTCGAGCTCGTTCAACTTCTTAGTAGGAAGATATTCGGACTTTGCGATGATGTCGTTTATTGCGGCGTTTTTTTGAGATTTTTCCACAAAGAGCAAGTCTTGACTCAACTTTATGAAAATGTGAAGTGATGCTTTTTTCTTCTGGACTCTGCTATTTGTAGTTTTTCCATCTATCCCTACCCCAAAACTGAATCATCCCCTTCCACACGTTTTCAAACAGGTTCAAACGTGATCTATATTGTAATCGATGCAGTCTCCTCCGGTGGTTCTCTTTTCTGTACCGGCTCAGACGGGTCATCTCTTTGATTCCGCCGACATTATGAACACGTGCATTCTAAACTTGATCGAACACGTTTTGAACACCTGCATTCTAAACTTGTTCAAACACGTTCGGGCCTTCGCAACATTTCCAACAATGTCGTCGTTGAGGAGCAGGACCGTCAATATGATCATCCATCGACGATACGTTCCAATGTTCAACGCAACGACGTAACAATGCAATCTCTCTATCACATTTGTAATATTCTGGTAAACGATCCCACAGGATATCTGTATATTCACTAAAACATTGTTTAAAGACGGTAGGAGATATAATTTGGAGCTCCTCCGATGTCATTTCATAGGGATTTTTTATGCGTAGAGTCGTATAGATATTCACAAGTCGTTCCATTATGTGACACTTTTCACAATCTCGACGTTTAGGTCTACAAGAATCAATATGCGTATGTAGCCAGGGTTGATTAAAATGATCGTAGCATAATTGATATGATTACCCTTCACTATCACACTGCAAATACTTGGGTAAACGATTCCATAAAACAGGAATGAATGCACTATAATACTTCAAAAGCAAAGCTTTCGGTAATGATTCAAGTTCATTTGCTGTTAATGCCAATGGATGTTTCGCCGGGTGGATAGCATACATACTTGCACACCTCTCCATCTCGACCTCGACTTCAGAAATGATCCCATTTTTTATTCCAATGTCTTTTAAATATTTCCCTCCCCACTTTCATCATTAGAATTTCCGTTCTACTACCCCAAATCATTTCATGATATATTTTTTAATATTCCGTCCCCCTAAAAACCCATTAAGTGATCAAGATAAATCTGGTTTGAGAAAAGTTGCGTAGGTGGGCATTTCCGTAGAAAGTTTTCGAAACACTTTTTTTCAGTGTCAGTAAATCTTAGTTAGTTACACCATGGCGGATATTCGACATACTTCGAATGTCATAAATTTGATTATGAATTTCATGGGTAGTTTGAAATGGTTGAAAAAAACTTCCGCTCCTTTTCGTTCCTCACTCGCAGGTCATTGCGGGTCCTTAGATTTTTTTCCCAGCAGTAGAAGTTTTTTTTTGCTGGAAAAGTTAAGTTGTACATTTTCTAATTTTGGTGGAAAGTCGTTGGAGGGGATTCAATGCTTGCTATTAGTTAAAGTGTTGAGAGTATGCAGAATCCTCCCTCTTTTTCTTTCTTTCTACGAAGAGTTAAAAGGACATTTTTTTCACGAGGAAAATCACTCTGCTCTCTACGTCTCTTCTGACTCATTGAAGTTTTGTTTCGAAGTTCGCGAAAATAAAAAAAATAGAAAAAATGTGTGCATTTGAAGTTATCGACCTCACGAATGAGGATGTTTACGAGCGCGAAATTGAAGTCATCGATCTTGAACCTAATGAAAGTACGAGTGCAGCTACGTTAGTTAGTGACGGCGATTGTGTTCACAACGAAATTCATATTGCAGATGAAGAAAGGGACGCGAATTGTGTAATGAGTGATGAAACGGAGGACGATTTATCGCTTTATGAAGGGCCTTTCGAGTTCCCCGATAGTGAACGGATTGCATCACCCAATTATGAAATTGGTGTGGATGAAGGTAATTCGCATCTAGCGATGATGCGGCAGCTAGAGTCGGTAGCAACCATTACACCGATGTCTCAAAGCTGTCGTATTCAATCGTATTACGCGGATGAACGGGACTACTTCGTGTGTGCGAGCTGTTTTATCCGCGACCCTGAAGTCTACGGGGTGGTGACTGCGCACTTCACGCACCTGCGAGGGGTTTATGACAGCCTGGATGACCGGTGGTGTAGTAACTGTGGGAGGCCGCTCTCCTTATTCATCGCTGATAGGATGTGCAGGATATGCATGAATTGATGGTGAGTGATTTTCATTCTTTAACGTTTTCTTTTTGTTGAATAAATTGAATAAAAAATTACGAATTTTCGATTTTTTTTTGTTGCAGGAGGCTCTTTATAATATGAATGTATATTATAAGAATACATATAACTATAAGATTTATAAGAATAAAAATAAGAATATAATATTGATAAGAATAATAATAATAAGAATAATAGTAATAATAAGCATATTAGTAATAATAAGAATAATAGAAAATGTAAGTAGTAATAGGAATAAATTAACAATTTGATCTAATGATGGATATTTAAAAAGTCTGCCCTGAATCCTCCAAAACGGTGACATTCACCCCCATCTTTCCATCTCTCTCTCTCTCTCTCTCTCCACTTAACCATCCACTTCCACACACCCTCGCAAGACATACCCACCACACTTCTCAGACCCTGCCCCGCAACACATCCCCTCCACACTCCTTAAACCCTGCCCCGCAGCAGTCCCCGCGCCGGTCCCCGCGCTTCCCCGTCCCCGCACGCCCCCTGAGATCCCATGGGTTAGACAATAACTCAATAACTCCCCTAGTTACTCTACTCAACTTTGAGGACAATGTCTCGTTACTTTTTGCTGTTTTCACACGACCTCGAAGAGCACCATACGTAAACCGCACCATTATGAAGACTGTCCTCAAACCGTCTTATTGGTAGATACAATTTCGGGGACTGTGCTCAAAGAAGCGAAAAGTCCTGAAACTAGTATGTACTCTAACGAAATGGTCCTTGAAATAGGGGATAGGTATATATATATTGTAACGGTACGTTTGTGCTTGCGCACACCGTCACGCCAGGATTCGAGCAATTCGATAATAAAGAAGAGCGGGCATGAAGGAAAAACAAAAGTAAAATGAAATTAGATTGAAATGACAAATGTTTTATTCAATTTTTAATTGTTTTAAACCAAATTACAAAAATAAAGGCTTTTTATTTGAAATCGAGTTTTTCCGCTTTATTTTAATCGCATGTAAAATTTTATTTCCGGTATTTTTCTCCACACAAAAAGAAAATAATTTTCGCAGAATTAATTATGATGAATTTCGCAATGAATTTAAGCTCGCTTTTATTTGAATAATGATAGTTTCGCTTGCAATAATAATAATTCAATAATTCTCGCCAACGCTGGTCTTGATAAATTTTTAATTAATTTCGTTTGATAATTCGATCATTTGATAATTTGATAATTGAGCTAAAATTCTTAGAAACTCACTTTTTGACTCTATACAATACAAATTGATTGTTCGAGTGGATTTCTTGCTGATCTCACTCTTTTGACTCGATATAATTCAAATAATGATTTTTAGTGAGTGATTTCGCTTTTGGAATAATTTAATTAACTCAAAATAATAAATAACTCGAAATTGTCTCGTTTTGAGAATAAAGAAAATTTGTTTGATTTTAATGATTTCTACTGAATTTGATCACCACTCAGAAAACAATAACTCATTGATGGAAAAGAATCCACCCAGAGATCTTGAGACAGAACGAACCCGAACTGTCCCGGCCCCTCTGGCGTGGAAAGGTAGGAGTCCTACCCAAGAATCTTGTGACCGAACGAAATCGAACGGCCACGGCCCGCTTGGATAGAAAAAGGATTGGAAATCTACCAGAAATCTTGAGACAGAACGGAATCGAACTGTCCCGGCCCTCCTGGATAGATCGGAAACTCTCACCTAAGAATCTTGAGTTCAAACGAAATCGAATGAACCCGGCCCTCTTAGCGTGAGAGAGGAAAGGTGTTATTCTGTTTGAATTCTGAGTGGGATAATAGCGATGTTATTTTGCTCTTTGTTTTTAGAGCTATTTTTGAAATGAGTGAAAATTCTATGTTTCTTTATTCTCGATTTTATGGCGAGTTCACGCGGCGAGATCCGGAGGCAAGACTGGCTTTTGGTTATGGCATGCGAGTCGAGCTCTCAGGGATTCGAGACGTGACTGGCTCCTAGCTCCTAGCGTGGCGAGATTCGATATGAGACAAGCTACCGGAGCTTCTGCGCTCGGGTTTTTATACTCTCCCGAACAAAGGAAATAATAATAATAACGCGCTTGGACTTTGTCCCTTACTCCAATTCGCTGCGCGACTTAATCTCGAACCAGGGACTCCCACTCTAAATTCTCTGATTGGTGCGCTAATTCCCCCGCGTGGGTCCCAATTGGCCGAGTCGAGCTGCAGTCACACTGCGCATGTGCGAGAATTTAATGAAATTTAATAAACTCAATTTTTATTGTTTTTATGCACAATTCGTATCTTTTTCAATTATTTTGTTATGATTTCTAACAAATTTCTAAACAATAACATTTTTATTTCATTTTAATTAATTATTTGCTCGTGACTGCGCCTATTGCACGTGCTTATGGAAAGTAGGTCATCGCGCATGCGCACTGTGCACTCGATCTCGCAAAGAGAAGTTTACTTAAAAATTTAAATAATTTTATCCTGAAATTTTCACCCATTTGCCTACAATACGTTTCTTTAACGATCCGCATCATTATTTTCAATAAGAAAGAGTTTGTTTAATTGAAATTGAATAAAATAAAGAATTTCACGAATCTAGGGAATTTTGTGGAATCGAAATTGAGTTGGCAGCGCTGAGCGCCTCGCTTCCCGAGCGCCGCTTCGCGAAGTGACAGTTTTTCAACATGGCCGCCGGTGTAAACACTCGTGCGTGCCATGTCGTCGAAATAAGTGTTTAAGAGTGTGTTTCGCTTCAATATATTGTACATTCATAGAGTCATGCTTTGACTCGATGATTAGGCTCGAAAGTAGGTTATGTTTCGGTTTTATTTTCGAAGAATAATATTTGAGAACTCAGAGAGTTTCGATCACACCATTGACATTTTTCACATCGAAGTTACTAGGACGTCCAGTTTTCGTAATATTATGACACCACACTATCACTTAAAATACATAAATAATAAAATAATAGATATGATATGCACTTCACTGGACGACGAACTTTTTTTAAAATTTATACCGAGTTTCGTTAATTTTCGTTATGTCGAAACTGCGTCTGTTTATTAATTACATACCGCACTTCGTTATTTCCGAAATAACGTTTGTTATAAATATATAAACTTTCGTAGAGTCTGAACGTAGTCGGTCAGGTAAAGTGCAAACGTTAGGCCCGCTACACACGGTCAATAATATTGCGCAATATAGGTGATTGCACAATATTATTGAACGTGTAGATGTAGTATTGAAATATTGCGCAATCGCGACTTGTCAACGATCAGAAATTGTCATTTTTCAATCCGACTAATTCTTTTTATCCTACAGTGATAAATGAATAGGGAACTATTAGCGGTAGTCAACTGCGAGCAATCGAAGATTAAAGAGAGGAAGTACGACTCCACAACAGAAATTCGACATAGATCAAGAGAAAAACTCGCATAACGACTATGCTATCGTTGTTAGGTGGATCAGGAGATTTTGATCAAAGCAATCGTTATATAATGAAGAATATTAAAGAAATTTCTGTCATCATAACTTTTTGCAATTGCAGATGTGCATTCGCGCTGGTCAACAAGAGTGCGCACAGTTCAAAATCGTCTGTGGTTTAAGGACGAAGTATATACTCATTTCAGCAATAAAAAAAATTGTCTGGGAGGCTGCACACAATCGATTCCAAATGATTTTAAAGGAATGACAATAACCGTGGAGAATTTGGAGATTTCGAGGTTTTCTTTATAAAACGTTTGCCATTGTTCATGATACACTGCGCTGCCGAGAGAGAGGGGGATACCGACGAGTTAGTTACGAGGTTCGCACAATCCACGGCTCGGGGCAGCACCTCCCGGCTCAATCGATATCCCAGCTCTCGCGCGATCGAGCGCGCACGCGCTGTTCCCGCTGTTCCCGCTCCGTGACTGCTCAGCTCGAACATTCTCGTTCAGTTCAATAAGCCGCCGTAGGGTGGCGCTTCAACAATCGGATTCGAGTCAGCCCTAAGTGCCGCTGGAGAAAATAAATACGGCACGGCTCGGATCAAAATCGAACCCTCTCTGGGCTAGAATACGACAAGTATTGCTCAACGAGATTACTTATTGCCTAGCTAGTGCTAGCATTACCATTCACAACGGCAGTCTCACCAGTCGAGACCGATCCGCCAGCGTGGAAGCTAGTCCCGATCACCGGGCTAAAGTACCGTCTCACACGCCCTCCAAGAGCGACGCTGCACAAGTACGACGACCGGCTGTGCCGCTGGACTTCGCCATCGTACGGGGGAACGCTCCTCTGTCTCTCTCCACTGCCTGACTCTCCTCGAGAGTGCAACACCACCGGTACACAAACCAGGCCGGCTTGCAGAGTCCACAGAGGGATTCAAGCGGACTTCAGCTCCGATAGCGAGTGGGAGCCCTCTCCAGCGACAATCAGAGCCCCAGCTCGAGCTCCACAACTGCCTGGGCCAGAGCCGCTCACGCCACTCAACGACGAGGGAGAGAAGGGCTCTCCGCCCTGCCCCATTCCAACCATCTCCCTGGAAGGATCGAGGTGGCGAGTCACGAAAACTCTACCCGCTTTACTGTGGCGAGAAAGCCTTAATGTAACCGATCGAATTGATCACAATAATAACGTTTTTAATAAATGAGGTGTTCCACCTCCATGAAATTTGGTTAAAAACACAAGTTTATCTCATTCGCCAGTGCTCCTCGCACTCTCTTGACTCATTGACTCATCAGCAGCCCATCTACACTAAGGATCTCAACAAAGAAACCATCCTCGCTCGTTCCGCATTGCTATTGAATTAAACAGCCATGATCAAATTATTTTTATTTTTATTACATATGTGTTTGGATTTGTGTTCAGGAATGTAATGACAGCTTTCCAAAATTACTCATAATACCCAGTCCGTTTAATACGCTTTGTTTCCCTCTAATTCTACCTAAGGATATCGTGCAATAATTTGGGATGAAAGAGTATGTTCGTAAAAACATAAATCCCGTATACGAGTAATTAATTTCTCAATGAAGCATCAACAACAATGTATTTTTTTTCATATTCATTTCTTCATTTTTTGAAAATATTCACAGCCTTATTAGTATTTCTGATAATAACTTATAAATATTCAACAAATCGATAGAATCTATTAAATATTAATATTATTTTCTAGATATAAAATATTTTTTCTTTTCTTTTCCTGAAAATATAACTTATATGATCTCTTTATATTTTTTTTATTTTTATTGTTACCAATGTACGGCATTCTGCCTTTTTACAATCCCTCCCTATTCCCTTATTCCATTTTTCCCCTCCTATTGCGGCTGCAGCCGACTTACTCCCCACTGTATCGCATTTGCCGAGGGCGAAGGGAAACTGCAGAAAACCTTGCCGATACAGCCGGTACTTGGTTGATCCCCTCTGGTGGCAGTGCGAGCATGCTCAATCGCCTCCATCAGAGGTGCTCAATCATGCACCTCCTCTACTGTGATACATTGCGCCAGCCAGTACACGGCTAGAGGGCCATCCGCACGATGAGAACCGTCCACGGAGGCCCCCAAAGCCGTACACCGCTCGCACACGTATCACATAGAGGTGTTAGGCCATGGATTTATAAAGGTGGAGTCTGAACCACCCGGGGTCACAGCAGAAAACACTTGAAAAACATTTTTCAATTTTTCATTGGTATCTTGGCCGGGATTCGAACCCGGGACCCGCGGATTACTTTTTTATTATTCTTTTTTTGTATTTTTCTTGTTGAAGTGATTTTTATTAGTATTATAACATTATTTTGTTACGTTTTTCATTGTTTCTTATTAAAATCATAACCTAATCGATAGTATATATAACGTAGTGTATTCGTAGTTTATAAGTGTGTGTGTGTATATAGTGTAGTATTAACAAGGACGCTTTTGCGAAAAACAGTTTTTCTGTAAAAGTTACGGTGCTTTTTCATTGTGAGTACGGCTATTGATGAACTTTTTCTTTAGTATTAATAATCATTCACGTAAATAACTAAATGGTACCGTTCGAACAAGCTTTCTTTCTCGTCCTTGGCGCCGGAGAATAGCTACCCATCCCGCGAGAAATAAATCAATTCATTATCGTTACTTCGATTGAAAAGATATGAGTTTATACAAAACTTTCATAAAAATTACAAAAATATTTTACGCGTATTTGATGCGGTGCCCCGCGGTTCCAAGTGGGCAAGACGTTGCCTGTGCAAATTACTACACCCATTGCTTGTCTCTGCCCGTACACGCTTTGTGTGTGACAAAATTCAAACTGTAATTCAATCCAGTAACGATATTCACTTGGCATGAAATCAATTGAAGAAATACAAATTTACGAAGTACAGCTAAGTGATATAGCGACTTCTACATATGGCCTCATTGAGTTTAAAATCTTTATAAAAATTCCATTTTATCCATAGCACATGAACGCACAAAAAAATCTCAAATCACTTCAGACTGCACTCATCTTACAAGTGTCTGATTTTTTACCTATTCGTGTTATTTTTTTTTTACTACAAAATAGTTCAATGAGATTTAACTTATAGTTCAATATCTGTGCGATATTTTAATAGTAAGTAATCGTAACGAAATATGATAAATTGAAAGAAAGTTTTGCTGAGATACATATTACTTTCAGAACGTTGACAATGCTTTATACTCAAAAAAGTGCTGAATTAATAAATTCAGCAAAAAATAATTCAACATTTTTCAAAATTAGTAACATGAAAAATTTCTTTCCTATTGTTACCTGTAATAAGTAATGTGAGATGAAAATACTTATTCATGAGATGAGAAAAAAATTGCAGGTCTATTTTTTTTTATCTGCGAAATATCTTGTCAGCAATGTTGACGAAAACTGAGATTGTTCAATATGAGGCATGTACTGTGAATTCTTTTACGTAAACATTAGGTGTAAATTATCAATATACTAAAAAAATGCACAATTTTGCGCAACGGTACAAAATAATCTGCGGGTGTGTTTATCGTCTCGCCATTGTTGAGCAAGTACGGATAGTTTATTGACTGAAAAAAAGTTTTTTGATAGATTTCAAGTCATATTCGATTGTAGATGATGAAAGTTCCTGGACCCCGAGCCAATACGGCTCGATGCCTTTACGACGGCTTTTCTTACCATCGAAACGGTAACACGTCCATTTATCGCTGTGCTCTTCGTCGGACGAAGTATGGCTGTCCGGGCATGGTTGTTATCGATGAAACTGGACTTATTCGAAAGACAAAGATCTATAGCCACTCTGGCGATCCCAACGAAAAGGAAAGGATCGACATGTATGCGGAAATGCGGCGTAAGGTCCGGGAAACGCAAATGGAAATAAAACAAATTTTTGACAGTGTTTGTTTGGAACCCAGGTGCGGGCTATATTCACTTAAATATACTGTAATAATAAATTTAGTCCTGAAAATGAATGAAAAATCGTGTACAAAATGAAAATAATTTATCATTCAAGGTATGATAATAGCGTTAGATAGGTCCATTATCATTTCAAATAGTTATTTTTCAATATTTATTGAAAGGGCTTTGTATATTTTATTAGGTGGTACCAAATCACCCACCAATGTCACAGTTATTAACGGTCCACATTCGCCACGCAGACCAAGTAAATTATCTTTCTAGTGAGAGAATCTTTGTCTCAAAAATTGCAATATCACGATGCATGTTTAACAATCAGAATATTACTTATAGGGCTTTGCGACTGTGCACATTTTGTGTGAAGAAAGAACAACTGAAATATATGAGAAAGTGTGGGAGAAGCTGTTCGAACTGGCTCCCAACATGCAAGTTAATTTGGAAGCCGTAATTACAGACTTTGAACAAGCACTATTAACGTTTATCCACAGATGCTTAACAACAACCCGCATTCGTGGTTGTTGGTTCTATTTCAATCAAGTATGTTAATAAAATAACAAAAGCATTATCAGTAGACTTATGTTACTTACTAAAAAATCTGAATAAAAAGAAGAACATGAATATACAATTGATACGTATCAGGTCATAATATTGCCTAACTTATTTCAAATGAGAAAAAACCTATTGTTTTCTCAAAAATATTTTTGTTCGTTTGGGTTCACAACTTCGTAGTTATATCGTTGAAGTTTTGTTTTTTAAAGTAGTTCGGCCGTTCGTTTAAGTACGGCGGATGTCCACTTTTTTTTGCAGTAAATGATAGTTTAAGGTCCCCGATAATAATTAGCACAGTGTCGGGGCCTCTTACGGCGCAAAATTTTAAATTATTTTATTTACAATTTTGAGTTTTTAACACGGTACCTTATGAGAGAACCCACAATAATATTAATTGTGAAAAAATTATACGTCGTTCGAGCTTCGGAAAAACTTCTATCGTGAAGAAAATTTATCACCAATTCCGTTTCATTAAAAAAAAACATTACCTTACGGGACTTTTAAGAAAGAGAACGGGAAAAAAATTTAGTATTTGGAAAATCGGATGTTCGCCATTACGTTGGACTGCTGGTAACAGCTAATTGAACTTCGAGCAAAGTCAGGAATCGCGGGAATGTGCAATTCTTCTCGAGAAACTTTAAGAGTGATAACCATCAATTTTTATTTTCATTTTTTTTTATGAAGGAATTAAATTTCAGCTTTTTTCAAATATAATTTTGAGACTAACTCATGTGCTTTGATTTGACTAGTAGCATTATTAACGATATAACCATTCTTTTTTCTCGGTGCCATTTCACCGAAATACATCTTCTTCCGCACAATAAAAATACTCCCTTGGTTATGTGTATTTAAATTGTCACCGGTACCAGTATAGCGAGGGTGAGAGGGGCAGCGACCCGACTTTATCCGAAAATTTACAATCATGATGGGCTTAATCATTAACTAGTCAAGTTAAAGTATAAATTTTATCTTTTACGATATTTTTGAAGTATTTTATTACATTCTTGTGATAAAAATATTCTCAATTCTCAAATAGATCAGTCGATCCATCCCTCTAAGTGTTTATTAATTTTATTAATAATTTAGAGTTTAATTTCATCAACATAAAGTAGTTGCAAACTTCCGAACTACTTTAAGTTTCAAAAATAGAAGAAATTAAAAATTGTTTTTGCAAACGAAACAGTTCAATTTGGAATGAACCATCAATGAATATCTTTGATAAATGTCACAAAAGTTTGATCGAAGAATGTATAGATCAAGAATATACATGCATAATTATGAACATTATTTATCATCGAAATATACTGAAATGTAATGGAACTAGGAACAAATAATGGAATTTATAGAATTTGAATGCATGCAAATTGAGCGATTTTGTAGAGCAATCGAAACGTAACTTTTTTTTTAACACAGGCTGTTTACCGAAAGTGGCGAAGCCTTCGACCGTCTACCGATGTTCCCGATTTTATGGATGACAATGAGCCTTCCGTTGCTTCCATTACAAAGATTTAATGAAGGATTGAACGTCATCCGAGAAGCGGCAGACGAGGTCGGCTATCGGTTTCCTTCTATAGATCGTTTCATCAGATACTTGCAGCAGCAATGGGCACCCCGAGTAAATATATTGACAGTGGCGAATAGTCCTGTTCGCACTAATAACGTTGCCGAAACTTATAATCGCCATATACTGACTCAGTTAGGGGGTTTCCATGTACAGCTATGGAAATTTTGCGGTATGTTTTGTTCTATAGCTTTATACGCCATCTCTGTCTATGTTCCAAAAATTTTCGATACAAGTAATAATCTCAATATTTTTTTTTGCTTTATCTTAAAATATTGAAGACTCATAATTTTCTTTAAATTTAATTATTCTATTGAAAATAACATTTTTAGATATTGTGACGCAACACTCGCGCGACGGCCCGAGCCCGTCGAAACTAACGAAACTCCGCGATCTTTAGATCGCGGACAAAACATCGCGGCGATCACGCTCGTCGTTATTGACAGATGGCGGCCATCTTAGGCCGGTAGGCATGAGCCCGAGCGGGACAACCGGCACCGCCCTGAACTTCGCCGCGCTATATTTTACTGAAATTAATTCTTTTTGATTTTTATTATTTCAAGTCGCCGAAGTGAGTAATTACGATCAAAATCACCAGAAAAATAACACGAATGTAAGAAAAATGATTACGAGTCAAATTAATAACATAAAATCTAATCACAATGAAAAATGTAAAAAGCGACTACGATGCATGCGCGGGGAGAGCGTCGATGGGCTATAGGACACGTACGTGACTTTTAGCGATTATGATTTTACGAATCGTATTAAAACAACTAACAATGTTAAAAAATGAAGGAAATTAAATAATAACGGATCAAATCGAAGTTTTTATTGTTGAACATCGTAATAAGCTGTAAATCATAAAAAGCGGTAGTCCGCGCATCGTATGTTAGCCCGCTTGACCAACGGGCGAGCGTGAATCATGGCAACGGGCCAATCAGAGTAGGCGTTACAGAAAGGTGCGCAGAACCGAGCGAAAACGGAGATTCTCGGCGCTCGAGAATTTTATGGTGGGGACACGGGTATAAGAAGCGCTGCGCGACTCATTCGACAGACAGTTCTCCCTGGCTAAAGGATCAACTCGGACCTCTCTTAGTATACCTCTACATCAGCCTCAATAATAATCAACCTATCCTCAAAATTTCTGGGGTTCCCGTAGCGCGGACTCTCGGACCGACTCAGCGACGTCTCGATCCCATAGGCCGTGGACGGTGAATTGCCTATTTCCTTGGATGCCTGGATTCTCGGATCGATTCGGTGACGTCTCGATCCCATAACACGTGGACGGGAGGTTACCTTTACCCGGTGAATGCACGGACTCTCGGAGGGATTCGGTGACGTTTCTATCCCATAGCCCGTGGTTTACATCCTACTTTTTCACATTTTATTTCTTTCTTATTGTTGAGGAGGATTAAAAATTCATCTCATTATTAAAAATTAAATTCTCGTTTGAAAAACATTGTCCGAGGTGGTCCAGGTAGGGAGATCTAGACCCATTTTAGAAAATAATAATCCAAGAGACGATAATTTAAAATTGATTTTATATCAAGTAAAAAGAAATTCAAAATTGTAAAAGCGAACAATATTCTTGGATTCACTTATTCTTAGAGCTAACGTAACAAGACATCGGGAAAATTGAACTTTGCAATAATAGCGAGTTTTTCGGTTTAAGGCGTGTCGTAAATACAAGACAAAAGCGATAATTAGAATAAAAACAAGTTTTTTTTTTTGTTGTGTTTGTTAATTTTGTACAATTAAATTCCGAAAATTGAGAAATTAAAAATTATCTCAGACAGAGAATTTGCAACGTTTTCGGGTCTCTCGGGTCTTTTTCTCGCCAGATCCGATTAAACAAAGCAAGACAGTTTAAAAACAAAAAACACCAAATTGTTTTAGAATTAGCGAGCCAAGGCGCAAGATTTTTTTTTTTTGTCAAAATTCGGTCAAATAATTAAATAAAATTGATTATTTTGATATTTTACCAAAATTAACAGTGTCCGCGTTTCCTTCATACCTGCTCCTTATTATTAAGGTTGCTCGAACCGACGCGTGGCGGCGTTCAGGCCAGGTCGGCAAGAGCGTTTCGTTACAACTGGCGCCCAACGCGGGGCAGGTATCGCAAGGAGACGTGGATGTTTCGTTTGGTTTAAAATTTTTTTTTTTAATTTGAATGAAACTTATCGGTTGTACGAAAATAGCGGAGAAAACCGAAAGAGACGAAACAGCTAGAGATTCCGGGTTTCAGAATCCCGAAGACGATGGTGCAGGTGTTCAAAATGTCGATTTAACTACCTCGATTCCTCCTCCAGGAGCGGGGGATATTTTTAACGAATCTCGAGGTAATTTTGGGTTACAGTTAGAAAAAATTGACGAGAATCCCGGGGATATTAAATTAGAGGAATTTCGCACTCCCAGATCAAATAGGAGAAAAATAGAGTTTAGTGAATTGAATCACGAATTATTAATGAGTTTAATAGATGCGATGAAAGAGATGAAGGCTCAAGTGCAGAGCATGGCAAACGAGATCGCACGAAACAATCAGGCAAACATTGATTTGAGGTCTGAATTCATAGAAAAATTCAAGACAATGCAAGCCACAATCGCTAGTGAGGTTCACCAAATATACGAACCGATTAAACGACATGTAACGGGCTTGACAAGAATCGTCCAGGACAACGAGTCGAAGAGTGCTGTGGTCGAGGTGAGTGTTGCACAAATGCAACTGGATGTGAACGCGATCAAAAAAAGGGTTGAAAACCTTGAACACAAGGACAAAATTGAAAGTCCAAATACGGAAAGTACGAGGATTGTTCAGAAACCAAACAAAGAAGTTTCTGACAACGAATCGGAAGAGGAGCCGGAAGAAGAAAGAAGAGAACGGATTCGGACGATGCTACCACTAGACATGGTCCCGAATAAAATTAAAATTAAACCCCCCACGTACGATGGATCAGAGAAAAGAGACCAATGAAATTCATCAAAGAACTTCGGAGGTACTGTGAGGTCACCAATCCGACCGTCACGGAGATGAAATATTTGCTGGGACAATGCCTCGAGAAGGCAGCGAAGGAATGGTGGGTACTCATCGAGGACCGCGTTGAAGATTTTGATGAAGTGGAGAAGAAATTCGTGGAGCGATTCTGGAGTATGGATGTGCAGAGAAAAGTGAGAAAGGACCTCGAGTTTGGACACTACTCGGATAAGGACAATAAAATATCCAAGGTGAAGTACACGATCCACATCTTCGGGGCGGCAAAGGATCTCATCCCTCCTCCCAGTGATGAGGATATAATCACATCACTTTCGCAACACTACACGGATGAAATCCAAGCGACAATTATCAGCCGAGGATTCAAAACTCTCGAACAATTGATTGAATTCCTGGGGGAAATGGATCGGCATGGACCAATCAACTCAAAAAAGGAAAAAGAAGCCGCTCAATAACCAAGGAGGCTATCAAAATAATTTCAACCGTGGCAACCCGAATTGGAATCAAAATAATCGATCAAATGGGGGATACAACAACAACGGCTGGAACAATCAACAGAATCGAAATTACCAGCAGAATTATAATGGGCAGAATAACGGCAATTATCAACAGAATTACAACCAGCGGCAAAACAATGGATATCCTCAATAAAATCGCTATAACGGAAATTACAATCCACAAAACGGCTATAATCGCCAGAATCAAAATCCCAGACCAAATCAGAACAATGGAGGATACCGGCCACCCAATAACTCGAACGATCATCGACAAAACAACGAGCAACAATAACCAGAAATTCAGGTAATAGAAGTTCATCAAGAACCACAACCCTCAACTTCGGCGGCGGGAAACGAATAAACGTTGTACCCGTGCTCGAAAATATTAATCAACGAAAAATGAAAAACGAACGAGGTACAACGGCAGAAGATAGGAAGAAAGACAATTCGCAGGACGGTTTATCGGAGGACCTCCAACAAATAAGCGAAACAAACGAAACAGAGGAAATTAAAGTGGCCATCAACACGATTTTTACGGACACAAGAGAGTTTTTAATGGAAGAAGAAATAAATGGAGAAGCCGTGCCTATAATAGAATGTCCAGAAATTTACGCTAAGATTGAGGGTATTACAGTAACTGCATTAGTAAATTCAGGTTCGAGAGTAAGCACGATTTCGGAAGAGTTTTATTTAGAGAATAAAGAGATTTTGAAAAATTGCCCACTTCTGCCGGTCACGGGAGTGACGGTAAAGGGTGCGATAAAAGGGAAAATGGCAAAAGTCAAAAATCAAATAATGGAAAGAACTGAGATTGGAAAAGTAAAAACGTACGTTAAATTTTTAATAATTCCTGGTTTGATTAGAGACGTTTTGCTCGGTATTGATTCCTTGCAACCGCTCAAAAGTTTGATTAATTTGGAGGAGATGTCTTTACGAGTTAAGTATAACGAAGTTATGGATGTAGTGCCCACAAAGGGGTCATTTGAAAAAGAAAAAGTTGTTGGAGTTTTTGAAGAAGAAGTTGAAATAATTTTTGAAAATGAAGAATTTGAGGGAAATGAAAAAAGTGAAGATATTGAAGATAAATTTAATGGGGAATTTTTGAAGAATTTGAATGAAATTGAAGATGTAGACTATAGTGAATTCATGGAGGCATTTTACCAGAGTGAAAAAAAACATTTTTGAGCCAGAGCAAGGAAGAGGTGTTGAAAAAGAAAATATTGAAGAAAAATTTGAGCCAATACAAAATTTGATTTTTGACGATACAAACAGTGAGGAGATAACTTTTGAGGAAATAGATGAAATTGTAGGACAGACTGAACTCTCTGAAAGGGAAAAAGAAATTCACAAACGAGTAATATGGAATAGGAAGGAAGTTTTTCGTAAGACCACGGGAAGAATTTCGGTTTATGAACATCGATTAGACATTACGACGGATACGCCGATCGTTGCACACGCTTATGAGGTACCTTTAATGCATAGGGAAAAAGTAGACAGGGAGATAGAGAAATTTTTAGATTACGGAATAATACAAAGATCGAATAGTCCCTGGATAAATCCAATAATTCTTGTTATAAAAAAAGATGGCTCGGTTAGACTTTGTTTAGACGCGCGAAAATTAAATCAGGTGATGGCTAATGACCACGAATCAGTTCCAAACATGGAGGAAATTTTTCAAAAATGCCACACGGCAAAAGTAATGACCACTCTAGATTTAACAAATAGTTTTTGGCAGATTCCTCTTCATCCAGATTCGATGAAGTACACGGCATTCAGATACAGGGGAAAAGTCTACGAATTCAAAGTAACGCCATTTGGGCTAAAAACAAGTACCGCCGCATTATTGCGAGCTCTTGATATAATACTTCATGGTCTAGGGGATCACGTAATAAATTTTGTCGATGACCTTTTGTGTATTTCATCGAATTTCGATGAACACATGAGACACTTAGATGAGCTTTTAGAGAGATTACAGCAACACGGAATGACAATAAAATTGAAAAAAGCAAAATTTTTCAGGCAGGAAGTAGAATTCTTAGGACACATCTTAACGACTAAAGGAATAAAACCACAGCCAAAAAAAATACGAGCAATTTATGATTTTCCGCCACCCAGAAATTTAAAGCAATTAAGGGGTTTCCTGGGACTAATCAATTATTACACTAAATTCACGAAAAAACATGCTGAGAAAACAATTCCTCTTTTGAAGTTGCTTAAGAAAGAAACAAAATGGCGTTGGGGAGAAGAAGAAAAGATCGCTTTCCAGAGAATTAAAGACTTATTTGTCGATAACGTTCTTCTAACGCATCATGATCCAAAAAGGGAATTTATTTTGCAAACTGATGCGAGTAGCTATGCTTTGGGGGGCACCCTGGCTCAAAAAGACGAAAATAATGATTTAAGGGTAATAATGTTTGCGAGCCGTACGCTCAAGGGTCCCGAACTAGCTTACACGACAACTGAGAAAGAATTGCTCGCGATTATCTGGTCTTTGAAAAAATTCAGAACTTATTTGCTCGGAGCAAAAATTAAAGTAATTACTGACCATCGAGCCATCACTTTCTTAAAAAATTGTCAATTATTAAACGAGAGATTAACGAGATGGATTCTCACCATTCAAGATTAGAATATAGAATTCGAGTTTTGTCCGGGAAATAGAAATGTAGTAGCAAATGTCTTGAGTCGATTAAGTCCACCAGATGCTGGGGGGCGGAAAGGAAAAGAATTGGTCATTAGTACAATGTTGGCAATAAAACCTTCGCAGGAATTAGAACGGATGATTCGGCAGGTAGGATTTTGGCAAGAAAGAGAAGACTTAGGAAAAAGAAGGTTGGGACAAGTACATTGATGGTCCCTCGTTTCCTGATAATTCCATCCATAAAAAAAACTTTAAAAATATTTTCTTTTTAAATTGTCAAAAAAATGATTTTATAAAAAAAAATACAGAACAATTAGAAAAAATTTTCACAAATCTTGAAAAAACATTATCTGTAAAAAAAACTAATCTGTATCTATTTTTTAAAGTGTCAAAAGAATCAAATAACAAGTAAAAAATAAAAAACCGAAAAATCGCGCTTGAAATCATTTTGGAAACCGATGCCTCATTCTTCTTATTTGATTCGAACAGCTAAATCAATTGAAAAAAATTCCATCTAATTTACGTGCAGCATTAAAATTTATTATATCAATTCGAGGCCAAGTATTTTCTAATGAATTGAAAAAAGTTACCACTTGAGTTACGTGCAGCACTAAAATTTATGATATCAATCGAAGGACAAGTAATTTATGAGTAACTCCAAATTTCAACATTATGGAATTGTTCTAAGAAGCTTTTAAATCCAAAAAAATCACATGCAAGCTAGTCATTTCTGACTCTATGGTGGCAAAGACTTATAAGAAAATCGATTATTTTCAGACTTTCAGGAGCTTCTGATATTATTCACAATATTCGACGTCGATTGGATCGATACAAATTATGTTTAAATATGAGTTAAAAGTACTTGTCCGGCCTATCACTATTCATTCAAATAAAAATCAATAATAAAAAAACAAAATTGTATGGCAGAATCCGGTTAAAAATTTATTAACATGCGACTTATTATTAGTTTAATGTTCTTAATAATAGTATAGGTTAGTTATACCGAATGAAATTCGTTCGCTGGAAAAAGTGAGAAGTAAAAATTGCCGTCATTCCAATACCAACTAGGGAGTTATTTTTGGAAGCTTGAACATATTTAATGTGCAAAATGTTTTTTATTTATCGATGCACAATAACATTCCTTGTATAGTACAGGACAATTCGTTTCCATTCTTATTCAATTAGTGCAATTAAAGGAATATTACTTGAAGATAACTCTCTAAATTCGCTCTGCATGAATATTTGTGCTCGATCGGTTCTAGAGAAGCCCTGATTTTTATTTGAATAAACAATTTTAATGGAAAGTGATGAGCCGGACAAGTACTTTTAACTCATATTTAAACATAATTTGTATCGATCCAATCGACGTCGAATATTGTGAATAATATCAGAAGCTCCTGAAAGTCTGAAAAGAATCGATTTTCTTATAAGTCTTTGCCACCATAGAGTAAGAAATGACTAGCTTGAATGTGATTTTTTTGGATTTAAAAGCTTCTTAGAACAATTCCATAATGTTGAAATTTGGAGTTACTCATAAATTACTTGTCCTTCGATTGATATCATAAATTTTAGTGCTGCACGTAAATCAAGTGGTAACTTTTTTCAATTCATTAGAAAATACTTGGCCTCGAATTGATATAATAAATTTTAATGCTGCACGTAAATTAGATGGAATTTTTTTCAATTGATTTAGCTGTTCGAATCAAATAAGAAGAATGAGGCGTCGGTTTCCAAAATGATTTCAAGCGCGATTTTTCGGTTTTTTATTTTTTACTTGTTATTTGATTCTATTCACACTTTAAAAAATAGATACAGATTAGTTTTTTTACAGATAATGTTTTTTCAAGATTTGTGAAAATTTTTTCGAATTGTTCTGTATTTTTTTTTATAAAATCATTTTTTTGACAATTTAAAAAGAAAATATTTTTAAAGTTTTTTTCATGGGTGGAATTATCAGCAAACGAGGGACCATCAATGTACTTGTCCCAACCTTTTTTTTCCTAGGGGAAGTTTATGGTTTGATATCACGTCTTTTTTCTCAAAAGTTCCTTATTTATGTTCAGTTGACTATAGGATTTTAGTTTAAATTTCTATGAATTATGTATGATTTTCGTCTTATAACGTTGGTTTTCACGAAAAAAGACCTATTTTTCGTCAAAATTGTACTGGACATATTTCGTCACAGGTCTGTCCTCGGACTTTGGAGATTTTTTTCCTTGTACTCTAATATGTTTTGTCAATTAGGAACCCAAGAGCACGGCCGCAAGCGGGTTGGAGGCCGGGATATGATTTTCGGCTTATAGCGTAGGTTTCCACGAAAAAAGACCTATTTTTCGTAAAAATTGAACTGGAAATATTTCGTTACAGGTCTGTTCTTGGACTTTGGCGATTTTTTTCCTTGTACCTTAATATGTTTTGTCAATTAGGAACTAAAGAGCACGATGGAAAGCGGGTTGGAGGACGAGATATGATTTTCGGGTTATAACGTTGGTTTCTACGAAAAAAGACCTATTTTTCATCCAAATTGTACTGAAAATATTTCGTCACAGGTCTCTTCTTGGACTTTGGCGATTTTTTTCCTTGTACTCTAATATGTTTTGTCAATTAGTAACCAAAGAGCACGGTGAAAAGCAGGTTGTAGGTCGTGATATGATTTTCGGCTTATAACGTTGGTTTCCACGAAAAAAGACCTAAATTTCGTCAAAATTGTACTGGAAATATTTCGATAGAGGTTTGTTCTTGGACTTTGGTGATTTTTCTCCTTGTCTTCTAATATGTTTTGTCCATTGGAAACTCAAGAGCATGTAGCAATGCGTGTTACGGGCTGAGATATGATTTCCGGCTTATAACGTTAGTGAAAAGAAAGGAAAAGAGAAAAGATAGATCAAATTCAAGACACAACGAATCCAACAGATATGACCATTTTAAAATGTCGTTTTTGCATTCTGAATCTAGACATTTTCGTGTCATCCAAAACATGCCCCCGATGAAATATATTTCCAAAGTTTGCAAGTGGCCGCAGAGATCCAATTATCTACAGTTTGATAGTTGCAGAAAAAAGGCACCCGGAAACATTTATTATGTCAGAATTCAAAGAAGTAAAAAAAACTGAGCGTACTTGATTCAACAGAGCAACGGAATTCAAAGACGTTTAAGGTACCTGCATTGCTTGTGGAGGAAAACAATTTCATTTCAGGATAATTTAGAAATAAATTAGGAAATTCAGAAATTTAGCATAGAATTTCGAAAAAGGAAAATTAAGATAATTAGTAAAGCTGAAAACTTTTGTGATGAATTTTTGAAATTACATGTTACGGTTGGAGTAAAAAATTTAAATAATTGGCACACATGCTGCGACACAAAAATATTAAAGTTTGAAGGTATTCACTCCATACCGCAGTAATACAAACTTCAATACTATTTGAAAAGAAATACTTTAAAACTTGCTGAACAAAGTTCCATTACATATTACCATAATCAAAGATAGGGGGTGATTCTTAGCACATATACTTATCCACAGAAATTTCAAAGTTCGCAGGTATCTGCTGCGATTCAATGTATCTGTGCAATGAGTTTGGAAGACAGCAATTTCAAATCCATCCATAAATGAGCAACTGAAGACTTTTCTAATGAATTTTTCACTTGTTATTTATGTTACGGTGCGAGTCAAAAAATAAAATGAATGGCACAGTATATAAATTTTATAGTTTGCAGATTTTTGCTGTATTTCAATGATCCAAATCTATAGTATTAGAGTGGAAAGTTGTTAGAAGTCATAATGTTACATTAAAATGACATAGTGCACATAACATTCAGAAATTCTGTAGGTTTCCATGATGTTGGCAGGTATTATACTTAATCGCATCAAAAACTGAGCCACTGTACACTTATCGTAATGAATGTTTTCACCAATAATTCCACATTTGCAATTTGCAGAATAGGAATACTCAACATACACGTCATTTCATAAGTATTGTTGTCAATATTTGTGTTTGCCTACCGCATTCCGAAAATTCAACTTTTCATATTATCAGCAAAAAAAGCATCCAAAGACTTTTTGGGAACAAGTTTCAAAATTTATTACTCGACAGGCGTTTCAAATTTATTACAGACCAGGTGGAAAAAGAATAACTACACTTATGTCAAGACCAGAAACTGTTTTCAGAATCTGATGTACAAAATGTGCGATTGATGATCATAATTGGAAACCTCTTGAATCACGTTACCACAATCAGCATGAAGAAATAGTATAAAATCATAGGACACATATTAAGCAACCAATTAATAATATGTATCGATCCGCTGCAAAGCGATGGAGTCAAAACAAGGATCGGAAAGAGCAGAGCCAAACTCAATAGGAAAAAAAATATGGGAATATTCAAAAATAATGTTGACACAAGAAATAAATTAGAAAACATTTATTCGATTGGAGTTTCTCACATTATACACTAACAGTTCCGTGTGTTCTTGATTTATTAATTATCAACCATAATATTTCATATCGCAAAAAGAAAATTTGACGTTTTAGGTTGACGAACATTTTTCCTTACAACTTCCAGACCTATTTTTGATAATGTTACGTCCTAGCATTACGCTAAACGCCCCTCACTTTTTCTCTTCAACTCAAACGCTATCACGAGTATATTTCTAACCTTTATCATCATTTGTCGATACATAGTTCGTATCTAAGAATATATATAAACACAGAGCGTATCCAGACCATCCATAACAAATACATCCTGCGAGACACTCGGCGCTCGCACATATTTTTTTCCTCAACTGTCCATTCTTTAAACACTCACAACGCGTGCCCTAGACTCTCCCCGACGTTCCGGCGCCATAAATAATCCTATAAGACGAGCACGGAAAACCAGAAATAAACACTCCAAGACCGATTTCCTATCCTTGAATTTATTATCAATGCAGCATTTCCTAAATCCACACAAAATTCCAGAGATGCGTTCCGAAACTCGCGTTTCCCACGAGTCCCGAAAACAGATGCTCTTATCTCAAGTGCAACACGTGCACATCTCAGAACTCCGCTCAGCACACTTTCCCTAATTCTAAGAAATCTCGAGCGACTTTTCCTCCAATCATATCTCCGGAAAAGTCTCCCCCATATTCAAATCCAATCATCAAATCAAACGATACTTTTTACCCAATCCAAACTAAAAAACCACAGAGAACAAACCCCCTCTACAGCATCCTACCCCCAAAACACACATCCTCCTCTCGAACTCTAACTAGGCTAAGAATCTTAGTTGTTAGTCAGTTAGCATCGAACTATAAAGACATTAACATCGGAGAACTCTCCTTTCTCTAAATCCTAATTCATCTTAGAGAGCTCCGAATAATAGTTAACTCTTTGTTTAACAGTTTAATTTCTTAATTTGTAAAGTAAATAAGTGCATAAGTGTCTCAATAAACACATCAGAATATTTTGTAATAAACAAAATATCATCGAGTGTACTTATTTCATCAAGCCTTCGACACCGCTCAACAATTGGAAAATCCTTCCAATTCGCGGGCACAACCACAATAAAAGGTCACGTATACCTGAAAATATAGTATATGTTCTCGGACCTCGCACAAGTCCCAAAGAAGACTCACTGGCAGAGGTACTCAACGTACACTCTGCTTCTCTAAATCGGCGACTGTGCGCCCCCAACTAATCCTCCCTCCTGGGACGTAACATATTACTATATTAAAAACTGGTGGCAGCGGAAACCAAAAAAAAACAAAAAAAAAACACCATTTTTTAGTTTTATATTAAAAACCGGTGGCAGCGGAAACCAAAAAAAAAACAAAAAAAAAAACACCATTTTTTAATTTTATATTGAAAACTGGTGGCAGCGGAAACCAAAAAGAACAAAAACACCATTTTTTAATTTTATATTAAAAACTGGTGGCAGCGGAAAACAAGGAAATCAACACACACTATTTTTAATTTTATCTTCAAAACTGGTGGCAACGGAAAACAACAAAAATCAGCAAACACCAATTCTTCAATTTTATCTCCAAATTGGTGGCATCGGAAAACAACAACAAAAACCCACCACTTTTAATTTTATATTAAAAATTGGTGTCAACGGAATTCACACCGATGGACAACATCGAAAATAAACATCAACAAGTATCAACGAACTCCAGAAATCTCCTCCAACACGTACGAGTACTCCAAGCCATCGGAGGGACACAGCCATAAACCATCGGCATCATCGAAGAGCAGGTCAAAAACACCAGCAGCGGTAGACCACTAGCAGGATCATCACCACAACTCAACAACAGGTTCATCGGCACGTGTCACCCGACTACAGGATCTTCGTAACGTAAGTCATAAAACTCACAATGTCCAACGAAGACCAGCACCCCATGAACGTCTACGGACAGGGCGGACCGCCAAATCAAAATAACGCAGGTCAGCCGAATCCACAGAACGAATTTGGACTAAATCCCAACCCTCTACAAGTTAATGTAGATATAGACGTACTCAGTAGATATATTGCAGATAATATTCAACGTCAAGCTCCCCAACATGTCAATGCTAATCGAGCATCAGAAAACACACCATACCCCATACATGCGAATTATAAAGATTTCACTAGGTATGTACCAGAGTTTGATGGTACAACAAAAACATGTTCCCTCAATACTTTTATTAATTATTGTGAATCCGCAAGAGAATACACTCAAGCGATTGGCGAAAGACCAGTAGTCGCATTACTGAGAAGTAAATGCAAAGGCGTTGCATGCGAAAGTCTAGAAAGTTTTACAATTTCAACAATCGATGACCTCATCAACATTTTGAGAAGTAGATTCATTACATCGAAACCCTTGTTCGCGTGGCTCGAGGAATTAAACACTTTCGAACAAAAAGATAAAGAAACATTGCTCGCCTTCTATAGTCGAATCAACTTGCATCTTACTCAAACTCAACAGGCCATCGGCTTGTCAAAATTGCAAGACCCGGAAGGAGCAAAAAATTACGCTCGAGACATGGCAATAAATCAATTCCGTAGAGGCGTAAACCCAGCTTACAGCGCTCACATACCTATCACAGTCTTCGCTACCCTCGAAAGTATTTATCAACTGACAATCGAAATCGAAAAACTAGTAGGACCAATAGAAAGAAATAACAAAAATCAATCAACCTGCCTCCCTATTAGTTCGCAAGATAACAAAAACTCGAATAATAAATCAATGCAAAACGCAAACACGACCGGTAAACTTTGTAAATTTTGCAAGAAAACAAATCACGTTACGGACGACTGTTACGCTCTTGCAAAACAAAACAAACAACAAGAACAACAACAAAAACCTCAACAATTACAGCAACAACAAACGACTGAAAACAAAAGTAGCGTATCTTGCAACTATTGCAAAAAACCGGGACACGTAATAAACGACTGTCGTAGGAGAGCGTACAATAACGGCAAAAAGGCTGCGGCGAATGCAGGTAACCAGCCGGGAAACGAGTCAACGACCCCTCGGCCAGGTGCCTCGACGGGACAGAATCAGTAGAGGCACCAAAATCCGAAAGACCCGAAGAAATAAAACGAAATATCCTTCGGGCTAATTGCAATCTCAGCGCGTCTTCTCATAACTATAACGCGCCAACCATCGTATTAGAGTCACGGGACTTAATCAAAGAACAAACCCTATTCCTCGCTGACTCGGGATCGCAACAAAATCTAATCAAAATTCAAAACATCGCAGATAAAAATTCAATAAACGAATCGATCATTTACGAACTATACGGAATCTCAAGTTCCGATAGACCTAAAACTCTCGGTCAAATTAACATCGCTATTCATGGAAAACCGGAAATGTTTCATGTTGTAGGCGACGATTTTCCTGTAGAATTTGATGCAATACTTGGTCATGAGACCCTCGGTAATAGCAACGGTAAAATTGACTGGATGGAGAGGTGCGTGCAAATCAATGATGTAAAAGTACCATTTACAAACACCGAATCATTTCTCCTGCGGGCCAGACAGAAAATGGTCATGTTTGTTCGAGTGGGAAATACTCTAGAGACAGGCTACGTACCCCGCATAAGATTTCCAGAAGGCGTTTACGCAGGCGAAGCATTGGTGAAAAACACTGACGGCAAAGCTTACCTTTACGCTATCAATACCCTTGACAAAGACGTTAAAGTGGACGTTCCCGTTATATCAAGAGACTCGGTAGAGTCTCGGGACAAGTACATTGACAGCCCGGTCGTCTGCTGGCCCGAGCTCGCCGAGACTATCTTTTCTCTGAATAAAACGATTCGCGGTGGTGGGGGTAAAATTGGCATGTCATTTTGTTCAATTACGAAACTCCTGAGTCATCTGAGGCTTTGAAAATTGAACTGGAGATTAATTAATAAATTCTCTTTCGATTCCACCCATAATCAGCATGATCGGTGGCGTAATTGCTGAGAAAAAACTTTGCACAGGCTCAAGATTATGCAAAAGTTACCAACACATTCTAGAATTTATGCGTCTGTATTTACAACACAATCAAAGGCACTTTGATGCTCTCGAGTTTCTGATTGGTTGGATCTGACGATATCCATTTTTAAACGTTGTGATTGGTTGTTGAAATTAGTTGTTGATGATTGGAAATCTGACGTCAACTTCAGAACGTAGCACACGGCGCAGCACAGCTGGTAACAGCAGTCATAAATTCGATCGATATACATATAATAATGTACAAACCATGTGTCAGTTTTTGATCGTATGAACAGAGTTTCGACATTACGAAGTGCGTGCGGGATCAATAAAAAAATAATTTTCGTCATCTAAAGAAGTGCATATTACTATTTATTTTGTTATTTGTGATATATTAAACCGGTATCAAAGCGGCCGCGTAAATGTAGTCTGTGATGTGTGTGTGAAAAAGAATATAAAAAATGCGCGATGCATATGTCAACGAAACTTTTCAAGATTTCATCATTTCGTTCGATTGGAAATAAGTGTTAACTGAAATAATCCTTCAATTAAACCAGAATACGAGAAATATTGTCCAGTGCGAATATATTGTCAATAAATAGAACAAAAATACACGCAACTGTTAGAATGATATTAGAAACTTTAATTGAATAAATGTTTTCTAATTTATTTCTTATGTCGTCATTATTTTTAAACATCCCCATATTTTGCTTGATATTCAGTTTGGCTCTGCCCTCTCCGATCCTTGTTTCCACCCCATCAGTTTGCAGCGGATCGATTCATATTATTAATTCGTTCCCTAATATGTGTCCTATGATTTTCTACTTCATGATGATTGTGGTAACATGATTCGAGAGGTTTCTAACCATGATCTTGAATTACACATTTGGTAAATCAGATTTTCAAAAAAACATCTGGTCTTGGTATAGTGTATAGTTATTCTTTTCCCATTAGGTCTGACGAGTGATAAATTTGGAAACTTTTCCAGAAAGCCTATGGATGCTTTTTTTGCTGATGATATGAAAAGTCGTATCTTAGGAATGCGGTATGCAAACACAAATTTTGATAACAAAACTTATAGAATGACATGTATGTTGAGTATTTCCACTTTGCAAACTACAAATATGGAATTATTATAAAAAAAATTCATTCCGATAAGTCTACTGTTGCTCAGTTTTGGATGCGATCAAATATGATGCCTACCAACATCCCCAGAAACTTACAGAATTGCTGAATGCAATGTGCGCTATGTCATTTTAATGTAACATCATGACTTTTGACAACTTTTCATTATAATGCTGTAGATTCGAATCATTAAAATACTGCAAAAATCTGCAAACTATACAATTTAAATACTGTGCCATTCATTTTACATTTTGACTCTAACTGTAACATCTATATGAAGTAAAAAATTGATTATAAAAGTCTTCAGTTGCTCATTTATGGATAGATTTGAAATTGCTGTCTTCGAAGCTCACTGCGCAGATACATTGAACCGCAGCAGATACCTGCGAACTCTGAAATTTCTGTGGATAAATATATATGCGACGGATCACCCCTTATCTTTGATTATGGTAATATGTAAGGTAAATGCAAGTTTTTAAGTGTTCCTTTTCAAATAGTATTGAAGTTTGTATGACTGATATACAGCGAATACTTCCAAACTTTGATATTTCTGTGTTGCAGCATGTGTGCCAATCATTCAAATCATTTACTCCAACCCTAGCATGTAATCTAGAAAATTCATCACAAAAGTCTTCCGCTTTTCTAAATACTTCAATTTTCCTTTTTCTACTCCATTGTGAGTTTTCGAATTTCTAAATTAATTTCTGAATTGTCCTGAAATGGTTTTCCTCCAAAACCAATAGGTACCTTAAACGTCTTTGAATTCTGTTGCTCTGTTGAATTAAGTTCGCTTAGTTTTTTTTGCTGCTTTGAGTTCTGGCATAATAAATGTTAGAAGTTTTCGGGTACTTTTTTTCAGCAACTATCAAACTGTGGATAATTGGACCTCAGCGGCCACTTGCAAACTTTGGAAATATATTTCATTGAGGGCACGTTTTGGATGAAATGAAATCTCTAGATTCAGAATGCATAAGCGACATTTAAAGTGGGCAAATCTGTTGGATTTTTCGTGTTATGAATTTGATCTATCTTTCAATTGAATTTTGAAGAACAGGGATAAATAAAATCTGTTCTATTAAGGAAATCTTTACATCAGTTCTTTCTTGGTATGAAGACTTGGAAAAAATCGCGAAAGGCCAAGGACAGACAGGTGACGAAATATTTCCAGTACAATTTTGACGAAAAATAGATCTTTTGTCGCGGAAACCAACGTTATAAGCCGAAAATCATATTACAGCCCACGAGACGCATTTCTTCACTCTCTTGGGTTCCTATTATACAAAACATATTAGAAGATAAGGGGGAAAATCACCAACGTGGAAAAACAAACCAGTGCCGAAATATTTCCAGTACAATTTTGACGAAAAATAGGTCCTTTTTCGTGGAAACCAACGTTATAAGCTGAAAATCATATCTCGGCCGCCAACCCGCTTTCTACCATTCTCTTGGGTTCCCAATAAGCATAGCATATTAGAGTAGAAGAAAAAAAATAGCCCAACTCCATGGACAGACCTGTGACGGAATATTTTCTGTACAAAGTTGACGAGAAATTTGTTGTTTTTCGTGGAAACCAACGTTATAAGCCGAAAATCATATCTCGGCCCGCAACACACTTTTCTCCATGCTCTTGGGTTCCGAATAGATGAAACATATTAGAGTACAAGGAAAAAAATCGCCAAAGTCCAAAGACAGACCTGTGACGAAATATTTCCAGTACAATTTTGACGAAAAATAGATCTTATTTCGTGGAAACCAACGTTATAAGCCGAAAATCATATTATGGCCCACAACACGTATTTCTTCATGCTCTTGGATTCCCAATAGACAAAACATATTAGAAGACAAGGAGAAAAATCACCAAAGTCCAAGACCAAACCAGTGCCGAAATATTTTCAGTACAATTTTGAAGAAAAATCGGTCTTTTACGTGGAAACCAACATTATAAACCGAAATTCATTTCTCGGGCCTCATCCCGGATTCCTCCATGCTGTTGAGTTCCTAATAGGCATAACATATTAGAGTATGAGGAAAAAAATCGCCAAAGTTCAAGGGCAGACTTGTGACGAAATATTTTCACTACAATTTTTACGAAAAATTGGTTTTTTATGGTGGAAACCAACTTTATAAGCCGAACATCATACACAGGGAAAATAAGATTGGGAAAAGTACATTGATGGTCCCTTATTTGCTGATAATTTCATGAAAAAGATTATCCCATAAAAAATGTTCGTATGAGAATGAAATCTATAAAAATGTACTAAGCAATTAATTCATAGAAATTTATACTAAAATCCTATAACCGTCATAACATAAATGAGGAACTTTTGAGAAAAAAGGCGTGATATCAAACCATAAACTTCCCCTAGGGAAAAAAAGGTTGGGACAAGTACATTGATGGTCTCTTGTTTCTGGATGACATAGAAAAAAGATTCAGAACCAGGAAAAAAATTCTATAGAAATAATAAACGAAAAATTGAAAACTTCAAAAAAATTCAACAAAAATAAAAAACAATCGAAAAAATTCTGTAAAGAAAAATAAACAATTTGCATAAACTATCCAAGTTACATGCAGTATAAAAATGTATGATATCAATTGGAGGCCAATTTTTTATTGATAATTTGAAATATTTATCGAACAAATCGGAAACTTTAATTGAAATTCATGATAATTATTTTCAAGAAAAAAGTTAATGAATAAAAAGTCATAACGGAAGTTACGTGCAGTACTAAAATGAATTATATCAATTCGAGGTCAAGTATTTACCAGTTATTCGAAATATAATCTCCGGCGACAAATGAGCGTTGAGAATCCTTGTCGGGCTCACAACGTTTTATCAAAATTACTAAAAAATTAATGGAAATAAAATCATTAAAAATTCACATGAAAGTCATTCGTTACTTCAACAAGATACACACTTTAAAGAATCGATTCCCCTCCGACTTTCAGGATCCCCTGGTATTATTCACAACATTCAACTTCGATTGGATCGGTACAAATTATGTTCAAATACGTCTTAAACGTACTTGTCTGGCCCATCACTTTTTATTCAAATTGCTCATTCGAAAACAAATTAGGGCTGTTCTATAATGACAAATATAATAAAATGGATAGAAATAAAAATAATATCTCCAAGTAATTTGAACTTGATTGTTCGCAAGTTCGTATAGCAATATCCACTTCTCATTTTCTTCAGTGAACACATACCATTCGGTGAGAACCAATGAAAATGAGAAATAATCAGGCGCATTACTAGAAATTTTCGAACCTACTCAGCCATGCAATGTTTTTTTTTCTATAGTCACGTACACATTTTGATAAATATCACTAGTCGAGTACGACACGTGGATTCCTGGAATTTGAAGAAAAATGATTTTGTTGTGAATTATGACTCCATTCAATATAAATAGATTAATCAACTTCATCTTTCATTTTCGTTTCATTTTGACAAGAGCGATTCGAAGGAAAATTATTTTCTCGGGAATTATTGTTCCTTAATATTAACACATGCATTAACTTCGTTTTTGATTTGTTTTCGAATGAGCAATTTGAATAAAAAGTGATGGGCCGGACAAGTACGTTTAAGACGTATTTGAACATAATTTGTACCGATCCAATCGAAGTTGAATGTTGTGAATAATACCAGGGGATCCTGAAAGTCGGAGGGGAATCGATTCTTTAAAGTGTGTATCTTGTTGAAGTAACGAATGACTTTCATGTGAATTTTTAATGATTTTATTTCCATTAATTTTTTAGTAATTTTGATAAAACGTTGTGAGCCCGACAAGGATTCTCAACGCTCATTTGTCGCCGGAGATTATATTTCGAATAACTGGTAAATACTTGACCTCGAATTGATATAATTCATTTTAGTACTGCACGTAACTTCCGTTATGACTTTTTATTCATTAACTTTTTTCTTGAAAATAATTATCATGAATTTCAATTAAAGTTTCCGATTTGTTCGATAAATATTTCAAATTATCAATAAAAACTTGGCCTCCAATTGATATCATACATTTTTATACTGCATGTAACTTGGATAGTTTATTTTTCAATTTGTCCAATATTTATGAATTTTTTTGAAAATTGTTTATTTTTCTTTACAGAATTTTTTCGATTGTTTTATATTTTTGTTGAATTTTTTTGAAGTTTTCAATTTTTCGTTTATTATTTCTATATTATCTTTTCCTTTCACGTACAAAATATCGTAATGATATTCCTCCATCCGTAGTCTCCAGCGGAGAAGTCGTTGGCTAGGATCTTTACAATTTTTGAGCCATACCAGTGCTCGGTGGTCAGTTTTAATTATGAACGGTCTATCCTTAGTTGTTAAAAGATATTTCCGGAGTTTCTTGACACACCATACGACTGCGAGTAATTCTTTCTCTGTTGTATTATAATTGCGTTCCGCATTTTTTAGGACTCGAGAAAGAAAATAAACAGGATGCCCGTCCTGTGACAGTACTCCTCCAATTCCGACATTTGACGCGTCCGTTGTTAAAACGTATTGTTTCGTCGGGTCTGGTGGTTGTAGGACCGGTGGATCTGTCATGGCTTTCTTCAGTGCATCGAATGCTCGTTGGCAATTTTCGTCCCATTACGTCCTTTTTTGTTAAGGCGCTTAATTGTTTTCCAATTGTAGAAAAGTTTTTTATAAATCTCCGGTAGTATCCTGTGAGTCCCAAAAAAGCTTTTACTTCTGTAGGATTCCGGGGTATCAGGAAACTTTGAACCGCTTCCAGTTTTTCAGGGTTCGGTTTAATCTCTTCAGCCGTAATCAAGTGTCCCAGATATACCAGCTCGTCTGTAAGAAAATGGCACTTTTCTGGTTGTAGTTTTAGTCCTTTTTCTCTTAAACGAGTGAACACGGTCCGCACATTTTGATTGTGTTCTTCGATAGATTTTCCGAAGATAATGATGTCGTCGATGTATACGTAGCATATCTTGTGGTTAAACCCCACTAGCGCCATGTCCATCATTCGCTGAAACGTGGCCGGTGTGTTTTTTAGTCCAAAGGGCATTCGTTGATACTCGAAATGTTCTTTAGCGGTTGAAAATGAGGTATATTTCATACTTTCCAGATCCATTCCGATTTGATGAAATCCGGACGACAAATCAAATGCACTGAAGTATGTTGCATCTCGAAGAGAGTCGAATATTTCTTCAATGATCGGCATAGGGTAGGTATCTTGTGTAAAGTACTCATTTAATTTTCGAAAATCGATCACGATTCTCCATTTTGGCTTCCCGTCGGAACCGGGCTTCTTGGGGACTACCCATACTGGTGAATTGTATGGAGAATCAGATTATCTGCTTCGATAACATATCCTGGACGCCTTCACTAATAACTTTTTGGTGTATCTCCGGAGCCCTGAAATTTCGGATGTTAATGACTTTCTGCTCCGTTAGTTTAATTTCGTGTTTGGTACCGGGTGCCATTGGAAGAGGATCTTCGGGTAATGTAAAGAGATCGTTAAATTCCTCGATGATTTTCAAAATTTGTATTCCTGATTCTTTGTCCAGATGCTCGAGATTAATGATTTCCCGTATTTCTTCAATCTGTGCTTTATCATTACGTACGATGTTGTTGATCAAGTGCTTCTCGTGAAAAGTTACTTCTCTGGCAGTAAACATATGTTCAGTGAGAATTTTCTCCTGTTCGTAATTCACGTATACCCCTTTGGCATAACCCTTGTCGTTAGTTCTTACAATCTGAACTGGCGTGTGTGGTCCTTTATTAGTTTTTTCATTTGTGTATAAGAGATATTCATGGTTCGGTTTAGGTAGTTGAAATTCGAATGGAGTTATATAGTTGGTTTTGGCGTTGATAGTGTTGTCTCGTAGGTCGTGATCCATCCCGGCTAATCTTAGATTATTGATCGATAACATAACATAGAAAAAAGATTCAGAACCAGGAAAAAAATTCTATAGAAATAATAAACGAAAAATTGAAAAGTTCAAAAAAATTCAATAAAAATATAAAACAATCGAAAAAAATTCTGTAAAGAAAAATAAAAAATTTTCAAAAAAAATCATAAATATTGAACAAATTGAAAAATGTACTATCCACTTTACATGCAGTATAAAAATGTATGATATCAATTGGAGGCCAAGTTTTTATAGATAATTTGGAATATTTATCGAACAAATTGGAAAGGTTAATGAAATTCATGATAATTATTTTCACGAAAAAAGTTAATGAAAAATAAGTCATAATGGAAGTTACGTGCAGTACTAAAACGTATTATATCAATTCGAGGTCAAGTATTTATCAGATATTCGAAATATAATCTCCGGCGACAAATGAGCGTTGAGAATCCTTATCGGGCTCACAACGTTTTATCAAAGTTACTAAAAAATTAATGGAAATAAAATCATTAAAAATTCACATGAAAGTCATTCGTTACTTCAACAAGGTACACACTTTAAAGAATCGATTCCCCTCCGACTTTCAGGATCCCCTAGTATTATTCACAACATTCAACTTCGATTGAATCGGTACAAATTATGTTCAAATACGTCTTAAACGTACTTGTCCGGCCCATCACTTTTTATTCAAATTGCTCAATCGAAAACAAATAAAAAACGAAGTTAATGCATGTGTTAATATTAAGGAACAGTAATTCCAGAGAAAATAATTTTCCTTCGAATCGTTCTTGTCAAAATGAAACGAAAATAAAAGACGAAGTTGATTAATCTATTTATATTTTATGGAGTCATAATTCACAACAAAATCATTTATCTCCAAATTCCAGGAATCCACGTGCCGTACTCGACTAGTGATATTTATCAAAATGTGTACGTGACTATAGAAAAAAAAACATTGCATGGCTAAGTAGGTTCGAAAATTTCTAATAATGTGCCTGATTATTTCTCATTTTCATTGGTTCTTACCGAATGGCATATGTTCACTAAAGAAAATGAGAAGTGGATATTGCTATACGGACTTGCGAACAATCAAGTTCAAATTACTTGGAGATATTATTTTTATTTCTATCCATTTTATTATATTTGTCATTATAGCCCTGATTTGTTTTCGAATGAGCAATTTGAATAAAAAGTGATGGGCCGGACAAGTACGTTTAAGACGTATTTGAACATAATTTGTACCGATCAAATCGAAGTTGAATGTTGTGAATAATACCAGGGGATCCTGAAAGTCGGAGGGGAATCGATTCTTTAAAGTGTGTACCTTGTTGAAGTAACGAATGACTTTCATGTGAATTTTTAATGATTTTATTTCCATTAATTTTTTAGTAACTTTGATAAAACGTTGTGAGCCCGACAAGGATTCTCAACGCTCATTTGTCGCCGGAGATTATATTTCGAATAACTGATAAATACTTGAACTCGAATTGATATAATACGTTTTAGTACTGCACGTAACTTCCGTTATGACTTATTTTTCATTAACTTTATTCGTGAAAATAATTATCATGAATTTCATTAACCTTTCCAATTTGTTCGATAAATATTCCAAATTATCAATAAAAACTTGGCCTCTAATTGATATCATACATTCTTATACTGCATGTAATGTGGATAGTACATTTTTCAATTTGTTCAATATCAAGAGACTCGGTAGAGTCTCGGGACAAGTACATTGACAGCCCTGTCGTCTGCTGGCCCGAGGCTCTCGCCGAGACTATACTTTCTCTGAATAAAACGATTCGCGGTGGTGGGGGTAAAATTGGCATGTGATTTTCTTTAATAGCGAAGCTCATGAGTTATGTACGCCTTTGAAAATTGAACTTTAAGCTAATTAAGAAGTTCTCTGTCGAATGAGCCCAAAATCAGCATTCTCGGTGGGGTATTTGCTGAGAAAAAACTTTGTTGCACGTCCTTCGAACGACAACCTTTTTATTCGTCGATTCGTGGTAATGAAAAAAAAAGAGAGAAAAGTAAAGAAGGAGTAACTCCACATCCGATTTTCACGAGGATTGTTGCTTCTCGGTAGCAGCGGCCATTCCGTCCGACCGAACGCCGGACTCAGCCGACTCCCCTCCCCAGCGCTTGTAGCCCCTACCTATCGCTCGGCGGACCGCGCATGCTCCACGGCGGGTGGGGGAACCCGAGCGCCGCGCACCTCTGCGAGACCGTATCAACGGACTCACTCTCGTCTGAACCTCGAAGCCGTGCAGGCTAACAGGCTCCTGACCACCCCGTCGTAACGCTGTGCAAGCGAAGCGACCTCCTTCCCGGTAGCACCCAGCCGTGCACGCTGGTGGCTGCCCAAGAATATTACATTGTTTGCGTTTTTCTTTTTTTGCTCCTACAGTTTCTTCCCACGTTAAAGCGCTCGGGACCCTTAAGCCCGCTCAAATTCCCTGTCGGGCAGACACGGGAAGACACGAGCCTCTTAGTTTGTAAGCAAGCCTAGTTGTTAGTATCCTAATGGTAGCATATTAGTTAAGAACCTCGTATTTTAAGGATCCGACCGCTTGCACTGCCAGGCCTTAGTTTAATTTCCTTTCACGTTACTTTCTGCATTTTTCTGCTACATAGTTTATATTTTATTTTTTTTTTGGTTTCCCCTCTCTGGGTTTGGGCCTAGGGTGGCCAGTATTGTTTCTTTTTGCTTATTTCGCGCATTCCTTCGGAATTACATTGTTTATTTTATTCTTTATCTTGGATTATTGGAAAGCACGGTATCACCGCCCGTTGTAGTTATTTATTTGTCTTTTTTTTCCCCCCGCCTCTTAAATACTATTGATGTAACTCTTCCCCGCGGGCTGAAAATAAAAATTCTTGTGTCTCGCACAATTTAAACCTCACGCGTAGTGTTGTTAATTATCGATCCCCTCCTTCGAAGCTACGACGAGTTTCCCATGCCTTTAGCGGAACGCCGGGAAAGAAGACGGGAGCGCCTCATCACTCGGCGGTATGCCGCCTTCCTGAACGTCATAAGACATAGGCCACACGCAGATCCCCGCAGAGGAGCCGTGGCAACGGGACGAGTTACCGAACTGCGGACTTTTCGTTGGTCACCGACAAAAATCAAGGTGCGCTGGGTTGCCCCAGTCCTCGATGATCCGCCTCGTTTCATAAACAACAACGTGCCGATAACTCCCTCTACATCAAACGAGAGGAGTCGGCCGGACGAGGTCTCTCCCGAAACCAAACGAGAATCGAATCCAGCAATAAAGGTAGTCGCGGTCTCCGGACAGGGAGAAGGGGGGTTCTCGATCGTAAAACCCCCGCTCCAGAGTATTCCTTTACCAAGCGCCATAACCGTAACATCCGGGGTTCGGAACCCGTCGGTATCCAGCAGAGACCCTCGGGTTTTTCGTAGGGGTAACCCCAGCCGGAAGGAAGAGACCTCTTCGAAGGAGAACCGAACCGCCGAGGTTATTTGCTCGCGAGCGGCAACTAGGCCCAAGAAACCGGCTACCGGCCTTCGCCGACCTGGGCAATTAATAGAAGTACCCACCCCTCTGCGCAATCCGGAGCTGACGCGCCCGGCGCCTCGGCCAACTTTAATAATAAAAGCACGGAAACCGAACTTAACCGACCATAGTCAGGCAGTCACCCTGGTTCCGTCGACCAGCCACTCCGAGGGGGACTCGAACGCTTAGGGGGGCCGAACGAAGGCTCGGTGCAACCAAAGTAGTCCCAAAATATTGTTAACAACTTTGCACGGGCTCAAGATTATGCAAAAGTTACCGACACATCACGAGTTCGACATATACGTATACGCGTTTTGACGTAGTTAGTGGTAGTAGAGTTGTGCCTCTACGCATTCTGATTGGCTCAACGATGTAGGCTCCTCCAGCTGCTAGGCCGACTGCGAGTGGGGCTCAAGAGTTAGAAGGCCTACAATAGCGAACAGGCATTCTGTATATCTATATATGCGTTATACAGAATGCCTGTTCGCCATTTTAGGCCTTCTAACTTTTGAGTCTTACCCCGACCGTGCTCAGACGCCGTGAATATTATATATATATATATATATAAACCATGTATCAGTTTTCGATCATCGTACAAACAAACGGAGTTTTGACATTATGGAATGCGTGTGGGATAAATAAAGAAAACTTTGGTCATCTAACGAAGTGCATAGTACCACTTCGTTAGATGAGATAGTTTAGCATTCCATAGGTTGCCTGTCGAAAACCTGTGGAATGCTAAACTAAACCGGTATAAAAGCAGTCGCGTAAATGTAGTCTGTGATCCGACGTGTGTAAAAAAGAATATAATAAAAAAATACGCGGCGCATGTCGACGAAACTTTTTAAGATTTCATTAATTCGTTTGACTGAAAATAAGTTTATCATTTATATCATTCGTAAATAGGTTATATGATATCAATACATCAATACGCACATCCGAAACCACCCGAGACTTGTTTTCATACTGAACGTCATTTTGACAGGTGAGGTTATGATCCCAAAGTGCTGTTGTGTGCGGACACTAATTAATAAACGAAAATGGTTAGTGATAAGTGGTTAATATTTATTTTGTTAAAACTTGTGGTATACTAAACCGGTATAAAAGCGGCCGCGTAAATGTAGACTGTGATCTGTGTGTGCAAATAAAAAATATAAAAAATGCGCGATGCATATGTCAACGAAACTTTTCAAGATTTCATTATTTCGTTCGATTGGAAATAAGTGTCAACTGAGACGATCTTTCAATTAAACCAGAGTTTGCGGAATATTGTCCAGTGTAAATATATTATCAGTTGCGTGATTATGTCGCTGAAGTTTCCAACGTTGAACTTCAACGAAATCAGAAAAAAAAAATTTTTCGATTCATATCAAGAGACTCGGTAGAGTCTCGGGACAAGTACATTGACAGCCCTGTCGTCTGCTGGCCTGAGGCTCTCGCCGAGACTATACTTTCTCTGAATGAAACGATTCGCGGTGGTGGGAGTAAACTTCGCTTGTGATTTTCTTAAATTACGAAACTCATGAGTTATGTATGGCTTTGAAAATTGAACTTTAGCTAATTAAGAAGGCTTAAGATTATGCAAAAGTTACTAACACATTCAGGATTTGACGCATCTGTATACGCGTACTCCAACCGCTACAAACATAGGTCCTTTGGCCCCTATGATCACCAATCCCTGGTGAGAGAAATTTTGCTGCAACCAATGAAGGGTGAGAGAATTTTTGGGCCAATGACATTCAATAAAAAGAGCAAGGAATTTTGGCGGAAAGCTGAGGAGCTCGAGAGCTCGAAATCACTAATTACTCGAAAGTCACCAACCGAAGTTTCACGTCGTGTTGACGGTTGGGGTTATGATGTTAGGAAGTGCGTGCGGGAAAATAAAAATAATTTTCGCGTCATCTAACATATAATAATAATAATAATCTAACATATAATAATAATAAAAAAAAATATATTTATTTTGTTAAATCTTATGGTATACTAAACCGGTATAAAAGCGGCCGCGTAAATGTAGACTGTGATCTGTGTGTGAAAATGAAAAATATTAAAAAATGCGCGATGCTTATGTCAACGAAATTTTTCAAAATATTTCATTATTTCGTTCGATTGGAAATAAGTGTCAACTGAGATAATCTTTCAATTAAACCAGAGTGCGCGGAATATTGTTCAGTGTAAATATATCGTCAGTTGCGTGATTATATATCATGTGTAATTATGTAGGTTATATATCAAGAGACTCGGCAGAGTCTCGGGACAAGTACATTGACAGCTCTGTCGTCTGCTGGCCTGAGGCTCTGGCCGAGACTATATTTTCTCTGAATAAAACGATTCGCCGTGGTGGGGGTTAAATTGACATACGATTTTCTTTAATTACGAAACTCATGAGTTCTGTACGGCTCTGAAAATTGAACTTTCAGCTAATTAATAAGTTCTCTGTCGAATGAGCCCAAAATCAGCATAATCGTTGTCGTAATTGCTGAGAAAAAACTTTGCACGGGCTTAAGATTATGCAAAAATTACTAACACATTCGTGATTCGACGTATCTGTATACGCGTACTCTGACCGCTACAAGCATAGGCTCCTTGGCCCCCGTGCTCACCAATCCCCGGTGAGAATATTCTTGTTCCAACCAATGAGCAATGAAAAAAATCCTGGGCGAATTACATCAAAGTTTGAAATGGCATGCGCAAGCATATAGCATGTGCATTTCAGTTCTGACTATGAATGTACAATATATATGTCGTCAACTTCAGAACATAGCACACGGCGCAGCACAGCTGGTAACAGCAGTCATAAATCAATCGATATACATATATATATGGATACAAACCATGTGTCAGTTTTTGATCGTAAGAATAGAGTTTCGACATTACGAAGTGCGTGCGGAATAAATAAAAAATAATTTTCATCATCTAAAGAAGTGCAGATTACTATTTATGTTGTTATTTGTGATATATTAAACCGGTATCAAAGCGGCCGCGTAAATGTAGTCTGTGATGTGTGTGTGTGAAAAAGAATATAAAAAATGCGCGATGCATATCTCAACGAAACTTTTCAAGATTTCATTATTTCGTTCGATTGGAAATAAGTGTTAACTGATATAATCCTTCAATTAAACCAGAGGACGAGAAATATTGTCCAGTACGAATATATCGTCAGTGGCGTGGTTATATGTCAAGGTTATATATACGAATAAATAGAACTAAAATACACGCAACTGTTAGAATGATATTAGTAACTTTAATTGAATAAATGTTTTCTAATTTATATCTTGTGTTGTCATTATTTTTAAACATCCCCATATTTTGTTTGATATTCAGTTTGGCTCTGCCCTCTCCGATCCTTGTTTTCACCCCATCAGTTTGCAGCGGATCGATTCATATTATTAATTCGTTCCCTAATATCAGAGAACATAGATTTACATGGAACAACAGGGCCCATGTTAGCTTTTGGCATGGAAACTGTAGTTCCACTCATGGGCTGTAGAGCGCGCAGCGACGTATCCATGTGTTTCACACATTCAAAGCGTCAGTTGACCGCCCCCCTCTTATATATCGCTGCTAAGGAAGCCATAGCATCCGAGAGATTACCGGTTCATATACTCATGTTGAAAGAAATTTTTATTGCCCTAATTTTTTTTTTAATGATATTTATGAATATTTGGAAATAATATTGATAACTATAGCTCTTACGACCACAGTTACTATTTCATAAAACTTCAACATATTAAGCGGCCGGGATAAGCCAGTAGCATTTTCTGCCGCTTAGGGATCAGAAGTTTATATGGTATAGTGGTTCGATGTCGCTCTCATAAGGTTGGAGATAGTAGTTCAAATCCAGATTGGTCGTGTTTTTTTTTCCATCAAAGACAGTTTTTTTTTTAATTATAGCCGAAACTAAACAAATTCAATTGATTTTGTTGAATGGTTGAATTATTTTTTTGATTTTTTATGCAAAAAAATGACTGCAACATGTTAAATGTTTTAACAGCATTGAGACCCCAAGCGTGGGGTCCATAACTTATGGGTGCGAGCAAGAGGGCAATAGTACCCCAAGCATGGCTGAACGCTTGGGTACGAGAAAGCGCGCGCTATGACCCCAGCGTCAGTGTATGCGTGCTCACGTATATTGAACAGCGCCACGGTGGCCGGGGTCAGTACTAAGCGGACCCCAGCCAAATGCACCCATATGGCCTGTTGTTCCATGTAAATCTATGATCTCTGCTAATATGTGTCCTATGATTTTCTACTCCTTCATGATGATTGTGGTAACATGATTCGAGAGGTTTCTAACCATGATCTTGAATTGCACATTTTATAAATCAGATTTTCAAAAAAAAAATCTGGTCTTGGTATACTGGGTAGTCATTCTTTTCCCATTAGGTCTGTCGAGTGATAAATTTGGAAACTTGTTCCAGAAAGCCTTTGGATGCTTTTTTTGCTGATGATATGAAAAGTCGTATCTTCGGAATGCAGTGTGCAAACACAAATTTTGATAACAAAACTTATGGAATGACATGTATGTTGAGTATTTCCACTTTGCAAACTACAGATATGGAATTATTATAAAAAAAATTTATTCCGATAAGTCTACAGTTGGTCAGTTTTGAATGTGATTAAATATAATGCCTACCAACATCCCCAGAAACTTACAGAATTTCTGAATGCAATGTGCGCTATGTCATTTTAATGCAACATCATGACTTTTGACAACTTTTCATTATAATGCTGTATATTCGGATCATTGAAATACTGCAAAAATCTGCAAACTATACAATTTAAAAACCGCGCCATTCATTTTACATTTTGAGTCTAACTGTAACATCTATATTATGAAGTAAAAAATTGATTATAAAAGTCTTCAGTTGCTCATTTATGGATAGATTTGAAATTGCTGTCTTCGAAGCTCATTGCGCAGATACATTGAACCGCAGCAGATACCTGCGAACTCTGAAATTTCTGTGGATAAATATATATGCTACGGATCACCGCTTATCTTTGATTATGGTAATATGTAATGAAACTTGGTTCAGCAAGTTTTTAATTGTTTCTTTTCAAATAGTATTGAAGTTTGTATGACTGATATACAGCGAATACTTCCAAACTTTGATATTTCTGTGTTGCAGCATGTGTGCCAATCATTCAAATCATTTACTCCAACCATATCATGTAATCTAGAAAATTCATTACAAAAGTCTTCAGCTTTTCTAAATACTTCAATGTTCCTTTTTCTATTCCTTTCTTAGTTTTCGAATTTCCAAATTCATTTCTAAATTGTCCTGAAATGGTTTTCCTTCAAAACCAATGCAGGTACGTTAAACGTCTTTGAATTCTGTTGCTCTGTTGAATAAAGTTCGCTTAGTTTTTTTTGCTGCTTTGACTTCTGGCATAATAAATGTTAGAAGTTTACGGGTACGTTTTTTCAGCAACTATCAAACTGTGGATAATTGAACCTCAGCGGCCTCTTGCAAACTTTGGAAATATATTTCATTGGGGGCACGTTTTGCATGAGACGAAATCTCTAGATTCAGAATGCAAAAGCGACATTTAAAGTGGGCAAATCTGTTGGATTTTTCGTGTCTTGAATTTGATCTATCTTTCATTTGAATTTTGAAGGGATAAATAAAATCTGTTCTATTAAGGAAATCTTTACGTCAGTTCTTTCTTGGTATGAAGACTTGGAAAAAATCGCCAAAGGCCACGGACAGACTGGTGACGAAATATTTCCAGTACAATTTTGACGAAAAATAGGTCTTTTTTCGTGAAAACCAACGTTATAAGACGAAAATCATAAATAATCCATAGAAATTCAAACTAAAATCCTATAGTCAACTGAAAATAAATAAGGAACTTTTGAGAAAAAAGACGTGATATCAAACCATAAACTTCCCCTAGGAAAAAAAAGGTTGGGTCAAGTACATTGATGGTCCCTCGTTTGCTGATAATTCCATCCATAAAAAAAAACTTAAAAAAATTTTTTTTTTAAATTGTAAAAAAAATTATTTTATAAAAAAAATACAGAACAATTCGAAAAAAAATTCACAAATATTGAAAAAACATTATATTAAAACAAAAACTAATCTGTATCTATTTTTTAAAGTGTCAAAAGAATCAAATAACAAGTAAAAAATAAAAAACCGAAAAACCGGTCTTGAAATCATTTTGGAAACCGATGCCTCATTCTTCTTATTAGATTCGAACAGCTAAATCAACTGAAAAAAATTCCATGAAATTCACGTGCGGCATTAAAATTTATTATATTAATTCGAGGCCAAGTATTTTCTAATGAATTGAAAAAAGTTACCACTTGAATTACGTGCAGCATTAAAATTTGTGATATCAATCGGTGGACAAGTATTTTATTAGTAACTCCAAATTTTGACATTATTAAATTCTTCTAAGAAGCTTTTAAATCCAAAAAAATCACATGAAAGCTAGTCATTTGTTACTCTATGGTGGCAGAGACGTATAAGAAAATCGATTCTTATCAGACTTTCAGGATCCTCTGGTATTATTCACAAAATTCGACGTCGATTGGATCGATACAAATTATGTTTAAATATGTGTTAAAAGTACTTGTCCGGCCCCTCACTATTCATTTAAATAAAAATCAATCATGAAAAAATGGAATTGTATGGCAGAATCCGGTTAAACATTTATTGAAATGCGATTCATTATTAGTTAAATGTTCTTAATAATAGTATAGGTTAGTTCTTATTCCGAATGGAATTCGTTTGCTGGAAGAATAAGTGAGAAGCAAAAATTGCCGTCATTGAATACAAACTGGAGAGTTATTTTTTAAACTTGAACATATATATTATGTACAATTATTTTCATTTATCAATGGACAATTATATCCCTTGTATATTACGGAACAATTTCTTTGCTTTTTTTATTAAATTAGTGCAATTCTATAAGTTTTGTTATCAAAATTTGTGTTTGCATACCACATTCCTAAGATACGACTTTTCATATCATCAGCAAAAAAAGCATACAAAGACTTTTTGGAACAAGTTTCAAACTTTATTACTCGACAGACCAGGTGGAAAAAGAATAATTACACTTATATCAAGACCAGAAACTGTTTTGAGAATCTGATGTAAAAAATGTGCGATTGATGATCATAGTTCGAAACCTCCTGAATCACGTTACCACAATCAGCATGAAGAAGTAGTAGAAAATCAGAAGACACATCTCAGGCAACGAATTAATAATATGTATCGTTCCGCTGCAAACAATGGAGTCAAAACAAGGATCGGAAAGAGCCGAGCCAAACTCAATAGGAGGCAAAATATGGGAATATTCAAAAATAATGATGACACAAGAAATAAATTAGAAAACATTTATTCAATTGGAGTTTCTCACATTATATACAAACAGTTCCGTGTGTTCTTGTTTTATTAATTATCAACCATAATATTTCAGATCGCAAAAAGAAATCTTGACACATTATAGATTGACGAACATTTGTCCTTACAACTTCCAGACCTATTTTTGATAAACTGATTTGCCTTATTTATATTATTATTCACTAACTGTGCGAACGTTTGTTACATTTGTCCCGCACTTCGTAACGTCAAACCCCGGCTGGTTCGTTACGACACAGCTATCAAAGGGAACTCGCATATAATATAACCTACATTATTGCACATGATACTTAATCATGCAACCGACTATATATTTACACTTGAAAATATTCCGCGCACTCTGGTTTAATTGAAAGATTATCTCAGTTGACACATATTTTCAATCGAACGAAATAATGAAATATTTAAAAGTTTCGTTGACATAAGCATCGCGCATTTTTCTATATTTTTTATTTTCACACACAGATCACAGTCTACATTTACGCGGCCGCTTTTATACCGGTTTAGTATACCATAAGTTTCAACAAAATAAATATTAGTATACACTTTGATAGATGACGCGAAAATTATTTTTATTTTCCCGCACGCACTTTATAACATCATAATCCCAAACGTCAACACGACATGAAACTTCGGCTGGTGACTTTCGAGTGATTAGTGATTTCGAGTTCTCGAGCTCCTCAGCTTTACGCCAAACTTCCTTGCTCTTTTTATTGAATGTCTATGGCCCAAAAATTCTCTCACCCTTCATTGGTTGCAGCAAAATTTCTCTCACCAGGGATTGGTGATCATGGGGGCCAAGGGGCCTATGTTTGTAGCGGTTGGAGTACGCGTATACAGATGCGTCAAATCCTGAATGTGTTAGAAACTTTTGCATAATCTTAAGCTCGTGCAAAGTTTTTTCTCAGAAATTGCGACACTGATCATGCTGATTTTGGGTTCATTCGACAGAGAACTTCTTAATTAGCTAAAAGTTCAATTTTCAAAGCCATACATAACTCATCAGTTTCGTAATTTAAGAAAATCACAAGCGAATTTTACCCCCACCACCGCGAATCGTTTTATTCAGAGAAAGTATAGTCTCGGCGAGAGCCTCAGGCCAGCAGACGACAGGGCTGTCGATGTATTTGTTCCGAGACTCTACCGAGTCTCTTGATAGTCTCGGTTATGCATAAAAGATAAACCTATTAGTCCGTCTTCGTCTGGTTGGAGTGGGAAATCGTCGGGTACGATGACGAATTCATCTGAACACCCCAAATAAGTAATTTTAATTCTCTCTTTCATCGTATAGGATGAATCACCCATACTGAACGACGTATGCCATTTTATTATAGGTTCGGTTTTTGGTACTTTGCCCCTTTTTATAAGGTTCAAGGAACTACCGGTATCGATTAATAATCGCAGAGATTCTTGAAACCCTTCTGGTTGGATCTTTAGTCGTCTGAGTCGCTGCTGCTGTACATGTAGGACTCTTGGTCCTCCAAGACTTTGCTCAGATCTTCGCAGCTTCCTGAGCTTCCTATTTCTTTTTCGCTCTTTTCCTCGGAGAATTCGTGCATCTCTTGTTGTGAGAGTTGACACTCTGTGTCCGTTTCTTCCGTTGTCAAATTGTTGATGCGTTTCTAGTGGTATGGTGGTTTGTGTTATCGTGAAACGTTTTGAAAATCCGATTTTTTTTATGCGTGTCCTTGTGGCATTGGTTCTTTGCATTCTCTAATAAAATGTCCCTTTTTTCCACACCTAAAATACCCTTTGTCTCGTTGAATGTTGCTCACGGACTTTGTTACTATATTATTGAGCTCGTCTTGGGTGAGGTTATAAATTTTATGAGGGTGTGATGGTTGGGACTTGAAGAAAGGTTTTGTCGGCTCATTCAGTTTTTGTGGGAATCGTTGCGGCGGTCTGTGATATTCTCTTGATGGGAGGTGATAGTTAAATTGTTGGTATTGTTTCTCCGCGTTAGCTGAAGAGATCGCAGTTCATTGCAAATCCGCCAGACTCGGATAATCTGAGTTTCGGAGCACTCTGTTGAGATCTAAATCAAGACCAAGATGAAAATAGCTGATAGCCTCGGCTTCAATATGCCTCGTCTCTTCGCCAGAGTAGCCCTTGCTTAGCTCTTCGTTTTGGAAGGCTATAATAACGTTGTCATACTTCTGATTAAATTGGTTAATGTAATCCATTATATCTCGACCTTTTTGTTTAATGTTGGCAAGTTCTGCCATAAGGTTTGAACTGCGTGCTCCTGCGAGTTGGATCTTTTGTATGGCAGAGAGAAGTTCATATATATTTTGTGCCATCGTGACTTCTTTGCGTACCGCAAGAGACCTTGAAATTTTCTGTGATTTCAGCAAGACAAAGAAAAATTGCTGTTCAGAAGGCTTACAGTATTTATATGCAAGGTTTGCATGCTCCGTCCAAAGTTTATAATTATCGGTGCTCTGGCCTGTGATGGTGTTGGGGACAAGTTTTATTGCATCTGTAGCCCTCTGTCCTTCTTTCGCTTTCACAATACCTGTCCTCCGAAATTCCCTTGGATAAAACCCATTTGGATTAGGTGTTTGTAACCTCCCTTGGCATGAGAGCGAGTGATTTGTCTCTACCCAAAGCGGTGTATGGATTGGTGACGGCTAGGTGTTCGTTACGAGCTGGCCAACGTCGTTATGACCATACTCAGGAAAAAATCTCGATTGGCCTCCGATTCCGTGAGTTCGATGGGGTTCGTGATTGGGATGTTGAGGGTTGTGGTTCAATCTATGATGTATAGCAGGTGATGGATCTACAGATGTTAATCCCTGATGCCAAGTGGCAGCTCTTTCCTGTTGGAGGCTGACACGGACCGCCTCCTGGATCATCGCTCTTAATTCTGGGTCGTTATGACTCAGAACCGATGGTGGTCTCTGTGTCACTATCTCTAGAACGTTTGGGTTCCCCACCTCCGGTACTGGTGGCTCTAATCCTCGTCGTGGGCCAGTCAGTTCTGGTCCATTCTGATCGTTAACGGGGTTAACCCGCGTTGGCCGAGTCGTGGATCCTCTTAGACGTTGTGTCCTAGGAGGTTCATTCTCCGTAGTAAGAGTGGTCAAGTGAAGTTGTGCTGCGAGATCGTTTATCTCAACGTCGTCAACTCCAGCGGCCATTCCTTGATCCACTGTTTCTGCGGTGATCGGTAATGGTTGCGTCGTAGTCAAGACCCGTCGTCTCAACATGTGTTGCCGGAGATTCCGAGGCTTGCGCCAAACCATCCATGCCGGGTGATTCTGTCTAGCAGCAGGTAACCCGTTTCTTGTCATTATTGTGCCGATGGTGCGCACTGACCCTTCTTCGAAGCTATTGTCGACAAGGCCAACGGTTTGAGCTGGCGCTATACCTGCTTCAATATAATTCGTTGCCAAGCGTTGACCAGCGTTATCCTCCTCTATTACCTGCTCGTAGGTAGGCGAGGGTGGCTTTATTTGGTAAGGATCTGAGAGGTATTTCGTCGATCGCGGCTAAATATATTATAATGGAAATTGGAACTGGTCTGTACTTAAACTGTACATAATATTTCGTCCTCTCGACATCGAGTGCAGTGAAATAATCACTCACAAGGAAAGGTTCTCTGCTGACGTCCTTCGATTTTGATGAAATTTAAATATGTTATTCTACATCAAAATCTAAAAGACACGTATTTTTTTTTATCGGCCGGAAAACGTTTCTAGGGGTTGAAATCACCCTTTAAAGTTGCGACCTCCGAGGGGTACTTTTTAGGTTTCACCTATTTTCACCTGAGATAATAGAATGCACCCAAATGGATAATTATCTTAATGATAAACGATGAAAAATGCAACTGGTTTCATATCGGAGGGTTGCATAAAAAAAAAGTTATAGGGGTTGAAATTCACAAAATCGTTATAACAAAAAAAGTATTGCACCTATCTCGATGAATTTAATTGCATTTCGAAGAGGGCAAAAAATAGTAGATACGTGTTTTTGCGTCTTTCTTGCAAATCAAGTTAAGGGGGTGAACTACCCCTACATATGTTTACATCAAATCTCAATAAAACGGCAGTAATTTTTTGTTTTCCTTATTTCTTCTGGTCGTGATACGTTTTTCCTTATTGTTAATTTTGACTGATTTATATTTGGCAATGAGATAATAACATAGGCATACGATAAGCGCTTACACATATACTCATATTCGTTCCGGTTGATAAGACCAAGTTTTGGGATGACGCATAGAAAAATTACGTAGTCAAGTAAAAAAAAGAGAGCGTACAATATGCTTATATCTTTTATTGATAATATGTCAACAGCAATAAATAGAAGCGAATATATAATCATATGCTCTATTAGCCGTTGTAAGTACTGCAGTAACGATAGTCATCGAAAAAGTGTTTAAAACATAGCGACTTTTTACACCAGGAACAGCGAACAATAGTAACATTTTCACATCCTGGAACTTCACAATGTGAGTTGCAAGAATCTCCAAATGCAAAGTCTACAGGATTTTCAAAATTGGCTGGTTTTTCTTCAATATAACCACTTTTGTACCAAGAATATTTGAAAAGATCGATATAACGTGGTGACGACAGTTGGTTATGAACGAGTGACTGCAGCTTTATGATATTATTTTTCAAATGCAAATCAATATTACAATTTATCAATAGACAAGTATCAGAAAAGATGACAGGTCAAAAGACCCTGAGACAAAATATCCCATGCCAAAATATCCTAAGGAAAAATATCCTCGGACAAAATATGCTCGGATCAAAATATCCTCGGGTCAAAATATCCTGGTATAAAATATCCTGAGACAAATAATCCTCGGGTCAAAATAAACTGGTATAAAATATACTGGGACAAAATATCCAGGAGTCAAAAAATCCTAATGACGTAATATTCTCGATTTGGAAATATCCTACACTTGGAAGACCGAATGTCTTGGATATTGAACCCTCCGTGTGCGCGCGCGCGCGTGTGTGTGTGTGTGTGTGTGTGTGTTCTACTTCCCTGCGTGCCCGCAAATAATGGAGGGTATTGTGTCTCATGATATTTAGTTCCGGGGATATTTTGACTCCCGGATATTGTGTCTCGAGATATTTCGTCCCGGGGATATTTTGACTCCCGGATATTGTGGCTTGAGATATTTCGTCCCGAAGATATTGTGTCTCAGGGTATTTTGACCGGGATATTTTGACCCGGATATTTTGTCCTGGGACCTTTTGTCACGTAACCATCAGAAAAATGTCTAACAAAATTTTTCCATACTCGGAATCCAAAAACATCAAGGGGTTGGATTTTTCCGGTAGTTCCTTTAGGTATAATCATTACTTTGACATCTCTATGTGAAGGTTTCCCATCAAGTACAGCTTGGGGACAGTGTCCAGTCCAAGAATCAATCAGTAATAAAGATTTTGAACCAATTTTCGGGAAAAACACATGCTGCAACCAAATTTTGAAATGATCTGAAATTAGAAAAACGTATTGTTTTCATTCGAAAAAATATCTATACACAAACAGTGGGTATAATTTATACCTGAAGTAAGCTTTTCCTTCTTTTCCTTAATTTCTTTTCCTTAATAAATATTGTCCCGCCTCTTAAAAATAAGTGAATTCAGAAAAAAAATAATTGAAAAAGTAAAAAAGGAACGCCAAGTATTAAAAGGTCGCGACCGTAGTTTCCAATGATTTTCTATATTTGCATTATCAATAAAAAACTTGAAAATATAAAAAAATGAGATCGTTTTCTGAAGTTGCCAAATACAGTGAATGAACTATGGTTCCTATATAGTTGTCACGTCTCTCAAAAAGCAGTGAAATCAGTAAATATTAAAACTTAAAAAAATAAAAAAGGCACGCCAAGTATTAAAAGGTCGCGACCATAGTTTTAAAAATAATTTTCTATTTTTGCATTGTCAATAAAAAAATATGAAAAAATTATTAACTATGAAAAAATATGAGATCTATTGTAACATATACAGTGAATGAATTACGTTTCCTGTAAGAATTCAGAATTTTGGAAATAAAAAAAATAATGAGATCATTTTCTAACGTAGCCAAGTAAAGTGAATGAATTAAGGTTCCTGTGGAATTTATTCATGTACACTTTTAGCCCTAATCACTCACTTCTACAGGAAAATTTTTCAGCAAGCGTCACGGAGCAACAAAGGTTTCTAGAATGATTCTGCAATTATTAAGAAATTATCATCTGCTTTTATGCTAGCTCAGATTATAAGCTTCTAACATTTTACACAATATGATACCCCTAGGAAAAAAAAGGTTGGGACAAGTACATTGATGGTCCCTCGTTTGTTGATAATTCCATCCATGAAAAAAACTTTAAAACAAAATTTTTATAAAAAATGGGCAAAAAAATTATTTTATAAAAAAAATACAGAACAATTCGAAAAAAATTTCACAAATCTTGAAAAAGCATTATCTTTAAAAAAAACTAAACTTTATCTCTTTTTTAAAGTGTTAAAAGAATCAAATAACAAGTAAAAAATAAAAACCGAAAAATCGCGCTTGAAATCATTTTGGAAACCGATGCCTCATTCTTCTGATTTGATTCGAAGGGCTAAATCAACTAAAAAAAATTCCATCTAATTTACGTGCAGCATTAAAATTTATTATATCAATTCGAGGCCAAGTATTTTCTAATAAATTGAAAAAAGTTACCATTTGAGTTACGTGCAGCACTAAAATTTATGATATCAATCGAAGGACAAGTAATTTATGAGTAACTCCAAATTTCAACATTATGGAACTGTTTTAAGAAGCTTTTAAATCCAAAAAAATCACATGCAAGCTAGTCATTTCTTACTCTATGATGGCAGAGACAATCGATTTTTTTCAGACTTTCAGGAGCTACTGATATTATTCACAATATTCGACGTCGATTGGATCGATAGAAATTATGTTTAAATATGAGTTAAAAGTACTTGTCCGGCCCATCACTTTCCATTAAACTTATTATATTTAAATAAAAATCAGGGCTTTTTTAGAACTGTTGGAGCACAAATACTCATGCAGAGGGAATTTAGAGAGTTATCTTCAAGTAATTTTCTCTTAATTGCACTAATTTAATAAGAATGGAAACAAATTGTCCTGTAATATACAAAAGATGTTATTGTGCATCGATAAATAAAAAACATTTTGCACATTAAATATGTTGAAGCTTCCAAAATAACTCCCCAGTTTGTATTGCTATGACGGCAGTGTTTACTTCTCACTTCTTCCAGCGAACGAATTTCATTCGGCATAACTAACCTAAATCGCATTTCAATAAATTTTTAACCGGATTCTCCCGTACAGTTTCGTTTTTTTATGATTGATTTTTATTTAATTTAAATGAAAAGTGATGGGCCGGACAAGTACTTTTAACTCATATTTAAACATAATTTCTATCGATCCAATCGACGTCGAATATTGTGAATAATATCAGTAGCTCCTGAAAGTCTGAAAAAAATCGATTGTCTCTGCCATCATAGAGTAAGAAATGACTAGCTTGCATGTGATTTTTTTGGATTTAAAAGCTTCTTAAAACAGTTCCATAATGTTGAAATTTGGAGTAACTCATAAATTACTTGTCCTTCGATTGATATCATAAATTTTAGTGCTGCACGTAACTCAAATGGTAACTTTTTTCAATTTATTAGAAAATACTTGGCCTCGAATTGATATAATAAATTTTAATGCTGCACGTAAATTAGATGGAATTTTTTTTAGTTGATTTAGCCCTTCGAATCAAATCAGAAGAATGAGGCATCGGTTTCCAAAATGATTTCAAGCGCGATTTTTCGGTTTTTATTTTTTACTTGTTATTTGATTCTTTTAACACTTTAAAAAAGAGATAAAGTTTAGTTTTTTTTAAAGATAATGCTTTTTCAAGATTTGTGAAATTTTTTTCGAATTGTTCTGTATTTTTTTTATAAAATAATTTTTTTGCCCATTTTTTATAAAAATTTTGTTTTAAAGTTTTTTTCATGGATGGAATTATCAACAAACGAGGGACCATCAATGTACTTGTCCCAACCTTTTTTTTCCTAGGGGAAGTTTATGGTTTGATATCACGTCTTTTTTCTCAAAAGTTCCTTATTTATGTTCAGTTGACTATAGGATATTAGTTTAAATTTCTATGAATTATTTATGATTTTCGTCTTATAACGTTGGTTTTCACGAAAAAAGACCTATTTTTCGTCAAAATTGTACTGGACATATTTCGTCACAGGTCTGTCCTCGGACTTCGGCGATTTTTTCCCTTGTACTCTAATATGTTTTGTCAATTAGGAACCCAAGAGCACGGCCGCAAGCGGGTTGAAGGCCGGGATATGATTTTCGGCTTATAGCGTAGGTTTCCACGAAAAAAGACCTATTTTTGGTAAAAATAGAACTGAAAATATTTCGTCACAGGTCTCTCCTTGGACTTTGGCGATTTTTTTCCTTGTACTCTATTATGTTTTGTCAATTAGGAACCAAAGAGCAGGGTGAAAAGCAGGTTGTAGGTCGTGATATGATTTTCGGCTTATAACGTTGGTTTCCACGAAAAAAGATCTAAATTTCGTCAAATTTGAACTGGAAATATTTCGATAGAGGTTTGTTCTTGGACTTTGGTGATTTTTCTCCTTGTCTTCTAATATGTTTTGTCCATTGGAAACTCAAGAGCATGTAGCAATGCGTGTTGCGGGCTAAGATATGATTTCCGGCTTATAACGTTAGTGAAAAGAAAGGAAAAGAGAAAAGATAGATCAAATTCAAGACACAACGAATACAACAGAATTGGCCATTTTTAAATGTCGTTTTGGCATTCTGAATCTCGACATTTTCGTGTCATCCAAAACATGCCCCCGATGAAATATATTTCCAAAGTTTGCAAGTGGCCGCGAAGATCTAATTATCTACAGTTTGATAGTTGCAGAAAAAAGGCACCCGGAAACATTTATTATGTCAGAATTCAAAGAAGTAAAAAAAATTGAGCGTACTTGATTCAACAGAGCAACGGAATTCAAAGACATTTAAGGTACCTGCATTGCTTGTGGAGGAAAACAATTTCATTTCAGGATAATTTAGAAATAAATTAGGAAATTCAGAAATTTAGCATAGAATTTAGAAAAAGGAAAATTAAGATAATTAGTAAAGCTGAAAACTTTTGTGATGAATTTTTGAAATTACATGTTACGGTTGGAGTAAAAAATTTAAATGATTGGCACACATGCTGCGACACAAAAATATCAAAGTTTGAAGGTATTCGCTCCATACTGCAGTAATACAAACTTCAATACTATTTGAAAGGAAACACTTTAAAACTTGCTGAACAAAGTTCCATTACATATTACCATAATCAAAGATAGGGGGTGATACTTAGCACATATACTTATCCACAGAAATTTCCAAATTCGCAGGTATCGGCTGCAATTCAATGTATCTGCGCAATGAGTTTGGAAGACAGCAGTTTCAAATCCATCCATAAATGAGCAACTGAAGACTTTTGTAATGAATTTTTCACTTCATATTTATGTTACGGTGGGAGTCAAAAAATAAAATGAATGGCACAGAATATAAATTTTATAGTTTGCAGATTTTTGCTGTATTTCAATGATCCAAATCTATAGTATTAGAGTGGAAAGTTGTTAGAAGTCATGATGTTACATTAAAATCACATAGCGCACATAACATTCAGAAATTCTGTAGGTTTCCATGATGTTGGCAGGTATTATACTTAGTCGCATCGAAAACTGAGCAACTGTACAATTATCGTAATGAATGTTTTAACCAATAATTCCACATTTGCAGTTTGCAGAATAGGAATACTCAACATACACGTCATTTCATAAGTATTGTTGTCAATATTTGTGTTTGCCTACCGCATTCCGACGATTCAAATTTTCATATTATCAGCAAAAAAAGCATCCCAAGACTTTTTGGAACAAGTTTCAAAATTTATTACTCTACAGACCAGGTGGAAAAAGAATAACTACACTTATATCAAGACCAGAAACTGTTTTGAGAATCTGTTGTACAAAATGTGCGATTGATGATCATAATTGGAAACCTTTTGAATCACGTTACCACAATCAGCATGAAGAAATAGTAGAAAATCATAGGACACATATTAGGCAACCAATTAATAATATGCATAGATCCGCTGCAAACCGATGGAGTCAAAACAAGGATCGGAAAGAGCAGAGCCATAGTTAATAAGAAAAAAGACAGCGCAATTGAAAGAGAACAGAAATCAAAATTGTTTCATGTATCTGTGCATTAGTTTCTGAAGACAGTAATTTCAGATCTATTCAGAAATAAGTAGGTGAAGACTTTAGTAATGAATATCTTCGTTAATATATTCCAGTCGGAACCAAAAAGCTAAAAGATTGGCATACCTGCTATTTCACAGAAATATCAAAGTTCATAGGTACTTGCTACGTATCAGTTATACAGACTTTAGTGCTATAGGGAAAAACACTTCAAAATTACCTGAACCACATTTTTGAAACGTATTATGACACATTCAAGAAAACAGTGACAGATACGATGCATGTTGAAGCAAGCAAAATGCTGTAATTTTGTATGTCTCCATGGTTATCCGCAGACAAAATATTTGATCACATCCAAAAATGATCAGGTGTAGACTTACAGACATGAATTTTTCAACCCACAAGGTTAGAGGTGTTCATTGCATTTCGAAGATACAAATTTTGATAACATGAAAATTAAGCACCCAATGACTTATTGAAATAAATTTCCAAATTTATCATGTAACAACTCAAATGAATATATCTATACATTATTACATGGCTCAAAGATTTTTCAAAACTTGGGTGTATGAACAAGCAATTATGAAGGCTTTTTGTTATAAATATTTCAAATTATGTTATTGAAATCAATATAAAGAAATAGAAATACGAATATCTCTCGTATTGTCTGGAGAACAAATAGAAATTGGTATGACAATACACTGTAAGCTAAGCAGGTGGAAAAAGGGACCGGTGAACACAGCCAAACTAAATGAAAGAAATTATGACAACAATACATTGAATTACTTGACCAAAGTTTTTTTTAATTTATTTGAATTCGTTTACACACAACCATCCACCTCTTTCTTTAATGTAATTACACAACATAGAATTTCTGTTTGGAAAGAACGTTTTAGAGGTTATAATGAACGAACTTTTTTTTTCTCATTGTTATTATTATTATTATTATTCAACACTAATTAGTCACGTCATTAATAATATCGATTCCTTCCACTTTTCAATAACCACTTTTATTTTTCTACACTCTGCACGCTACAGCACTCCGGCGGTCATAACCTCAAACGTCAACATGACGCGAAATCTCGCAAATTTGCTATCTATGTATATATTACGATATCGAAGTAGAACAGATAATTCTTAATTTTCACGACACATTATTCACGTTTTCACTTCTCAATATTTTACTCACTCTCAGTACACTGCATGAGATCAATTAATCCACTTTTGAGGTTTTATTTATTATAGATATTACTGTCGTGAATTGGGCTCGAAACTTATTGAAACTTCTTTTATGAAAAAAATAAAATTGATTATATCCACTGCTATTTCCAATAATGTTTTATTTATTTAAACGAAATTTGCAAATCTTGCACCGTTGATCCACGGGGCTACGATCGCAATCACTTTATAATAACATAACAGACGATAACAGACGGTATACAAGAAAACATTGAGGACTATCAGAAACTTTCTCATCGGCGATTGGTCGAGACGGATAGATTCTCACCGGTGATTGGTTATGATGGGCATCAAGAAGCCCTTGTATGTATCGGTCTGAACCCATATACGGATACGTCAGCTGCGTAAATGTGTTGGTACTTTTTGCATAATCTTGAGCCCGTGCAAAGTTTTTTCTCGGCAAATACGCCACCGAGAATGCTGATTTTGGGCTCGTTCGACAGAGAACTTCTTTATTAGCTTAAAGTTCAATTTTCAAAGCCGTACATAACTCATGAGCTTCGCTATTAAAGAAAATCACATGCCAATTTTACCCCCACCACCGCGAATCGTTTTATTCAGAGAAAGTATAGTCTCGGCGAGAGCCTCGGGCCAGCAGACGACAGGGCTGTCAATGTACTTGTCCCGAGACTCTACCGAGTCTCTTGATAAGAACCTTTTATAAAGAAAAGCGCAAATACGTGTACAAGTGCATGCGTTGTATCTATGCGATGTACTGCACAAATTCATTGTCAATATTATACACAAACTTGGCGTGCATGGTTTTCAATCGGAAGCTCGGCGAAGGAATGCCTCATCCGACCATATATTTGGAGAAACCTTGAATATCCACTAATGTAATTGTTTTTTAATTTGCCATCCCTTTTCCATCCAACTATTTTATTGAGTAGTTCGACGTGAGATCCCGCGCTGTGTACATAAAGAAAAATATCCATTCTCGACTAGTTCGACTGATAAATTCATTACTCCAAATGCTTCCTATTCAACGGGTTTACTTTTCTCAAATCAATTTTTACACAGCTTACTCCTTTGTTCATCCATTTCAGTACTTGTGGAATTCACCCCATCATCTGCCCATTTGGTAAAAAAATGAGTGTACGGACAAACGAGTGAATGTGACGCGTGGATAAATTAGAATGCGTATACGCATGAAAGAATGGCCGTATCTATCCGTACAAGATTAAGGCATATAAAGGGATTAATTCGTTTCATTTCTTTATCGGTTCGTTTGACTGTTCAATTTAATCCATAAATTTCACCCATCTATATTGTTTTCCAAATCATTATATAACAAGGCCTCTCTTATTTTATTGGGGGATCGGTTTTGTCACAATCGTTCATACAATACTAATTAATTATTGTTTTCATAGTAAATTTGAACAATTGTCTCTTCCCGAGCTTCCGATTGAAAACCATGCACGCCAAGTTTGTGTATAATATTGACAATGAATTTGTGCAGTATACATCGCATAGATACAACGCATGCACTTGTACACGTATTTGCGCTTTTCTTTATAAAAGGTTCTTATATCATATTGTGTAAAATGTTAGAAGCTTATAATCTGAGCTAGCATAAAAGCAGATGATAATTTCTTAATAATTGCATAATCATTCTAGAAACCTTTGTTGCTCTGTGACGCTTGCTGGAAAATTTTCCTGAAGAAGTGAGTGATTAGGGCTAAAAGTGTACACGAATGAATTCCACAGGAACCTTAATTCATTCACTGTACTTGGCTACGTTAAAAAATGATCTCATTTTTTTTCATTTCCAAAATTTTGAATTCCTACAGGAAACGTAATTCCTTCACTGTATATGTTACAATAGATCTTATATTTTTTTGATAGTTAATAATTTTTTCATATTTTTTATTGACAATGCAAAAATAGAAAATTATTTAAAACTACGGTCGCGACCTTTTAATACTTGGCGTGCCTTTTTTACTTTTTGACGCTTAATTCTATAAAGCGCTGGAGGCTAGAACTCTTTGAAAGGGTATACATAAACAATTCAGTCACCATGAAGAACCATTGAATCAACTGGAACTCGTACGAATACGACAGGGTCTCATGCATGAAGTTTCTTTTTATCAACAACAATAATGTAGTAACGTTCACGAAAACTATAGACTAGAATACTTCGAAAAGTTAAACAAGAACACTCCAGTCACTATTCAAAACCATTAAATGCTGGCATATGTTTCGAAGTTGAAGTATCCTTCTACCAAGAATAATCATTTATTCAATTTCACGAAATGCTAAACTCTAGAATTCTCTGAAATGTTATACAGAAACGGTCCAGTCATTCTTCAGAACCATTGAATAAACTGGAACCGGTCAGACTATGACAGTATTTTATAGTTGAAGTTTCTTTTTATCAATAATAATAGATTTAATAATTCCATAAAGCGCTGGAGGCTAGAACTTTCTGGAAAAATATATAGAAACACTCCAGCCATCATTCAGAACCATTAAGTACACCGGAACTCGTACGATTACGACAGCATCTCATGGTTGAAGTTTCCTCTTATTTTCAGTAATATTTTATTTAATTTCACGAAATGCTAAAGGCTAAAACTCTTTGGAAAGTTATACAGTAACACTCCAGGCATGATTTAAAGCATTGAATAAACTCAAACTCGTCAGAGTACGGCAGCATCTCTTTGGCAGAATTCAACGAATATTTTTAATTGCAACGACCGGCTTACCGGGCAACAATACTAGCCTCGGGATAGGTCGTTATGATTAAACATGTTCAATCGATGCTATCAACCTTCTTCAATTGATTTACAAAAACTTCAACCCGTCCAAAGCTCACGAACAAATCTAAAATCACATTCCACTGCAGCATGCTTGAAGGAAGAACAAAACCAATTTTTAGCAATACTCATTCTGAACTAGAAACAGTCCTCACTCAAACATTTTCACGTTCTAGTTTCAAAATAATTTATATCAAAACAAACCTAGAAATTCAAATCAGAAATCGAAATTAAGTCAGAAAAATCAAGAAAATTTCTATGTTCATTTTCTCTATCTTTACGAATATGAACCGGTTCTCAAAGATATGTTTGTTTTTTTAGTCGAAATCTACTGTACAAATTACGATAAATCTTCCACGAGATCAAAGATCTCAATTCAATCTGTGGTTCGACCAAAAAAATGATCAGTAACGGCTATCGTTTAAACTGATCGCTCGATGGGGGAAAAACTAATAAATCACGTAAGTACATATTGAAACGTCACACCCCTTTTTCAACCTCATTCCACATTCAAACTGTGCGCCAGTCGAGCCAGCGATCAGCCACTCGAGGCGACGCTCGACGACAAAAGTTCTAGATGTCAAACAAATCATAAAAACTCGATTCTCTCATTAAAATGTATGCTTTTACACTTCATTTAAATACATTCTCACAAATAAGACTACAAGATTAGTAAAACAGGTTAAATTTTATTTTTATAAGCAAATTGAGAGAGTCCAGGTAGTAAGAACGTGACCAGGTCCAATTTACGCGCTGGTTCCAATGAAAACAGCCAGTCTCAAAACAGAGTTTGGATCCAACGGAAAACAAGTCTCTAAATTATTAAAAATGATTCATTTATTACTGTTAAAAACAAAATTTGATTCATTTTAGTTTAAGAAGAAGAAAAACGATCTTTTTTTGTCAAAACAATTATTTTGGTTATTAAATCATTATTTCTTAGAAAAGCGAGGGAAACCAGCCTCAAGCTTGCCCAATCGCAGTGCGGATGGAAATAGGCTGACCAATCAAAAAATCTAGAAATCGAACTCCGGTTCGAGATTATTTTTCTGAGTCAATCCGAATTCAAGTTATTTTTAGATCGAATTATCATCATTATTTCTTTGTCCAAATCAGTATAAAAGGCCGGGCGGAACAGCAACGGCAGCTCATTTCTGAATCAGCTTTCGATTCTAGTACAGAGGTAGTGACTCTGGAAAACAGTGACTCTCGAGGATAAGCTCCAACGAACCAATAACCTTAAATATTCCAAATTTCACACCGAGAGGGAGGGGATTATGCGATTTCGTGCAATCCAAAGATTCGAAGGTGAAATTCCTGTCCGATCACGCCAAGAAGGACCTGTGCGATTCCGTGCAGGTCAAAGATTTCTAACGTGATAACATTCAGTTTGAGAGGGAGGGGACCCTGCGACTCCGTGGGGTCTGAAGATTCTCAAACTTGATCCATCCTTTCCTATGCTAAAGAGGGAGGGGATTGTGCGATTCCGTGCAGTCTGCAGATTCTTGGTATAGGACCCTTACCATTCAACCTTTTTGATTTTTTTGGAGTAAAAATAAAACTCATTCATTCAGAGAACAGAAACGATTTATAATTTATGAAGCGAGAACTCTTTCAAATAAATTCAATTACCAAATCAATCTTAGTTCAATTGTATCGAGCCAAACAACAAAAACTCACTTAAAATTGTATAGAGTCACTAACTTAACCAGATTGATCAAATTAGATGAACTTAAACAAAATCATAAAGAAAAAACGAATTGGACAAGTTTATTGACAAAAGAGAGCGAAATAACCGAATTGGACAAGTTTCTTGACATAAGAGAGCAATTAGCCAAACTGGACAAGTAAATTGAGACTAGGGAAAGAATCTCAAATTTAACGCGAAAACACCAACGATTTTCGAAATATTTTTTTTTGTACATTAAAAACATACTGAATAAACACTATCATTTATATTTTTCACACAAATTCTCACACTCTCATTTATTTCATGCCTGCTCATAAAATTTAGTAGCTCGAATTCACGCGTAGCGGGTGACGTCTAAAAGCGTACCGTTACAATATATATAAGTATGCTGAATTTGTCAGTTTCGAAATCGTATTTTGTTCAATGTCGTTACGATTTTTCACCAATCAATTTCTAGGCGTTTAATTTCTTTTTATCAAGGCTGTAATGGAGGGATTCTCTGTCAAACCAGCTACTTTTTTTTCGATCATTTCAGATCTACCTCATAACGGGTTATATCAAAGTATTACTAAAAGGCACTCTATGTGAATTTTTTCAGATTTTTAAATTCATTAATTTAGAAAATACCGTTTTATTTCAAATGAATATATCTCGGAAACTTGAAGTAATTGAAAAAAAATGTTTTCATATAAAATTTGTAGTTTCGTGTTAGCTTTCGAACGGATGACTCGAAATAATTTTTACCTTCTGACAACGATAACTTTTTACTGAAAGAGGGGGAATTATTTTTTTATTCAGAATCAGCCATTTTTTTTTGGCTGGAAAAATTACAGAGTCTTTCAGTATTTTTGACGAACTCGCGAAAAAATCGCCAGAGTGGTGCGGATCAAAGTACCGGTATGAAAAAATTAATTTGTGTGATTTCATTTTTTACCCTAGAGCCTCTGTCCGTGCCACTTTGGCGATTATTTTGCAATATCGTCAAACAAATTGGAAAACTCTGTAATTTTTTCAGCCAAAAAAATGACTGTTTCTGAATAAAAAAAAAAAAATTCCCCCTTTTTTCGTAAAAAATCATCGTTACCAGAACGTAAAAATTATTTTTAGTCGTCCGCTCAAAAGCTAACACGAACAAAACTACAACTTTTATGTGAAAAAATTTTTTTTTAGTTACTCCAAGTTTCTGAGATATATTCATTTGAAAAAAATGGTATTTTCTGATATTATGAATTTAAAAATCTGAAATAATTCACATAGGGTAGTAGTAAGTTTTAGTTCGACAAAGAATCCCTCAATGGTAAATTGCATGCATAAATATTTAACGATAATTGATTCGGGAGAGAATACTCATAAAAAATGCATTCATTTTGAAGCTGATTGTTAGAGCAAGAGCAAATTTTGCCTCGATACATATACAGTAAGACTTATGTATTAAGCGACAGAGCTGTCTGGCACTATTTCTGTCGTTGGTTACGGTATTCCAATGCCTCATTCACTCGAAGAAATTAGTGAATTATCTATCAGTTCCCGAAAATTTTGATCAATCAACCGCAAAAACAATTGTTTACATAGCATTGAAATAAAAAAAAAAATTTGTTTTGCAATCAATAAATGAAAAACTGATACTGTATAATGAAATTATAATCAAATACATCAATTTAGAACTTTTATCATTTGACTCGTATGGAGAATAGAGACTTGAAAAATGATTTTACCGTTCAACGACCCTGCAGACAGCGAAGCGCCGCATTGCATTAGATGATGAGCGGTAACAGCACCGATTAGGCTCAGCGCTGCAGCTTTCGACGCCACAGAGTGGACACACCGTGCCGGCACTGTGCAGTCTCGGCAACATCTATGCTCGCATCATGTGACGCTTGTGTGCTGTTGCCGTGCCGCTTCTGATGTGTATGCAGCACGTAACGGCACGGTATAAGCACGCCGTGCCGTTACGCCGTGGCGTTAGAAATCAGTCATGTTCGGACAGACACAACGCGTACGCAACGGCACGCGCACCGTGCCGCACAGTCACCGTGCCGTCACCGTGCTAGAAACTGTCTATCTCGGTTGCGAAGACGTCGTAGTTGGTTTCAACGAGTCTTTGAACAAAATGGTTCAGCGTGGTCAGACGGACATCTTTGTGCGATTTTGGCGAAACAATACCAATGAAATAGCCACTCTATACTTCAATTCAGCGTTCCTAAATCACGCAACATCTGCTGATCTGCTGCGAGCGTTTACAGTGAGTCTATACGTTGGTTTCGAAAATCATCATGACCTCAGCGATAACTTGGTTTCAGATCCTGACGACAGAATATTATTGAATATTGCCAGTTGTGGACTTCATAATGTGAATGGTGCTTTCAAAGCAGGCATGAAAGCGACATCGTGGGATTTATCAGAATTCCTTTGTGCTTTGTACGCAATCTTGAACGATACACCAGCTCGTCGGCGTGACTATACACTCTGGCTCGAAATTATATCAGAAAAAATTTTGCACGGTTCGCTGGCTTGAAAATGGTCCAATTATTGAAAGATCGATGATTATTCTACCTCACGTTCGAAAGTACCTCAAGGGAATGGAAAGAAATAAAAAAGCGATTCCAGACAGGAAATTCTACAAAGCTGTTCGAACGACCTTGAAAGATCAATTTTTAGAATGTAAATTAGCATTCTTTCAATCGGTCGCGGCTGAAGTCGAGCCATTTTTGATTGAATTTCAGACGGTCGACCTCGTAGCGCCACTCCTTTTCGAATCTCTATCGAAAATCACGATCAATATCATGCACAGATTCCTCAAGTCTGAAGTAATAAAAGACGTGAAAGCTGTTCTTGAAATGGACATTTCGGAAAAAAGTAATAATCTTTTAAACGCAAAGCGCATCGATTTGAGATACACGACGCACGATGCTATCTGAAAAGTTCGTACCTAAATCACCGATCGCGATATGCTGGAGTTTCGACAACAATGCCGTACGAGTTTTCAGACGATGTGTGAAAAACTTCAAACACGATTGTCTTTCAGTTTCCCTCTCACTAAAGGCATATCCTGCTTGGATCCAGTGATAGCGTTAACTCCGATTATTTGGAATAATCGTCTTCGTATAGCCTTAAACACTTTCGTGAAAAATCGACAGATTTCCGGCGTTGTGGCCGACACGGTCGAAGAGCAATTCCTGTCGGTTTACGAAAGACCAGTATTCATGGATATAATGAAAGATATTTGGCGAAAGAATGCTCAACGGGACACTTTGTGGATGAATGTGGCGAAAGACGGCGACGCATTGAACAATGAACTGATCGCGTTTCTAAAGAAGGTCTTTATTTTATTGCACGGAAATGCCGATCTGGAAAGAGGCTTTTCGCTGAACCAAGAACGTATAATCGATAATCAATCCGAAGCATCGTTTGCTGCTTAGAGGCAGGTTGACGATGGACTTACAGCGGTTGGAAGGATTCAAAATATAAAAATCACGAAGCCGATAATTCACATAAGCCGTAATACTTATACACGCTATCAAGAGTTACAACTCAAGTGAAAGGAAGAAAATTCGGCGACATTGGGAAATATTGAAAAAAAAAATCACGGGCGCTCGAGCTTAAAGAGTTCGGAAAAAGAGAGAAGAACTCGTAAGAAAAGCGAAACAAAAAGGTCTTTCCAATTAAAAAATCAAAGCGCTGCAGACAGCAAAGTAGTTCTGATGTTATTAATTATTTTATGTATTCCTTCCAAAGATATATTTAATAAAAAAAAATACCAAAAAGCGAATAACAGTAAGCATATGCAATAGGGTGGCGCAAAAAAATCGACTATTTTTTTTTCAGTGTCTCCTATGAAAATATGTTAATTTATCATGTTTCAAGAGCCCCCTCCAAAAATCAAGTCAACAAGCAAATTTTTAAAGGTCGCTCAAGATTTTTAAAAATTCCAAAAATAGTCGAAATTTGAATTTTTTTATTTAAAAAATTTTTTTGCTCGATACACTGAAATATTGTCCAGAAAAAACCAATGAGTTTCTGAAATTTTTAACTCAAAATATTCATTTTAAAAGGTCGCTCATAATTAATTTCATCTTTTATATGCTTTGCTTTTGATGCTTCGAGAGACTTTTGAATATTTATATCATTATTCATTTTAATTTTCACTTTCAATAAGTAAGACTAGGGAAAAAAAAATTGGGACAAGTAAATTGATGGTCTCTTGTTTCTGGATGACAGAAAAAAGATTTAGAAGCAGGAAAAAAATTCTATAAAAATAATAAACGAAAAATTGAAAAGTTCAAAAAAATTCAACAAAAATAAAAAACAATCAAAAAAATTCTGTAAAGAAAAATAAAAAAATTTCAAAAAAATTCATAAATATTGAAGACATTGAAAAATGTACTATCCAAGTTACATGTAGTATAAAAATGTATGATATCAATTGGAGGCCAAGTTTTTATTGATAATTTGGAATATTTATCGAACAAATTGGAAACTTTAATGAAATTCATGATAATTATTTTCACGAAAAAAGTTAATGAAAAAAAAGTCATAACGGAAGTTACGTGCAGTACTAAAATGTATTATATCAATTCGAGGTCAAGTAGTTATCAGTTATTCGAAATATAATCTCCGGCGACAAATGAGCGTTGAGAATCCTTGTCGGGCTCACAACGTTTTATTAAAATTACTAAAAAATTAATGGAAATAAAATCATTAAAAATTCACATGAAAGTCATTCGTTACTTCAACAAGGTACACACTTTAAAGAATCGATTCCCCTCCGACTTTCAGGATCCCCTGGTATTATTCATAACATTCAACTTCAATTGGATCGGTACAAATTATGTTCAAATACGTCTTATAAACGTACTTGTCCGGCCCATCACTTTTCATTCAAATTGCTCATCAAACTAATCTGTATCCATTTTTTAAAGTATCAACAGAATCAAATAACAAGTAAAAAATAAGAAACCCGAAAAATCGCATTTGAAATCATTTTGCAAACCGATGCCTCATTCCTCTTATTTGATTCGAACAGGTAAATCAATTGAAAAAAATTCCATCTAATTTACGTGCAGCATTAAAATTTATTATATCAATTCGAGGCCATGTATTTTCTAATGAATTGAAAAAAGTTACCACTTGAATTACGTGAAGCACTAAAATTTATGATATCAATCGGTGGACAAGTATTTTATTAGTAACTCCAAATTTTGACATTATTAAATTGCTCTAAGAAGTTTTTAAATCCAAAAAAAATCACATGAAAGCTAGTCATTTGTTACTCTATGGTGGCAGAGACTTATAAGAAAATCGATTTTTCTCAAACTTTCAGGATCCTCTGGTATTATTCAAAAAATTCGACGTCGATTGGATCGACACAAATTATGTTTGAATATATGAAAAGTACTTGTCCGGCCCACCACTATTCATTCAATAAAAAATCAATCATAAAAAAACGAAATTGTACGGCAGAATCTCGTTAAAATTTTGTTGAAATGCGATTCATTATTAATTTAATGTTCTTAATAATAGTATAGGTTAGTTCTTATTCCGAATTGAATTCGTTCGTTGGAAGAATAAGTGGGAAGTAAAAATTGCCGTCATTGAATATAAAATGGAGAGTTATTTTTGAAGCTAAAACATATATATTATGTTCAATTATTTTCATTTATCGATGTACAATAATATCCCTTGTATATTGCGGAACAATTTGTTTCCGTTTTTTATTAAATTAGTGCAATTAAATAAAAATTACTTGAAGATAATTCTATCAATTCCCTCTGCATAAATACTTGTTCCCTCAGTTCTACACAAACCCTGGTTTTTATTTGGATAATCAATTTAAACGGAAAGTCATGGGCTGGACAAGTACTTTTAACACGTATTCAAACATAATTTGTATCGATCCAATCGACGTCGAATTTTGTGAATAATACCAGAGGATCCTGAAAGTCTGAGAAAAATCGATTTTCTTATAACTGTCTGCCACCATACAATAACAAATGACTAGCTTTCATGTGATTTTTTTTGGATTTAAAAGTTTCTTAGAACAATTTAATAATATCAAAATTTGGAGTTACTAATAAAATACTTGTCCACCGATTGATATCATAAATTTTAATGCTTCACGTAATTCAAGTGGTAACTTTTTTCAATTCATTAGAAAATGCATGGCCTCGAATTGATATAATAAATTTTAATGCTGCACGTAAATTAGATGGAATTTTTTTCAATTGAATCGAATAAGAAGTTGGAGGTTCGAATCAAATAAGAAGAATGGGGCATCGGTTTCCAAGTTTTTTTTATACCGTTCATTTTTGCATGAACGACGATATCTATTAAAAATACCGAAACGAAACAAGAAATCTCTCGCTGACTCAATAAGTCGAACGCTCTAGCTTTGAAATCTGCTGGCTTGTCAAATCAGAGCTGTGTTTCCGAAGAAAGAGTTTTGTGATATGATGAATTATGTCTAAAATAGCTGTTATGAATTTTCAATCTCTAAAAAATATTTTTATCTCAAAAGTGACCCCAGAACCAAAAGTCATGAATGAACAGTAATTATCAATTCCGACAGCTTTCATTTCCGCGATTTTTGAAACTTTTTTCCAACTTTAGAACCGTTATTATACTGATGAAGAATTTATCTGCAATAACTCCGATCGAAAATAAATTTTTTAATTTTCTTTGTCAATTCTCACTTAATAAGAATCGAATAACTTGATTTTTTTTTACCTCACATCAATCATTGACAATTTGCGACCGCGATCTTTATACTTTTTTCAGCTGAGGGAGTCCGTGATGTGAAAATTCTGATTATTGCTCAAAAGAAACAGTCTCCAATAAATTAGCAGAATTTTTTTTTTTTTTTTTTTTTTTTTTTACCAAGGAGTTGCGGAAATCCTTTTTACGGATTCCATGTAGTCTTACGGACTACATGGGTATGTGGGACTCCCAAAAAAATAGGCCTACCCACTAAAACCGCCACCTCCTTGTTGTCCTTCCCCCCAGCCAGGGACTATGTTGATATTACTTCTGACTGGGGGTTCTGTCTGTGTTCGTTCGTTCGTTCTGTCCCACCGTTATCGTTACGTCGCGTCACTCCGTCTGCTCAGTTGTCCGTCAAGCAGCCGTCCGCGTTCTTGCGTCTCAGTACGTTTTCTGTGTAGGTGGCGACTAAGCGCCACCATTCCGGTCTCTGCAGCATCACCCCGACGATGTTCTCCGGGGTAATACTGCCAACTGTCATTTCCAGTTCCCGTCTCTGTCTCGTCCAGCGGTCGCACACGAAAAACGTGTGTTCCGCGTCGTCTCGTTCGTGTCCACAGTACTTACAGTCGGGTGTCCGTACTCTGTTCATCCTGTGCAGGTACCGTCGGAAGTAACCGTGTCCCGTCAAGAGCTGGGTTACGTAAAAATTTACGTCCCCGAACTTCCTCCCGAGCCACGGCCTCAGGTCCCGTATAAGTCGTTTCGTCCAGTTACCGGCGTCTTCGTTTGTCCACCGTCCTTGCCAGTCGTCGATCGTCCTTTCGCGCTCGGCGATTGCCGCGTTCTTCCGTCCTATGTCCGCGCTGCTCCCGTAGATCCTCTTGCGCTCAAAGGCAAGTAGATCCACGGGTATCACGCCCGCCACCACCAGAACTGCTTGTGCAGAGACTGTCCGGTAGGAGCAAGCGATTCTCAGCGCGCCCTGTGTCTGTACCATCGTCATCGTCTTACAATACTTTTTTGTCTTCAGGGAGTCTGCCCAGATCTCCGCACCGTACAGGAGGATCGAGTGAGCTGTCGCCATTAACAGTCGTCGTTTCCCCGGTCTCGGTCCCGTCGTGTTTGCCATCAGGCGGCTCAAGGATGCTATCCTCTCTGCCGCCCTCCGGGCTGTCTTCTGTATGTGAGGCCAGAAGGTCATCTTCGTATCGAGGGTCACCCCTAGGTACTTGACTTCCCCCTTGGTCTCAGTCACGTGTGTCCCCACTATCATGGGCTGTATCGTCTGTATGCGTCTTCTCGTAAGAAACGTCAGTTCCGTCTTTTCCGTTGCCAGTTGGAGTCCGTGTTCCGTCATGCACCGTCCTACTCGTCTCATGGTCTGGTTCAACTTCAACTGTGCCAGTTCCGGAGATCGCTCTGTAATCACCGCCGCTACGTCATCAGCGTAAGCGACGAGGATCACTCCGAGCGGCATCTCCAGCCTGAGCAAGCTGTCGTATAAACCGTTCCAGAAGTCAGGTCCCAGTATCGACCCCTGGGCAACCCCAGCGGTGATCTGTCTCGTTACCTGTCCTTCGATCGTCTCGTACGTTATCCGTCTGTTGTTCAGGTAATCCTCCACAACCCGGACCAGATATGGTGGAATCCCGAAATTGCCGTTAAGCGCCTCCAAGATATCCACCCACCTAGCCGAGTTGAAAGCATTCCTGATGTCCAGTGTCGCCAGCAGCACGATAGGTCGAGCTGCATGGCAGTGTCTGCCCAGCTCCAGGAAAGAGTCGACCACCTTTTGGATTGCTCCAATAGTCGATCGACCCCTCCTGAAACCGAACTGCAGGTCGGAGAGACCCCCTCCGGCCTGCATCGCGTCCATCAGTCTCGGTCTCAGTAGTTGTTCATAGAGTTTACCTGTCGTGTCCAGTAAACTCAGCGATCGGTAGGCCGAAGGCGTATTAGGGTCGCCCCTACCTTTTGGGATAAGGACTAACCTCGCCTCCTTCCACCGGTCGCTGAACGTCCCCGTCGTCAAGCACGTGTTGTACAGGTCGAGAAGTATCTCCGGCCGCAGGCGAGCCACGAGCCGGAGGATCTCGGCCGGTACACCGTCTGGCCCCGGCGCCTTGCCAGCCTTCATCGCGTTGGTCGCTCTGGTGAGCTCCTCCGCGGTAAAGACCGGGGGCGCCGGCACGTCCGTTGCGTTCGTCGCGTTTGTCCTAGTCGGGTGCGTCGGAAACAATCCGTCAACAATCCGTCCTGCTGTTTCAGCATCTTTGAGTTCCGGTGGAATTCGGGCCCCTAGTTTGCCGGTCACAATCTTGTAACCGGTTCCCCAGGGATCCTCTTCCACCTCCTCGCAGAGCTTCCTCCAGCATCGCGTCTTGCTGTATCGGATCGCTTTCGTCAGCGTCTTCCGTGACGTCTTGTAAATGGCCTGGAGGTTTTCCCTTTCGGGTCTGCCCCCAGCCCTTGTGACTCGACGCCGATTTGCTAGGCATGTCCTGCGCAGCTCGGCTATCTCGTCCGTCCACCAGTATTGTGGTCGTCTGTGTCCGTTCTGTCGTCGTCTCGGCATTGTGCTATTGCACAAGCCGTCTACCAGTTTGGCCGTCTCGTCTGTCAGTCTCTCCGCCCTTTGCCGGCCAGTCAGCTCCGGGGGAATTTTCGTCATCGGAGCTGATGTTGCCATCAACTCCTCAGAAAATTTTCGTCCGTCGAGTTTGTCGAGATTCCACCGCGGGGGTCGGTGTGGTCTCGCTCGTCTTATCTCTGTCGATCCCGCCACTTCGAAGACGATGTACTGGTGGTCGCTGGCTGTATAGTCCTCAACCACCCGCCACCGCCTCAGTTGCGGCAGGATTCTGTCCGACGTCATCGTCACGTCAGGGATGGAGTCTCCGAACCCTGGTCGTCTGTACGTCGGCGTGTTTCCCGTGTTTACCACTACCAGGTCCAGCCTTGCGGCCATCTCCAGTAGCAGTCGTCCGCGTCTGTTCGTTTCCGTCATTCCCCACTCGGTCGCCCTCGCGTTGAGGTCCCCCGCAACGATGACGTCCCCGGGCAGGTCCCTGATTCCGTCTTCTAGGAGTGCCACCTTCCTCTCGAACTCCGCCGCGGTGCAGTTGGGCGTCAGGTAGACACTGACATAAGTGACAGCGCCCACCCTGGCCCAGACGAAATCGTCCCCTGCCCTGCGGTCGGAGACTCGCGATTGGGCGGCACCCCTTACCCAGATAGCTGTGGTCTCAGTTTCGTTCGTAATGTACGTCTGGATCGTCCTTCTCCTGTATGGCTCACACAGGATCAGGATGTCCGCGTCGTGTTCGTCGGCTATCTGTGGTAGGAGCATGTCCGCGGTCCTACTTCGGTTCAGGTTACCCTGGACTATTCTGTCCGTCTTCCGGCCTGCTTCCTGCACTCCTCCAGCGCGGCCCGAAACATGGCGCACCTTCCGGTGCCGGCGAGGTGCGCCACGTCCTTGTGCCCAGCTGCGGAGCACAGTGGACAGACCGGTTTGTTTTTGCAGTCCGTCGCATGGTGTCCGGACGCGCCGCATTTGCGGCAGCATTTCGTCCTGTCCACGTCTTTACAGTCGGCCTTTACGTGGCCGAAGCCAAGGCACCTGTAGCATTTCGTCACCGTCAGTCTTTTTCGAACGCGGCAATGCACCTACCCAATCCCGATCCGTCCGCGCCGAAGCAGCGCATCGGCTTCCCGCGAATCAAGTTCGCAGACCGCCATGTACTGTTCGGCACGGTTCGGACCGAAAATGTGAACTCGAAAGTCCACGTCTCGTCCCGTCTCCCGTCGAAGAGCGTCCGTTACGTCTGCCGGGGTCGCAACGCAGTCCAGGTCCATGATCTCCAATTGCACGTTGGAGTTCAGAGCCCTGACGCTGCCCGCTTCCCCTATGGCGTCCTGAACGCATCGCTCGAATTCGTCGCGTCCGTCCGGTTTGCTTGAGTCCGCCTGAAGCTTCAGCAAACACAAACCGTTTTTGTTCTTCCTTAGAGTCGTCACCTGCACGTGACTCTTCTTCGGATCGACCGTCGTCCGTATCTTGCGTACTATGTCCGAGTACGTCATGTCCGTTCCCGGTTTGACGAGAACGACCGTTCCCCTTTGCCGGGGGGCCGGACCGCTCTGGCCAGCTCGGGTTGTCGCGTCCGTTTTCTTTTTCTTTTTCTTCGTCTCGTTCCGTGTGACCGTTTGCCAGTCCGCGGCCGGCACCATCGTCAGTGGTCTCTTTTGAGAGGACTCCGGCGTGGTTCCGGTCGCCGACCGTTTTCGTTTCGTCCGAGGCGTTTCTTTGTCGTTCGTGGTGGTACCAGTCGACGTCTTGTCACCGTCTGCAAGGCTTCTTCCCAAGGCCGCGTCCATCTGCTTGTGCAGCGCGATGTCCACAGTCTCTAGAATCGTCTTGATTCCTGTCTTCACCGTCATGTTCATGTTTTTCTGTACGCCCGCTGCTTCGGCCATTTTCGTCGCGGTCTCGTGGATGAGCCGGAGCAGCTGGGTCAAGTCTTGTTCGTCGTTTGTCTTTGTCGCCGTTTGTCTCGTCGTTGCTGTCTGGTTGTCCACGGCGGAAGCATAGCTTGCTGCGCTGCTTCCGCTGGAGACACTGTCCGTCCTGTTTCGTCTCGGTAGATTCAGTAACGTCCTGTCCGTGTTGTTGGTCCGGGTCGTCCTCCTCTTCACCGTGCACAAGGTGCGGCCCTCAGAATCCGTGCCGCTGCCCATGGCCACCGGGGCTTTCACCCGATCGGAACCAGGGGTGGATTCCCCCTGAGAAGGGGTTACCACCTGAGGTAAATCAATGTTTTTGTTGTGCATGTCCATATTTGTTTGTCCCATCGTGCTACGGGTCCCTCGTGGTCGCGACTCCACGAACCGCGCTGGTACAAGGCACGGCCCCTGAGGTCCCCCCCCTCTCCCTGTGGGTTCTGTGTTCCCCCCTGTCGAGTGTGCGTGGGTGTGAGTGCCCGTGATGACAAACCGGGCTCCATTCACGGGGAGAGCCCGTTTATAGGGATCCCCTTCATTCGCTTTCGGGCGACTCCGTTTATAGGAGTCCCCGGACATTCGCTTTTCGGTAGGACCCGTTTATAGGGTCCCCGAGCATTCACGTCCCCGGTTTGTCGAAAGGCGTGTACGTGTGAATGTTTGTGTAGTGTGTGAGTGTGGGTGTGTGTGTGTGACCAGAGCCCTGTTAGCCGTGTGCAAAAGCACACGTTGCCCGCCCTGCACGTGAGAAATCTCGGACGTAGGGTTGGATTTTGCAGAGCAAATTAGCAGAATTATTCTAGTTACAATTAACATAATTACACAGGAACCATGAAGAGCCAAGAAAATGTTCGCGAAAAAGTCATCCTTTTGCATTTTTCGGAAAAATTAGATATTGATATCTACAATATGTATCAGGCTACAGAGCTGTAATTCGTCACAATCAAAAGAGAGAGAAAAGAAAAAATACACGAATCCGTCATATCTTTTAGATTTCTGTCATCATACAATTTTTATCGAAACAAATTTCAGGAATTTTCGCAACTCAATCGCTATCATTTCTCAAGAAATTACATACCTTATCAGCTCCACAATTAGCCAAAAGCTTGAAAAAAATCACTTGCATTATTTCACATGATTTCATTTACGGATCTATAGTCTTGGACCAGTAGACTAATGAGCTGTCAATGTACTTTGTTCGGGATACAATCAACGTTCTGGATATTTCAAAACATTATTTCAAAATTCCGGAGTAGACGAACGAATCTTATAAAGAATGAGTTCGAATCATGCATTTCTGATTCGAAGATACTAAGAAATCCCAAAAAATTGAATTTTAATTTAGAAAATCATATCTCAAGATTGATACGTTGAATTTAATTTTCCACTCAATCTGTTCACTCATGATTCGTGAGATCGATTTGAAAAATTGGAAAGTCTGAAAATCATTATACTTGAATATTAGGGTGCTTTTTATTTTACGACAATTTTTTTTTCCACTCCCACCTCGAAATTTTGTAGGAAACGCCTAAAAGCAAATTACCTGAAAATTTGAGCCCTTAATATTAATATTAAGTGCTCGATCAACGCGTACAATGATTTCCCGTTTAAAATACACGTAAACTTTGATTTTTTTTCTTCAAAATTCTACAGCTCAAAAACATTTCATGGGATAATCTTGGTCAATGATGCGATTTTCTCCGAATTGAATACTCTACAAAAGAGTCCATTGCGGCGTAATCGTAACTCGAACTAGCGGGGTAGTACGAGTCACAAAACCGAATTTTTTCGTGAAATTTTCATTTGTTTTACCCCTATCTCGTGAACGATAAGAGCTACAGAAAAAATATAATTGAGAAACTTGTAGGGAATTGAATTTCCTACAAAAAAGTTCCGTAGCACCGCATTGCTAATATCGATATTTCTCGAGATATTGTGTTTTTAAGTTCAGGTAGTATGCAATTTTCATGGGTTATTGAGGTAAATTGTATAAACTGGTGATTTCTTATTTTCTATTGTCACTCTAATCATCAAATATTTATTTGTTAAGTTGCAAATGATTGAAAAGTTCAATAACTGAATATTTGGAAACTAAAATTAAAAAAAAAAAAAACAGTTTAAAAAGGATATTTGAAAAATGTTTTTCATTTTTTCATGAATTTCTCATTGGATTTTCCCCTGATTGTTCTAATTTATTTATCAATAATTTAATACCTATAAAGTTCTAGTTGAAAATAAGTTGTAAACAAGACAAATAATATATGAAGTATAAATCTCCATTACTTTGTAATATGATACGAATTTATTTTTTATCTAGAGTGCACTCCGCTTTTACTCGACCTTGAATGAGCTTCAAAAATTTCCCGGTAGCGCTTTCTTTGTTTTCGTGTACTGATTCCGCGAAAGTAAGAACAAAGCTCCAAGTGTCCTGAGTGGCCAAACATCGTCAAACATATTCCGTGTTAAATTTCAGATCACGTTGACTTCTAGCGCTATAAAAATGTGTGAAAAAATTGGTAAAAATATTTACAACCATTTAATTGGATTTGAAACAACCGAAATGAATATCAATAAGTTACCTTCTTATCGTGCAGTGTTAAGTTTATTTTTATATAAGCATCAGTCGTTAAATTTAGATATACGAAACAGTGCTTCTAGAGTGATCAGTGATACGAATGCTGTTTGGGCAAATTTTATGATACCGACGATTCGTCCTCAGCATAGTATTAAAAAGTTGGAAAAATTTTACACTGAATATCTGCTAATCATAAAACATCGTAACAGAGAAAAAACATCGAAAGCGCAACAAAAAAATGTGGAAAAGTTGAGTCAAAAACTTGATAAATTGTTCGATATCGCGAATTCCACGGCAGTTAAAAATTTACCAACAGAACTTAAACAATTTTTGACTGAATGTCGAAATGGAAAAATCAATATCCACTCGCCAGTTACTTCTTCCTTACCAGACGCAACTTTTCATGATCAATCTGATCTGGAGCACGAGATAACTAAAGAAGATATCGAGAACGAGGGCGATATTGGTTAGTTTTAAAATTAAATTATTTTTTTCCCCACAATTATAATTTTTTTCAATTCAGTCAGCGATAATTTGTCAGTAATCAAGAACATTTCAGTGTGATCCAGGTCGATTTTCGTTTGGTTTATTTGTCAAATTTACTTTGCATGAAAATTCACTTTAACCTCAAAAAAAAAACCTCGTGGTTACAAAAATGCGTTCCATAATATTTTTCAATATTTCAAATGAAACTTCCAGATTGATAATTACTTTCTTATCATTACTCTATTGTTTTCATTGGAATTGATATTAGCTGAATCCATGTACAAATTGAGAGAATAAAAATTTATTTAATAGTGACAACAATTTCAACTGATAAGTAAAGAGTTTGTTTTTTTTTCGAGTAAAAATATTTGCAAAAAAGAAAATTACTACGCTATTAAATAATTACTTTGTACCTTATTTTCTTTGAAAACAATCAATGGAAACTCAATTCAAAGACTTTTTTTGCCTCTGAATCAACGAAATCAAAATTATGTTTGAATTTGAAATATTTATTAATTCAACTCCAAAAAATACGTTGTTTTAGGCTTAAAACTATCTCAACGTACGATGTCATCAAGTATTTGTAGTGAAGCATCCTATCCCAGTGGATTGAAACGGACTTGTTCGGATTTTGAGAATGAACTTCCTCCACCTCCTAAGATGAAGAAAATCAACATCTTAACTCCAGAACTAGTATCAGCCCTAGATCACACTCAAACTAGCGATAGAAACGCAATGTTCATTATTTCAGCTGTTATCACGAGTTTAGGGCTAGATATCGATAGATATGATATAACGTAAGTTATACTTCTATTCGTAATGCCCGCATTTCCAAGTGAGAAGAAATTATTGATTCAATTAAAAAAGAAGAAATCAAAGAATCTTGTGTAGTCCACTGGGATGGGAAAATGCTCCCCACAGGACAAGGAGTATCAAAAGTAGAACGGCTTGCGATCCTCATTTCCGGGATAAATACTGAAAAATTACTCAAAGCTCCGATTCTTTCTGACGGCACCGGTATCAGTCAAGCTTCAGTAGTTTTTGAAACTCTGACAGAATGGAACATTTGCGACAATATTAAGGCAATGTGTTTTGATACAACGGCTTCAAATACTGATAAATTATTATATCGTTGAAATAAATTTTTGGGTCTATATTTTTTACTAACTATTTTAATCAAAACATGAAATTTCTTAAAGGTGATAACAACGGTGCTTGTACTTTGCTTGAAAAAAAAATTGGTCGTGATTTATTGTATCTCGTTTGTCGTCATCATGTGTCTGAATTAATGCTACGGAATGTCGCAGAAGTCACAAGTGGCCCAAATGTACATATTTTCAAACGGTTTAGAGATTATTGGAGTAAAATTGATACTTCCATTTATGAAATCGGTACAGACGATGTAAGAATTGCCGATATCTTGAACGACGTTCTTGATTTTATTGAAAATCAATTGAAGGTATAAATAAATTCAATTCTATACAATAAACAATTCTACGCTCAAACGATTCAACATTTACATTCAAACAGTTATGAACTAGTTATTAACACTTTTTTGCATGGGTTAAGAACAGATACGAAATAATAACTTTCTAATTTTCCAACTCATTCATTTGACACATTTTAGATCTATTTTTGGTGGAATATTTTGCAAATTTCATTTTTTCTTTATAATTATTTAAAAAATTATTGACTAATAAGAGTATTTTCCATACAACTTTATTACTGCTGATGGAATTATATTGAAAGCTAAAAGTGGTTACACTTTCTCACGTTCTTATTTCTTTTTCTGTTTTTCGATTAGAATCATCATCCAAGGGACGACCATAAAGAATTTTTAGAGCTAAGTCGTATTTTTTTGGGTGGTGTTTGCAGTCAAGATGTGAAATTCAAAGCTCCTGGTGCTTGTCACCATGCAAGATGGCTCTCAAAGGCTCTTTATTGTTTGAAAATATATTTATTTCGTAAGCAGTTCAAAGTATCAGCAAAGGTTCTGGATATTCTACGGAAAATATGTGCTTTTATTGTATTATTTTACGTCAAAATATGGTTCAATGCTCCGAACGCGATAAAAGCGCCAAATTCAGATTTACAATTGATAAAAGATCTCATCGAGCATCGAAAAGTTCATCCAGAAATTGCCAATGCAGCGCTTGAGAAATTATCTAGACATTTATGGTATTTGCACGAGCAGCTAGCTTGCTTGGCTCTCTTCGATGATACGGTGTTACCGGAAGAAAAATTAAAAATTGTTGAAAAAATGAGTATTAACATAGCTGTCAAGAAATCAAATAAGCATTATTCAATGCCTTATCCAATCATTTCTTCACTTGCCGATAAGAACATCAGTGACTTTGAGACTCCAAATTCATCGTTTATTTTCAAACAATTTAATCTTCCTTCTGAATTTTTGAATACTGAACAACACACATGGGAATCAAATCCTGATTACCAAAAATGTCTTGACACATTCAAAAGGTTGAAAGTGGTGAATGATACTGCTGAACGAGGAGTCGCTCTCACCGAGAAATTTAATGAAGCTTTAACACATGATGAAAATGAAAGGCAGAAAATTTTTCAAACAGTACAAAATCATCGCTCGCAATATCTATTGTGTACAAAATCAATTTACTCGCAGAAAAAAATGTCCTAAAATACTTTATTTTTGTTTTCAAATAATACATTTACTTTGATTTAATATTTTGTCATTACTCACTTTATAATTCATTAAAATCGTCATTGAATCAAAATTGAAAATTGTATTCAAGCATAGCATTTTTTAAACAACCAGTCATTTCCATGTAATAAATTCATAATAGGAAATAATAAATCACCAGTTTATCAAGAGACTCGGTAGAGTCTCGGGACAAGTACATTGACAGCCCTGTCGTCTGCTGGCCCGAGGCTCTCGCCGAGATCAAGAGACTCGGTAGAGTCTCGGGACAAGTACATTGACAGCCCTGTCGTCTGCTGGCCCGAGGCTCTCGCCGAGACTATACTTTCTCTGAATAAAACGATTCGCGGTGGTGGGGGTAAAATTGGCATGTGATTTTCTAAAATTGCTGAGCTCAGGAGATGTTTTATAAAGCAAAAATTGGTTTGGAGACTAATTTTCAAAATCCCTTTCGAATGAGCATGAAACCAACACGATCAGTAGCGTAAATGCTGAGAAAAAACTTTGCACAGGCTCAAGATTATGCAAAAGTTACTAACACATTTATGGATTTACCGTGTCTGTACAGAACACCATCAAAGGCCTCTTGATGCCAGCTATAACCCATTTCTATGGAAGCTCGGGTCCCGGGATCCCGGCTACAGAAATAATGAGTTGTAATTGGTCAGGACACTCGCTGTACCGTTCCAGCGGAATAAAGTTTATGAATATATACCTATATATACAATGCCATCAGTCAGCCGTCAGTTTTTGATATTATAACAAACGGATTTTCGACATTACGAAGTGCGGGGTGAAAAAAAAATATTTTTCATCTAATAAAGTGTTCAATATCTATTTATTTTATTAAAAATAGTGGTACGTGGTGTCACACAGTGTATTACGAAAACCAGACATATAGTGACTTTGGCGTGATATATTGTTCAACCATCTGTCAGTTTTTGATGGTATGAGCAATAGCAACAGCGATCTAAATGATAAAATTTCGGAGAAACAGTGCGAGCTGTATGAATTCGATTCAAAATTCTTATATGACTATAAAAAAAAAAATGTTATGTAAGTTTCGTGACAATATGGGTTAGTTTACCCTCATCGCAATCGTTTCGCGAGTATTTGTTATATAGGACATATATTAGTATTGGGAAATTTCTCCTTGTACTAATTCTTTAATTTTACGTTTATTTATGACATAATTTTGTTGCAATCCTGGTTCTCGTTCTTCAAAAATTTTCAACGGGGGTTATGAGAGAAAAAAGAATTTTCGCTCATTATAACCTCTCAAATGTTCTTTCCAAACAGAAATTTTATGTTGTGTAATTACATTATAGAAAAAATATACGTGATTGTATGTAAATGAATGCAAATAAATTTTGAAAAACTTTGGTGAAGTAAAAGTGTCATATTTTTGTTGTCATATTTTCTTTCATTTCATTTGGCTGTGTTCACCGGGCCCTTTTTTCCACCTCCTTAGGTTACAGTGTATCCATACCAATTTCTATTCATTCTCTAGACAATTCGAGTGACATTCGTATTTCTATTTCCTCATACTGATTCCAGAAAATTGGAAAATTCATAACAAAAAGTTTTCATGATTGCTTGTTTATAAACTCGAGTTTTAAAAAATCTTCGGGCCATGTAAATACATAGATATTCACTTGAATTGTTGCATGATGAATTTGGAAATTTATTTCAATACGTCATTGGTTGCTTATTTTTCGTGATATCAAAATTTGTGTCTTCGAAATGCAATGAACACCTCTTAAGTTTGAGAACATGATAAAGCGACATGTATTTCCAGACTATGTTTACGATTGGCATTATGGATTGAAAAATTCATGTGTGTGAGTCTACACCTGGTCATTTTTGGATGTGATCAAATATTTTGTCTGTGTATAACCATGGAGACATATTAAATTACACTATTTGATTTACTTCAACATGCAGCGTGTCTGTCACTTTATTTCTTGAACATGCCATAATAAGTTTCAAAAATGTGGTTCGGGTAATTTTGAAGTTTTTTGCCCCATAGCACCAAAGTTTGTATTACTGGTACGCAGCGAGTACCTATGAACTTTGATATTCCTGTGAAGCGGTAGGTGTGCCAATCTTTTCCATTTTTGGTCCCAACTGTAATATATGAACGAAATTACATGAAACAATTATGAGTTCTGTTCACTTTCAAGTGCGCTGTCTTTGTTCCTTTTAGTTTTGGCATAATAAATATTATGAATCGGTGGTAATTTTTTCTGTCTGTATCAAAATTTAGATGAATAAATCGCAGCGGATACTTGCAAACTTGGAAAATTCTGTGTATTGACATGCATGCCAGGTATTGGTACTTCCTTTTTTTGATTATGGAATATGGATATCTACAAATAATAAAAATTATACATGAATTATAGGATTTGGATATGGATTATAAATAGTAATCGATAATAAAAAATAATGATGAATGTTACAAAAATTCAGTGATGGCCTGTTTATGAATGGCATAAGAAGTTATGTTTTCAAAATGCAATGCTCATATTAAAAAGTAAGCAATTCTGTTGGTCTTGATGCACTTCATACTTTTTCTTTTGTCCGGTTGAACCTTGATGGCTACATGCAGAGTTTGAAAATTTTGTGCATCGACGTGGGTGCGTCAACTTTCTATCTCTGGGTATGATAATACGAATGGAAAATATTGCTTCAAAAAGTCCTTGGAAGTACGTTTTTTAATGAAATAAAAATTGCTAGCATTAGAATTCAATAAACATATATGAAAATTGCTAATTCTGGTGGACTTGGTGAACATTATATATCTCTTTTTCTTTCTCCTTCTGTCAAATTTTAAAGAAAATCAATCAAAAAATTCGTTTCATTGAAAAATCTTCATATTTTCTTTATTCACAATGATTTTATCAAAAAAATTGTAAACAAAATTTATAAATGATGGGGTAAAATTCCACAATGATACAAAATATTGAAAAACCTTACGGAATATAATTTTAATCCCACAAAATTATGGACCTGTTCGAAATGGTTGAAAAATTGAGGGTATCACTTAAAGCATTCGAAGAATATCAAACTGTTATAAATTGTACAAAACTTAAAGAAAATCATTGGAGAAATTATTTTTAAATATCACAATAGAAACATTGAAGAACTTTAGAAAATCTTATTTAAGAATATTTTTTGTCGTTTAGGACAACCACAGAAAAAAGATTTAATGACAAGCCGTAAAAATCCTCTCCCGGAGAAAAAAAATTTGGACGATTATATTGATGATCGCCCGATTTCGCATTATACCACAAAAAATGTAAACAAAACTTCTTAAATCACACAACGAAAATGGTTTCGAAGCGTAGAAAATATCAAATATATTAGTATCCTACAGCATTAGTGTATAGTATTCTTCCGTGGTATACTGATTGTACGGTATCAGTCTTATTTTGATGAATCAGATGTTACAAGCCAAAATCATATCTCGGCCTCCAACCCGCTTTCCACCATGCTCTTGGGTTCCTAATTGACAAAACATATTAGAGTACAAGGAAAAAAATCGCCAAAGTTCAAGAACAGACCTGTGACGAAATATTTCCAGTAGAATTTTGACGAAAAAAAGGTATTTTTTCGTGGAAACCAACGTTATAAGCAGTAAATCGTAAATAATTCATTGACATTTAAATTAAAAAGATATAGTCATCAAAACATAAATCAGGAACTTTCGAGAAAAAAGACGTGATATCAAACCATAAACTTCCCCTAGGGAAAAAAAGGTTGGGACAAGTACATTGATGGTGTCGTGTTTGCTGATAATTCCATCAATAAAAAAAAACTTAGAAACCGATGCCTCATTCTTCTTATTTGATTCGAACAACTAAATCAATTGAAGATAATTCCATCTAATTTAAGTGCAGCATTAAAATTTTTTATATTTATTCGAGGCCAAGTATTTTCTAATGAATTGAAAAAAGTTACCACTTGAATTACGTGCAGCACTAAAATTTATGATATCAATCGGTGGACAAGTATTTTATTAGTAACTCCAAATTTTTATATTATTAAATTGTTCTAAGAAGCTTTTAAATGCAAAAAAAATCACATAAAAGCTAGTCATTTGTTACTCTATGGTGGCAGAGACTTATAAGAAAATCGATTTTTCTCAGACTTCCAGGATCCTTTGGTATTATTCACAAAATTCAACGTCGATTGGATCGATACAAATTATGTTTAAATATATGTTAAAAGTACTTGTCCGGCCCATCACTTTCCGTTTGAATTGTTTATCCAAATAAAAATCAGGGCTTGTCTAGAACTGATGGATCACAAGTATTCATGCAGAGAGAATCTTCAAGTAATTATTATCCAACTGCACTAATTTAATAAAAAACGGAAACAAATTGTTCCGCAATATACAAGGGATATTATTCTGCATCGATAAATAAAAAAAATTGTACATAATATATATGTTCAAGCTTCCAAAATAACTCTCTAGTTTATATGCAATGATGGCAATTTTTACTTCCCACTTCTTCTTCCAACGAACGAATTCCATTCGGAATAAGAACTATAACCTATACTATTATTAAGAACATTGAACTAATAATGAATCGCATTTCAACAAATTTTTAACTAGATTCTGCCATACAATTTCGTTTTTTTGAGATTGATTTTTTATTGAATGAATAGTGATGGGCCGGACAAGTACTTTTAACACATATTTAAACATAATTTGTATCGATCGAATCGACGTTGAATTTTGTGAATAATACCAAAGGATCCTGGAAGTCTGAGAAAAATCGATTTTCTTATAAGTCTCTGCCACCATAGAGTAACAAATGACTAGCTTTCATGTGATTTTTTTTTGGATTTAAAAGCTTCTTAGAACAATTTAATAATGTAAAAATTTGGAGTTACTAATAAAATACTTGTCCACCGATTGATATCATAAATTTTAGTGCTGCACGTAATTCAAGTGGTAACTTTTTTCAATTCATTAGAAAATACTTGGCCTCGAATAAATATAAAAAATTTTAATGCTGCACTTAAATTAGATGGAATTATTTTCAATTGATCTAGAGTCGCGGTAGCGACTCTGAGACAAGTACATTTATGTATGACGAGTCGCTTCCAGAGAGTCTTTACCGGAGCGAGAGTGTTTTTCAGCTGTTTTCGATAACACTCAAAATTTATTTCTTTAATAACTGAATAATTACAGTATTCCAAAGAATCCTGCAAGATGACGTATTTTTTATTTTTTTTTATCTTTCGATCGCGACCTCTACGAACTCTGTAGCTTAACGCATTGAAAAGATATTAATTATTTATTTTTTAATTTCATCAAAAAATGTTGCATTTTTTCGCACACATTTTTGATGTTTATTTGTTTTTTCTTTAGTGACAAATCTGGTGCCATAATACATTTTATATATCTATATATTTTTTTCTGGTGTCATAATACAAATTGTATACCTATATATTTCCATGAATCTGTTCATGCTTCAAAAATTTGGAAAGTGACAGTTCCCCGTTGTATTCAAAATTTAAGCTGTCAATTTCACGAAATGTTATCGAATCATTCAGAGATTAAAGGATACCACATGTTCGTTTTACCAAGAAATCTGAGTCACGTATTGTGGCCGAATCTTTTTTTTAATGTTCTTTTAGTCGGTGTGATGCTATCGTTTAATGTTCTTTTAGTAGGTATGATGCTATCGAGTAAATCGTTGGATTGGGCTTTTTTTTACTCGTGTTTATCGTTGATGATAAGCATTGGAGTGAATTTAAGTGAAGAATGCGCCAAATGTACATTCGTACATTCTTTATTTTTTGTATGAGCAAAACTTGCAGGAAAAAAATAATTACGCGCGTCATCGTACGAGGTTAGAATGATGTGTCGGTGCATACGCAATAGAGAAACGATCTCGACCCCTTTTCACCAAGGGCACAAGCAAAATCCATCTCTCGTAGGTGGCTTGATAGTTTTCGATTTCTAGGTCGACGGCTCCATGGTTTTCGATGTCTAGATAGATTTCTCCCAGGTTTTCGAAGTCTAGGTCGACAGCTCCATGGTTTTCGATGTCTAGATAGATTTCTCCCAGATTTTCGAAGTCTAGGTATATTTCTCCATGGTTTTCGATGTCTAAGTATATTTCTCCACGATTCTCAATGTCTAGGTCGACGGCTCCAAGAATTTCGATGTCTAGGTCAATGGGTCCGTAGTTTCCGATGTCTAGGTATATTTCCTCATGGTTTTCGATGTCCAGGCATATTTGTCCATAGTCTTCGATGTCTACGTATATTTCTCCATAGTTTTCGATGTCTAGGTATATTTCTTCATGGTTTTCGATGTCTAGGTATGATTCATGATAGTCGTTGCCATTCACATCGACGGCTTCATAGATTTCGACCCTAGGTATATTTCTTAACGGCTTTTGATGTCTAGGTCGACAGCTCTATGGTTTTCGATGTCTAGGTCGAAGGCTCCATGGTTTTTTATGTCTAGGTCGACGGTTCCATGGTTTTTGATGTCCAGATCGACGGCTCCATAGTTTTCGATATCTAGGTCGACGACTGCAAGGTTTTCGAGATTTAAGTCGGCGCCTCCATAGTTTTCGATGTCCAGATATATTTCTTCATGGTTTTCAATGTCTAGGTATATTTTTTTCCACTGTTTCCGTTATCCAGGTCGTCGGCGCTATAGTTTTTAATGTCTAGGTATACTTCTCCATGTTTTTCGATGCCTAGGCATATTTCTCCATGGTTTTTCATGTCCAGGTATAGTTCTCCATAGTTTTCGCTATCCCGGTCGACAGTTCCATAATTTTCCATGTCTAGCTATGTTTCTCTACGGTTTGCGATGTCTAGGTTGATGGATCCATGGTTTTCAAAGTTTGGGTCGATAGCTCTATAGTTTTCGATGTCCAGGTCGACGGCTCCACAGTTTTTGATGTCTAGGTATTTTCCCCGTAGCTTTCGATGTCGAGGTCGATGACTCAATGGTTTGCGATGTCTGGATATATTTCATCATGGTTATCGATATCCTGATCGAAGACTCCATGGTCTTCAATAACAGGGGAGATTTCAAGAACCCAGAATATCGTGAATAAATATCACCGGACACTGATAAACATGAAACTGTCAATCTAGATACTGGAACCTAATGAAACATGATACGAGATGAAAAAGATAATGAAACATGGAAACGTCCTCTCAAACATCGAAAAACACTGACAATAACAGTGTTTACATGGTAATCATTGAGAGATTGTTCTCGACCCCATAAACTACAGCGACCTAAATATCGAAAACTATGGAGCCGTTGACCCCGCCATCGAAAGCCGTAGAGAAATATACCTAGACATCAAAAACTCTTGAGAAATATACCTGGACATCGAAAACTATGGAGCCATCCCCCTGTACTCCTGTTTATTCTTATTGAACTGCTTCAAGATTGGTGGGCTTGAAGACGCTGTTGCAATAAAAGTAGCGTTGCAGCGCTACAAGAAAACTATTCACACGCTTAATCGCACGGAATGCACCCTAGTTCGGAATAAATTTTCAAATAAAATGTATTGTGTATGATATAAATATTGAATCCAAACGGAAATGTGTAGAATTGAATTGAATATTATAGATGGGTATATTTGTTGAATATATCTATTTTTACAATAATTCAATTCCCCTAGGAAAAAAAAAGGTTGGGACAAGTACATTGATGGTCCCTCGTTTGTTGATAATTCCATCCATGAAAAAAACTTTAAAACAAAATTTTTATAAAAAATGGGCAAAAAAATTATTTTATAAAAAAAATACAGAACAATTCGAAAAAAATTTCACAAATCTTGAAAAAGCATTATCTTTAAAAAAAACTAAACTTTATCTCTTTTTTAAAGTGTTAAAAGAATCAAATAACAAGTAAAAAATAAAAACCGAAAAATCGCGCTTGAAATCATTTTGGAAACCGATGCCTCATTCTTCTTATTTGATTCGAAGGGCTAAATCAACTAAAAAAAATTCCATCTAATTTACGTGCAGCATTAAAATTTATTATATCAATTCGAGGCCAAGTATTTTCTAATAAATTGAAAAAAGTTACCATTTGAGTTACGTGCAGCACTAAAATTTATGATATCAATCGAAGGACAAGTAATTTATGAGTAACTCCAAATTTCAACATTATGGAACTGTTTTAAGAAGCTTTTAAATCCAAAAAAATCACATGCAAGCTAGTCATTTCTTACTCTATGATGGCAGAAACAATCGATTTTTTTCAGACTTTCAGGAGCTACTGATATTATTCACAATATTCGACGTCGATTGGATCGATAGAAATTATGTTTAAATATGAGTTAAAAGTACTTGTCCGGCCCATCACTTTCCATTAAACTTATTATATTTAAATAAAAATCAGGGCTTTTTTAGAACTGTTGGAGCACAAATACTCATGCAGAGGGAATTTAGAGAGTTATCTTCAAGTAATTTTCTCTTAATTGCACTAATTTAATAAGAATGGAAACAAATTGTCCTGTAATATACAAAAGATGTTATTGTGCATCGATAAATAAAAAACATTTTGCACATTAAATATGTTGAAGCTTCCAAAATAACTCCCCAGTTTGTATTGCTATGACGGCAGTGTTTACTTCTCACTTCTTCCAGCGAACGAATTTCATTCGGCATAACTAACCTAAATCGCATTTCAATAAATTTTTAACCGGATTCTCCCGTACAGTTTCGTTTTTTTATGATTGATTTTTATTTGATTTAAATGAAAAGTGATGGGCCGGACAAGTACTTTTAACTCATATTTAAACATAATTTCTATCAATCCAATCGACGTCGAATATTGTGAATAATATCAGTAGCTCCTGAAAGTCTGAAAAAAATCGATTGTCTCTGCCATCATAGAGTAAGAAATGACTAGCTTGCATGTGATTTTTTTTGGATTTAAAAGCTTCTTAAAACAGTTCCATAATGTTGAAATTTGGAGTTACTCATAAATTACTTGTCCTTCGATTGATATCATAAATTTTAGTGCTGCACGTAACTCAAATGGTAACTTTTTTCAATTTATTAGAAAATACTTGGCCTCGAATTGATATAATAAATTTTAATGCTGCACGTAAATTAGATGGAATTTTTTTTAGTTGATTTAGCCCTTCGAATCAAATAAGAATAATGAGGCATCGGTTTCCAAAATGATTTCAAGCGCGATTTTTCGGTTTTTATTTTTTACTTGTTATTTGATTCTTTTAACACTTTAAAAAAGAGATAAAGTTTAGTTTTTTTTAAAGATAATGCTTTTTCAAGATTTGTGAAATTTTTTTCGAATTGTTCTGTATTTTTTTTATAAAATAATTTTTTTGCCCATTTTTTATAAAAATTTTGTTTTAAAGTTTTTTTCATGGATGGAATTATCAACAAACGAGGGACCATCAATGTACTTGTCCCAACCTTTTTTTTCCTAGGGGAAGTTTATGGTTTGATATCACGTCTTTTTTCTCAAAAGTTCCTTATTTATGTTCAGTTGACTATAGGATATTAGTTTAAATTTCTATGAATTATTTATGATTTTCGTCTTATAACGTTGGTTTTCACGAAAAAAGACCTATCTTTCGTCAAAATTGTACTGGACATATTTCGTCACAGGTCTGTCCTCGGACTTCGGCGATTTTTTCCCTTGTACTCTAATATGTTTTGTCAATTAGGAACCCAAGAGCACGGCCGCAAGCGGGTTGGAGGCCGGGATATGATTTTCGGCTTATAGCGTAGGTTTCCACGAAAAAAGACCTATTTTTGGTAAAAATTGAACTGAAAATATTTCGTCACAGGTCTCTCCTTGGACTTTGGCGATTTTTTTCCTTGTACTCTATTATGTTTTGTCAATTAGGAACCAAAGAGCAGGGTGAAAAGCAGGTTGTAGGTCGTGATATGATTTTCGGCTTATAACGTTGGTTTCCACGAAAAAAGGCTTATTTTTCGTAAAAATTGTACTGGAAATATTTCGATAGAGGTTTGTTCTTGGACTTTGGTGATTTTTCTCCTTGTCTTCTAATATGTTTTGTCCATTGGAAACTCAAGAGCATGTAGCAATGCGTGTTGCGGGCTGAGATATGATTTCCGGCTTATAACGTTAGTGAAAAGAAAGGAAAAGAGAAAAGATAGATCAAATTCAAGACACAACGAATACAACAGAATTGGCCATTTTTAAATGTCGTTTATGCATTCTGAATCTAGACATTTTCGTGTCATCCAAAACATGCCCCCGATGAAATATATTTCCAAAGTTTGCAAGTGGCCGCGAAGATCCAATTATCTACAGTTTGATAGTTGCAGAAAAAAGGCACCCGGAAACATTTATTATGTCAGAATTCAAAGAAGTAAAAAAAATTGAGCGTACTTGATTCAACAGAGCAACGGAATTCAAAGACATTTAAGGTACCTGCATTGCTTGTGGAGGAAAACAATTTCATTTCAGGATAATTTAGAAATAAATTAGGAAATTCAGAAATTTAGCATAGAATTTAGAAAAAGGAAAATTAAGATAATTAGTAAAGCTGAAAACTTTTGTGATGAATTTTTGAAATTACATGTTACGGTTGGAGTAAAAAATTTAAATGATTGGCACACATGCTGCGACACAAAAATATCAAAGTTTGAAGGTATTCGCTCCATACTGCAGTAATACAAACTTCAATACTATTTGAAAGGAAACACTTTAAAACTTGCTGAACAAAGTTCCATTACATATTACCATAATCAAAGATAGGGGGTGATACTTAGCACATATACTTATCCACAGAAATTTCCAAATTCGCAGGTATCGGCTGCAATTCAATGTATCTGCGCAATGAGTTTGGAAGACAGCAGTTTCAAATCCATCCATAAATGAGCAACTGAAGACTTTTGTAATGAATTTTTCACTTCATATTTATGTTACGGTGGGAGTCAAAAAATAAAATGAATGGCACAGTATATAAATTTTATAGTTTGCAGATTTTTGCTGTATTTCAATGATCCAAATCTATAGTATTAGAGTGGAAAGTTGTTAGAAGTCATGATGTTACATTAAAATCACATAGCGCACATAAAATTCAGAAATTCTGTAGGTTTCCATGATGTTGGCAGGTATTATACTTAGTCGCATCGAAAACTGAGCAACTGTACAATTATCGTAATGAATGTTTTCACCAGTAATTCCACATTTGCAGTTTGCAGAATAGGAATACTCAACATACACGTCATTTCATAAGTATTGTTGTCAATATTTGTGTTTGCCTACCGCATTCCGACGATTCAAATTTTCATATTATCAGCAAAAAAAGCATCCCAAGACTTTTTGGAACAAGTTTCAAAATTTATTACTCGACAGACCAGGTGGAAAAAGAATAACTACACTTATATCAAGACCAGAAACTGTTTTGAGAATCTGTTGTACAAAATGTGCGATTGATGATCATAATTGGAAACCTTTTGAATCACGTTACCACAATCAGCATGAAGAAATAGTAGAAAATCATAGGACACATATTAGGCAACCAATTAATAATATGCATCGATCCGCTGCAAACCGATGGAGTCAAAACAAGGATCGGAAAGAGCAGAGCCATAGTTAAAAAGAAAAAAGACAGCGCAATTGAAAGAGAACAGAAATCAAAATTGTTTCATGTATCTGTGCATTAGTTTCTGAAGACAGTAATTTCAGATCTATTCAGAAATAAGTAGGTGAAGACTTTAGTAATGAATATCTTCGTTAATATATTCCAGTCGGAACCAAAAAGCTAAAAGATTGGCATACCTGCTATTTCACAGAAATATCAAAGTTCATAGGTACTTGCTACGTATCAGTTATACAGACTTTGGTGCTATAGGGAAAAACACTTCAAAATTACATGAACCACATTTTTGAAACTTATTATGACACATTCAAAAAAAAAGTGACAGATACGATGCATGTTGAAGCAAGCAAAATGCTGTAATTTTGTATGTCTCCATGGTTATCCGCAGACAAAATATTTGATCACATCCAAAAATGATCAGGTGTAGACTTACAGACATGAATTTTTCAACCCACAAGGTTAGAGGTGTTCATTGCATTTCGAAGATACAAATTTTGATAACATGAAAATTAAGCACCCAATGACTTATTGAAATAAATTTCCAAATTTATCATGTAACAACTCAAATGAATATATCTATACATTATTACATGGCTCAAAGATTTTTCAAAACTTGGGTGTATGAACAAGCAATTATGAAGGCTTTTTGTTATAAATATTTCAAATTATGTTGTTGAAATCAATATAAAGAAATAGAAATACGAATATCTCTCGTATTGTCTGGAGAACAAATAGAAATTGGTATGACAATACACTGTAAGCTAAGCAGGTGGAAAAAGGGACCGGTGAACACAGCCAAACTAAATGAAAGAAATTATGACAACAATACATTGAATTACTTGACCAAAGTTTTTTTAAATTTATTTGAATTCGTTTACACACAACCATCCACCTCTTTCTTTAATGTAATTACACAACATAGAATTTCTGTTTGGAAAGAACGTTTTAGAGGTTATAATGAACGAACTTTTTTTTTCTCATTGTTATTATTATTATTATTATTATTCAACACTAATTAGTCACGTCATTAATAATATCGATTCCTTCCACTTTTCAATAACCACTTTTATTTTTCTACACTCTGCACGCTACAGCACTCCGGCGGTCATAACCTCAAACGTCAACATGACGCGAAATCTCGCAAATTTGCTATCTATGTATATATTACGATATCGAAGTAGAACAGATAATTCTTAATTTTCACGACACATTATTCACGTTTTCACTTCTCAATATTTTACTCACTCTCAGTACACTGCATGAGATCAATTAATCCACTTTTGAGGTTTTATTTATTATAGATATTACTGTCGTGAATTGGGCTCGAAACTTATTGAAACTTCTTTTATGAAAAAAATAAAATTGATTATATCCACTGCTATTTCCAATAATGTTTTATTTATTTAAACGAAATTTGCAAATCTTGCACCGTTGATCCACGGGGCTACGATCGCAATCACTTTATAATAACATAACAGACGATAACAGACGGTATACAAGAAAACATTGAGGACTATCAGAAACTTTCTCATCGGCGATTGGTCGAGACGGATAGATTCTCACCGGTGATTGGTTATGATGGGCATCAAGAAGCCCTTGTATGTATCGGTCTGAACCCATATACGGATACGTCAGCTGCGTAAATGTGTTGGTACTTTTTGCATAATCTTGAGCCCGTGCAAAGTTTTTTCTCGACAAATACGCCACCGAGAATGCTGATTTTGGGCTCGTTCGACAGAGAACTTCTTTATTAGCTTAAAGTTCAATTTTCAAAGCCGTACATAACTCATGAGCTTCGCTATTAAAGAAAATCACATGCCAATTTTACCCCCACCACCGCGAATCGTTTTATTCAGAGAAAGTATAGTCTCGGCGAGAGCCTCGGGCCAGCAGACGACAGGGCTGTCAATGTACTTGTCCCGAGACTCTACCGAGTCTCTTGATTTAACACATTACATTTTTGATTCTTTATTCAATTCTCATGGAAAACATTTTATTTAATAACAAATGAAGAATTTATATTCGTCTACGATATTTGTTTGATTATATACTCAGATTTCAATTCCCTACACATTCCATTTTCGTTTCATTTGTTATATCATATGGAAAACATTTTATTCAATAATTCACGAGAAATTGGTTTTTAAATATCCTTTTACATTTTAAAGGAGATTTAAATAAATAAATAAATCCATGCCTCTGCATCTTTGTCATGGCGACAATTTTCATCAGCTCTCCAAAATTGAATATCAAGAGACTCGGTAGAGTCTCGGGACAAGTACATTGACAGCCCTGTCGTCTGCTGGCCTGAGACTCTCGCCGAGAGACTATACTTTCTCTGAATAAAACGATTCGCCGTGGTGGGGGTAAAATTGGCATGTGATTTTATTGAATTACGAAGCTCAGGAGCCATTTAACAACTTGAAAATTGAAGTTTAAGCCAGTTGAGTAATTCTCTTTCGATTCCGCCCTAAATCAGCATGATCGGTGGCGTATTTGCTGAGAAAAAACTTTGCACGGGCTCAAGATTATGCAAAAGTTACCAACACATTCAAGAATTTATGCGTCTGTATTTATAAACACCATCAAAGGCACTTTGATGCTCTCGAGTTTCTGATTCGTTGGATCTGACGACATCCATTTTTAGACGTTGTGATTGGTTGTTGAAATTAGTTGTTGATGATTGGAAATCTGACGTCAACTTCAGAACGTAGCACACGGCGCAGCACAGCTGGTAACAGCAGTCATAAATTCGACCGATATACATATATATATGTACAAACCATGTGTCAGTTTTTGATCGTATGAACAGAGTTTCGACATTACGAAGTGCGTGCGGGATCAATAAAAAAATAATTTTCGTCATCTAAAGAAGTGCATATTACTATTTATTTTGTTATTTGTGATATATTAAACCGGTATCAAAGCGGCCGCGTAAATGTAGTCTGTGATGTGTGTGTGAAAAAGAATATAAAAAATGCGTGATGCATATATGTCAACGAAACTTTTCAAGATTTCATTATTTCGTTCGATTGGAAATAAGTGTTCACTGAAATAATCCTTCAATTAAACCAGAGTACGAGAAATATTGTCCAGTGCGAATATATTGTCAGTGGCGTGGTTATATATCATGTGTACATAGGTTATATATACGAATAAATAGAAAAATATAGTCCAGTGCGAATATATTGTCAGTGGCGTGGTTATATATCATGTGTACATAGGTTATATATACGAATAAATAGAACAAAAATACACGCAACTGTTAGAATGATATAAGAAACTCTAATTGAATAAATGTTTTCTAATTTATTTCTTGTGTCGTCATTATTTTTAAACATCCCCATATTTTGCTTGATATTCAGTTTGGCTCTGCCCTCTCCGATCCTTTTGTTTTCACCCGCTCAGTTTGCAGCGGATCGATTCATATTATTAATTCGTTCCCTAATATGTGTTCTATAATTTTCTACTCCTTCATGATGATTGTGGTAACATGATTCGAGAGCTTTCTAACCATGATCTTGAATTGCACATTTTGTAAATCAGATTTTCAAAAAAAAATCTGGTCTTGGTATAGTGTGTAGTTATTCTTTTCCCATTAGGTCTGTCGAGTGATAAATTTGGAAACTTTTCCAGAAAGCCTTTGGATGCTTTTTTTGCTAATGATATGAAAAGTCGTATCTCAGGAATGTGGTATGCAAACACAAATTTTGATAACAAAACTTATAGAATGACATGTATGTTGAGTATTTCCACTTTGCAAACTGCAAATATGGAATTATTATAAAAAAAATTCATTCCGATAAGTCTACTATTGCTCAGTTTTGGATGCGATCAAATATGATGCCTACCAACATCCCCAGAAACTTACAGAATTGCTGAATGCAATGTGCGCTATGTCATTTTAATGTAACATCATGACTTTTAACACCCTTTCACTATAATACTATATGTTTGGATCACTGAAATACAGAAAAATCTGCAAACTATAAAATTTATATACTGTGCTATTCATTTTACTTTTCGACTCTCACTGTAACATAAACATAAAGTGAAAAATTCATTACAAAAGGCTTCAGTTGCTCATTTATGGGTGGATTTGAAATTGCTGTCTTCCAAACTCATTGCACGGATACATTGAATCGCAGCAGATACCTGCGAACTTTGAAATTTCTGTGGATAAATATGTGCTAAGTATCACTCCCTATCTTTGATTATGGTAATATGTAATGGAACTTGGTTGAGCAAGTTTTAAAGTGTTTCTTTTCAAATAGTATTGAAGTTTGTATTATTGCGGTATAGAGCGAATACCTTCAAACTTTCATATTTTTGTGTCGCAGCATTTGTGCCAAACATTCAAATTATTTACTCCAATCGTAGCATGGAATCTGGAAAATTCATCACAAAGGTCTTCAATTTTTCTGAATTTCTTAATTTTCATTTTTCTATTCTATTCTGAATTTTTACATTTCTGAATTCATTTCTAAATTCTCCTGAAATTGTTTTTCTCCAAAACCAATGAAGGTACCTTAAACGTTTTTGAATTCTGTTGCTCTGTTGAATTAAGTACGCTCAATTTTTTTTGCTTTTTTGAGTTCTGACATAATAAATGTTTCCGGGTGCCTTTTTTCGGCCACTGGCATACTTTCGAAATATATTTCATCGGGGGCACGTTTTGGATGACACGAAAATATCTAGATTCAGAATGCAAAAGCAACATTTAAAAATGGACAATTCTGTTGGATTTGTTGTGTCTTGAATTTGATCAATCTTTCCTCTTTTCCTTTCTTTTTTCTAACTTTCTAACGTTATAAGCCGAAAATCATATCACAGCCCGCAACACGTATTTCGGCATGCTCTTGGGTTGCCAATAAGCATAACATATTAAAGTATAAGGAAAGAAATCGCCAAAGTCCAAGGATAGACCTGTGACGAAATATTTCCAGTACAATTTTGACGAAAAATAGGTCTTTTTTCGTGAAAACCAACGTTATAAGCCGAAAATCATAAATAATTTATAGAAACTGAAACTAAAATCCTATAGTCATCTGAACATAAATAAGGAACTTTCGAGAAAAAAGACGTGATATCAAACCATAAACTTCCCCTAGGAAAAAAAAGGTTGGGACAAGTACATTGAAGGTCCCTCGTTTGCTGATAACTCCATCCATAAAAAAAACTTAAAAAAATTTTTTTTTTTTAATTGTAAAAAAAATTATTTTACAAAAAAAAATACAGAACAATTCGAAAAAAAATTTTCAAATCTTGAAAAAACAGTATCTTTGATAATAACTAATCTATATCTATTATTTAAAGTGTCAAAAGAATCAAAAAACAAGTAAAAAATAAAAAACCGAAAAATCATGCTTGAAATCATTTTGGAAACCGATGCCTCATTCTTCTTATTTGATTCGAACAACTAAATCAATTGAAAAAATTCCATCTAATTTACGTGCAGCATTAAAATTTATGATATCAATCGGTGGACAAGTATTTTATTAGTAACTCCAAATTTTGACATTATTAAATTGTTCTAAGAACCTTTTAAATCGAAAAAAATGACATGAAAGCTAGTCATTTGTTACTCTATGGTGGCAGAGACTTATAAGAAAATCGATTCTTCTCAGACTTTCAGGATCCTCTGGTATTATTCACAAAATTCGACGTCGATATGATCGATACAAATTATGTTTAAATATGTGTTAAAAGTACTTGTCCGGCCCATCACTTTTCGTTCAAATTGTTTATCCAAATAAAAATCCGTGCTTGTCTAGAACTGATGAGTCACAAGTATTCATGTAGAGGGAATTGAGAGAATTATCTTCAAGTAATTGTTGCTTAATTGCACTAATTTAATAAAAAACGGAAACAAATTGTTTCGCAATATACAAGGGATATTATTGTGAATCGATAAATGAAAAAAATTGTACATAATACATATGTTTTAGCTTCCAAAATAACTCTCCAGTTTATATTCAATAACGGCAATTTTTACTTCCCACTTATTCTTCCAGCGAACGAATTCCATTCGGAATAAGAACTAACTTATATTATTATTAAGAACATTAAATTAATAATGAATCGCACTTCAACAAATTTTTAACCAGATTATGCCGTACAATTTCGTTTTTTTATGATTGATTTTTTATTGAATGAATAGTGATGGGCCGGACAAGTACTTTTAACACATATTTAAACATAATTTGTATCGATCCAATCGACGTCGAATTTTGTGAATAATACCAGAGGATCCTGAAAGTCTGAGAAGAATCGATTTTCTTATAAGTCTCTGCCACCATAGAGTAACAAATGACTAGCTTTCATGTCATTTTTTTCGATTTAAAAGGTTCTTAGAACAATTTAATAATGTCAAAATTTGGAGTTACTAATAAAATACTTGTCCACTGATTGATATCATAAATTTTAATGCTGCACGTAAATTAGATGGAATTTTTTCAATTGATTTAGTTGTTCGAATCAAATAAGAAGAATGAGGCATCGGTTTCCAAAATGATTTCAAGCATGATTTTTCGGTTTTTTATTTTTTACTTGTTTTTTGATTCTTTTGACACTTTAAATAATAGATATAGATTAGTTATTATCAAAGATACTGTTTTTTCAAGATTTGAAAATTTTTTTTCGAATTGTTCTGTATTTTTTTTTGTAAAATAATTTTTTTTACAATTAAAAAAAAAAAATTTTTTTAAGTTTTTTTTATGGATGGAGTTATCAGCAAACGAGGGACCTTCACTGTACTTGTCCCAACCTTTTTTTTCCTAGGGTTATCAGATTTGTAGATGATCATTATCATTTTCATTATGCTATTTTATCAAAAATTGGATAGATTCCATTGAAAAATATAAATAAAATAACCCAAGATAGGAGTGACGAATAAGATCAAGGACTACAAAAATATCTACCGAAGAAGCAAACCCATTGTATGGAAAAACACTAAGAAAGTTTAATTCTAGTCAAGGGCTCGACGCATTGAGAAAATTTCTGGTGTTCTGAAAAGAAAATGATGATAGAGATCTTGCGATTGTAATTGCATACGTACAAGCTGGTGACAATGGTTTTGAAATTCTCAGACTTTTGGATACTTCTATAAAAAAATGTTAATAATGCCTGTGCTGTGTGTTCTGCCGTGTAGTTTATGGTTGTCAAGTAAGCAGAAAAATGTTCATTATTGACTTGAATTTAAAGAGAACTTTTAAAAGTCTTACGACTATTGGATGGAATCAAATCATTTGAAATGTCATTTATGATTAAAAGATTTTCTGATAAACGTTTTTCCAAAGTAAAACAGTACCTGCATGTTTTCGATTGCAGAATCTTGTAACAATACGAGCCACTACCGCGTCCCTTGATCCCCAGTGCTGATAAATGTGGAAGAGGCTTGTCGCAGCTTCACTATTTCTCATTCGTCATTTATTCATGGTATGCTATCGAGTCAGAGCAATGTCAGATGGTTCCGCTTGGTGGTATTTTTCATTTCACACAGAAGTTTTGGAGACTTTGTCCAAAGAAGTCAGATGTTTAGATAGAAGTCCAGTCCTTCAGGAAATTTTGTGCCGATTTTAGTGGGGACATGTCCCCAGCGTTAGTTCGTATCCAGCGGCGCTGCCGTCGGCATACCGTTCTCGCTCTCACTCTCTCTCATGGGCTTATACGCTGGGGACACGTGACGTCAGGCTGTGACGTCAGGCTTGCGCTCACCCCTCACTTTCTAACCGCCATTGTGTGTTTTGAGTCAGCGCTTTGTCGTGCCGGTCCCTTTAAATTTTCGGATCTTTAATTATATGTAGTGAAAATGCCGTCTAACGCCTTGTGTTTATATCAAGGATGCAGAAACTCCAAGAGGAAAAATCCGGAATTGACGTTTCATCGTTTTCCGAAGGAGAGAGAAGCGTGAGTTTGTTTTGATAAAGGAAAAATAATGAAACAATGTAAGCTATTGGATGACATTTTGTGATTATATCTTCGAGAAAGGAGGAGATATCAAAAAATAAAGTATTTCATAGTTATTATTGTCTCCAATTAGTATATTCTTTGAAATGCGACCAAATTAACCGTAAATTCAACGAATATTGAATATCGCGAATGTTGTTATACGTGTACGTGTGTGGTGAGAAACCGCGGAGAACAGTTTTTTTGTTCAGTTCGATTTAACTGAACGTCGATACATTCGATTTCACAAATGTATGAAAACAAAAATTAGTGACGGTGTGACTCAAATTTTAAACAAATCATAACCCTTAAACCTCAAGCCTTCTCACGACTTATGACGAAGTAACAATTCTTACTCTGTATAAGTACTAGCGTGGTCAGGTGGTTACCATCCACATTTACCGTCTAGAAGGTCTAGGGTTCGAATCTCGTATGATGATGCATTTTTTTTTCTTTCTAAATAAACATCTTTTTTAAATGAACATTTTTTCAATAAAATTATAACTTTTTAGATATAAATTCAATTAATTTGAATTATATTATTTTCCTCAAAATTGTTTTCAAACAGAAAAATGTATTTTCGGTATGACGCTGAAGTTTCCAACGTTGGAGTCCAACGAAATGATCGAAAAAAACTCCAATAATTCCAGTAATTCTCCTATTTTGTTCCCTGCCAAATTTGCGATTCGTAGTTTTTCAAGCTGTACCAACAATTCGTGAAATAAAAAATTGGTGAATTAAAAACGTTTTTTTTCATTCATTTCGTTGGACTGCAACATTGGAAACTTCAGCATCATTTTTCAGTGATTTATACGAAAATTAGATTTAGTTTCGCTATTGCAGTTTTTTTTTCAGGTAGTATATATCTAGCAGAATTCATTTTAATTTCTAATTTTTTTGGCATTGGGATTTCAAAAAAATGATCGAGCCCAATTTTGTCGATTTGATAAATTTGCCATGAAAGAAAAATCATTTTTTTCACTTTATTTCCAACTAAATTGTTTCCATTTATTGTAATAAAGTAAATTACGGATAATAAAACGCGTAATAAAGTAAATTACAATGATAGATTAAATTTTTTTCCTTCCATTTTTATTACAAATTTTTTTTTCTCTATGGGATTTGCTCAGTGAATATTTAAGATTCAATATTGAATGATTTGCAATTTATAAACTTTTCATTTTAGAAGTATCCAAAATGGTTTAAACTTTTTTTGTACAAAATTAGACCCCCCAGTAACCGCTACCCTTTTTCGTTTTTGATTTAGCTTGAAATTAAATAAAATTGGTATTACTTTTTTATTGTTTTTCGATACTTTTCGTAAAATCTACTTTTTTTACACTTATTATCACTAACAGTTACAGCATCAAAACAAAAACAGCTGCTTGCACACAGGAAATGAATTGTATTTCGAACAGAGAAACAGATTTTCCATCAACGGTGTAATTTATACCATTTAAAGTATGGAATGAATATTCTTTAATTGGTATCTAATGGATTTTTATGAAACATGGGAGCGGGAACAAAATGAGCTCTCGGAAAATATTTTCATGCATCTCTTTTTGTTTCCATAATATAACTCTCATGCACATTCATTCACAAGGAATCTGGACGATTAATTTGTGTATTATTATTATAGATAAGTCGCACTCGCTTTCCTCTAAACAAATTTCACTGGAATTTTTTATAGTCATTTCTTCTCTTTCCGCATGACTTTGAATGCTACGTTTTTTTATGATTTTTATCTAATGATTCGCGCTGAACTGATTCCTTTTTGTTTGGATTTGTTTGAATTTTTTGAATGTTTTTGCAATAATGAATATAGCCTCTCCGCACGATTTTTTCCACCTGCCCCTATTTATTTTATGTGTCTTGACCACATTTTTACCATAAAACTTTTTGTGTTTATATAATTCACGCTTGTTGATTTTCCTTTCATTTGACACAAGTTTTGCACTATTAACACTTTCCCACCCTCCCTACAGTTGCATGATTTGGATCGCTAGATCCGGAAGTCCCGCTTTGGAATGGAAAACACCCAAGCAAATGGAGGTAAGACTGTGTTCTGTACATTTTATAGAAGACAATTTCGTACAAAACAAGCAAGGTAAACGGTTTTTACGTCCTGATGCACTACCCATTGATAGAGGCAATGTAAATTCATCAACGGAAAATGTTGCACTCGCATGTCCCGAAATCGCGAGTCCACCACCCCCGATTACAACACCCGCGGATACAACACCCGCGAATACAGCACCCGCGGATACAACACCCGCGAATATAGCGCCTGCGGTTAGAACATCCGTAATTATGTTCGGGAACTCCACCCTTGCGTCGACAGCGGCAGATTCGACCGCGGTAAAATCGTCCCTCATATCGACACCCACCGAAACTCAGACTCACCGGAAAACCCTGAGTGATTTCGAGGAGCCGGAGAGACGAAACGTCTCTATTCCTTCGCGTAGAAAAAAAATTAGAGAACTGACTCCTAATGAAAAAAAGCTGAAACGATTAGCGGAAACTTTACGTGCGGAATTAAAAAAGAAAGATCAGAAAATTAAAAGACAACAAGCTGAATTGAGAAAAAATGCGAGTGCCGTAGCATTTGCTAAAGCCGCATACGGTCTAAATAACGATCAACTCGCTTTTTTCAAAATGCAGCTAAATCATAAAAAATAACGACAGTGGACCGAAGACGAGAAACAATTTGCATTGTCATTATATTACAAATCACCGAGCGCGTACAACCATTTAAGAGATAATAAGCGTTTTGCTTTACCTTGTGTTTCACTAATTATATCGTGGGTCAATGATTTAGAGTTAGCTCCGGGAGTAAAATCAAGTATAATACCGAAACTTGCAGAAAAAGTAAAAACGATGAACAAATACGAAAAAAAATGCGTTCTCATGTGGGATGAGATATCGATTAAGCGAAATCTTGAGTACAACCCGAAAGCCGATTTGGTCGAAGGCTTTGAAGACTTGGGCGAACTCGGTCGAACAGATAGGTGTGCAAATTACGCACTAGTTTTCATGTTACAAGGCCTTATACACCCATGGAAGCAACCGATTGGATATGTGCTCTCACATGGGAACGTCCGACACACTGACTTGGCGCAACTTATACCGAAAGTTTTAGATTCTTTAGACTCAATTGGACTCGAAGTTCGTTACATGGTTAGTGATATGGGATCCAATAATCGTGCAGCGGTAAGTTCATTAGGGGTGACAGTAGAAAAACCGTACATTGAACGACATGGTCGAAAAATTTATTTCGGTTTCGACGTCCCCCATTTGATCAAGTGTCTCCGTAACAATTGGCTTAACCACGACATACTTGATGACGGTGAAAAAGTCTCGGCAGACGTACTTCGTGAACTCCGGCACGTCGAGAGCTCTCATGCTTGTAGAGCGGTCCCAAAACTCACTGACCAACATTTCAACCCGAACAATTTTCAAAAGATGAAGGTCAGTCTCGCGACACAGCTTTTTAGCCATTCCGTTTCTGCCGCAATCAACACGGGTCAAATTACAGGCGAACTAAAACATCCGGCTAGCAGCGCAACTGCGAATTTTGTAAAAAAAGTTAACGACATGTTCGATTGTCTTAACAGTCGCTCTCCGTCCGATCCTAATCCCTTACATCGCGCTCTTTCCGAAAAACAACCTCAAGTAGAAGATTTCCTCAAAAATTGCCTCCCGTGGATCGAAAAATGGACCATCTCGGGCGGTGTTAGAAAACCTCCGTGTTTCGAAGGTTTCCGGTTGACCATTCATGCTGTTCTGCAACTCTGGGATGACTTGAAACGCGAAGGGATTCTTTATTTAATTACGTCGAGATTGAATCAAGATCCTATTGAGAATTTATTCGGAGTGATCAGAAGTCGCGGCGGGCATTGCGATAACCCTTCGGCAGCCTCACTGCGTCGAAGTTTGCAATACAATATGGTAGCCCATCTTATGAGACCACCAGTAGGGGCTAATTGCGAACCCGATGATGAGGCAACCGCACTTCTTATGACTCAAACGAACGCGGAAAAAAAGGATTCTCAAAGCGGTAGAACAGAAATAGTTGACAGCAATGATGACGTATTATTCGACGATTGGCCATTTGGTGACGAGGTTAACGAACCAACAAATCTCGAGGAATGCGAATCTTTTGAGATTGATGATGAGCACATTTCGTTTGGAACTCTCGAAAAGTGCTCCATTAAGTATGTTGCTGGTTATCTTGCTCACAAAATTCTTGTTGAATTCGATTGTCAAACTTGTAAGGAGACTTTGACACGCGCTGGACAAAATTTCGAAAAAACCGACGATTTTTTGATTTTTTGGAAAGCATACAAAAACCGCGAAAATAACGAACTTGGTTCGTTGCGAGTTCCAACGGATGGATTTTTAGAAGCAATAATAACGGCTTTTAGAGTTTTTGCAGCGAAATTTCCACAAGTTTGGCATTTGAAGGGTATTTCAAAACTCCTCGTGAACTGTGTCAGCAATGCTGTAGTTCAAAACCACGTTGACTTTTGGCCGATTGATGGAGAATGCGCATCTCACCGCGAAAAAATAATTCAGCGCTGCGTCCGCATGCTTCTATTTAACCATTTGAAATGGAAATCCCGAGACATGCGAGATGCAGCAATTCGAAAACGTAAGACACCGTACGGAAAGCCATCAAGAAAATTGCTCAAAGTTTCTCATCAATGAGTAGTACGCATGAACAGGGTGGATCAACCTTTTGTTTTTATGTAAATACTTTTTCTATTTTTTATTGCTTTGAAATCACTAAATTCTTCAGTAACTCCAAATATTTTTTCAGAACTATTAAATCAAATGATTGATCTTTCTACTAAATAATTTATGTGTTCGTGTATATCATAGAGAGGGTTTGGAGTCGTTTATAAATACCTTGGAGGTGACGAACCAGGGGGTCCTTGTCTCCATGATTGACTATGCACGCTCATATAAATGGATGAAAATTTTTATGAAATTGGAGTGAGCATCGTTGAAATGTAATAAAAAAAATACCTTTTTCATTATTAATTTCAAAGTTCTTGCATTTTTTTATGCTTAAACTTTTTGAGTACTCCAGATAGTTTTTACAATTAAATATGGTTTATAAGCTTTGTTCTCTGAAAGCAAGAAACGTAGCATTTCAAAGATGTAAGCTTCAATGTCCCAACTTTTTTAAGCTAAATATATTTTTTTACTTATTCAAAGCCATAGTATGCTTTTTCACATCCCTAACAAAGATTTTCTTTCAGATTTATGATTTATTCAAAGCTTAAAGCGATATTTTTTTTCAGGGATACGTTTTATTTACAATTCTAGTCAAATATTTTTTTTTAATGGTACTTTTGAAGTGATTTTCAAAACTAGTCCACATTTTCATTTTTTGAGAAAAATTTTTATATAAGATATAAGATCTGATTGAAGTTTTGCATGGGTTCTTTATTTAAACTTGATTTACGTTAACGATTTCTAGTCAGAAAAGCTGTTCTTGTTGTAACCTAACTGAAAACTTTTAATATCGTTTACTTTTTTATCGTTAAGGTTTGTTTTGTAACCTGGTAAAGGTTCTCAAAAACTTCCTGTGTAAAGAGTGATCCTACTGTTCCCAGCATGTAAGAGCATTATTTCTTCAAAATCCTTTTAAAAAAAAGTTGACCGTTTTTTTTCTACAATTTTTTCTTTTTTTCTGGGAAAACTCTTTAACACTTTCATTGAATTCTCATTCCCACCCTCCCTCTCCAGTACATCCTTCCTGTCCTGATGGAAGACACCCACCACCTTCCCGTGGTTTCCATTGAATAATTTTAGCTCACGCATGTTTTTTTTCTTTAAAGAAAAACTCTAAAATGCACTGTCTATTTTTCAATAACACTGCTATACGTGAACTCAAATTAACTGAGAGTGGGTACACGAAACAACTATATGCTTGCTTTATACCAAGTTTCGAAAACAATCACATTCACACACAGGGACAGACCCTTTTTATACAAAAATATCCCTTTCGTTGCATAAATAAATGTAGTTCTTCTGACCTATGCTGAATTTTTTTCTATTCTTGTTACTATCGATCTTCTTCAATTTTTTCATATGACGGTATTCCAGGAATCGTTCATTCAACGTCTCAGAAATAACATCAATATTCACAAAAATCTACAGGAATTTTTTCAGAAATTTTTGAAAAGATATATAGTTGATTCTGGAAAAAAAAATCTCATGTCATGAATATTATTGGGCTGTTAACTCAAGATTTGTTCTTGTCAAATCGGTGTTTACCAAATTCTAGCTATGATCGAATTTTTTTTCCATTTTAAATTCACGAAATTCTCTAATACGGAAACATTTCAAACTCAAGCATCAATAATCCTGACTACGTGAATAAATAACTCATCGAATTACATGAGAAAACTGCACATTCGAATCACATATGCATACGAGTAAGTGCATTAAAAAAAATCTAGATCGCTATCTAATATTCTTTTATTTCCAGTCAAAGAGTTTTCTCATCCTTTAAATTTCTACTCAAATATTTCTATGATTTTTCAGCTGCTTCACGGGTATAGTCTGTTGTGGACTCGAAAAAAAAAAAAAATAAACAGGACTTGAACACTCGATCCCAGATCGAGCTCATACTGCTTGTCCAAATTACCCGTGATTTATTTATTGTTTTAACGATATTTATAGTTTCCAAAAATTATATTATAAAGAGAAGTGCTCGCTGATATTTATATAAGTATACACAAAAAAAAAATATCGAAATGTAGGATTCGATCCCTCGACCCCACGCGCTTAGGCCAAGCATCTTTTGGCCATTTAATGTGTGAGAGAGAAACAACATTCCAACTTCCCCACCTCCGTGACAGCTGTTCGCTAGTGACGTCACAAGCGAACGCCGCGCCGCAGAGCGGCAGTTTGGGTCGCAGAAAGTTTGTCTTCAAGCCGCCCATAAGAACTGGGCTTCTATATAAATCTGACTTCTTTGCTTTGTCGTAACGAACCAAGCTCATGGATTCCCAAAGTATTAGAACTTGTTACATACACTTTATACTCGCTTTTCTTGTGGAAGGTCATTCCTCGGTCATTCGAGCTTTACTCGACGGACAGGGAATTATTTCTTGTATTTTCCTCGAGTTGACATATTATTTTCACACCACCGTTCATTTCGTCCTCGACACCGCGAAATCTTGGGTTTTTGAAAATTCAGCCATAGCAAAACTAATGCGTGTTTTTTTTTTCGTTTCCGGTCTTGCAGAGTCTTGTTTCGCGGTACAATAATAGGAAGGGACCCGGAAATTTGCCTGGTTCAAAAGCAAAACAGGCAAACGAACCGGCAAACATTTTGTTAATCCGAAAGAAGGAGTGATAAAAACGTTGTATTCATCATTTTTAATCATTACCTTTTGATAAAACATCCTAAAACAGAATATAAACTGCACAACTGATAAACTCGTTTAGCGTCATGTTCAATTTTAATTAAAATTCTACAGTCAATTGATTTCTGAAGTAATATTCAAGTTTCAATTCGATTTTTTGACGTCGATAGATTTTGCAGTGGAAAGGGTGCACAATTTCCTAATAATACTTTTAACTTCAAACCGATACGGAGTGATTTTCTACGATCGCAATATTGGTACATCTGTTCGGAAGAACAAAATCAATTGGTCAACATGGTTTTACAAAGTCTCGGGTGCCTCATGGAAATATTCCAAGCTTTTGGACCTCATAATAAAAATTCTCATCGCTTGTCCAGATTGTGTGAAATCTCAACTGATTCATACCAAGACATTCCTTGAGCCAGGGGCTTCAAATATATAAGTGGATACTGACAATGAGATTCATGGGTCACTTGTGAGAATCGAAAAATCCGAAATATTGTCTGAAACCTTGTTTATCAGAACTTTCGAAAAACACGAGAAACATTCTAGATTTAGGTCAACAAAATTTTGCTCAACGACCATTTTTCGCAATTTTCACCTATTTTCACGGTATTTTGGAATTCGGCTTCAGCATGTCAAAATAAATATATAGAGAGAGATGGGTGTAGGTGAATATATAAACTGCTTTATTGGGTGATCAGATGTTTCAATTTTATGATCATTATTTCAATTTTTCAATGTATCCCATAAAATTTCAGATTTCGAGTACACAAAAAGTCGTCAAATAAACCTGCAACACAGCACGAATGCTGTAAAAAAACTAGAGACAAGTACATTTATGCCCTCTGGGAAGTCATCTGTAAAATCATGGAAATCAATGGTCGTAAGACTTTAAATCCAAGAAACAAAACGTTGTTAAATAAATGCAGAAGTTGCCGAGTACATCGCACTACGAACAAAAGAATTACAAAAGAAGAAAAATAGGACACAACAAATTACAACCACAAAGAATACAAAGACAAAACATTACAAAAACAAATTGCGACTAAAATAAATTAAGATCATAAAAATTTTAAATAAATTACCCACGGAAAAAAATTATATACCAAAAAATTGAAACAAAAAAAAGTACAACGGCCAAATTTTTTTTGTTTCAATTTTTTGGTATATAATTTTTTTGTCTCTAGTTTTTTTACAGCATTTACAATTTACCTCAATAACCCATGAAAATTGCATACTACCTGAACTTAAAAACACAATATCTCTAGAAATATCGATATTAGCAATGTCGTGCTAGGGAACTTTTTTGTAGGAAATTCAATTCCCTACAAGTTTGTCATTTATATTTTTTCTGTAGCTCTTGTCGTTCACGAGATAGGGGTAAAAAAACGAAAATTTCACGAAAAAATTCGGTTTTGTGACTCGTACTACCCCGCTAGTTCGAGTTACGATTACGCCGCAATGGACTCTTTTGTAGAGCATTCAATTCGGAAGAAATCGCATCATTGACCAAGATTATCCCATGAAATGTTTCTGAGCTGTAGAATTTTGAAGAAAAAAAATCAAACTTTACGTGTATTTTAAACGGGAAATCATTGTACGCGTTGGTCGAGCACTTAATATTAATATTAAGGGCTCAAATTTTCAGGTAATTTGCTTTTAGGTGTTTCCTACAAAATTTCGAGGTGGGAGTGGAAAAAAAAATTGTCGCAAAATAAAAAGCACCCTATTGAATATGTAATAAGACTGCAGAAGGGCGCATCCTGGTCTTCATTTTGTATACCTGATGATGGAACCATTCTGTGGCTTTCCACCTACAGTATGTTTACTAGACATAAATAAGTATATACGTGTGCTGCACGGTTATTTAAAAAAAAATTTATACTATGGAATCTTACTCGGAAGTATGCTTTTATAGTGTTGTCGTCGCCCCTTCACAGCAAACAATGCGTTGTTAATCGGATTTGAGTGAGTGGATGAATGAAGCAAATGACGAGAGTTGGACAAATTTTGACTCTTCGTCTAACGACATTGCGCAAGACGAAGTTGAGCGGACGTGGTATCAACTATGATGAGCGAGGAGGTGAGAAATTCTGGAACACTTCATTTGTGTCAGCCTGTATATACGCCTGGATAATACGATCATATTCGATGTAGCTGTGATTCATTCACATGGAAGAAATCTAACCAAACCTCTGTGAATGAGGGCTGTTGCACTATCACGTTCTTCAGGGGTGGTCCAACGTGAGGCAAATACGTGCAAAGCGCTGTGCATCTCCAACACCACCAGATACCTGATCCAGTAAAATCATAGCTTTTGTACGCGTGTGAGTTCCTGAAGCCTTGACAAAATGACGGTAATAAGGGGTGTCAGGAAAATGGCCCCCTTGATGAACTCTGAATCGCAGCATTACGGCAACTGATTGTACGAGACGGTCGATGCGCCGGGTACGGTAAGCGAAACGAAGATAGCTTGTCAGTGAGAGGGGGAAGGGTGAAAACGTGTGTTAGGTTTACTTCAAGGGAGAAAGTCATTGAAAGAGACAGGATGTGAAAGAGAAAAACGACAACAGAGAGAATAAGAGTTATCGAATTCGAGAGATGAATTTCGAGATTCAAGCGAGCGAACTTTATAAGGTAGGCACGAGTTGGAAAGGATTACAGATCGTTACGAGGATAGAGACTCGAAATAAAAAATCAAGTATCGTATTTTAATGGAAAAAGGTTCATTCATTTAATCTAATTGCGATCGTTCGTGTTGAAAAAAAACTATTTACTATGCACTTCACTTTTAAGAGCGAAATGAATTTTTTACTGTAGGTAATAAATATATATTATATGTTATGTTAGAGTTAGATAGCCCTAACTGTTATGGTAGATCCAAAGTATATCTTTTAAACGTCCCAATCATTATCCTGTATCGGTAATAGGACAGTCTCATGAGATGCCTATGGGACCTTTAATGTCCGCTCATTTTACCAGAATAGGCTACTCTGAGAGACGTCTTAAAAAAGTCCATGTGACATCTTAAGATGTACATAAGACATATAAAAGAGCTTTTGTAAATAAGAAATTGATGTCCAAATAACGTCTCATAGGTGTCGTGTTGATTATTCCTCGAGCATACGATTGGAACTCTAATGGGATCGTTACAGGATATACATATAGGAATAGCCTGTATTTTTCATTTGAAGTATGATTCCGAACGAAACTTATCCTAAAGGCCGAATTAATACAGATTGTTACCAGAGAGTCAATTTATAGACAGAAATGATATCCAATGTCATATGAAAAGTTTATTGTGTTCGCAGAACAATTAAAAACAATTTTATTGAAAGATTAGTTGATAAGATCAAGAGACGCGGTAGCGGCTCGACGCCAAGTATTAAAAAAAAAACGAAAGTGTAAAAGAAAAGTCAGCGCGAGCCCTGCCGCACTCTTATATACGCGAATATGTCGATTTATGACGTCATAACGTTTTTCAAACCGTTCTCACGGATAAACCATTGTAGTTAAAAATCTGAAAATTAGTGATAATTTTTTTTCGATTTTTCTCTTTCAATTGATCCTTATTGCAAGTAAATCCGTTTACTCAATCCTGAGATATGATGATTTAAGCAATTAAAATCGAATGTTTCGGTACGCTCTAGTCGCTTGGAGTCAGAAAGACTTAAGTAGCGTTTGTTTACCTTTGGACATACGTCCTTTGCACGAAACGTTACTTTTGTCCCGTTTCGTTTCGCCCAGTCCACTGAACGCGATATCCCCTCTACTCGCGCCCGATCGAGCGCGAGAGACAGCGCGCGAAGACTCGTTCCCTCTCTCTCCCACTCGTCGTAACGTGGCGAGAGATCTGTACGCATATCCAAAAATGTTCTCACGTTCTTTTTAATGCTACTGCACCGCTGGTTTAGATATTTGGATGCAACAAGGCGCATTTTGAAGAGAAGACATTTAGCTTTACTTTGGTGTATTCGAAAAGTCTCTACGACTTTCATTACGGGTACTACATCGTTTCAACAAACATTGATATTTTCGTTCGTTTGATTTCTTTTTCAACTGGGCCGCAAGTTCAGATAAAACAATTTGTCTCCTCAATTTTCGATATATATTTTTTTTTATTTTTCAGCGGAACCTCGAGTACATTGATTGTGGTAACTGTAGTAAAACAATGGGGTTTTTTGGAAAATTCGGAGAGAAAAAATTTTATTTCTTCAATTCCAACACATTCAAATTTTATCAGATTTTTTTGCTAATTTTTGTCAACCAAAAATTTCTACATGGTACGTTAATAAATTGATCTGGAATTTTCGAGAACTATGGAGCCGTATTAGAATATACAGAGTGGAAAAAATTTCATTTCTACTTTTGATTTTTTATTATTAACCGGTTGACTAGTAAGCTTTTTTTTCTGGTTTTCGTGCCAAAACTGGCACGAGTCAATAAATTACCGAAATACATGAAAATTTGTTTCTTGGGATTTTCGAGGTTGCTGATTTCATTCCCAATCTTAATTTTCATGTAGCTACCTTCGAAAAGGATGAAAATAAGGGTTGAAAGTGAATATTTCTGATTTGCTAGCAACATGTTTTTATGTTATATTAAATGGAAAATCCAAATTTTTTAGGATGAAAATGAATAAAATTCACTATCCCCGAGGGGGTGAAACATGGTGGTTAGAGGTAAAATTTTCAGATTTTTCAATGGGAAATTTTTGCGTTATATTACATATAAAATGTTCGTTTTTGAGGGTACCAGATTCTTTCATCAAAGTAAAATAAAATTCGCTACCTGCGAAAGGGTGAAAAATAAGGTTTGGGGATGAATTTTTTAGATTTCTTAATAGGGAGTTTTTGTGTTATATTACATGAAAATTCTGAGTTTTTTAGAACACTAGACTCTTCTATTGAAATGCACCCCCAACCCTCATTTTTCACCCCTTGGCAGATCCGGAGTTTTGGTTTATTTCGACAAAGGACGTTCATGCTCTACAAAAAACATACAGTTTCTATGTGGAAAAGCATAAAATTTCTCGTTGAAAAATCTGGAAATTTCACCCTCAAACCTTATTTTTCACCCCTTAGGGAATAGTAATTTTTTTTTCATTTCAATAAAAGAGTTTCGTGTCCTAAAAAACTTGCAATTTTCATGTAATGTAAAAAACTTTCACATTGAAAAATCTGAAAATTTCACCCCCAACTCTTTTTTTTCATCCTTTCGCGGGTGGTGAATTTTATTTTATTTCGATAAAAGAATCTGGTTCCTCAAAAACGAATACTTTTTATGTAATATAGCATAAAAACTTCCCATTGAAAAATCTGAAAATTTCACCCCAACCCTTATTTTTAATTTCTTCGGGGATAGTGAATTTAGTTCTATTTCTAAATTCTATTTCTAAAGAGTCTAGTGTGGAATTTTCGGGTAATATCGCATAATAACTTTCCATTGAAAAATCTAACAATGTTAGCCTTAACGCTCGATTTTCACCTCTTTCAAGGTGAAAATTAAGCCCGGAAGTCGATTCGGCGACACAAAAAATCCTTGTAAACCCTTTTTCATCCCAATCGGTTGAAAATTTAAAACAAGATTTCAATATGTACGCATATCATACATTATTACCAGAACTAACCCGACTTTTTTTGTATATACCAGTCAACAGGTTATTCGCTCCGTGCGCGTAAAGTAGTGCGCTCGTACTACTTTGAAAGTGCGAGCGTGTGTCGTGTATACGTGTTCCCCCAAAAACGCCGGAGTTCCATTTACGGTGGTGCTGGCAGTATGCATGAATACACTAATACTATTAGTGCAGTAGTATTAGATTTTTGGCTCCGCCCACGTACACAGAGCGAATACGTGGTATGAGATGCCAATGCTCGTTTTTTTAAAAACTTGTGAATTTCGTGAAGTGTGAAAAAAAGTGCTGTACACCAAAGGTAGTTTCTTTGATATGAGACAAACATTTTATGAGTACTTTTTACACAATTCACAGTATTTTTTCTATGAGTTTCTCAAGAATGCATTTCAGTGTTTCGTGCCATGTCTTATTATAAAGAAATCGATCAATAAAAAATTCAAAAGCGAAAATGACACTTTTTCTACGTTGAATATTCTAATACGACTTCATGATTCTCGAAAAACCTAGATCAATCCATAACTGTTTGAATGAATGAGCTGAAATTGAATAAAAGGTAAAACTTTTCCTTCAAATTTCATTAAAAAATCTCATTGTTTCAGAGTTACGACAATCGGGGTACTTGAAGTTTCACTGAAAATTGCATGGCGGAAAATGTTAAAAAAGATTTAGTGAATAAACAATCGCTGACGCGACTCTTTTTACGTTTGAAATATCGTGTGAAATTTAATATTTCTCGCGATACGCGGGAATTTTCAAAATTTTTCTTTTGCTAAAAACGCGATGATTGAGCGAAAAAATCGTTTCCAATAAAAAAATTGAATCTAAAACCTAAACTTTTGAGGATTCGCTCGTAGAATTGAGGAGAAAAAATTTCATGAGAAAACGCGGTCCAATTGAAAGGGGAATCCAACAAACCAAAAATCAACGTCTTTCGAAATGACGTAGCACCCGTAAAAAGGGTCGTAATGACTTTTCGAATAAACCAAAGTAAGCTCTTCCCTTTAAAATGCTCCTTCTTGCATCCGAGATCTAAACCAGTGGCCTAGTAGAAGAAAAAAGAGGGCGGAACATTTTTGATCTTTTATTCGGAAATTTTTCCTCGGTAGTGAAAACACTTGAAAAAAAGTAAAAAAAAAGCGCGACAAATATTGAAAGACCGCAACCTTAGTTTTGAATGATCTTCACATATTATCATTGTTAATTTGGAATTTTCTTCCTCATTATTTGTTTCATGATAGGGAAAAAAATATAAGACCATTCTAATATAGACAAGATTTACATCATTTGAAATTGACTAAACAGTTTTATATGCATGAATATATGTGCTCCATCAGTTCTAAAAAAGCCCTGATTTTTATTTGAATAAACAATTTTAATAGAAAGTGATGGGCCGGACAAGTACTTTTAACTCATATTTAAACATAATTTGTATCGATCCAATCGACGTCGAATATTGTGAATAATATCAGCAGCTCCTGAAAGTCTGAAAAGAATCGATTTTCTTATAAGCCTCTGCCACCGTAGAGTAAGAAATGACTAGCTTGCATGTAATTTTTTTGGATTTAAAAGCTTCTTAGACCAATTTAATAATGTCAAAATTTGGAGTTACTCATAAATTACTTGTCCTTCGATTGATATCATAAATTTTAGTGCTGCACGTAACTCAAATGGTACCTTTTTTCAATTTATTAGAAAATACTTGGAATCGAATTGATATAATAAATTTAAATGCTGCACGTAAATTAGATTGAATGTTTTTAAATTGATTTAGCTGTTCGAATCAAATAAGAAGAATGAGGCATCGGTTTCCAAAATGATTTCAAGCGCCATTTTTCGATTTTTTATTTTTTACTTGTTATTTGATACTTTCGATACTTAAAAAAATAGATACAAAATAGTTTTTTTTAAACATAATGTTTTTTCAAGATTTGTGAAATTTTTTTCGGATTGTTCTGTATTTTTTTTAATGTTTTTATGGATGGAATTATCAGTAAACGAGGGACCATCAATGTACTTGTCCCAACCTTTTTTTCCTAGGGGAAGTTTATGGTTTGATATCACGTCTTTTTTCTCAAAAGTTCCTTATTTATGTTCAGTTGACTATAGGATTTTAGTTTGAATTTCTATTTATTTATTTATTTATTTTTTTTTATTTTGTTACCAGTGTACGGCATTCTGCCTTTTTACAATCCCTCCCTATTCCCTTATTCCATTTTTTCCCCTCCTATTGCGGCTTCAGCCGACTTACTCCCCACTGTATCGCATTTGCCGAGGGCGAAGGGAAACTGCAGAAAACCTTGCCGATACAGCCGGTACTTGGTTGATCCCCTCTGGTGGCAGTGCGAGCACGCTCAAGCGCCTCCATCAGAGGTGCTCAATCATGCACCCCTCTAACTGTGATACGTTGCGCCAGCCAGTACACGGCTAGAGGGCCATCCGCACGATGAGAACCGTCCACGGAGGCTCCCAATGCCGTACACCGCGACCGCACACGTATCACATAGAGGTGTTAGGCCATGGATTTATAAAGGTGGAGTCCGAACCACCCGCAGTAACAGCAGAAAACACTTGAAAAACATTTTCAATTTTTCATTGGTGTCTTGGCCGGGATTCGAACCCGGGACCCGCGGATTGCGGGCCCGGATCTTTGTCCATCGGACCAGCCGCTCTCCCTAGTTTGAATTTCTATGGATTATTTATGATTTTCGGCTTATAACGCTGGTTTCCACGAAAAAGGACCTATTTTGCGTCAAAATTTTACTGGAAATATTTCGTCACAGGTCTGTTCTTGGACGTTGGCGCTTTTTTTCCTTGTACTCTATTATGTTTTGTCAATTAGGAACCAAAGAGCAGGGTGAAAAGCAGGTTGTAGGTCGTGATATGATTTTCGGCTTATAACGTTGGTTTCCACGAAAAAAGACCTAATTTTCGTCCAAATTGTACTGAAAATATTTCGTCACAGGTCTGTCCTTGGACTTTGGCGATTTTTCCCCTTGTCTTCTAATATGTTTTGTCCATTGGGAACTCAAGAGCATGTAGCAATGCGTGTTGCGGGCTGAGATATGATTTCCGGCTTATAACGTTAGAAAAAAGAAAAGAAAAGAGGAAAGACAGATCAAATTCAAGACACAACAAATCCAACAGAATTGGCCATTTTTAAATGTCGCTTTTGCATTCTGAATCTAGACGTTTTCGTGTCATCCAAAACATGCCCCTGATGAAATATATTTCCAAGTTTGCAAGTGGCCGCTGAGATCCAATTATCTACAGTTTGATAGTTGCAGATAAAAGGCACCCGGAAATATTTATTATGTCAGAACTCAAAGAAGCAAAAAAACTGAGCGTACTTAATTCAACAGAGCAACGGAAATCAAAGACGTTTAAGGTACCTGCATTGGTTGTGGAGGAAAACAATTTCATTTCAGGATAATTTAGAAATAAATTTAGAAATTCAGAAATTTAGCATGGAGAAATTTAGCATGGAAAAAGGAAAATTAAGTTAAATAGTAAAGATGAAAACTTTTGTGATGAATTTTTGAAATTACATGTTACGGTTGGAGTAAAAAATTAAAATGATTGGCACACATGCTGCGACACAAAAATATCAAAATTTGAAGGTATTCGCTTCATACCGCAGTAATACAAACTTCAACACTATTTGAAAAGAAACACTTTAAAACTTGCTGAATCAAGTTCCATTACATATTACCATAATTAAAGATAGGAGGTGATACTTGGCACATATATTTATCCACAGAAATTTTAAAGTTCGCAGCTATCTGCTGCAATTCATTGTATCTGCGCAATGAGTTTGGAAAACAGCAATTTCAAATCATTTTCATTCAATTTCAAATCAAATTTCAAAGCATAAATGAGCAACTGAAGACTTTTCTAATGAATTTTTCACTTCATATTTATGTTGCAGTGTGAGTCAAAAAGTAAAATGAATGGCAAAGTATATAAATTTTATAGTTTGCAGATTTTTGCTGTATTTCAATGATCCAAATCTATATAGTATTATAGTGAAAAGTTGTTCAAAGTCATGGTGTTACATTAAAATGACATAGCGCAAATAACATTCAGAAATTCTGTAGGTTTCCATGATGTTGGCAGGCATTATACTCAATCGCATCCAAAACTGAGTAACTGTAGACATATCGTAATGAATGTTTTCACCAATAATTCCACATTTGCAGTTTGCGGAATAGGAATACTCAACATACACGTTATTTCATAAGTATTGTTGTCAAAATTTGTGTTTGCCTATCGCATTCCGAAGATTCAACTTTTCATACTATCAGCAAAAAAAAATACGCACTGTCCAGTCGTCCGGCAACCGTATTTTTACCATAAGGTTATTCGTCCGGAGTCCAGAGTGTAGCAGCGCATGCGCCATCTCTCGTATATCATATGACGTACGTCTTAAGCTCGCTTATTCGTCCGGAGCAGGCCCCCGGCACTCGAGCTTTTTCTTGTCCCCCTTACGTGTCTATGCCGCTAGAGGCGCTGGGAGTCATGTAGTCCACACGATACTCGCGTAATACGCGTTCACAGCGTACATATTGTAAATGATTAAACACCTTAAACACTTTATATCCTTTATATCTAATCAATTTTGACCTTGGAAGGAACAATTCACATTGACGAGAGAACCTTTTTTTTCTGTATTAAAATATTGTTTTATGTGAATTTTATTTCGAAATTAATTATAGTAATAATAATGGTAAAAATTACAATACCTATTGATATTTAATCTTTTTGAAAAGATTTGAACATTCACAAAGTATTACAAAATTTAATGTATTTCTACGTGATTTAAAAACGTTATAAATTTGGACGTAAATTCATTGAAAATGCCGATGTTTATATTAAGTTCATAAAAGTTTGTCGAACACTAGCTTCTCGAATATTCAGAAAAAAAACGAAGTCGAAAACGAGGGTGATTAAAAATGACAAGAAATTGGAAAAATATTTTTATTTCATTTCAATAACTAGGTTGAACAATGTTTCGCAATTTTTTTCTTCATCTGGTTGTTTTTTGTTTGTTTCTTGATTCATTTGATTTTTTGAAATAGAACCGGTTTCCATATGTTTCTGCAGAGTGTCTTCGCAGTTTTCACTCAGTTTTTTTTACACTCGTTCAAATCCGATTTTAGCTGCTCCCGTACACTCACAGCTCTGTTTTTAGCTCTTACAGCTGATTTATATTTGGACTGTAAGTGCTGTATTTGGCTTCTTTTTTTCGGTGACAGAATTAATCGTAATCGTTGAGTATATTTGGGCTTTTTGCATCTCCGCAATCTTCTTACGATTTTGTTTCTCGTTTCAGTGCAAAACTGACAAACTTTAGAGTTTGATAATAATAATGCGCACTTGACACTGCGTAAACAACCATCATCATCTCTGTTAATTGAATGGCAAGTAGTCGACGGGACGTCAGGTGCCAATGAGAAACCTTGACAAATGTTCAGATTATTAATTGTCAACAGAACATCTTCAAGTTCATCTCTGGTAGATATTTTCAAGCTGAAGGTACATTGCGAAGGATCCAAAGTATGCCCTGCGACATTGATTTGAAGTGAACCATCGGATGTAACAAATACTTCTTTTAAATTCGATACTTTAAAAAAAGTATTGACTCTCTTGCATTTCTGAAGATATAAGTGAGTTAAAATGGTTTCTCCACATTGAATACTTTGATTCATCCATCCTGGGGGCATGTTCAGAGTACCCTGTAATTGATCAGCCAAACATTTTTCTTCAACATTATTCAAAAAAGCACCAACGGGAGATGGAGCATCCTCATGTTGTTCATGACGTTCATCAGTGATAGGTTGCTCAATATTTCGTAATGATTCTGTTTCAATCCAAGGAAATATTGATGGCACTGCCCCTTTTCGTAAGCGGGGAATTTTGTAGGAGCTCTGGATTACAAAAAATATGTTCCAAAAAACATTATTATGCTATTATTTGATTGACATAAATTTTTAAATCATTCGTTTAATAAATTCAACTTACAATGCCCAGAATTGAACCATCGGGCCCCAATATCTCACGGTGTTTTAGAATGTCGTTCGTTGTAAAATGTTTCTCACAAACAGTTTGGCCGTGTTTAACCTTAAAATTTTTTCGACGTAAGGCCTTTTTCCATAATTCTATACTAGTTTCGTTTTTGGGAACACGAAAAAAATGGACTTTTTCCGTGTTCGAGTTGTAACCCGACGTACAACCAACAGATATACACCGCGGCATATTCACTTGTTTAAATTTTGCTGTATATGAAAAGAAACAGACTTAAAAAGTAGTATACTATATGGAAAGCGAATTACACTAATCAAAACGAATTTTATTTAAAGTAATCGATGCACTTCACTTAAATCTGTGTTGTATACACTCGAAAATGAACGTCTTTATTTATCACAGAATGCACAGAATATTCGCATAACCTCAAACAACAATCATACACCGCTGAACGAACCAGAAAAACTGAACGGATCTAACCAACAAAATCACGGTATATAAGTGTATGAGTAGGACTACATGACCACCAGCGCCTCTAGCGGCATAGACACATAAGGGGGACAGCGTTTATACAGACAAATGGACTGAGTGCAGGGGGCCTGGTCCGGAGTATATCGGTGCATGCCCCATAACTCTTACAAGCCAAGCTAGCGTTGCTGGCGTGCTCGCGTCAACTCAACTGTTATTTCATCATTCAACCGACGCCGAGCCGAGTCCCCAGTCGCCATTTTATTCCTCCGAGTGAAAATAAAGCGGCAAATCTGTGCTCAAGTGTTTCTCGATCGAAATCAATATTAATATTGTTTTAATACCTAAGAAATCAGTAAAAATAAAGTTTCAGTGCATTTTGTTTTTTATTTCGTTCATTTTACAAAATTTCTATGTGTTATTCTATTTGCCCTGCTGGCTCCATTGCATCTGTAAATAGAAAGAAAAATTAGAATCAACGAGTTTATTCAATAATAATATTTTCGAAAGGAAATTTAAAGTAAAATACTGGTCAGCGAAGGAGCTCGGTGCAACCGAAGCTGGTTTTTGCTTTTACGCTGACTCTTTCATTGGTTCCGCTGTACCTGCAAATATAAAAGAAACTCAAAATCAATAATCTCATTTAATGATGGTTTGTTTTTAAAAGAAAATTCAAAACAAATTGCTCGTCAACAGAAAAGCTGCTCCCAACCGGAGGAGCTGGTTTTGGCTTTACGCAGACTTTGTTCTTCCTCTGGTCCCGCTACGTTGACACTGCTTTTCCATTTTTTCCGTTGTACATATAAATAGAAATGGAAATCAAAATCAATAATCTTATTTAATAATATGTTTTTGAAAGAAACAATTGACAGCAAAGCATTTGTTAGCGGAAGAGCTTATTTCAGTTTTGCGCAGACTTTGCTTTGCTAGGGTACTCTTTGCTACGCTGACACTGCTCTCTCGATTTTTTATGATGCTGAAGTTTGCAACGTTCGATTGTAACAAAAAATAATGATTTTTATTGATAATATTTTTGTTGATATATTTTTCTAGGAACAAAAATCGATCGTTTATAATCGTAATTTAATTCTGAATATAATTAATGCGTTTCGGTGAAGAAAAAACCGCATTTCGTTGCATTCCAAGGATGCAAACTTCAATATCGTATTTCTTTCTGCTGTACCTGCAAATTAAAAAGGAACTCAAAATCAATAATCTCATTTAATGATGGTTTTTTTTTTTTTTTAATGCAAAGCGAAATTCTTGTCAGTTGAAGAGCTGCTCCCAATCGGGGGAGCTGGTTTTGACTTTACGCAGACTTTGCTCTTCCTCTGGTCCTGCTACGCTGACACTGCTCTTCCATTTTTTCCGCTGTACCTGCAAATTAAAAATAATCTGAAAATCAATGTAATTCTATAATAGTTTTTTTTTTTTAAACAAAATTCAAAGCAAAATATTCGTTCGCAAAAGAGCTCCTTGCAATCGGGGCTGGTTTTTGTTTTTCGCAGACTTGCTCTTTCACTGGTCCCTCTACGATGACACTGCTTTCCCATTTTTACGCTGTAACTGTAAATTAACAAGAAACTGGGAATCAATAATCTTATTCAATAATAGTTTTTTTAAAAAGAAAATTGAAGGCAAAATAATTTTTCACAGAAAAGGTGCTCGCAATCGGAGCTGGTTTCGGTTTTGCGTTTACTTTCCGTTTTGACTGCTTCTGCCAACTCTGTTCTACCTGCAAATGAAAACTAAAATCGAAATCATTACCTTTATTTAATAATAGCCATTCGTTTTTTCATCATCCCTTTTTCATCAGCGAGTTTGCTACGTTTGAATCTCGTATTGTTTCCGATTGTTGCATGTTTTTTCACATATCGTTTTTCCGTTTATAGCACATTTCAAAAGGCGTGTGCGTCGTTCATCAAACTCCGGTTGAGCGAGAGCGGTAACCATCTCGTGGTTACTGCGATGAATGGTAGACACAACCACATTTGCTCGAAGGTAAGATTTGTTCTTATTTTTAGTCCCAATCGTGCATTTCCTAATAAATTGATAGTTTGCCCTGATAAAATATAAACTTTAATTTCGGAAGTTTGTAAATTCGTTTGCATAACCACGGCTGTTTAAAATAAAAAGTAGCATTTAAAGAATGTGTGATATTTTTCTACAGGAGTTGTTTGACCACTTGCCACAAGTTCGGTCACTCTCTAAAGAAGAGAAAAAACAAGTTTCCCAGTTGATGAAACTTGGTGCCAATAAAAAAAAAGTCAACAATATGATTCGCGTTGTAACGGGGAAACAAGTTCTCCTGAAAGACTTGTCGAACGTCAATTCGACCGAGCAAAATGGAAACAATAATTTGGAAGAAACCGTCAGCATGCTGCGTGAAACGTTCCGTAAGTTTTTCGAGTTTTGTGTTGCAATAAGTGTTGATTTCATTCTTGTATTCTTTTGAACATTCGTTTTATTCATTTCTTTTAGATGCTGAGTGTCACATTTATGAAGAACAGAACACCTTCAAGGATTGTTTTTCGCTACTCCGAACATGAAGCGATCGATGGAAGCATTTCCCGAATTTTTGGGAATAGATGCTACGTTTAAGTTGCTGAACATTCGAGCTCCTGTCTACCTCATGATCGTCGAATATTCGGAAGACTCGACAGAAATCGTCGGCGTTTCCATTTTAATTTCCGAAGATGCGGAAAGTGTGAAGTGGATGATTGAATCGTTCAAAAAAGTACACTCCAGTTGGCCCAAAATTCGATGCGTCATGGCGGATAAGGATCTTGTGGAGCGTAAAGTTATCAAAGAACATTTGCCTTCTGCTAATGTATTAATCTGCGTATTTCATTCGCTGCGGACGTTCAATCGAGAAATTAACTGCGACAAACTGGGGATTACGCCTGGACAAAGAAACGCGGCCAAAGAGCTCTTCCAGAAAATGCTATATTCATCTAGTGAAGAACGATACATGCATCTTTATGAAGAGTGCAAAAAATTGCCGCCGTCGGTCTTGGACTATTTCAATTCCAATTGGCATAACATCCGGGACGAATGGTCTCTGTCGAAGAACTTCATGAGAGGCAATTTTCTCAACACAACAAATAACCGGATCGAATCACTCAACGCGAAAGTTAAAAGTGTTGTGAAACGCTATTGCAGTACTGAAGAATTCGTTAAAAGTTTCTTCGAATTAGTTTCGTGCTTCGACAATGAACGTGATCACAAGGCAGCGTATATGTATCAAAAGATTGCGGTCCAGTCGTTCCGTCCAGACAGCCCAGAGTGTTTTTATTCAAATCATCTCACGAAGTACGTCTTCCGGTTCGTGCAAGAGGAACTCCACACGAAGATCAACGCGGACTTTGTTCGAACAGAAGAACCGGATGGTTTCTCAATTCGGAGTAATGGTTCAACAATCCATTTGAATTCGGAGTCGTGTGATTGTTCGTTCTTTGTCGCCATGAAGCTTCCTTGCTGGTTATTCATCCATTTCCATTCCTCTTTTCAATCTATATTTGAATCAATACAAACATTCAGTTTTTATTTCCAAATAGGGACATGAAGATGATGTTCCAATTGCGAATGAATTGTCTAAACGTGCTGAAGCGAGGTTTTGCAAGCTTCCCATTTTTCTTATCTACCCATTTTATCCTATCCATTCCTTCGTATTTCATCCTCGCTATCCTATCCTTCCCATCCATTCCTTTTCATCCCTTACTTCCCATCCACCCCTTCCCATCCATTCCTTCCCATCATTTCCTTCTGATCCATTCCTTTCCATCCATTCTTTCCTATCCGTTCCTTCCGATCCATTCCTTTCCATCCATTCCTTCCCATCCGTTCCTCCCCCTCCATTCCTTTTCATCCATTCCTTCCCATCCATTCCTTCCCATCCATTCCTCCCCATCCATCCCTTTCTATCCACTCCTTCCTATCCATTCCTTCCCATCCGTTCCTCCCCCTCCATTCCTTTCCATCCATTCCTCCCCATCCATTCCTCCCCATCCATTCCTTCCCATCCATTCCTCCCCATCCATTCCTTTCTATCCACTCCTTCCTATCCATCCCTTCCCACAATTCCTTCCCATCCATTCTTTCCTATTCCTATTTTCTCATCCTTCCCGGCTGTTGTTCAGTCATGAGATTTCCTACATTGACAAATCCTCGTAGAGGACGTTAGACAATTCATTCGCAATTTTGTGTCTTGGCATTCAACATTTTTTGGTACTCGTGATTGCTTTACGCAGTTAAAGCCTTTTCACGAGAGTATCTTGGTGAAATGATTCCTCGTTTCCTTGCCCTGTTGTAATTATTTCCATAGTACTCATGATTGCTTTACGCAGTTGAAGCCTTTTCACGAAAGTATCTTGGTGAAATGATTCCTCGTTTCCTTGCCCTGTTGTAATCATTTTCATATTCCTGTAATCGTCCTTTTTCCCATATAGGCACATTTTTCAAGTAAGAAAAACTTTGGGCCTCACACTTCGTGCACCTGAAATTTGCAACAAGCGATGGACGCGCAGCTACTTCTTTCGAAAGCAGCGAGTTTTTGTCGACAAAGGAGGCGATGATCCCGTCGATGTACCCGGTCCGTCGATAGTGACTCAAAATATTCTTCGCCGCCGTGTGCCATCGCAAAACGATCGTTACCGGAAGGCCTATTTCCTCTCAAAAGACTTGGCGAGCTTGGCATCTGAAGTCACTGGTGAGATTTACCTTCGACGGTTGGAACAATTGTCGAGAATCAAGGCCTTATGGTCCGAAAATAAAGAAATTGAAATCTTGTCCGCTGGGTTCACGCCACCCATTGTGGCAAGCACACCCATCGTCTCCGGGGATGAACGTCCTCTCGAGCTTCAATCCGAGTCTCAGTCGCTTCCCAACTATATCATGGTGGTTAACCGCTCTCCGAACGACTCAACTCATTCTGGACCTGTTTCTCCGACAATATCGCAAATTTTATTGACCAACTACGATTCCACCACGAATCCTGGAAACATAGAATCGTTTTTCAGCAGTCGTAAAAATTTTCGTAAAAATTGTAGTGAAAATATTTCGTCACAAGTCTGCTCTTGAACTTTGGCGATTTTTTTCCTTATACTCTAATATGTTATGCCTATTCGGAACTCAACAGCATGAAGGAATCCAGGATGAGGCCCGCGAAATGAATTTCGGTTTATAATGTTTGTTTCCACGTAAAAGACCAATTTTTCTTCAAAATTGTACTGAAAATATTTCGGCACTGGTTTGGTCTTGGACTTTGGTGATTTTTCTCCTTGTCTTCTAATATGTTTTGTCTATTGGGAATCCAAGAGCATGAAGAAATGCGTGTTGTGGGCCATAATATGATTTTCGGCTTATAACGTTGGTTTCCACGAAATAAGATCTATTTTTCATTAAAATTGTACTGGAAATATTTCGTCACCTGTCTGTCCTTGGCTTTTGGCGATTTTTTCCAAGTCTTCATACCAAGAAAGAACTGATGTAAAGATTTCCTTAATAGAACAGATTTTATTTATCCCTTTTCTTCAAAATTCAAGCGAAAGATAGATCAAATTCAAGACACGACAAATCCAATAGATTTGCCCACTTTAAATGTCGCTTTTGCATTCTGAATCTAGAGATTTCATTTCATCCAAAACGTGCCCTCAATGAAATATATTTCCAAAGTTTGTAAGTGGCCGCTGAGGTCTAATTATCCACAGTTTGATAGTTGCTGAAATAAAGTACCCGAAAACTTCTAACATTTATTATGCCAGAACTCAAAGCAGCAAAAAAAACTAAGCGAACTTAATTCAACAATGCAACAGAATTCAAAGACGTTTAAGGTACCTGCATTGGTTTTGGAGAAAAACCATTTCAGGACTATTCAGAAATTAATTTAGAAATTCGAAAAATCACAATGGAGTAGAAAAAGGATAATTAAAGTATCTAGAAATGCGGAAGACTTTTGTTATGAATTTTCTAGATTACATGATACGGTTGGAGGAAATGATTTGAATGATTGGCACACATGCTGCAACACAGAAATATCAAAGTTTGGAAGTATTCGCTGTATATCAGTCATACAAACTTCAATACTATTTGAAAAGGAACACTTAAAAACTTGCCGAACCAAGTTCCATTACATATTACCATAATCAAAGATAAGGGGTGATCCGTCGCATATATATTTATCCACGGAAATTTCAGAGTTCGCAGCTATTTGCTGCGGTTCAATGTATCTGCGCAATGAGCTTCGAAGACAGCAATTTCAAATCTATCCATAAATGAGCAACTGAAGACTTTTATAATCAATTTTTTACTTCATATAGATGTTACAGTTAGAGTCAAAATGTAAAATGAATGGTACAGTATTTAAATTGTATAGTTTGCAGATTTTTACAGTATTTTAATGATCCGAATCTACAGCATTATAATGAAAAGTTGTCAAAAGTCATGATGTTACATTAAAATGACATAGCGCACATTGCATTCAGCAATTCTGTAAGTTTCTGGGGATGTTGGTAGGCATCATATTTGATCGCATTCAAAACTGAGCAACAGTAGACTTATCGGAATGAATTTTTTTTATAATAATTCCATATCTGTAGTTTGCAAAGTGGAAATACTCAACATACATGTCATTCTATAAGTTTTGTTATCAAAATTTGTGTTTGCATACCGCATTCCTAAGATACGACTTTTCATATCATTAGCAAAAAAAGCATCCAAAGGCTTTCTGGAAAAGTTTCCAAATTTATCACTCGACAGACCTAATGGGAAAAGAATAACTACACACTATAACAAGACCAGATTTTTTTTTGAAAATCTGATTTACAAAATGTGCAATTCAAGATCATGGTTAGAAACCTCTCGAATCATGTTACCACAATCATCATGAAGGAGTAGAAAATCATAGAACACATATTAGGGAACGAATTAATAATATGAATCGATCCGCTGCAAACTGAGCGGGTGAAAACAATTAAGGATCGGAGAGGGCAGAGCCAAACTGAATATCAAGCAAAATATGGGGATGTTTAAAAATAATCACGACACAAGAAATAAATTAGAAAATATTTATTCAATTAAAGTTTCTAATATCATTCTAACAGTTGCGTGTATTTTTGTTCTATTTATTCGTATATATAACCTATGTACACATGATATATAACCACGCCACTGACAATTTATTCGCACTGGACAATATTTCTCGTACTCTGGTTTAATTGAAGGATTATTTCAGTTAACACTTATTTCCAATCGAACGAAATAATGAAATCTTGAAAAGTTTCGTTGACATATATGCATCGCACATTTTTTATATTTTTTTTCACACACACATCACAGACTACATTTACGCGGCCGCTTTGATACCGGTTTAATATATCACAAATAACAAAATAAATAGTAATATGCACTTCTTTAGATGACGAAAATTATTTTTTTATTGATCCCGCACGCACTTCGTAATGTCGATACTCTGTTCATACGATCAACAACTGACACATGGTTTCTACATATATTGATGTATATCGGTCGAATTTATGACTGCTGTTACCAGCTGTGCTGCGCCGTGTGCTACGTTCTGAAGTTGACGTCAGATTTCCAATCATCAACAACTAATTTCAACAACCAACCACAACGTCTAAAAATGGATGTCGTCAGATCCAACGAATCAGAAACTCGAGAGCATCAAAGTGCCTTTGATGGTGTTTATAAATACAGACGGATAAATTCTTGAATGTGTTGGTAACTTTTGCATAATCTTGAGCCCGTGCAAAGTTTTTTCTCAGCAATTACAACACCGATCATGCTGATTTAGGGCGGAAACGAAAGAGAATTACTCATTTGGCTTAAACTTCAATTTTCAAGTTGCTAAATGGCTCCTGAGCTTCGTAATTCAATAAAATCACATGCCAATTTTACCCCCACCACGGCGAATCGTTTTATTCAGAGAAAGTATAGTCTCGGCGAGAGTCTCGGGCCAGCAGACGACAGGGCTGTCAATGTACTTGTCCCGAGACTCTACCGAGTCTCTTGATAATTGAGTACGCAGAACAACGGCCAATCACGAGAGATTGATATAGTTCGAATGATTCACGTTTTACCGAATGAAAAACTCTTTCTTCGAATGGGGACCATGGGAAACTTATAGTTCGAATGATTCACGCTTTACCGAACGAAAATCCGTTTCATCAAATGTTTTCCTGCTTTACCGAACGAGAATATGTTACCACGAATGTTTCGCACTTTACCGAACCGTTAAGCTGTCTGTATTATAATTGAGTACGTAGAACAGTGGCCGACGATGAAAAACTGATAGTTCAAATGATTCACGCTTTACCGAACGAAAAATTCTTTCTTCAAATTTTTTCTGCTGTACCGAATGAGAATTCGTTTTATCAAATTTTTCCCGCTTAACCGAACGAACTGATAAATTATGAACGAATGAGAAATAGGACAACTTAAAAACTCACGATGTATAATAAAAATCTTCATCAAGGGTTAGGAGCTTTCGCTGGAACAAATCGTACGTGTATGCACGTTGTCTCCGCTCTTTTCCCATTACCGGATCATCAAAATACCGATACTGGTATGACACATTTGTTCTTCGTGCTGGCGTATAATTTTTACCCAGGGTAAATTCGAGGACCTCCTGCAGAAACTCTTCGCTGACTCCATTGCCTCATGCAAAATTTACCACAATCATTCGTAAATGATCGACAAATTGCCCTGCCCAAAAGGCTTTACGAATGAATTTGGGCCAAGTTCTTGCATCCCCAATTACGTCTTGGAGGGATAGCCAAGGATTGGCCATAATCTTGTCTAGCCGATGACACATTTCACTGACTTATGCAAACAATTTAGTTTACCAGCCAAATACATAGCCAAAGACAGGCTATGAACAGTTGAACACTGACTTACCTTATCCGTACGAATAATCGTTTGTTATTCGTCCGGATACGTTATTGGACCAACATTGATATACATGTCCGTACGAATAATCATTCATTATTCGTCCGGATACGTTATTAGGCCAACATTTAAACACGTATCCGTACGAATAATCATTCATTAATCGTCCGGATACGTTATTGGACCAACATTGAAATACGTATCCGTACGAATAATCATTCATTAATCGTCCGGATACGTTATTGGACCAACGTTGAAATACGTATCTGTACGAATAATTGTTCGTTATTCGTCCGGATTCGTTATTGAGCAACATTTGAATACGTATCCATACGAATAATTGTTCGTTATTCGTCCGGATTCGTTATTGAGCAACATTTGAATACGTATCCATACGAATAATTGTTCGTTATTCGTCCGGATTCGTTATTGAGCAACATTTGAATACGTATCCATACGAATAATTGTTCGTTATTCGTCCGGATTCGTTATTGAGCAACATTTGAATACGTATCCGTACGAATAATTGTTCGTTATTCGTCCGGGTAACTTAATTTAAATGCCGCCATTTTAACGAAAATTCCGAACGAATAACGCGTGACTATTCGTCCAGACATTCTTAAAACCTTTCGTAATTTTTTCCCGGACGAATAACGTACTTCTATTCGTCCGGATGCGTTTAAAATACATTGGAAATTGCGTCGGCCGGATTTTGCAAAAGGCATTGGAAATAACGTATGCGGACGAATAACCAGGTGTATATGTTTGTGCTTCCTAAAGGTTCGAATGTATTGCTCTTTTGTAGAAAATTAAAGTAGGGAAAAAAATAACCCCATTTTTGACCAATTTCCGGACGAATAACATACATGTATTCTTCCGGCTGCCGGACGACTAGAAACAGCCAAAAAAATATCCAAAGACTTTTTGGAACAAGTTTTAAAATTTATTACTCGACAGACCAGGTGGAAAAAGTATAACTACGCTTATATCAACACCAGAAACTGTTTTGAGAATCTGATATACAAAATGTGCGATTGATGATCATAGTCGGAAAACACTTGAATTATGTTACCACAATCAGCATGAAGAAATATTAGAAAATCATAGGACCCATATTAGGAAACCAATTAATAATATGTATCCATCCGCTGCAAACCGATGGAGTCAAAACAAGGATCGGATAGAGCAGAGCCAAACTCAATAGGAAGCAAAATATGGGAATATTCAAAAATAATGATGACACAAGAAATAAATTAGAAAACATTTATTCGATTGGAGTTTCTCACATTATATATACTAACAGTTCTGTGTGTTCTTGTTTTATTAAACCATAATATTTCAGATCGCAAAAAGAAAATTTGACGTTATAAGTTGACGAACATTTTTTCTTACAACTTCCAGACCTATTTTTGATAAACTGATTTGCCTTATTTATATTATTCACTAACTATGCGGATGTTTGTTACATATGTCCCGCACTTCGTAACGTCAAACCCCGGCCGGTTCGTTACCACACAGCTATCAAAGGGAACTCGTATATATAACCTACATAATTACACATGATATATAATCACGCAACTGACGATATATTTACACTGGACAGTATTCCGCGAACTCTGGTTTAATTGAAAGATTATCTCAGTTGACACTTATTTCCAATCGAACGAAATAATGAAATCTTGAAAAGTTTCGTTGACATATATGAATCGCGCATTTTTTTATATGTTTTATTTGCACACACAGATCACAGTCTACATTTACGCGGCCGCTTTTATACCGGTTTAGTATACCACAAGTTTTAACAAAATAAATATTAACCACTTTTCACTAACCATTTTCATTTATTAATTAGAGTCCGCACACAACAGCACTTTGGGAATCATAACCTCACCTGTCAAAATGACGTTCAGTATGAAAACAAGGCTCGGGTGGTTTAGGATGTGCGTATCGATGTATTGATATCATATAACCTATTTACAAATGATATAAATGATAAACTTATTTTCAGTCAAACGAATTAATGAAATGTTAAAAAGTTTCGTCGACATGCACCGCGTATTTTTTTATTTTATTCTTTTTTACACACGTCGGATCACAGACTACATTTACGCGACTGCTTTTATACCGGTTTAGTTTAGCATTCCACAGGTTTTAGTACTATGCACTTCGTTAGATGACGAAAGTTTTTTTTATTTATCTCACACGCATTCCATAATGTCAAAACTCCGTTTGTTTATACGATGATCGAAAACTGACACATGGTTTATATATATATATTAGGGTGGCCCTTAATATGGGTAAAAAAAAAAATTGATCGCGCCGCCCCCCAAAACGGTTCCAAATGATAAAAAAAAAATCTACGCAAAGCCGTAGCTATGTCCGGTAAGAGGAAAACGTGCCTGTAAGCATGAACTTGGATTTAAATATCAATTTTTCTGCATGATTTAGTAATTTTTTAAAATGTTGTATTTCATTGAAAAATGGTCGTATAGAGGTCTAAAAAAACGCATATTGAAGCTTCAGGTTTCTAATTTCAAGATCTTATGACGGAAAAAATGCAGAGCTACATGTTGTGCGCAATTTTGAGAAAAAGTGCGAGAAAAAAACAGCAAATTTTTATGCTTTTTTATCAATTCCATAAGCGTAGATTTATTTTTTTCAACTAAGCCATGGTATGGACCGGATAGCTGGTTTATTAGGCTTCAATTTGCTTTTTTTAAAACTTGGGTAGGACCATTTTTTGGTGAGATGTTGAACTTTGAATGAAAAACTCTTTTGTCTTTGATCGACGATATCTCAGCAACCAATGGTCGTACAGGAAATTCAAGGGCAGTTCTGAAAATTGGAATAATGTCCTACAAGGGTCCGTTGCAATCTTGAAGATCCATTTTTTATTCCATCCTTGTCGTGAATTTAAAAAAATAGGAAAAAAAAGGTAATTTATTGTTTTTCAGAAGCTCTCAATGTTGGAAGCCTTAAGAAAAACAATCAATTTTCATCAAAAACTTTCGGAATTTTTTTTTTGTATATTTCAACCTTATTTATGGGAAAAATGTAGAAAAATCTTGGAAATTTTTCATTTTTCATTTTTGTCATGATCATGACTCGTTTAACGTAAAAAACGTGATCCTCAAATTTGATTAATGTTTGATCGGTTGCAACGAAGAAACGATTGGTTAGATCGAAATGTAACTTCGGCAGGGTTTTTGGGGGTATATTCAGCTGTAAATGGCATACTCAACATTAGTCATTTCATGATTATTTGAAATTTGGCTATTGACTTTCTGAAAAACCATAAAATACATTTTTTCCTATTTTTTTAAATTCACGACAAGGATGAAAGGAAAATTTCATCTTCGAGATCGCAACGGAATCTTGTAGGACATTCATTCCAGTTTTCAGAACTGCCCTTGAATTTCCTGTGCGACCATTGGTTGCTGAGATATCGTCGATCAAAGACAAAAGAGTTCTTCTTAATTCAAAGTTCAACATCTCAACAAAAAATGGTCCTACCGAAGTTTTTAAAAAAGCAAATTGAAGCTTTATAAACCAGCTATCCGGTCCATACCATGGCTTAGTTGAAAAAAATAAATCTACGCTTGTGGGATTGATAAAAAAGCATACAAATTTGCTGTTTTTTTCTCGCACTTTTTCTCAAAATTGCGCACAACATGTAGCTCTGCATTTTTTTCGTCATAAGATCTTGAAAATAGAAACCTGAAGCTTCAAAATGCATTTTTTTAGACCTCTATACGACCATTTTTCACTGAAATACAACATTTTTTAAAATTACTAAATTATGCAGAAAAATTGATATTTAAATCCAAGTTCATGCTTACAGGCACGTCTTCCTCTTACCGGACATAGCTACGACTTTGCGTAGATTTTTTTTTTATCATTTGGAACCGTTTTGGGGGGCGGCGCGATCATTTTTTTTTTCACCCATATTAAGGGCCACCCTAATATATATATAATATAATATTCACGGAGTCTGAGCGCGGTCGGGGTAAGACTCAAAAGTTAGAAGGCCTAAAATGGCGAACAGGCATTCTGTATAACGCATATATAGATATACAGAATGCCCGTTCGCTATTTTAGGCCTTCTAACACTTGAGCCTCACCCGCGGTCGGCCTAGCAGCTGGAGGAGCCGACATCGTTGAGCCAATCAGAATGCGTAGAGGCAACAACTCTACTACCACTAACTAGGTCAAAACGCGTATACGTATACGTCGAACTCGTGATGTGTCAGTAACTTTTGCATAATCTTGAGCCCGTGCAAAGTTTTTTCTCAGCAATTACGCCACCGATCGTGTTGGTTTTGGGCGCAATCTAAAGAGAATTTCTTAATTAGCTGAAAGTTCAATTTTCAAAGCCTCAGATGACTCGTAACTTCGGTAATTCAAAAAAATCACTTGCCAATTTTACCCCCACCACGGCGAATCGTTTTATTCAGAGAAAGTATACTCGGCGAGAGCCTCGGGCCAGCAGACGACAGGGCTGTCAATGTACTTGTCCCGAGACTCTACCGAGTCTCTTGATATCATAAAGACTTTTTATATATGCCTAAGATTATTATATGAAAAGTTCTCAGTGCAGTGAAGAAAAGGATTAAAACATTCTCTTGCAAAAGGATATCAATATAGTTGGAAAATGAAATGAGACAGTATTTACAAAAGTCTAACTGATATTTTATCCTTACTAAATTATTGAGATAATCTGGATCAGTCGATAAACGATGCTCTGCTTTGGTTAGTAAAGTTTCAGTTGCCACAGGATAATCTTTTAGAAGCGGGCTTTCCGTCTTTTCGATTTCTTTATCAGCTGTATTCGCTGACAACGTGCGTGCGATATCACGAACTTCCACTAGTATAGTTTCTATTCTTAAATCCATATTAGCCAATGCTCGCATAATTGTTTGGTTGCTGTTATCATCTAAAATAACAATCGGAAAAATAACTTTCAATCGATATTATATTCGTACTTACGTTTACATCATTCATCAATATACTCGCTTACTGCGATAGCTACTGTTATGTATCGAATTCAAAGGTCTTTTTTCTCGAATTGGCTCATCGAATAAATTTTCATCACGAGCTCGTTTTCTTTTGGTGCTATTTGTCACGGCAACCGCACGTCTGGGTCCCACCATATTTTCCGATACTTCGTTAATATCGTCATGAGCATTAGCATTAATATTGCTATCATGGTCCGTGGGTTGTATTTGTTCATCGGAGGGGAATGAAGGCAGGGCCGGATTTAAAGGGCGGCAACCGGGGCTGCAGCCCCGGGGCCTCCACAACAAAGGGGCCCCCACAACAAAAATTTCTATAATTAAAATTTTCTCTCGAATGTCGATTGATATGAAAAATTATAAAGAAAAAAACTTCAAATTTTGATAACTCACTTCTTTCATTATTGCCTTCGATTTTGCAATAATTGTTTTGAATGTTTTATTCAGCTTGTATAATTATTTGAATGATTGAAAACAAAAAACAATTGATTTTGAAAATATTCTTCGAACATTTATTTATCTTTTCTAAGAAAATGAACAATGAACGATCATCTGCTAATATATTCTTCTTCTTCAAACGACGCAAGCGATATAGACAATAGCATTCAAAAATCATGATGAAAATAATATCTCAATCTATCAACACGATTGCATCAAATTATAAGAGCCCTGTACACATATGTTCATAATAGAACAAAGGCTGCATGGCTGCAAATTCGGTTAAGTTTGTATCAATTCTACGAATATCGGAATATCTTGCACCTTAGCACCTTGCACGTTTTTGCCTGTTTCTACCCGTTTTCCCCCTCTTCGCCCGTACGGTCGGTTGTTTGCCAAGTGTCCGCTGTGTGGCGAGCTTGTAACAGGGAATCCCCCGAAATCTGAGTTCACGTTACATTGTCTTAAATGAGTCTAAGAATCTAAAGACATTCTGCAAAAAAAGTGAATCATTCTCATATTACGTTTTCCTGAGTTTGAATGAGTACACGTAAGTTTTCTTATATTCATAATTAATATTGTAATTATAATATAAATTAAATTTAACATTCAATCGGGTAACTGAGAAAATGTGATATATATTTACTCAAAATATAAATAAACTAAAAACATATAAAAGAGGTTATGAAAAGAGAATAAGTAATGAATTAATGTACATTTTTTGAATTTTCTAGACTTCACTTTATTTTATAATTTATAGGAATATAACAATGAAACGTTAAACTGCCATAACTGAATTTATAGGATTCATTATTACAGCTCACGATCATCCCAAATTCCCAAAAAATTTATTTCTGGTTATAGTCGATTCGATAAAGCTTGATACCTTTACGACAGTAGCACTCTTAAGAATTAATGTACATTAGTTCAAATTTTAAATAAACTCCATTTCTTTTTAGTTTTTGTGTTTTCTGTCGTTTTACATAGCTCATCTGTTATCTGTTCTTTTTTTTCGATGTGAACTCAAAACCTCTTTTTGTGTCCTCACGATCTATACCATCTCGTTTACCTCACGCTAACTTCTAGTTGTCGCTCTATTATCAATTCTACGACTGATTTCTTACCAGTTAAAGGATTTTCTTTTTCTCTTGAATGTGTTCTCAATCTTTCTTCCATAGTGGAGTCATGGGTGATCGTCATAAAACTCCTCGAGTATTTGCAAGTGGTTCCCAGAAGAGAAAATTGCAAGTAGAACGTGAAAAAAAAACAGAAGAAGCTTTAGCTCAAACACCCAAACTGACTAATTTTTTTATTTCGTTGACCAAAATCAACCAAGAAGTTCCGCAGGATCTCAAAAGTACAATCGGAGATTCAACGGTGGATAAAAAATTGTTCGATAATAATGATAATATCAAGAGACTCGGTAGAGTCTCGGGACAAGTACATTGACAGCCCTGTCGTCTGCTGGCCCGAGACTCTCGCCGAGACTATACTTTCTCTGAATAAAACGATTCGCCGTGGTGGGGGTAAAATTGGCATGTGATTTTATTGAATTACGAAGCTCAGGAGCCATTTAGCAACTTAAAAATTGAAGTTTAAGCCAATTGAGTAATTCTCTTTCGATTCCGCCCTAAATCAGCATGATCGGTGTTGTAATTGCTGAGAAAAAACTTTGCACGGGTTCAAGATTATGCAAAAGTTACCAACACATTCAAGAATTTATGCGTCTGTATTTATAAACACCATCAAAGGCACTTTGATGCTCTCGAGTTTCTGATTCGTTGGATCTGACGACATCCATTTTTAGACGTTGTGATTGGTTGTTGAAATTAGTTGTGGATGATTGGAAATCTAACGTCAACTTCAGAACGTAGCACACGGCGCAGCACAGCTGGTATCAGCAGTCATAAATTCGACCGATATACATATATATATGTACAAACCATGTGTCAGTTTTTGATCGTATGAACAGAGTTTCGACATTACGAAGTGCGTGCGGGATCAATAAAAAAATAATTTTCGTCATCTAAAGAAGTGCATATTACTATTTATTTTGTTATTTGTGATATATTAAACCGGTATCAAAGCGGCCGCGTAAATGTAGTCTGTGATGTGTGTGTGAAAAAGAATATAAAAAATGCGCGATGCATATATGTCAACGAAACTTTTCAAGATTTCATTATTTCGTTCGATTGGAAATAAGTGTTAACTGAAATAATCCTTCAATTAAACCAGAGTACGAGAAATATTGTCGAGTGCGAATAAATTGTCAGTGGCGTGGTTATATATCATGTGTACATAGGTTATATATACGAATAAATGGAACAAAAATACACGCAACCGTTAGAACGATATTAGAAACTTTAATTGAATAAATATTTTCTAATTTATTTCTTGTGTCGTGATTATTTTTAAACATCCCCATATTTTGCTTGATATTCAGTTTGGCTCTGCCCTCTCCGATCCTTGTTTTCACCCGCTCAGTTTGCAGCGGATCGATTCATATTCTTAATTCGTTCCCTAATATGTGTTCTATGATTTTCTACTCCTTCATGATGATTGTGGTAACATGATTCGAGAGGTTTCTAACCATGATCTTGAATTGCACATTTTGTAAATCAGATTTTCAAAAAAAAATCTGGTCTTGGTATAGTGTGTAGTTATTCTTTTCCCATTAGGTCTGTCGAGTGATAAATTTGGAAACTTTTCCAGAAAGCCTTTGGATGCTTTTTTTGCTAATGATATGAAAAGTCGTATCTTAGGAATGCGGTATGCAAACACAAATTTTGATAACAAAACTTATAGAATGACATATATGTTGAGTATTTCCACTTTGCAAACTACAAATATGGAATTATTATAAAAAAAATTCATTCCGATAAGTCTACTGTTGCTCAGTTTTGGATGCGATCAAATATGATGCCTACCAACATCCCCAGAAACTTACAGAATTGCTGAATGCAATGTGCGCTATGTCATTTTAATGTAACATCATGACTTTTGACAACTTTTCATTATAATGCTGTAGATTCGGATCATTAAAATACTGCAAAAATCTGCAAACTATACAATTCAAATACTGTGCCATTCATTTTACATTTTGACTCTAACTGTAACATCTATATGAAGTAAAAAATTGATTATAAAAGTCTTCAGTTGCTCATTTATGGATAGATTTGAAATTGCTGTCTTCGAAGCTCATTGCGCAGATACATTGAACCGCAGCAGATACCTGCGAACTCTGAAATTTCTGTGGATAAATATATATGCGACGGATCACCCCTTATCTTTGATTATGGTAATATGTAATGGAACTTGGTTCGGCAAGTTTTTAAGTGTTCCTTTTCAAAACTTTGATATTTCTGTGTTGCAGTATGTGTGCCAATCATTCAAATCATTTCCTCCAACCGTATCATGTAATCTAGAAAATTCATCACAAAAGTCTTCCGCATTTCTAGATACCTCAATTTTTCTTTTTCTACTCCATTGTGAGTTTTCGAATTTCTAAATTAATTTCTGAATTGTCCTGAAATGGTTTTTCTCCAAAACCAATGCAGGTACCTTAAACGTTTTTGAATTCTGTTGCTTTGTTGAATTAAGTTCGCTTAGTTTTTTTTGCTGCTTTGAGTTCTGGCATAATAAATGTTAGAAGTTTTCGGGTACTTTTTTTCAGCAACTATCAAACTGTGGATAATTAGACCTCAGCGGCCACTTACAAACTTTGGAAATATATTTCATTGAGGGCACGTTTTGGATGAAATCAAATCTCTAGATTCAGAATGCAAAAGCGACATTTAAAGTGGGCAAATCTGTTGGATTTTTCGTGTCTTGAATTTGATCTATCTTTCATTTGAATTTTGAAGAAAAAGGATAAATAAAATCTGTTCTATTAAGGAAATCTTTACATCAGTTCTTTCTTGGTATGAAGACTTGGAAAAAATCGCCAAAGGCCAAGGACAGACAGGTGACGAAATATTTTCAGTACAATTTTGACGAAAAATAGATCTTTTGTCGCGGAAACCAACGTTATAAGCCGAAAATCATATTACAGCCCACGAGACGCATTTCTTCACTCTCTTGGGTTCCTATTACACAAAACATATTAGAAGATAAAGGGGAAAATCACCATCGTGGAAGAAGAAACCAGTGCCGAAATATTCCAGTACAATTTTGACGAAAAATAGGTCCGTTTTCGTGGAAACCAACGTTATAAGCCGAAAATCATGTCTCGGCCCCCAACCCGCTTTCTACCATTCTCTTGGGTTCCCAATAAGCATAGTAAATTAGAGTAGAAGAAAAAAAATAGCCCAACTCCATGGACAGACCTGTGACGGAATATTTTCTGTATAATGTTGACGAGAAATTTGTTGTTTTTCGTGGAAACCAACATTATAGGCCGAAAATCATATCTCGGCCCGCAACACACTTTTCCCCATGCTCTTGGGTTCCAAATAGACGAAACATATTAGAGTACAAGGAAAAAAATCGCCAAAGTCCAAAGACAGACCTGTGACGAAATATTTCCAGTATAATTTTAACGAAAAATAGATCTTATTTCGTGGAAACCAACGTTATAAGCCGAAAGTCGTATTATGGCCCGCAACACGCATTTCTTCATGCTCTTGGATTCCCAATAGACAAAACATATTAGAAGACAAGGAGAAAAATCACCAATGTCCAAGACCAAACCAGTGCCGAAATATTTTCAATACAATTTCGAAGAAAAATTGGTCTTTTACGTGGAAACAAACATTATAAACCGAAATTCATTTCGCGGGCCTCATCCCGGATTCCTCCATGCTGTTGAGTTCCTAATAGGCATAACATATTAGAGTATAAGGAAAAAAATCGCCAAAGTTCAAGAGCAGACTTGTGACGAAATATTTTCACTACAATTTTTACAAAAAATTGGTCTTTTATGGTGGAAACCAACTTTATAATCCGAACATCATACCTAGGGAAAATAAGATTGGGAAAAGTACATTGATGGTCCCTTATTTGCTGATAATTTCATGAAAAAGATTATCCCATAAAAAATGTTCGTATGAGAATGGAATCTATAAAAATGTACTAAGCAAATAATTCATCAAGAGACTCGGTAGAGTCTCGGGACAAGTACATTGACAGCCCTGTCGTCTGCTGGCCTGAGGCTCTCGCCGAGACTATCTTTTCTCTGAATAAAACGATTCGCGGTGGTGGGGGTAAAACTGGCATGTCATTTTCTGGCATTGCGGAGCTCAAGAGATGTTTTGTTAAGCGAAAATTAGTTTGGAGACTAAATTTCAAAATCTCTTTCGAATGAGCCCGAAACCAACACGATCAGTAGCGTAATTGCTGAGAAAAAACTTTGCACAGGCTCAAGATTATGCAAAAGTTACTAACACATTTAGAAATTTGACATGTCTGTATATAATACCATCAAAGGCCTCATGTCCCTCGGTCTACTTCGCGGCGGTGTCGCGGACTGACGTCACATGCCGAGAGCTCGAAAGTCACCAGCCGAAGTTTCACGTCATGTTGACGTTTGGGGTTATGATGTTATGAAGTGCGTGCGGGATAACTAAATATAATTTTCGTCATCTAACGAAGTGCATATTACTATTTACGGAGTGGCTACTCGTCCGGCTAGTCGGACGAATTGTTATTCGTCCGACTAATTATATATAATTATACAGCTGAGCGTTTTCAATGTTTCTTGAAATATGGGGCGCTGCGTTCGACGAATTTTCGTTACGCATGCGCACAATTTAACCGTTTTCTAAACTACGCCGATCACGCATATTTGCGCCTAAAAGCAAGCTGTTCCCGGTTCGACGTGATATTTTTGTGTTTTAATTATTTATCAAAGTGCGTCGGATTGGGTTGCGATTTGTTATTTTAATAGGTGAGTTTTTTTTTTTTTAATTATCTGTAATTGAAATGGTAAAATTTGTATGATTTTCTGTTTTGGTTGTTTGATTCAGTTATAACCTTAAATTTTTCACGTGTTACAGTATTTAGTTGTCCAAATAACAATCAGAAGTCAGCGATTGATTGGGAATTGGGAGGATTCGCAGCGATGTGTAAGTTTTATATAATTTTTTTATCATCCAGAATTTATTCAAGTTTTTTTTTGGTAAGATGTGAGGTGGTAGTATTGAGTGGTGGATAACGCTAGGCAGCTAAATTCTTGGATACTTACGAATATCTATTAGAAAAAAAATGAGAAAATGCGTCTTGCAGTGATGATGTTTCTACTCTTTTCAATATATTCTCGTTTGAAAATCAAGCTATTCGGTGTTAACTATTGTTTGGTGTTATCCGTTTCTCTCTTACATTTATTGCATTCTGATAATATTAATATACAGTGCTTTTCAATTATAGCGGAGTTGGATATAGAGTTCAACACAGTATCGCTCTGTGTCCGACACAGCTGTAATTGAATAACATTGATAGTCAACACGTTTAAAGAATTTCCATATGGATTATTTCAATTTTTAGTGTCATCATTGGGTTCTGACGACAGCTCTAATCAGTTCGAAGAGGTGGAATCATGTTCTGAGTTAAGCGACGTAGATTTAGAGCGACCATCAACGAGTAAAAAAAAAACATTACACTCCGTCATGCCGCTGAGTGTTGGGGTTGAGTTTGCTTCCTACGCTGAACTTGAACAATCGGTTTTGGCTTACGAAAAGAAAAATTTTTGTATTTTCTACAAACGTGACTGTTCAACTATCGATCAGTGCAGAAAGAGAGGTATTTCAAGACTGCTCAATGCTGATTTGAAATACTATCGGTTAAGATATAGTTGTATACACGGAGGAAAAAATTTTAAATCGTTGACGAGAGGCATCCGGAAATCTTCGTAAGTTTTGATAGTTGTTAATCTCAGATCTTATTTTTGTGGCTATAACTTATATATATTCATTTAAAAATTTGATTTACCAGGACATTTCAAAAACAATGCCCGGCTATGATGTTCTTCATTTGCAGCAGTGATGGGAAGAAACTAGTTCTGCGAAAAATGGTTGATAAGCATAATCACATCTGTTCAAAGGTATTTGGAGATTTTTAGTGTTTATCAAATAATTCGGTTGTTTTGAAACTTTTATAGGGAAAATTTTAGAACGCTTTGTGTTTTGTGCGTGTTTTTGCTAGTCGGCTACTGGTACATAAAAATGATAACTAGAATCGAAAAAATTTATTTGTTCAACTATATTGCTACATATTTCACACATTTTTTTTTTAGAAACTGTATGATTTTTTGCCTCGAGTTCGAGCCATGACAGCAAACGAAAAGAGTCAAGTCAAAAATTTGTTGGCTCTCGGTGCAAATAAAAAGTTAATTGCACAAAAAGCTTTTTCAAAATCCAAAAAACAAATTTTGCTTAAAGATTTGTCTAATGTCATGTCACGAAAAAGCGGCCAAAACAATTTGAAAAATACAATCGAAAAACTGGAGAAAGAGTTTGGTATGTATAAGCATAGTTTAGTTAATTTTTGCAATGGATATATTTTATGGATTGATGTTTGAAAATGTTTACGTGTGAATGTTTGATTTTATTGTAGGAGCTGAATGTCATGTACTCGAAGAAAATCGAGAAATGAAGGGTCTTTTTTTTGCAACAACTGAAATGAAACAATCGATGTTGGCATACCCTGAATTTGTGGGTATTGACGGAACATTTAAGCTGCTTGATATACGAGCTCCGGTTTATCTGATGGTTGTAGAGGATTCAGAAGGAAATACCGAGATTGTTGCTGTATGCATTCTTATGAATGAAGACGCAGAAAGTATGATTTGGTTTCTTCGAACTTTTAAAGAAGTTCATCCATCGTGGTCAAGTACTAAATGTATCATGGCGGATAAAGATTTACTCGAGAGAAGAATTATCAAAGAAGAATTTCCTTCTGCCAACGTTTTGATTTGTATTTTCCACGCTCAAAGGACGTTCAATAGGGAAGTTAGTTGTGAGAAGTTGCCCATTACACCCGAACAACGGGATACGGCAAAAGATCTCTTTCGGAAAATGCTTTATTCTTCAACTGAAACGGAATACATGCGTTACTATGAAGAAAGCAAGAAGTTGCCATCAGCAATTTTAAACTATTTTAACAAAAATTGGCACGATATTCGAAACGAATGGACCTTGAGCATTAATTTCATGCAGAGCACATTTTTGAACACAACGAATAATAGAATCGAATCGTTGAACGCAAAGATTAAAAGTGTGGTTAAATTGTACAGCACTTTGGAAGAATTTATCGGAAGCTTCTTCGCTTTAGTCGCTTGTTTAAATTCTGAACGCGATTTCAAGGCCGCATATACTTACCAAAAGTCGTTGGTTATACCGTATGAAAAGAATTCCGCAGAATGGTCTTACTGTCAGTATCTTACACGATATGCATTCGATTTCGTCAGTGCGGAATTGAAATGTTATAGACGCGGAAAGCTTACTTATACCGAACGGGATGATGACCATTTCGAATTTCGATTGGCAGGTTCAACGATTATTGCGTCTGAAAAGTCATGCGAATGTCCTTCATTTATGTCAATGGCGTTGCCGTGCCGGTTACTATCAATCCATTATCGATCTCTGCATTATGTTCAATTATTACTGAAAGTGTTCTTCATTTTTCTGTTTTTTTCTTCTAGCCATGTGTTCGTTGTTAAAAATCTGTCAGGTTGCGATCTTTACGATCCCAGTATTTGCAGTCGTCGATGGACTCGGGAATACTTTTGCAATACACAGCGAGTTTTCAGCGATGAAACAATAGACGATGAAAATATTCCCAGCGTAACAGTTTCTTCGAAACTTTCAAAACGCTATGTTTCTACTGAAAATCAGCGTTATCGGATAATGCGTGATATTACTAGCGAACTTAATAAACTAGGCAGCGAGGTCACCGGTAATATCTTCCTTGGGCGAGTTAAGTTACTAGAAAAAATACGAAAAGCCTGGTCAGAAAATCGCGAATTCCAGAGTTCACCGATATCGATGGAAGAAGTTTCCGGTTTTTCTACGAGTACTCCAGTATCGTCAAGTCTTCCATGTGATTTCAATTTTGACGATGGTTTTAATTTGGGTTCGAGTAAAGATTTACTTTTTCATGAAATTGACGTGAATCAGAATACTGTCAAAGGAAGAAATGATGATGACAATGTCAGTGGAGTAGAATATGACAGAACTGGTTCAGTGGAAAATGAAAACTCGTCATTGAGCGCTATGGATCCTAACGGAAACGCGTGTTTAGTGGGAGTTAACCGAAATCGCTCAGAGCGGAATCGCGATTTAGAAAACCTTACGGTTCCCTGTGCTTTAAAACGGAGGGGACGTCCGAAAGGGTCTGAGAAAACCGTCATTGGGTTGCGCAAGAAACGTCGTGTGCCTGCAGGAATTAAACAACGGCCGTTTTTTAAATTGAGTATTAATGAAAGAGCCCTTGTTATTTTGAAATGGGTGGTTGATGATAAAATTGCATACTCAGCAGTTTATCATGGTAAACATATCCAGGAAGAGTCTGTGGAATCGAACCCGGACGCAGTTTGTGATTCAATTATCGATGACGATATCAATATCTTGTCAATGAAAAAGTATTTTTCTGGGGATGCATGGAGAGTCGTTGAACAGATTCTGGAATGTAAACGGAAAAATGATGTCTTTTTATGCGCTGTATGTGCTGTTGATTTGGATACTACTATTGACGAATCTTCATCGAATTGCAAATTTTCTATACGCTGTGATTATTGTGTATTATGGTATCATGTGGGATGCGTTGGATTGAAAAAACCACCAAAATCGAAGTTGTGGAAATGTAATAGATGCTAAATGGGAGAATCATTTATTTCTCTTTACTTTCAGTTGCTCTTTTGCTCATTTATGAGAATATTATAATAAGCGTCAAGCATATTTTTTGTTGAACTGAAAAATTATTATTTGTTTAAGAATATTGTGATGAACCTATTTTTAAGGTTAAAGCTTTAATAAAGTTAGATTACAACCTTTCAATGATGCATTTGATTGACTTATTATTATCATGATTTGTGATTGTTTTAGTAATTTCATCGTTTAAATTGTTGCAAAAATTAATGGTTTCGGAAAAAATGGATGTACTACACTTAATGGGTAAATATTTACTTTATTCACTTTTATTAAAAAGCATGGAAAATTATTTTTCAAGTATTTTTATCAATAAAAAATAATATCGCGATCAATTTTAGGGAGGGGGAAGGTACACAAACCAAAAAAAAAAATTTTGAAAAAGTCCGAAAGAAATTTCAGTTTTTTCGCTATATTCAAAGATGTTCTAGACGTTTAATGGTTAATTTGAAGACTACATGGATGGCAAACGTTGCGCTCCTTGGCTGGGCTACTCTGGGGTTTTTGACCTTAAAATTCGTCTTTCCGGCGCGAAGCGCCGGGAAGACCCACCCATGTACATTCCAAGAATACAAAAAAAGGTTCAAAATTTTTTTTTGCTTTTTGTACCTTCCCTCTCCCTAAAATTGATCGCGGTATTATTTGTTATTGATAATAATGCTGGAAAAAATGTTAAGACTATTTTTAGTAAAAGTGAATAAAGTAAATATTTACCAAAGTTTTTGCTCTCCAGATGCAGATGATATATTACGTAACTAAACCATGTTCTCGTGCTTTACGAGGAAATTGTAGTGCGCGTTACTCCATGACAGTTAGCGATATGCCAAAATGATATTAGTCATTTGATATAATATTAGTCAAAATGACTATTAAAATTTTTAAATAATTAATAACAGGAGTATCACATAATCTTTTTTTTTTCCAAGTTTTAAAATCAAGTCTTTTTTTTCGGGTTATGTTCTCAGTAAAATTTTTTACATGAATCAATTTTCCGATAGATCTTTTGCCAAAACCTTTCGCAAAACGGCTCGCGTTAAAACGTAACACACGCTGGACTGAATATTCGGACTAATAAGGGTTACTTAATCGTCCATACACGTTTGTCTGTATGATTTTCAACATGGACGGACGATTAATGTATTCTTATTCGTCCGATGGTTTTCATGGACACTCAGACTGGATGTTCGGACGAATAAGGCTTGCTTAATCGTCCATACACGCTTGTTTATACGATCTTCAACATGGACGGATGATTAATGTATTCTTATTCATCCGAAGGTTTTCTTAGACACTCAGACTGGATTTTCGGACGAATAAGGCTTGCTTAATCGTCCATACACGCTTGTTTATACGATCTTCAACATGGACGGACGATTAATGTATTCTTATTTATCCGAAGGTCTTCTTGGACACTCAGACTGGATGTTCGGACGAATAAGGTTTGCTTAGTCGTCCATACACGCTTGTTTATATGATTTTCAACATGGACGGACGATTAATGTATTCTTATTCATCCGAAGGTTTTCTTAGACACTCAGACTGGATTTTCGGACGAATAAGGCTTGCTTAATCGTCCATATACGCTTGTTTATACGATCTTCAACATGGACGGACGATTAATGTATTCTTATTCGTCCGATGGTTTTCTTAGACACTCAGACTGGATTTTCGGACGAATAAGGCTTGCTTAATCGTCCATATACGCTTGTTTATACGATCTTCAACATGGACGGACGATTAATGTATTCTTATTCGTCCGATGGTTTTCTTGGACACTCAGACTGGATGTTCGGACGAATAAGGCTTGCTTAATCGTCCATACATGCTTGTTTATACGATCTTCAGCATGGACGGACGATTAATGTATTCTTATTCGTCCGACGGTTTTCTTGGACACTCAGACTGGATGTTCGGACGAATAAGGTTTGCTTAATCGTCCATACACGCTTGTTTATACGATCTTCAACATGGACGGACGATTAATGTATTCTTATTCGTCCGACGGTTTTCATGGACACTCATCAGACTGGATGTTCGGATGAATAAGGCTTGCTTAATCGTCCATACACGCTTGTTTATACGATCTTCAACATGGACGGACGATTAATGTATTCTTATTCGTCCGACGGTTTTCATGGACACTCAGACTGGATGTTCGGACGAATAAGGCTTGCTTAATCGTCCATACACGCTTGTTTATACGATCTTCAACATGGACGGAAGATTAATGTATTCTTATTCATCCGACGGCTTTCTTGGACATTCAGACTGGATTTTCGGACGAATAAGGCTTGCTTAATCGTCCATACACGCTTGTTTATACGATCTTCAACATGGACGGACGATTAATGAATTCTTATTCGTCCGACGGTTTTCTTGGACACTCAGACTGGATGTTCGGACGAATAAGGTTTGCTTAAACGTCCATACACGCTTGTTTATACGATCTTCAACATGGACGGACGATTGATGTATTCTTATTCACCCGACGGCTTTCTTGGACATTCAGACTGGATGTTTGGACGAATAAGGCTTGCTTAATCGTCCATACACGCTTGTTTATACGATCTTCAACATGGACGGACGATTAATGTATTCTTATTCGTCCGACGGCTTTCTTGGATACTCAGACTGGATGTTCGGATGAATAAGGCTTGCTTAATCGTCCATACACGCTTGTTTATACGATCTTCAACATGGACGGACGATTAATGTATTCTTATTCGTCCGACGGCTTTCTTGGATACTCAGACTGGATGTTCGGATGAATAAGGCTTGCTTAATCGTCCATACACGCTTGTTTATACGATCTTCAACATGGACGGATGATTAATGTATTCTTATTCATTCGAAGGCAATGGGTTTTAAATTGAATAATTGAATTTTGCTCATATAATAGATCTCTGCATATTTCCATCTATCCTTTAATTTATTATTACCAATTTATTTTATTTCCACTATTTAAAAATATATTCATGATATTTTGTGTGATTTTTGTTTGTAGAAAAGATAAACTCATTTTTGTACTGTTTTCGGACGATTAAGCAATACTTATTCATCCGTCTGGTCGGACGAGTAGCCACAGCCTACTATTTATTTCGTTAAATTTTGTGATATACTAAACCAGTATCAAAGCGGCCGCGTAAATGTAGTCTGTGATATGTGTGCGAAAACGGATATAAAAAATGCGCGATGCATATGTCAACGAAAACTTTTCAAGATTTCATTATTTTGTTCGACTGGAAATAAGCGTTAACTAAAATAATCTTTCAATTAAATCAGAGTGCGAGAAATATTGTCCAGTGTAAATATATTGTCAGTAGGCTAGGTTATATATATGAAGGCGTCAGATTATATATATGAATGAATACAACAAAAACAAACAGAACTGTTAGAATGATGTTGTAAACTTTAATTGAATAAATGTTTTCTAATTTATTTCTCATGTTTCCCATATTTTGCTTCATATTCAGTTTGGCTCTGCCCTCTCCGATCCTTGTTTTCACTCCATCGGTTTGCAGCGGATCGATACATATCATTAATTAATTGCCTAATATGTGTCCTATGATTTTCTACTATTTCTTCATGCTGATTGTGGTAACGTGATTCAAGAGGTTTCCAGCTATGATCATCAATCTCACATTTTGTACATCAGATTCTCAAAACAGTTTCTGGTCTTGATATAAGTGTAGTTATTCTTTTTCCACCTGGTCTGTCGAGTAACAAATTTTGAAACTTATTCCAAAAAGTCTTTGGATGCTTTGTTTGCTGATCATATGAAAAGTCGAATCTTTGGAATGCAGTAGGCAAACACAAATTTTGACAACAATACTTATGAAATGACATGCATGTTGAGTATTCCCACTTTGCAAACTACAAATGTGGAATTATTAGTGAAAAGATTCATTACGCTAAGTCTACAGTTGCTCAGTTTTGGATGCGATCACATATAATGCCTGCTAACATCCATGGGAACATACAGAATTTCTGAATATAATGTTCGCTATGTCATTTCAACGTAACATCATGACTTTTGCCAACTTTTCTCTATAATACTATAGATTTGGATTATTGAAAAACAGCAAAAATCTGAGAATTATAAAATTGATATACTGTGCCACTCATTTTACTTTTTAAAACTAACTGTAACATATATATGAAGTGAACACTCATCACAGAAGTCTTCAGTTGCTCATTTATGGATAGATTTTAAATTGCTGTCTTCAAAATTTATTGTGCAGATACATTGAATCGCAGCAGATACCTGCGAACTCTGAAATTTCTGTGCATAAATATGTGTGTTAAGTATCACCCCCTATCTTTGATTATGAGAATGAGTAATAGAACTTGGTTTAGTAAGTTTTAAAGTATTTCTTTTTAAATACTATTGAAGTTTGTATTACTGCGGTATGAAGCGAATACCTCCAAACTTTCATATTTTTGTGTCGCAGCATGTGTGCCAATCATTTAAATTTTTTACTCCAACCGTAACATGTAATCTCAAAAATTCATCACAAACGTCTTCAGCTTTTCTAAATTCCTAAATTTTCCGTTTTCTATTTTATTCTGAGTTTTTAAACTTTTAAATTCATTCCTGAATTCTCCTGAAATTGTTTTTCTCCAAAACCAATGCAGATACCTTAAACGTCTTTGAATTCCGTTGCTCTGTTGAATTGAGTACGCTCAGTTTTTTTTGCTTCTTTGAGTTCTGACATAATAAATGTTTCTGGGTGCCTTTTTTCAGCAACTATCAAACTGTAGATAATTGGATCTCAGCGGCCACTTGCAAACTTTGGAAATATATTTCATCGGGGACACGTTTTGAATGATACGAAAATGTCTAGATTCAGAATGCAAAAGCAACATTTAAAAAGGGCCAATTCTGTTGGATTTGTTGTGTCTAGAATTTGATCTATCTTTCCTCTTTTCCTTTCTTTTTCCTAACGTTATCAGCCGAAAATCATATCTCGGCCCGTAACACGCATTGCTCCATGCTCTTGAGTTCCCAATGGACGAAACATATTAGAAGACAAGGAGAAAAATCACCAAAGTCCAAGAATAAACCTCTATCGAAATATTTTCAGTACAATTTCGACGAAAAATAGGTCTTTTTTCGTGAAAACCAACGTTATACGCCGAAAATTATAAACAATTCATAGAAATTTAAACTAAAATCTTGTAGTCATCTGAACATAAATAAGGATCTTTTGAGAAAAAAGACGTGATATCAAACCATTAACTTCCCCTAGGGAAAAAAAAGGTTGGGACAAGTACATTGATGGTCCCTCGTTTGCTGATAATTCCACCCATAAAAAAAACTTTAAACAAAATTTTTTTTTAATTGTAAAAAAATTATTTCATAAAAAAAAATACAGAACAATTCGAAAAAAATTTTACAAATCTTGAAAAAATGTTATATTAAAAAAAAACTAATCTGCATCTATTTTTTAAAGTGTCAAAAGAATTTTTTTTTTTTTTTTTTTTTTTTTTTTTTTTTTTTTTTTAATTTATATACCGGGGCTGGGGAAAATGCATTTACGCACTGGGGGGGCCTGAAAGGCCCCCTGTGTGCCGGACTCTCCATTAGCGGAACTACCGGCTAAAAACCCCATCCCCGGTCTCCTAGCAACCACCCCGGAACCGCTTTCGCATTACTTCGGGGTGGCGCTCTATCTCCCTGGACGCCCCTCAGGGCGTCCCATCCTCCACGAAGGCCCGCTTGCGGCGGAGGACGACCTCAACAAAGAGGTCGACCTCCGCCCAAGGCTCTTCGCCCAGGAGCATAACCCGGACAATATTATCCGGAGTTATGCTCCCGTACCTTTCCTCCAGTGGGGCCCTCCACACTCTCCATTCCTCGCATTCGAAGAACGTGTGGAGGGCATCGTCCCGCGGGGATCCGCAGCATCGGCAGGACGGATCCGGAACCTTCCCCATTTTGTGGAGATAGGCCCGAAACCGTCCGTGCCCCGTCAGCATCTGGGTGAGGTAATAATTTACCTCCCCGTGCCGACGGTTGACCCAGGCGTCCAGCTGAGGTATGAGCCTCGCTGTCCACCTGGCCCGCCGATCCCCCTCCCATCTTTCTTGCCAGGTCCGCATACTCACGGCCCTGGCAAGCTCTCTCCCCCGAGCCCGGTCCTCCGGGTTGCCCTGGTGGACGGACTTCCGCTCTTGGGCAAGGAGGTCAATTGGGATGACCCCGGCTATAACGAGCACGGCTGGCTCCGAGACCGTACGGTAGGAGCACGCGATGCGGAGGGCCCCTCTCCGCTGTACTCCGGCCATGCGCTTGCGGTATATGTCGTACCGAAGCGCATCGGCCCAGACTTCGGCGCCGTAGAGCATTATTGACTCGGCGGTGCGTAAGAGGAGACGCCTCTTGCAAGGTCGGGGACCGCCAATATTGGCCATGACCCTGCTAAGAGACGTCGTTATCGCAGCCGCCTTGTCTGCTCTCCTCCTTATTTCTTCCCCGAAGGTGAGTCTCGAATCGAGACTCACCCCCAGGTACTTAACCGACGCCGTCGTCTGTACCGTCGCCTCTCCCACCTGCATATCCCGCTGTAGCGGAATATGCTTCTTGGTGAGGAGGACGATCTCGGTTTTAGCCAGCGCTAGCTCCAAGCCGTGGTCATCCATCCAAGAGCGGACCCGACGCATTACCTGGTTGAGCAGCATCTGTGCCGCCTCAACGCTTCTCGCGATGATGACGGCGGCAATGTCGTCCGCATACCCAACCAGAAAAGTGCCCTCAGGCATCTCCATACGGAGGATCCCGTCATACGTTACGTTCCATATGTCGGGACCCAGTATGGAGCCCTGGGCTGCCCCAGCCGTTACCTCCCGGCTCACCGGACCATCCGCGGTGGTGTACTCCAAGGAGCGGTCCTTCAGGTAATCCTCGAGCATCCTGAGAAGGTACCCGGGGACCCTGAAATCCCGCTCCAGCGCGCTCAAGGCGTCGCTCCACCGCACCGAGTTGAAGGCGTTCTTCACATCCAGCGTGACCAGTAAACAGACGGGGCGGGAGAAGTGATTCCCCCGCTCCGTGCCCCTGGCTGCCTCGACAACCTCCTGGATAGCGTTGATCGTCGACCTCCCTTTCCGAAAGCCGTATTGCCTTGCGGAAAGGTCTCCAGCGGCTTGGAGGGCCGCGTGGAGGCGAGGTCGAAGAAGCTTTTCCAGGAGCTTGCCGGCTGTGTCTAGCATGCACAGGGGTCTGTAGGACGATGGGCTGTCCACTGGTCCGCCTTTGCCCTTCCCGATCAGCACCAATCTTGCCCGTTTCCAGCGGCGAGGGAAAACCCCTGCTTCCAGGCAAGCATTGTACATCGTCAGGAAGAGCCTCGGATGTCCTTCAACTGCGGCTTTCAGCACCTCTGCTGGCAGGCCATCTGGGCCTGGTGCCTTCTTGTTCTTGAAGGTCCGCGCCGCGCACTTCAGCTCCTCTTCCGTAAAGGAGGGGAGTGGTGCGTCCTCCGGTGTTCGAGGGCGGCGCGGCAGCTTGGGATGATCGGGGAAAAGGGTATCGACGATATTGCCGATGATCCTTGCGTCCATGGGAGCGCTTTCAGAAAACGCTCCCAGTTTGCGGAGGACCAATTTATACCCTAATCCCCAAGGATCGTTGTTGAGATCCTCTCCAAGCTGTTTCCAGCAGCGGTGCTTACTCTTCGCGATGGTCCGGCGAAGCACTTTTCTCGCCGCCTTGTAGGCGGCAGTGCTCGGGGCTGCGTCGGGATCGCGGCGCCGGGCTCTCTGGGCGAGTCTCCTTGTTCGGAGACACTCCCGCCTCAGCTCCGCGATTTCGTCCGTCCACCAGTACACGGGACGCCGTCCGCCGCGGGGCTTCACCCTCGGCACGGCGTCCCTACAGGCCTGGTGGAGGTGGCTCATGACCACCTCCACCGTTACTTCGGCCTGCACGGGCGGGGTTCCTCTACGTCGGGTCCCGGATAGAGCTCGCTGGCCCCGTATGAGTGCCGGAGACAACTTTTCGGGGTTCATCTTCGCGACGTTCCACCTGACAGGGCCCTGGTGATTCCGGGCCCGGACTGGAGCTACATCACGTATACGAAACGTGATGTATTGGTGATCGCTGGCTGTGTAGTCTTCGATCACCCTCCAGTCCTTGACTCGCGATGTCAGGTGTTCCGTCGCTAGGGAGACGTCAGGAATCGTCTCCCTGAACCCTGGCCTTCGGAAGGTGGACGTCGAGCCGGTGTTAAGGACCACCAGCCCGATCCTGGACGCCATGTCCAGGATTCTTCCACCCCGAGAGTCTTGCCAGGGTTCCCCCCACTCCAGCGCCTTGGCGTTGAAGTCTCCGGCCACTACCAGCTCGCCCTCCATGGTCCGGGCTGCGTCCTCCAGGCTATCGAGTTTGGCCTGGAAATCCGCGATCGGCTCGTTCGGGGTGAAGTAGCAGCTGACGTAGGTTACGTCGCCGCTCCTCACCCAAACGAAGCCGGAGTCCGAACCATGGTCGACGACTTGGAAACGTCGTCGATCCGGGACCCATATTGCCGCCGTGCCGAGGGTGTCCCTGTACCATCCTGGACCTTCCCTGTCCCGATATTGCTCGCTGATGAGTATGATATCAACGGCTTTCTCGAGACAGATCTGGGCCAGGAGGTCGTCGGCTACCCTGCTCCGATGGAGGTTTCCCTGGAGGACTACCGCCATCATCGCTTGGCCTTTGCGAGGGCCTTACGGAACACTCCGCATCGGCCCGACCCCGCGATGTGACGACAGACCTCAGGGTTGTCCTCAACCTCAGCACAGAGGAAGCACTTCGGGCTCTCCTTACAGCCCGATGCTGTGTGCTCCCCTGCGCCGCACCGGTAGCAGGTCTTGCTGCGGTCCGGGCCGGAACACCAGCGGCCGTGGTGGCCGTAGCCGAGACACTTGTAGCATCTCGGCACGTCCACCCGGCGTCGAATCCTGCAACTGACCCACCCAATCTTAACGCGAGCGGAACGCAACAGTACCTTGGCGCTTTCTTCGTCAACGGTCACTATTGCGATCACTTGCTCGCGCGTGTTGGGCCGGGTCAGGTTGATTTGCAGGACTCCAGTGTATTCCGGCAGAACCTTTCGCACGGCTTCTTCGACCTCCTCCTTCGTGGTGCAGCAGTCCAGGTCACAGATCTCCAGTCTCGTTCTGGGGACTAGCTCCCTGGCACTGCTTGCACCGACCGCCGAATTCCTGACGGCTTCGAAGAAGGAGGCCCTCGCCTCCGCCGTCGTTTTTTGCAGCTCGACCAGGACGTCGCCTGCAACCGTACGCCGAATCTCTCTTATGCCAACCCCACATGTCTCGGGCGCAATCGATTTACGAATTGAGCCCAAGACGTCCTTGTAGGACTTCCCCGGGGCCGGCCTAAGCAAGATAGCGTCCGGTTTTGGTCGAGCCGCTTTCCTCCTCCGCATTAAGCCTTCTGGGGGTGCTGCAGTCTGCAGTTCTTTTGCCACTACCGCAGCCCCCTTTGGGCTTCCTTCCTTTTTATTTTTCTTCTTCTTTTTTTTCTTTTTTTTCCCCGCTACCTCGGTCCAGCCTTCCGCCTCGGCGTTTTTAGGGGAACCGCCCTCCCGCTTTTTCTTGACGGCCGGCGGTGTTGGGGCCACGGGAGGGCTTGTTGCCGAGCGTTTTTGCCCTCCTCGTGATGTTGATGGGGTGGGCTCTGGCAAGGCTGAACCGGGGCTTGTCTCTGGGCTTGTCTCATCCCGCTCTGGAGGATCCGGGCTGTCCAGCAGGCTTTTCAGCCGCTGCAGCGGACGCCTGGATTCTTCCAGCTGCTCGAGTTGCTCCACCAGAGCAGGGATGCCGTCCTTCACGGTTCGGTTGACGTTGGGCTGCTTTTTGATCGCATCCAACATCTTCCGGACCAGACTCCTCATTTCAGCGAGACCAGCTTGCGTTCGCTCTTCGCTAACGATAAGGAGCTCCCTCAGCTCGACGAGCTCCTCTTTCGTACGCTGCAAACGCTGCCGCTTCTTCCTCCCTCTATTCGGCTCCTGAGCCACTACTTTCGGGTGTGGAGTAACCCCTCGGCGTTGTTCTGCCGAGCCACCCGCGGTGTTGGCTTCCAAGCTGTAGCTGGAGCCCTCCTCCTTCTTCCGCCTTTCCACGTCACGCCCGTTCTCAGGGGCGGTCAAAACGAGTGCGTCCGAATCTGTGCTCGACTTCGCAGCCGACGCGTAGCTTCGCAACGCCTCTTTGCCTCCCTTCCTCACCTCGCTTGCAATGGATAATTGGTCCCCCCCAAAATCCGTGGGACCATTTACGCCGACCACCGGGGCTTGCACCCGATCGGAATCGACGGCGAGATTCACCTTTTCGAGGCTGCTCGCTTGAGGTAAACAGTTAACGTTTTTACTCATTGCATCATTCTTGAAGGTTGTTTTTATTTGAGGGTTGTCTCCCCGAGTGCTGCTTTAAGTCTGGCTCCTCGCCTCTGACCTGTCCGGCATGGTAGTACCTGTGGGTGCCCGGAGGCCCCACCGGCATAGCTCAGAGGTTCATCGGAGCTCGGCCCCTCCCACCTATAGCAGGCAGCACATGGAAGGTATCGGTTGGTTTGGTCCACGAGAGTTATTTCACTCCTACCCTCTATATCTAGAGGACGTTCCCCTTTCGGGGACATACCCACCGGAGAGCCAAAACTCGGTCATCCGATGCGTAAGGGAGTTATTTCCTCTTACCCTTAAACTCTACTGAGTAAAAGGGCATCCCCCTGTTGACCAGCCAGGGGACGTGCCGCGGTGAAGTCCGATTCTTCACCCGGGTCCTGCCATTTAGTTGTGCCCCTCTCTGGGCTAAACTCAGAATATTGAGGGACACGTAAGCCCCCCCACCACGTCAAGGCGGCAGGAATTAGGGGGGGTCAAAAGAATTAAATAACAAGTAAAAAATAATAAACCGAAAAATCGCCCTTGAAATCATTTTGGAAACCGATGCCTCATTCTTCTTATTTGATTCGAACAGCTAAATCAATTGAAAAAAATTCCATCTAATTTACGTGCAACATTAAAATTTATTATATCAATTCGAGGCCAAGTATTTTCTAATGAATTAAAAAAAGTTACCATTTGAATTACGTGCAGCACTAAAATTTATGATATCAATCGGTGGACAAGTATTGTATTAGTAACTCCAAATTTTGACATTATTGAATTTTGTTCACATGCAAGCTAGTCATTTCTTACTCTATGGTGGCAGAGACTTATAAGAAAATCGATTCTTCTCAGACTTTCAGGATCCTCTGGTATTATTCACAAAATTCGACGTCGATTGGATCGATACAAATTATGTTTAAATATGTGTTAAAAGTACTTGTCCGGCCCATCACTATTCATTCAATAAAGAATCAATCAT